>NW_027362765.1:371097908-371815502 GCF_046119375.1 Phyllobates terribilis | reverse complement strand
GCACAATGCTTGTATTTCCGATATCAGAGAAGTCCCTTCAGTCACTTTCATGAGTGTTGAGACTTCTCTGATTTTGCACTATTTACCCTCCTCGTGCACCACCACCACAGTGGAGTGACGATCGTTTTTGGAATTCTGTATTTCAGATATGAATTCTTATGTTTTATGTTTTGATTTAGGAGTGAAGCCGCTTAATATTTTTCAGAAAGTCTGAAGAGCCTGACGTGTGTGTTCCAGACATATCCAGCAGACAACTAGAAGAGATGTCTCATCCACCCACCTCACGAAACAAGGTCTGAAGGTCTCTTGCAACTTTATTCATTATTGTTTGTATAGATGGCTGTGCTCATTATATTGGGAGGTGGAGGACAGCGGGTTCCTCCATCAGCAATGGTTGAAATCAGGGTCAGTATTTTCAGAGTTCCATGTTAGTATAATATTAATAGTGCCAGGTGCCATACTAAGGCCTTATATGCAATAATTAGCCCCTGCTCAGTTGTAAATAATATCCTGATATTTGTCACGAGTGCATCTAATACCCACCAGTGATGGTGCCTAATGCAAATTATAAAATTAAGCATCTGTGCAAATTTCCACTGTTTTATGTATACAGCTACTATACACAAATGATGTCTCCAGGCTACAGACTACAAACAAGCTTTGCGTAGTCTGATCCTTCAACCATATTCCCTTCTGTCCCCTGGATGCTAATCCATTCAAAGGTGCAGACTGATAGAAGACTGCACAGAGATTCTTTGTATTCTGAAACCCAGGACTTGCACTGATGAGGGGCAATCACCCTGAAACACGTGTCTGCAATTTGAGATTCTGGTTTGGCTTTTAGCCTATGTCTTATGGAAAGGCTCGTTAAAGGGTCCATATTGACTTTTAGGATTGCTACTTCCAATATGTGGAGCTAGAGGTCAAGTCCTTTTTTTTTCTCTAAAGAAACAATTTACATATTAAGTAACCTTGGAGACACATTAGTCTGCATAGGAGCTGTATACACAATCTGGTTGGAGACTGTGAAGTTGACAATTTTTTTTCATTATAGATGCATTGAAGCGGTGCACAAATAGTTGGACATACCCTGTTAGGGGTGGTGCTACCATGTTGCAAACATTTTTACTTTTTACTCTTTCTGTCTTTTTTTTTTTGCAGTCCTCCGACTTGTTTGAAATGATTGAGAAAATGCAGGTAAGGAAGATTTGTATTGATGATAAAAATCTTGTTCTTTGTAAATTTTCCATATACAACCGCTCACGAAAAAGAAAAGTCAACCATTGTTCAGTAGAGCATCCAATTATTTGTCCACATTCACATTAGCTCCTTTTTCTCCTTTGGAATTTCATGCAATGGGGCCAATGCCCTAGAATGACAATTAAAGGGGAAGCCAAAAATACACTGTAACATTATGATCATATTTTGCCAATCTCTAAATTTAACCCCTGTATTAAAAAGTACTAAGTGTAAGCAGCAATGTAAGATCAGTCAACAGCAGCATGCTGATGGTCTCCATGTAAATGCAGTTTCCATATCCTGTATATATTCTATATCTTCGACAATACAGCTATTGTTAGTTAAGGGTGGAGGTCAGTTTATGTAATTACACACTAAAAACTGAATTTTTTTTTGCTATGAAAAGCTACTCTGTGTCGGCCCTTAATTGCTCCCAGCTCGGTGTGACACCAAGGTTCTCCCCACAGGAAATTCAGTGAAATGTCATTAACTAATTAATGAAAATAAACACAATTATTGAGCGTACGCGGGATCTATAGAACCACATTAATTATGAATGTGATGAGAGCGCAGGAGAGATTGCACCCATCAGGAGAATGTGACCTAGTTCAGAAATATGGAGTGAGTCATATTCTCCATGCGACTTATGAGACTATTACAACTGTCCCTTATCCCTGGAGGGGGGTTCACTAAGATTCAGGTCCCCATTGAAAGAGTTTTCTCCCATTCCCTAATTAGCAGTTTTCAGAACTTTTTTGACTTTTATGTCCTATAGTATGTTCTCATTTTATTCTTCCAAAAACTTTTTAGAATTAGAGTTTTGCATGAAGTCAGAGTTGGATTTAATCAAATTAAAGGGGTTGTGTCAGTATCCTATCATCAGGAGCGCACCACTCACCTGCCTTCTGGCTTCCAGCTTGCCAGGGGGCAATGCGCTCCTGATGATTGACAGTTCGGGCCGGTGGCATGGCTGAGTCGGTGGTCCAAATTGTGCAGTGAAGCTGACCGGATCACAGAGCGGTGCATCCAAGCCATAAGCACATAGCTTAAAAGCGCGCCCTCCTTGTCTAGAAAACTGACCACCACTGATATACTGTAGAAGTGTCCGGCGACTCTGGCAACGAGCAGTCAAGTATAAAAGTATTAAAAATCCCTCTGCTCTTACAAAAATTGCAAAGTTTCTTGTTTTTCCAAACACTTTCCAACGTCACCCATTTATGATGATGAGACGACCCTTTTAAGCATCCTACCGTACCTGCACCTTGTATCTTAACCCCCACAGGTTACAGCCGCTCAGAAATGGTCTCAATTTGACTAAATTCTATAAAAGCCAATTGACTGCTCCAGTGGGTGGAGGGGCTCATCGCTAATTTTAATCCAGATTGCATGTTAATGACTGAGCTAAAGAATTCTTTTGGGTCACAATTAGGTAATTTATGAAATGCTGCTGGAATGTGAAGGTCCCCATACGAGGGTCCCATACGCTGTTACATAGGAGCCCTATGCCAGTGTCTGACCCTGAGTTATGTATGCGGGGAGGCACTGGGCTCATATTGGCACAGCAGTGGTGCCAACGTGAGATCTCTGATTGACCAAATTGGGCCAAAATATCCTCGGTATTTCACACTTACCAGCAACATTACTGTAGCAATGGTTACGTTCCACCCCAGTCTCGCCCAAAAATGCCCCCAAACTGGCCAAAAGATTCAAATTTGCCATCATTGTGTCCAAAAAAATATATGGATAGCCCTGCTAAATTAGAGGTTATCCCTGTTTTAGATGACAAACACAATACTAATTGCTGGGACCACAATGTGGGAGGCGCATCCTCAGCAACTTCACGGCCTGCCCCGGACTGGTCATTGGTGGTCACTAGAGGTGACCATCATGGGTCTAAGAAGGGCATTCAGCGCTGTACTACTCTTCATTTTGTAACCTTTATATTTTTATATGTTACAGTTTATATGTTAATTCTCTTTATATACAATTTATATATATATTGTCTTTGATTATCTCAGTGCAGCCGTCTGGAGGATCAGCGCTGCGTCCTCCCCTCCCCTCTGAAGGTCAGTCATCCATCCGTGATTCCATGGTTGGACCATAGATGACATTTCAATGTATCTGTTTTTTCCTTAAAAAATGTTCTTAAAGGGACAGTACATATGTTTTCTCTTTGTTCAGCCTCAACACGGGGAGGGTAGAGAATACGAAAGAGGTGGAGCTTATTTTTGATGGTTATCGATTGCGGATCAGTCTACGGTCTCGATTTATTTTTATTTTATCATTTATAGTTTTTACATTCTCTTTGTCTATTTTGTACTGTTCTCGCACCACTTTTGTAATGCCCCAGACTGCGAAAAACAGAATCCAAGTTGTATGGTGTCTAAAGTACTTCAAAATGGAAGGATCATCGTATTGATGCAAAAATAATTGCTTATAAATCGGCTTATATTGGTCGACTATCCCCTGACTCCCCTTGATAGAAGAGTTGGGAGGATGGATTTCGACATGCCCAGTCCTGGCCTGGAGGTCTGGTTATTTCTATATACCATTGAACAAAATATGTACATATGGCCTAATTCTATTTAAAGATTTAATGGCCTCCCATTCAATTCTTAAATTATTTTATAATTTTTTCCAGCATAGAAATTTAAGAAACTTCGCAAATAACTTTATTAGAGGAATGGTTTCATCACTGTAAAAAAATGCATGTAAGCGACTACCAAACCCTTTCCTTTCCCAGTCTATTTGCCTGCCTTTAGCTGCACTGATATTAGAACGTACTCATTTGGAGTACAGATGACGGCAGTGATGGCTCAGCACAGCACCTGTGTCTCATTAATTCTGGGATAATCTTCTGCAGATTTGTTCTCATAAGCTCAACACTCAGAGGAGTAGATGGGTGCTGACTAGTGTTGAGCGAGTATGTTCTGTCCGAGTACGCTCGGGCCGAGCTCCGAGTATTTACAGCTGCTCGGTGATATGTTTGAATCGCTCCCGTGTGCATGATTTGCAACTGTTTGACAGCTTTATTACATGTGAGGAATGTGTAAGAAATAGACAATCACATGTAATAAAGCTGTCAAACAGTTGCAGATCATGCACACGGGAGCGATTCAACCATATCACCGAGCAGCTGTAAATACTCGGAGCTCGGCCTGAGCATACTCGCCGAAAGGGTTAATAGAACATACTCGCTCAACACTAGTGCTGACCCTTTCACTGCCATCATCTGTACTCCAAATGAGTACAAACTTTTATTAATGCAGCTAAAATAAGGAATGAAGACAAATCCCCTAATAAAGTGATTTACAAAATGTCATAACTTGCCATGCTGATCAAAATTATTAAAAAAAAAAAAGTATATTTTATTCCTTCATGAGTCTACCATAAGGCAAATGCATAAGAAGACTATTGTGCTTTAAAGGAAGGTGAACAGAAAGACAAAGGGGAGGTACACGGAGCAAAGGTTGATGAAGACTACCTGTTTGAATTCTCCACAAGTTACCACTACTGGCCAACCTCTAGTATAGGCCATTAATGCGTGAAGGTCCGACTCCTAGAACTCTTGTGGATCAGAAGGTCAAGGAGCTTGAGAACCACATCTCCATTATTTTCATTGATCAATGTTAGATGGGTGCAAGTCTTGTCTCCTTGATGACCAGAAGCCTTTGCGCATCGGTGCCCCATCATTTTTGCTGCAGGCACAGTTTCACATCGGTACATACAGCCGTGCAGTGAAGGATGCAAAAGTACTGATCCGCAGTAGCGTTTAGTACAATGAAAAAGATATATTGCTGCCGGAATTATCCTGGTATTACAGAAGTTGGATCCTCACCATTCACACATCGAAGATCTTTCTTGGAATGGTCGCCCCAAAAATCAAAACCTGAATCCAACAAAAAAGTTGTGACAAGGCATAAAGTTGGGTGATGGTCCAAGAAAGATCACCACTATTGAGAGTTGGATCACCACCAATCGCACATCAATGACCGATCTTAGAATCGTTCACCAGAGTCTAAGCCTGAATCTAATGAAAAAGTGGCAACTAGCAAGGCCTAAAGTGGCACAAGGGTCCAAGAAAGATGATCACTACAATAGGTCAAAGGTTGGGATTGAGGCACAGTATGTTGGGACAGGGTCATTACTTTCAATGGTAAAACCAATTACTAAAAACAATCATTTACTTTCTTCAATGAACTGGACTTTAGGTTCTCATAAAAATAAACATTATTTCATGCATAGACCAGTTGCCCATGATTGATCTGATATTTTTTATCTCTAGAGGAGAATTGAGAAAACACATCCCGGAATTCAAGAAGTAAGTTCTCCAAGATTATCCAAGATCTTCTTTTGTCCTGATTATTTCTTCTTAGTAAGCTTTGCCCGACGTTTCTCATAGGTGTTGAGAAGAGGCCACCCTTTGCCCCTCTTAGTTGTGCCCCCACAAGGTGGGTACTGGATAGAGGGGACTAACCACTCTCTGCCCTCCCCTGAATCCGATCTTCCAGCTCCGTATGACAGATTACGCATCCTGCAATCCGACCCTACAGCGCGTTTCTACAGGAAGCACTTCCTGGGAAAGGTATGATAATCTTATTAATAAAGGGTGTGGTCTAAAAATTAGCATGGGTAAAATAGGAAGTCATTGGTGGGAGTTTTACTGATTGGAATGGAATAAAGGGACTAAAATCCCATTCTCATCCAAGAGACTGTGTCTGGTCGCTTCCATTCACAAAACTAATTGCGACAAGAAGGGTGTTTTCGCTGGGAAATTATGGGTCTCGGCTACATGTTGGAACCCATCATCAATTGTGACTCTACTGATAGGAAAACTTTTGAAGAGATTTAAAGAGATTGGCTATCATTGTTACATTTCAGAAAGAGACATGAGTAACTGTAGCCAATTTCCCATCATATATGGAGGCCATTACAGATCCCACAAGGGTCATCAATAGAGAAGAGCACATTTTTTAAAAATTGCAATTTGCCAGCTTTGCTGAAATTTTTGGAAAAATTTGATTCACCGTGAATCAAAAAATGATAAAAAGCCTACAATTGCCCTGAAATGATGATTGTAACACTCTGAGGTCTCCCAGGACTGAATCTAACCATGTTCAAGCCCCTTAATGCAATCACAGCCTTAGTAAATGTCAAAGTGATCTCAGAATATATGGCTATGAATAGACAGATGGTAGCTGTTCTTCCCTGCTGTGCTGTCACACACAATCTGTACAGTTTCTTCAGTGTTTTATGGCTTTGTCTATAGCTAAGCTGTGATGTCCTCTCACTATCCAAATTCATCACACAATGGCTGCTGCATTCCCTGCCTCAGCTTTTATACA
The DNA here is from genome assembly GCF_046119375.1 of Phyllobates terribilis. Taxonomy (NCBI): domain Eukaryota; kingdom Metazoa; phylum Chordata; class Amphibia; order Anura; family Dendrobatidae; genus Phyllobates; species Phyllobates terribilis. The sequence goes on along the minus strand of NW_027362765.1, from coordinate 371,808,918 downwards.
TGCTATGATAGTCTCTCCTGATTGGCTGTGCTATGGCATGTGATATGATAGCTCAAAAGCATTATGGGGAAGCCCACCTCGCTGCACACAATGACATATCAGACTTCTTTGGATGATACAATCTTCTGACTTGTGTAAAATGAAGGCAACCATTTTAACAAATTAACGCAAATTTAATCACCAATGAGGAACAAAAATGATTTAGAAAGAAAAAATGAATATATTTTTCTTTGACTCCATTACTAGGAGCACTATAACTTCTGTGCTCAGGATCCACGTCTCGGAGCCGTTGTCCTGTCTGCAAAACTGGAGCAGAAAACTGAGAGGCTACGACTAATATTGAGGTAAGGCTCAGGTGTTTGCTTCTGTTCACACTGTGTTAGCTTTACATTCTTGTCAATGTTGAAAAAATCTGCGACGGACCCCTATTTATAAGTCAGGATTTGATTGCCTGAATGAGCAGGAAGGTGATGGCTCCACTCATGTCTAGCTATACTCTGGCAGTTCTGATTTTCAGATCAGCCGGTCTGACCTGAGCAAAGATGGCTACAACACATAAAGGAAAACTAGGGAAAAAAATTAGAAGACAAGTTTGAAAAAATGTAAAGATGGAATATTGTATTTAAAAATTTTGCTAAATTTTTAAAAATGTGGAGAACTACTTTGTCCCTCTCCAGGCACCATAGCTGCATTACTCTTCCCAAATTCTACATAGCCTTAGCGCTGGGGCTCCAGTTGTGCATTCATCACAGTAACATTGTGACTGTAGTACGAATATAAGGTTTGCCTTCTGGGGAAAAAGTGACAAAACTATTACAAAAATTCCATCCATCATGATTTTACTGTGAGTTACATATTCATAAGTGACCATTAACCCAGTCTTGACCCCTGTGGACAATTTTTAAAAAACAAAGTAAAAAAATTAATTCTGCAAAAAAATAGTATTCACCCACTTCTTTGCTGCTCATGAATGTGTGTGGATTAGCAATATATTCATTAGACTGCAGCATGTGGCAATTTTATAAAATCTCTCTTTATTGTTGTAGAACAAAATCTGGCACCAAACATCAGCTGGTGAATATCTCCAGCTTCAGTCAGTTCCCGACCGCAGGACAGATGGCACAGGTACAGTGATAACCATTTACAACCATTTCCAACAGTACTATACCCTATACCCCTTTTTTTTGTAAAGTTAGTGTAAATCTTCATCAAGGGCAGTCTTATTTATTATAGCTATATAACTGTGTTGAGCACCCAAAGGTAATATCTTGTGATACTATGCATTTTTTCTCTGGACAATGTATGACAATGTGTCTGGGCACTGTATGGCATTATGTGTCTGGGCACTGTATGGTATTATGTGTCTGGGCACTGTATGGCATTGTGTCTGGGCACTGTATGGCATTATGTGTCTGGGCACTGTATGGCATTATTTGTCTGGGCACTGTATGGCATTATTTGTCTGGGCACTGTATGGCATAATGTGTCTGGGCACTGTATGGCATTATGTGTCTGGGCACCGTATGGTATTATGTTTCTGGGCATGGCATTTTGTGTCTGAATACTATATGGCATTTTGCGTGTACACTGTATGGCATTATTTGTCTGGACACTATGGCATTATTTGTCTGGGCACTGTATGACATTATGTGTCTGGACACTGTATGGCATTATGTGTCTGGACACTGTATGGCATTATGTGTCTGGACACTGTATGGCATTATGTGTCTGGACACTGTATGGCATTATGTGTCTAGATAATGTATGGCATTATGTGTCTGGGCACTATATGCCATTATGTGTGTGGGCACTGTATGGCATTTTGTGTCTGTACACTGTATGGCATTATTTGTCTGGGCACTGTATGGCATTTTGTGTCTGGACACTGTATGGCATTATTTGTCTGGGCACTGTATGACATTATGTTTCTGGACACTGTATGGCATTATGTGTCTAGGCAATGCATGCAATATTAATTAGCACTGCAGGGTTGTATTATTTTGTAACTTTATGGCAATATTACTTGGGGTGCATTGAATTTTTGATGTAATTTACTAGCATATTACTTAAGCACTATATGGCAGTATGTATGGCAGTTGAACTTTTTATGGCAGCATTACTTTGACTTTGTATGCTTTTTTTAAAGCCACGGCGGTATTATTTACCATACTCAGTTTCTAACAGTTTGTGATACAATATCATACAATACACTTTATTGATCCTGAGATAATTACTCTATCACAGCAGCAGAACATCGACATGAATTACAACATAACTGTAGGTATAATCTCATACATTCCTATTCCTGACCGGTCAGTATGATATACCATTAGGGCACCAATAATACACCAGTCACTTGGAGAATTTCACACTTAGGTACTTGTTGTACATTCCCATAGCAGTCAGCACAAACGATTTCCTGTTTCCCAGTGTCTATACACCATATGGAGACATTATTAGATGCTTATTGGATGTACTGGATTACTACATGGCGGCATTATTCATTCAGTGTTTGCTGCCATTATTTGGGCTCTGTGTGCAGGTATTATTTGTTTTGTATATAATATTCTTAGCTAATCTCTGTATCCTGTTTGTAGCCTTACTTTGGTTCTGTATGGTGGTATATATGCTTTGATTTCTTTCTCTGGCGATATTATTTGGCCAATGTATATTGGTAATTTTTGAGCAACTCTTGGCATTTGAGCAGATAATTCTTCCAAATTTCAATTTTATTATTTATATTATTTTAGCTGGTGGGGGAGTTGAGGGTGCCTATAAACATATTTAATTGCAAAGTGGATTGTTATCCTTTATCCTATATTTTAAATGTCATAAAGATAAAGGATTGGGAAGCCGGGGGTGTAAAGACCAAAAATTAATAAAAATATTTGGAAAAAAAAAATCAGAAAAATGTGATACAGCCTGAAAGGGTTCCAGTTTTGAGTACAGCTATTAATTACAGAAGTTCAAATACAAGAACATAAATCTTTCAAAATATCATTACTCAAGAATGACTGTTTCAAATTAAAAATATTTAGATTTGAGAGTCCTCAGTGGTTGATACCTTTTAATGGCTAACTGAAAAGATGGTAACAGATTGCAAACTTTCGAGACTACTCAGGTCTCTTACACAGGCTAGTATAACCCAAAATCTGAAGAGTCACATATTTATACCCAATAGGGCACAGAAATAATGCAATAGATGAGACAGGTGATGAAAAGCAAAGCTATAGAGAGAGATAAACATTTCTGGCTGTAAATATTTTAGCAGTTCATAAATAAGGACTGTGAAATTTTTATTGTTTGGTGCAACGTTGTGATGACCCCAAAAGTCTGATGGGCATATTCCTTAGTTGATGTAGAATAACATAAATCCATGCGACACATTCATTCCTGCTCTGAAGGTGTCAAAGGTCACCATTAGTTTATATTCCGAGACTCTCCTTTCTCTCTGAGATTTGAAATTACCTTTTAATACTAGTAATTTCATGTCTTTGATGCTGTGATTAGGGGAACAAAAATGCTTGGCTACAGGTAGATCTATTTTTTCTTCTTTTATTGTGTGGCATTGAGAATTCATCCTTGTCCTAAGTTTTTGCCCCGTCTCCCCTACATACAGACACACAGCTGGACATTTGGTACATATAATTAAGTATACTATTGTGACATGCAGAAGTAGTGCTTTTGCAGAGTGTGACATGCAGAAGTAGTGCTGGTGTGCTTTAAAAGCATCCAGCAACTAGAGGGGTTAAAACAATCACAGGAGAAGGGTAGTGTTTTAGCAGAGCCTCAGGGGGATTGTGTGGAAGTTGTTTACTGTCTGGCTGGAGCCGAAGAGAAAGGTGGTGTGTGTGTTCTGTATCTCACAGAAGCGCCCCTGCAAGTGAAAATGATTCAAGTCAGGAGTGAAGCTAAGCACAGATCAGGTAGAGTTCCTGAACTAGCAAACCCTCCCCCCTCCTCCATCTCACTGTGCTGTAAAGAATGCTGTGTTCATTAATGTGCCTTTGCATTAGAACTGTGCTGTCCTGTACTACTGGGAAGACTGTGAACTGCTGTGCTTCTAAGGAAACTGTACTGTTTGTCACTGGAGCGTGTTGCTCATAAGACTTAACTTGCACTGGTTGTGCGGCTTCTTATTAAATGCTACTGTTCTACTGTTTATGAGGAATCTTGTCAAGTGTGTCTGGTCAGCAAGTGAAAAAACCTACATGTCTGTGCCTGAGGGTCAATTCCCCTGTGTGCCTGAGAGAAGCTGCAGCACATTGTCTATGGTCGCCCTGAGTAACGGTTCCCCCAGTATTCCAAAGAATTCATGTAACCTGTCTCGCCCCTATCTGAACCTAGCAGTGTGCGTGTAACATTGGTGGCCTGTACGGGGAATCCTGAGCGGGAATTAGCGTGCAGAGGAAGAAGAGGAAAAGTGTCTGGAAAAACACAGCAGCACAGTGTAACATACCTGGCGGCGTCCTTGCATAGTGGTCCATCTCCCACTGTGCAAGAGCGCGCACTTGATCTCCAGTCCAGGGTGTCTCTCTGGCTTCCCTCCATGCTGTCTGTTTGCTTCTGTGTCTGCTGCTTAAGGGCGGCGCCCGATCACTTCCTGCTTTTTGTACCTGCTGCAGGCACACCCCTTGTGCGTCCTCAGCCTATTGCTGTCTGTCACCTGGTATTTAAACCAGCTGCCCCAATTAACCCATGCCTGAGCATAGTGTTTCATTCAGTGTGTGCTTGCACTCTGAAGGTGCCAGGTCCCGTTCTTTGTCTCCTGCCTTGCGGTATCAGTTCCCGTGTCTGAACTGAGTCCTGTCTATGTCTCCTGCCTTGCGGTATCAGTTCCCGTGTCTGAGCTGAGTACTGTCTATGTCTCCTGCCTTGCGGTATCAGTTCCCGTGTCTGAACTGAGTCCTGTCTTTGTCTCCTGCCTTGCGGTATCAGTTCCCGTGTCTGAACTGAGTCCTGTCTATGTCTCCTGCCTTGCGGTATCAGTTCCCGTGTCTGAACTGAGTCCTGTCTGTGTTCTCTTGTCTGCCTATCCTGGAGGCTGTATTTCCAGGCCAGTCTGAACACGCTCCTTGCCTGTTCGTCCCGCCTCTCTGGGGGCCGTATTCCCAGACCCGCTCCTGTATCCCGCTGCAGTGTCGGTCTCCTCCGTACACTCAGTTTCAGTCTGAACTCTCTCCTATCTTTTACCTGTTTTTTCTCTATGTCCGTTCCTTTCCTTTTTCTGCAGAGTCTGAACTCGTACCTAACTCCTGCTCGTTGTCACTGTACTTCCGTTTGTGAGTTTGTGGTCCACTCGCTACTTCTCTGCAAGTACCCTGTGGGTATCTGGTTCTGCCTTTCCCTTCTAGTCTGTTCCGTGTGAACAGAGCCCTGTTCCCACCGCGTCTGCGGTTTTCGCTTTGCTCAGCTCTGTCCGCCGCGTCTGTGGTTTTCGCTTTGCTCAGCTCTGTCCGCCGCGTCTGCGGTTTTCGCTTTGCTCAGCTCTGTCCGCCGCGTCTGCGGTTTTCACTTTGCTCAGCTCTGTCCGCCGCGTCTGCGGTTTTCGCTTTGCTCAGCTCTGTCCGCCGCGTCTGCGGTTTTCGCTTTGCTCAGCTCTGTCCGCCGCGTCTGCGGTTTTCGCTTTGCTCAGCTCTGTCCGCCGCGTCTGCGGTTTTCGCTTTGCTCAGCTCTGTCCGCCGCGTCTGCGGTTTTCGCTTTGCTCAGCTCTGTCCGCCGCGTCTGCGGTTTTCGCTTTGCTCAGCTCTGTCCGCCGCGTCTGCGGTTTTCGCTTTGCTCAGCTCTGTCCGCCGCGTCTGCGGTTTTCGCTTTGCTCAGCTCTGTCCGCCGCGTCTGCGGTTTTCGCTTTGCTCAGCTCTGTCCGCCGCGTCTGCGGTTTTCGCTTTGCTCAGCTCTGTCCGCCGCGTCTGCGGTTTTCGCTTTGCTCGGCCCTGTCCACCGCGTCTGCGGTTTCGAATTTGTCTCCCAGTCTGTACTGGACCCTACCCAGCCTGCGCTCTAGTCTGCCTGTTCCAGTATTCCCCGGTGTGGGTCAACAGCCGTGTCCGGAGTCTGACCTGGAGTAGACCCTGGTTCCTCTGCTCGGTTCCTCCCTGGTGCACTGGCGTCGTATGCCGTCGTGCGACCTTGGTCGGATCGGGCAGATACTTAGTTACGCCCCTCCAGGCACTCTCCGGTTCATGGCACAGTGGAATCACTACATAAACACGCACACGCCAGTCAGTCCGGGCGTGTGCATTAAAGCATGCTCAGGCCATGGTTCCCGTTGAGCCCCACGGCCTTCGCTCTCTGAGACTTTTTCCAGCGACTACGTGCATTAAAAATAAATAAAAATTATTATTTTTTTTTTCTCTGGCTGAGTTCCAGGCGAATTACGCACCCGTCCAGATGGATCTATCAGCTCTCGTTCCTGCGGATCCGCCACGTTACTATGGGGATCCAAGACAGAGTCGTGCATTTGTGGAGCAATGCATGCTACACTTCAAGTTCTACCCTCTTTGTTTTCCCACTGATCGAGTTAAGGTGGGATTCATTATGTCTAACCTAGCGGGTGATGCCTTGGAATGGATCAACCCCCTATGGGAAACACAGGATCCTATTGTCCTGGACATAATGGCCTTCCTGGTGGCCTTTCTAATGGTCTTCGATGATCCTAACCCGGAGGCTCCTGCTGAAGCTTCACTTCCCAGTATCCCGGAGCAGCCCCGATGGGTAATGTGTGTGGGTAGCGCAATAGTCCTCCAGCCCAATGAGACTACTGCCCACCCAGAATCCTCACAGGGTGACTACACTCTCCGGAATACTTCTCCCAACCTCAAGAGGCAGTCCAGATGTGCTAGACGTAGAGGCAAGCCGTCACGCCAGGGTCTGTCCTCCCTGAGACCTCCTGACCCCAACCTTGAAGTCCCTACTGAAGCTTCATCTCCCTGTATCCCGGAGAAGCCCCAACGGGTAATGTGCGTGGGTAGTGCACCAGTTCTCCTGCCCGAAGAGACTGCTGCCCACCCAGAATTCACACTGGAGGACCCCCTGTTGCCTCCTGAATCCCCCGGGATACCACTTGAGGACAATTGGAGAGAGACTTCCCTATACCCTGCACCTGATACCTCGCCCTCTTCGTCCAGTGAGTCCGACCTAGTGTTCTCCGAAGCAGAGGTTACCCCTGAGTCTCTACACCCCTCCGATCAGGCGGAGGATCTCCAGTTGTCTCCTGAACCCTTCGGGGTGCTACCTGGTAGCGAATGGACAGAGACTTTCCTATACTCAGTACCTGATATCTCGGCTGCTTCATCCAGTGAGTCCAACCTAGTGTACTCTGAAGCAGAGGTTACCCATGAGTCTCTTCACCCCTCTGACCTGGCGGAGGACTTCCAGTTGTCTCCTGAGCCCTTCGGGGTGCTACCTGGTAACGAAAGGACAGAGACTCTCCTATACTCTGTACCTGATACCTTGCTCGCTTCGTCCAGTGAGTCCCACCTAGTGTACTCCGAAGCAGAGGTTACTCCCGAGTCTCTACACCCCTCCGACCAGGCGGAGGACCTCCAGTTGTCTCTAGAACCCTTCGGGGTGCCACCTGGTGGTGAATGGACAGAGACTCTCCTATATCCTGGATCTGATACCTCGCTTGCTTCGTCCAATGAGTCCGACCTAGTGTACTCTGAAGCAGAGGTTACCCATGAGTCTCTACACCCCTCTGACCAGGCGGAGGACCTCCAGTTGTCTCCAGAACCCTTCGGGGTGCCACCTGGTGGTGAATGGACAGAGACTTTCCAATACTCGGTACCCGATACCTCGCCTGCTTCGTCCAGTGAGTCCGACCTAGTGTACTCTGAAGCAGATGTTTTCCCCGAGCCTCTGCACTCTTCTGACCCGGCAGAGGACCTCCAGTTGTTTCCTGACTCCTCTGGGGTACCACCAGATAACAAAGAGACAGTGACTTTTTCTCACCCTGTACCTGATAACCCGTCTATTTCTTCCTGTGAATTTGACAAGATGTACCTCGAAGCAGAGGTTATCCCCGAGTCTCTACACCCCTCCGACCAGGCGGAGGACCTCCAGTTGTCTCCTGAACCCTTCGGGGTGCTACCTGATAACGAATGGACAGGTACTCTTCTATATTCGGTACCTGATACCTCGCCCGCTTCATCCAGCGAGTCCGACCTAGTGTACTCCGAAGCAGAGGTTACCCCCGAGTCTCTGCACTATTCCGACCCGGCAGAGGACCCCCAGTTGTTTTCTGAATCCTCCTGGGTACCACCAGATAACAAGGTAACAGGGACTTTTCTACACCTTGTACCTGATACCTCGCCCATTTCATCCTGTGAGTTTGACAAGATGTACCCCGAAGCAGAGGTTACCCCCGAGTCTCTGCACTCCTCCAACCCGGCGGAGGACTTCCAGTTGTCTCCTGAACCCTCTGGGGTGCTACCTGATAATAAGTGGAGAGAGACTTCCCTGTGTGCTGTTCCTGGTACTCCACCTGTTTCGTCTGTTGCTGAGGATGGCTGGATAGGAGGTAGCATCCTAGCTACCCAAATGAGACCAGTTTCTCTAGTGGACAGTGGAAGTGATCTCCTTGAAGTAAAGGATTGGCCCTCGAATTCCCTGCGGAACATTCTGGCAGGCTTGAAGAAGAGGGGGCGTAAGGGGGGGGTACTGTAACATACCTGGCGGCGTCCTTGCATAGTGGTCCATCTCCCACTGTGCAAGAGCGCGCACTTGATCTCCAGTCCAGGGTGTCTCTCTGGCTTCCCTCCATGCTGTCTGTTTGCTTCTGTGTCTGCTGCTTAAGGGCGGCGCCCGATCACTTCCTGCTTTTTGTACCTGCTGCAGGCACACCCCTTGTGCGTCCTCAGCCTATTTCTGTCTGTCACCTGGTATTTAAACCAGCTGCCCCAATTAACCCATGCCTGAGCATAGTGTTTCATTCAGTGTGTGCTTGCACTCTGAAGGTGCCAGGTCCCGTTCTTTGTCTCCTGCCTTGCGGTATCAGTTCCCGTGTCTGAACTGAGTCCTGTCTATGTCTCCTGCCTTGCGGTATCAGTTCCCGTGTCTGAGCTGAGTCCTGTCTATGTCTCCTGCCTTGCGGTATCAGTTCCCGTGTCTGAACTGAGTCCTGTCTTTGTCTCCTGCCTTGCGGTATCAGTTCCCGTGTCTGAACTGAGTCCTGTCTATGTCTCCTGCCTTGCGGTATTGTGACACCCCAGGGGTCTGGTTGCCACAGTGATATAGATATTACGTCTGAGAGCAGGTGGGAGGTCTCTTGGTCAGGAATCCTATGCATGCCACACCTCCTGCCCAGTCCTGGGAGGGGAAGAACTTCCCCTATATAAACCTAGGGCTGAGGCAGGGTTAGTGAGTAGAGAAGAAGTAGAGACAGAGAAAAGAAGCAAATATAGGAACAGAACATCAGGAGCTCTGTGGGAGCAGTGTTACAAGGAGTCAGGGGCTGGCAGCTGCAGAGCTCGCCCTGACTGAGAAGATTTCTTACCGGACCCGGAGTCCGAGGCTGTGGGGACTAACTCCTACCCAGCAGCAGAATCCGTCAGGCAGGGGATTCCAGGTCCTCTGGCCAAGAAACCCGAAGGCCCCGAGTCACCGGCCATACGGGTGAGCACCACACGGTACACTCAGGGACGTGGGTGTTAGAACCTTGCTGTTAGGTTTTTTTTCCTTTGCTGGTCACATGACCTTGTTGGCCTATTTAATCCTGCTCCGCCCTTCTGGCTTTGCTGGACTTCATTGTATATCTACTTTCTAGCTAGCCTGTGCTCTGTATCTAACTCTGTTAGTTCGCTTGGTCTACGGACCTCTATGTTCTATCTATTTTGTTTGTTCGTCTGTCTGCTACTATTTCTGTTAGGAGGTGTCCCATATTCCTCCCAGTCCTTTGGACATTGTAGGGATTCCCTCCCCACATCTATAGGTCTCCGTACAGACTAGATTAGGACTTTAGCAGGTCTGATCGCAGGATCAGGTTCCCTGTTACATCGTAGGGATTCAGCTGAGTCCTATAGTAGGGACAGATCTCCTCTCTTTCCTTAGCTTTGGTAGCAGAACATAACAGTAAGTCCAGCCAGCAAATTCTCTAAGGAAAGATTTTTCTGTTCCATCATGGTGTCGGTTCAGGATTTGGCTCATCGCCTGCAGGGACTCTCTCTGGAGGTGGCCGAGCTCCGTCAGCACGTGAGTAACTGTCCTGGAGCACATTTCTTGGAGCCTAAGGTATGTTTGCCGGATTTATTTTTTGGTGAACACCGAGAATTTTTTTCATTTAAAAATGCTTGCTTATTGTATTTTCGTTTGAGACCTAAGTCCTCTGGGGATGAATCCCAGCGCGTAGGGTTCATAATGTCACTTTTGTGCAAAGAGCCTCAGGAGTGGGCCTTTTCTTTGCAACCTAGTGATTCATGCTTCAGATCAGTGGATAGTTTTTTTTCTGCTTTGGGACTATTATATGATGATCCTGACCGTGTCGCATCAGCTGAGACTGAGTTGAGACGTTTAAAACAAGGATCAGGTAATGTGGAAAAATATTGTACACATTTTCGTCGTTGGTCCACTCAAACAGGGTGGAACGATTCTGCTCTGAAAAGTCTATTTCTTGCTGGGCTCAGTGAAAGGGTTAAAGACCTGCTAATTGCTTATCCTACACCTGAGGATTTGCAACAGGCTATGCAATTAGCTATACGGGTGGATAGAAGACTGCGTGCTAGGGTTAATGAGAGCAAATCCTCTGCTATGTCAGTTTCTGGTTATGAGAATGTGTGTACTAACAGTGGTGAACCGATGGAGATTGGATCGGTGGCACCTCGCTCTCAAGAAAAAGACCGTCGTTTTTCGGAAGGCTTGTGTTTCTATTGCGGAAAATCTGGTCATTTGATTAAAGGCTGTGAGCTTCGTATGAAGAAAGAAAAAAAAATGGTCAGTCACGCCCGTATTGCCTGTTTAAATTCCAAGGGTATATTTTTAGCTGCTTCCACGATTGCTCAGGAAAAATTAATGGAATTTCGGGTGTTTGTTGATTGCGGGTCTACACTGAATGTAATTGATGGGGGATTCGTGGAAAAACTCAATTTAAAACCTGAACCTTTATCATCCCCCATTGCTGTGGTTTCTGTGGATGGTTCCCCTTTGAAGAATATTACTCTCAAGGTCAGTGAATTTCCTCTCACTATTAATGGTGTTCACCATGAGAAATTGGATTTGGTAGTGTTGAATAACTTGCCTTCTCCAGTAATATTGGGTTTGCCCTGGTTAAAATTTCACAATCCTGTACTGGATTGGTCTACCAGTGAAATTAAATCCTGGAGCCATAAATGTTATGACAAGTGTTGTAACGGGCGTATTGCAGCTTTGGATAGGGGAGAATTGCCTGTTTCTATTCAGGATTTTTGGAGAGTTTTTTCTGAGAAAGAATTGCAGGTTTTGCCTCCCCATAGAGACTATGATTGTTCTATTGAATTTGTCCCTGGAGCGACTCTTCCTAAGAGTCGTTTATTTAACCTTACTATTCCTGAGAGGAAGGCTTTGGAGGAATACATACAGACAAGCTTGGCCGCCGGTCACATTAGGCCCTCTAGTCTCCTGTGGCGGTTGGATTTTTTTTTGTAAAAAAAAAGGATGGCGGTTTACGTCCTTGTCTGGATTTTCGTGAGATTAACAAAATTACGGTACGCAATCCTTACCCACTGCCATTGATTCCTGATCTGTTTAACCAGTTATTGGGGGCCAAGTGGTTCTCTAAAATTGACCTTAAGGGGGCATACAATCTGTTGCGCATGAAGGAGGGTGATGAATGGAAGACTGCTTTTAACACTCCTGTGGGTCATTTTGAGAATCTGGTTATGCCTTTTGGTCTTACTAATGCTCCTGCATTTTTTCAGAATCTGATTAATGACATCCTTAGACCTTTGATCGGTAAAAATGTGGTTGTGTATTTGGATGACATTTTGATTTATTCGCCAGATCTGGAGTCTCATTGGCGGAGCGTGCGTGAGGTATTACAGTTATTAATGGACAATTCGCTTTTTGCTAAGCTGGAGAAATGTGAGTTCGCTGTACAGAGAATTAGTTTTTTGGGCTACATTATCTCCAGCAAAGGTTTTGAGATGGATCCGGTTAAGGTTCAGGCTGTGCAGGAATGGCCTAGGCCTATTGGTTTGAAATCGATACAGAGGTTTTTGGGTTTCGCCAATTACTATAGAAAATTCATAAAAAAAATTTCTAGTATTGTCAAACCTCTGACTGATCTCACCAGGAAAGGTGCTGATGCGGTTCAGTGGTCTTCTGAGGCCATTGAAGCTTTTGTGTATCTCAAAGAGAGGTTCACCTCTGCTCCCATCCTTATGCAGCCTGATGTTACTAGGCCGTTTTTGGTTGAGGTTGATGCTTCCTCTGTGGGGGTTGGCGCAGTATTGTCTCAGGATAACGGGGATGGATTACATCTGTAGCACCCTGAGGATTCGGCTGCTACAGGGGTATTGCACCTCAATCCAGAGGTGTGATATTCCACTCCCGGGTAAGGATGGAGCGTGGAACTGAGCTCGGTAGGCTGCATGCACTACATACATCCCATTTCCGAGGAACAGGCCGACGGTACTCCCACTTAGAAATGTGCAGGTACGACCGAGTCTGTTCCTGGCTGGAGTGGGAGGGGGGTGGTACATCCCATGTAGTGTAGGGGCAGATAGGGGGAGCAGCCTGGGTAAAGATAGGAGCTCATTGGGTGCTGGTCACCTGAGCTCACACATAGAGGGTGTATATAAGGTGGGCACCAACTAAGATCAGGGTCAGATGCAGAGAACAAGACAGCTGCAGAGGAGCAGACAGCAAGACAGCTGCAGAGGAGCAGACAGCAAGCAGAGAGGAAGTCAGCCTGCAGCAAGAGAGAGACCCTGAGTGAGAGAGGAGCAGAGAAGGAGTACCCAGAGGGGAAAACAGAGAGGACCCAAGAACCCAAATTAAAGCACTGGGTGAGGAGTCGGCATCAGGGTACCGGAACCCAAGCTGGTGGGGGTAAAAACATTCCCCAGCCAGAGACCGGAGACCGTGGGCAGCGTCTGCCACGGTCACCCATCACATCCACCCCGAAGGCACACCACATGAAGGGTCAGGGAACCCAGGGCCAAGGGTGTCCCAACAGAAGGCCCGAGGGAGCTGGACCTAGGTGGATCACTGGTGGGGACAGCCAGAGAACGGGACAGAAGGAGAGCTCAGGGCCACGCTCCGGACTTGTTTGGGGGTTGGCTGGATCCAGGACCTGGTGGACACAGCACGGCTCGGGTGGTCACTAGCAGCTGGAGTGACCAGTACAACATCTGCAGTAAGTAAACACCCTTAACTGCACAACCCGACTCTGTCTTCACTGCCGTCTGCACTACACCACCACAACCCCCATCCTCTGCGCCTGTCCCCCCTGAGGCTATACCCCACCCGTTGGGGGTTATACCATCACAAGCTGCACCTACACCATCAGCCTCAGCGGACCCTGCTGCAGCGGCGGCCACAGTGACCGCATCACAACGGGTGGCGTAGTCGACACAAAAGAACTCTTAATAACATCTGTAGGACTGCCACATAACACTGAGCTTGACGCCCTGGGCACGGGGCCGGGTCACAGCCGCTCGGAGACTACAACCCCCCATCTGATCCGGTGCCGGGTATTCCCCTCAAAAAGGAATATGTCCCAGGGGGCGCGTCAACTTTGGCGTAGTCGGCAGGATTACGTGCCCGCAACACCCGGGTACTGCGTGCCTGAAGAAAAGTGCAAGTTTACCTCAGAAAGAAGTCTCCCGCCGGTTCCGGAGGGTCCACGCCATCGGACTCCATCACCAGTCGTTTCCCGCCGATTGTCCGCCATTTCCAACTTGTTCCCGCCATCTGCAGAGTTTCCCGCCACTGGGCGACGCTTCCCGCCAAATCCGAAGATTTCCCGCCTTGGAAGAGCAGCGGACGCCATTATGGGCGTGCCAAAGGAGGGCAAGAGGCCGCCTCCCATCGTGGGCCGGGACAGAAAATGGCGCCAAAAGTGGAAACCGCCCCCACCAACAGAGACTGTGATGCTGGAGGTGTCTGTCAGCGTGAAAGAACTACCCCTGGAGCTGACAGTCACCGAGTTGCCTCGGGACCGCCCTCGAGGTGGGAGGAGACGAAAGGAGAGAGCGAACATGGGTGCCGCCTGGAGCAGTCTGGAGCGAGCGCACCCGGAGACAAGAAGTCTGGAGAGGGGTAGCAGAAAAGCTCACCCGGAGATGTCCAGAGAGCAGAGCAGCACCGGCCCGCTGGCCAGGAGCCTGCTGGAAGAAGAGCAGAGCAGCACCGACCCGTTGGTCAGGAGCCTGCTGGACACCACGACCCCACTAGGCCTAGTGGAGGTCCTTGCACAGCTCCCCCGAGACCGGGAGTGTGCGCAGACTGCCCTGGAGGGCCTCGCACGGAGGATGGCCCGGGTACAGCGCGAGATATTGGCGGAATGGAGCCGGGAGATGGCCCAGCAAGCTGAAACCAAGACCCGGAGCACGCCAGCCGAGATGAGGAAGGAGACCGCCTCTGAGGATGGCGCGGGAGGACCCAAGGCCGGAGACGGCGCCGAGGAGGGAGCCGAACGCATGGAGGCAGGTAAAGGGGACGCCTATACCCCAAGCCGTGACACCGCTTACCTGCCCCAGCTCCCCGTCGCAGAGCCCGAAAGTCCCCCTGCTGTGCCCGAAAACGCCATGTCACCGACGCAGACTAGGCCCCAACCGGAAGCCGCCGCCGCGACCCCTGTGACGTCACGCGCCTCGACCCGGGGCGTGACAAAGCAGGAAATACCACCAGCCTGGTCGCAAGGCCTAGTACCCCCGGGCGCCGAATCACCAACAGCGCCCCCTACCTCCGCGGAGCCTCCGGCCTGGCCGCAAGGCCAGGTAGCCCAGGGCGCCGCCGTCCTAACGGTGCCCTTCACCTTCCAGGTGCCCCAGGCCTGGCCGCAAGGCCTGGGCAACCCGGGCGCCACCACCACCGCGCCCGCACCCGTGAAACCAAGGGTGCCGCGTCTGGGAGAGGACTTGTTTGCCCAGCACACGTGGCCGGACGGGCAGCCTTTCATCTGGCCCCAGAAGTATTACGAACTGGAGCACCAGAGGAGGGTTGGGGCCATGTGTGCACCCCTGATTCCGGCTCCGAAGCCCGTAATAAGGATCTCGCCCCCGCTAGCGGAAGCACAGTTTGAGTGGGACCCCACCGGAGAAGATCTAATGGGGTTCACTCAGGAAACCAGGGCAGCTGCAGCGGAGCGTGCTGAGTGCTGCCGCCAACAGCTCGAGGAGTTTGCGAGGGAGCGGAGAGAGAGGCGGGTCCGGGAACAACAGGCCCAAATAAGGAGCGCCGAGCAAAAGAGCCGGACCAGGAGGGACCCCCGTGCAGCGCACAGTCCCCGTACCACCGGGACTGTAATCAAGTTCAACCAGCAGCATGGGTGGGGCTTCATTAGAGACAACAACACCCCCGGCGACGTCTTTGTCACGCGCAGAGACGTGGAGTCCCATCTGCCGGAGGGGCACAGAGGTCGTGACCTCTACATCGGAGACGAGGTCACCTTCACCCGGCACAAGTGTGCCAAAGGACCTTACGCCCTCCACGTACACCGCCTGACGGAGGAGGAGTTGCGGTGCGAGGAGGAGGAGCAAGAGGACCCGGACGGGTCTGAAGTAACAACCAGCTGTAAGCAAAGAGCAGGAGGAAGACGCCGTTGAGTGCGGCAGAGAAAGTGATGTAAATAGTTACCCGACCGGGTACCAAAGAAACTGTTGATACATATATATATAGTCCCCGTTGGGACCAGCAAGAGTGAACTGTTTACCCGTTAACCCCTTAATCCCACAGGCTGAGGACTGTGAGCAGCCATTCCCTTCCCTCTACCTGGCCGAGGACTGAGAGCGGCCAACTTCCCTTGTAAATAGTTGCGCGTCCTAAAGCGCCCCCTACCGGTTTTATAGGAAAACCAGTTTTTCTAAGAGACTGTCGCACTTTTCCCGGACACACGTTGCACAGTGTCCGGAGGAGGAACCTGAAACAAGAAACGACTACGAGAATGTTTATATGAAAAGTTTTATATATATAATGTTTTATATGTTTTATTATGTTTATATGGAAAAAAAAAAAAATTTTTGTATGTTTTGGTGTTTTTGTCTTTACAGCCCGAGGACGTGCTGTGATTTACCAGGGGGGAATGTAGCACCCTGAGGATTCGGCTGCTACAGGGGTATTGCACCTCAATCCAGAGGTGTGATATTCCACTCCCGGGTAAGGATGGAGCGTGGAACTGAGCTCGGTAGGCTGCATGCACTACATACATCCCATTTCCGAGGAACAGGCCGACGGTACTCCCACTTAGAAATGTGCAGGTACGACCGAGTCTGTTCCTGGCTGGAGTGGGAGGGGGGTGGTACATCCCATGTAGTGTAGGGGCAGATAGGGGGAGCAGCCTGGGTAAAGATAGGAGCTCATTGGGTGCTGGTCACCTGAGCTCACACATAGAGGGTGTATATAAGGTGGGCACCAACTAAGATCAGGGTCAGATGCAGAGAACAAGACAGCTGCAGAGGAGCAGACAGCAAGACAGCTGCAGAGGAGCAGACAGCAAGCAGAGAGGAAGTCAGCCTGCAGCAAGAGAGAGACCCTGAGTGAGAGAGGAGCAGAGAAGGAGTACCCAGAGGGGAAAACAGAGAGGACCCAAGAACCCAAATTAAAGCACTGGGTGAGGAGTCGGCATCAGGGTACCGGAACCCAAGCTGGTGGGGGTAAAAACATTCCCCAGCCAGAGACCGGAGACCGTGGGCAGCGTCTGCCACGGTCACCCATCACATCCACCCCGAAGGCACACCACATGAAGGGTCAGGGAACCCAGGGCCAAGGGTGTCCCAACAGAAGGCCCGAGGGAGCTGGACCTAGGTGGATCACTGGTGGGGACGGCCAGAGAACGGGACAGAAGGAGAGCTCAGGGCCACGCTCCGGACTTGTTTGGGGGTTGGCTGGATCCAGGACCTGGTGGACACAGCACGGCTCGGGTGGTCACTAGCAGCTGGAGTGACCAGTACAACATCTGCAGTAAGTAAACACCCTTAACTGCACAACCCGACTCTGTCTTCACTGCCGTCTGCACTACACCACCACAACCCCCATCCTCTGCGCCTGTCCCCCCCTGAGGCTATACCCCACCCGTTGGGGGTTATACCATCACAAGCTGCACCTACACCATCAGCCTCAGCGGACCCTGCTGCAGCGGCGGCCACAGTGACCGCATCACAACGGGTGGCGTAGTCGACACAAAAGAACTCTTAATAACATCTGTAGGACTGCCACATAACACTGAGCTTGACGCCCTGGGCACGGGGCCGGGTCACAGCCGCTCGGAGACTACAACCCCCCATCTGATCCGGTGCCGGGTATTCCCCTCAAAAAGGAATATGTCCCAGGGGGCGCGTCACATCCCTGTGCCTTTTTTTCAAAAAAATTTTCGGAGACTGAATTGAATTACGATATTGGTAATCGGGAATTATTGGCTATTAAACTCGCATTTGAACACTGGCGCCACTTCTTGGAAGGTGCGGAATTTCCCGTTCAGGTTCTTACGGATCATAAAAATCTGATATATCTTGATGCTGCCAAGCGCCTGAATGCCCGTCAGGCTAGGTGGGCACTGTTTTTCTCGCGGTTTAATTTCTCCGTTACTTACATCCCTGGTACTAAGAATGTTAAGGCGGATGCCTTGTCTCGCAGTTTTTCTCCCATAGTCGGTGCTGAGAAAGAGGAAAACATTTTACAAGAAGGTGTTGTGATAGCTGCTTTAGACTCCGTTTTGGAAGATGAGATTCTTAAAGCTCAGGAGAATGCCCCATCTAACACTCCTCATGGGAGGTTGTTTGTGCCTGGGACCTTTAGGAGAGATTTGTTTGTTGAGTGTCACGAATCTCGGTTGGCAGGTCATCCCGGAATCTCTGAGACCAAGAGACTGGTGGGTCGCAGTTTTTGGTGGCCTGGATGGCAGAAGGAAGTCATTAAGTGGGTGCGCCAATGTACTATATGTGCTAGATCTAAGTCCTCACATACTCCTGCTGCGGGGTTGCTTTGTCCTTTGGAGGTCCCCAGTGCTCCTTGGACACATTTGACTATGGACTTTATAACTGACCTTCCCCCCTCTGAGGGTTTTACTGTCATCTGGGTGGTCGTGGACCGTTTTAGCAAGATGTGTCACTTGGTTCCCTTCGTCAAACTGCCCTGCGCTAAAACTCTCGCTAAGGCCTTTGTCAAGGAAATTGTCAGACTTCATGGCGTTCCTACTGACATTGTTTCTGATAGGGGTCCTCAGTTCGTGGCTCGTTTTTGGCGTGCCTTTTGTGACAGGCTGGGAATTCATTTGTCGTTTTCATCCGGATATCATCCTGAATCTAATGGCCAGACAGAAAGGAAAAAACAGGATGTTGAGCAGTTCTTGCGTTGTTTTGTGGCAGACAATCAAGAGGGGTGGTCTGAGTTTCTGCCACTTGCCGAATTTGCTCTGAACAATCATACATCTTCTTCTGCTTGTTGTTCGCCTTTTTTTTGTTGTTCTGGGAGACATCCGTCGTTTGGGTCGTTCTCCAAGTTGGGATCTGCCGTGCCTGTGGAGGAGAATTTTTCCGGTGATTTGGAAAGAGTTTGGACGGATGTGCGTGGTAATCTTCAGGAGGCCAACAGAAAATCTAAAGACTACTTTGATAGGAAACGACAGGAGGTTTTGTTCGCTGTTGGTGACATGGTTTGGTTGTCCTCTAGGAATCTGCGGTTGAGGATTCCTTCTAAGAAATTGGGTCCCAAGTTTGTAGGGCCCTTTAAGGTGCTTCAGGTTGTCAACCAATCTGCTGTTAGGTTGGAGGTTCCTACCTCCTGGAGAATTAATCCGGTCTTTCATGTCTCTCTGTTAAAAAAAGCTGTTGTGTCGGATGGTGACGCCTCTGCCTCTGTTCCTCCGGTGGTGGAGGACGGGGAATATGAAATTTCTCGCATCCTTGACTCTAGACGGTATAGAGGTAGTTTGCAGTATCTTGTGGCCTGGAAAGGTTTCGGACCCGAGGATAACTCTTGGGTGAGGTCAGATGATGTTTCCGCGTCCAGACTTATCAGAGCGTTTCACAGGAGATTTCCTGATAAGCCTGGTCCTAGGGGATCCGGAGGATCCTCTTAGAAGGGGGGGTACTGTTAGAACCTTGCTGTTAGTTTTTTTTTCCTTTGCTGGTCACATGACCTTGTTGGCCTATTTAATCCTGCTCCGCCCTTCTGGCTTTGCTGGACTTCATTGTATATCTACTTTCTAGCTAGCCTGTGCTCTGTATCTAACTCTGTTAGTTCGCTTGGTCTACGGACCTCTATGTTCTATCTATTTTGTTTGTTCGTCTGTCTGCTACTATTTCTGTTAGGAGGTGTCCCATATTCCTCCCAGTCCTTAGTACTTGTAGGGATTCCCTCCCCACATCTATAGGTCTCCGTACAGACTAGATTAGGACTTTAGCAGGTCTGATCGCAGGATCAGGTTCCCTGTTACATCGTAGGGATTCAGCTGAGTCCTATAGTAGGGACAGATCTCCTCTCTTTCCTTAGCTTTGGTAGCAGAACATAACAGTGGGCTACTTATACCCGCCTCTAGCAAGGTAGCCAGAAGAGTACAGTTAGTTTGGGAGGCCTACAACTCCGCCTGGCCAGGGGAGATCCCATCTGCTCAAGGACTGACCAGGCCCCAATCGCTAGCCAGTACTCCGGGAGGGTCTATCTTTGTCACCAGTAAAGACCCTGAACTACACCGTACCGTCTCCGAGTGGTTCCTGCTACCCCCATCATCCATGTCGGCTGCCCTGAGGCCATACCCCTCCCGTTGGGGGTTATACCATCACGCTGCACAATCCTACCACCGGCCTCAGCGGTCTGCCCTGCAGCAGCAGCTCCTTAGCTGTACTCAACGGGTGGCGTAGTCGTCCAACATCTACCGCTGATACATCGCCGCTCAGTTTGACTCCCTGGGCACGGACCGGGTCACCGCCACGAGACTACAACCCTCAACAGATCCGGCTCCGGGTAAGCTCCCGCGTGCGCAACGCAGCGCGACACAGGCCCAGGGGCGCGTCAACTTTGGCGTAGTCGGCAGGATCTCGTGCCCGCAACCACCGGGTACTGCGTGCCTGAAAAAGACTGTTCAAACTTACCTGTGGTGAAGATTCCCGCCATCCGGCGCCATCTTCAGCCTTCTTCCCGCCATCGGTGAAGATTCCCGCCATCCGGCGCCATTTCCAGCCTTCTTCCCGCCTTCCGTGGAGTTTTCCCGCCGTTGGACGCCATCTTGAAGACGTCGCGTGGGAAGAAGAGGGGCGTGGACTCCGAAAGCGCGCGAGAACTGAAGCCCCGCCTCACGTCCGGACGTCGCGTAAGGTCCTGGAAGGAGCCCAGCAGACGCCGACGTCACAGGAGCGCGACGGAAGGTCCTCAACCCTGACGATCTACTGCGGAGCCGCGGCCTACGGAAGAGGATCATCGCAAGGTAGGCCACGGTCCACTAGGGGGGAGGAGGATGTCGGATACGGAGGAGAGCTTCACTGCCTCAACCCCCGCCAGCGCCACCGCTGCTGCAGTCATGCCTTTCACCATGCCCTATATCCTGGGAGCGGCCTGGCTACCCCAGTACTCAGGGGAGTCACATACCCTGCATGACTTTAGAGAAAAGCTGGATAGCCTCTTCCAGGTGTACCCCCTCACAGAAGAGCAAAAAGTGAGCATCCTGGTGGCCCAATTAACTGGGGCAGCCCGAAGGGAGGTAAAGTCCTGGCCACCTGGGGGGAGGACTGTCGCAGGGATACTAACCCGGCTGAGGGACACCTTTGATACCCGCACCTCAGCCGAGATCAAGCTTAGATTCTACAGGTGCAAACAGTGGGCACATGAGAGTATAAGGGACTATGCCCTGAACGTACAAGAGGCCCTGAGAGCCATTAAGCAGACCGACCCTGACGGCGTGGGAGACGAGGACAGGCTGTTGACTGAACAATTTATAGAGGGTTTATATTGCAATGCCCACCGAACCCAGTTGCGGGCAATGGCCTTACAGGACCCTCATCTGGGATTTGCACAGTTCAAGGACAGAGCCATCCGGGTGCTTCGAGAACCGGCACCAAGTGGCGTTGTGACCCCCAGATGCCCCACTACCACTTACCACCAGGAGGCGGCGCCCTTGTCGGCAGGGCCTGTGGGAGCTGATGCGCAGGCTTTGAACAATGACCCGGCTCCAGACCTGCACCATCAGGTCCAAGAGCTAGCTAAAAACGTTGCTGCGCTAACCCGAACTGTGCAGTCTTTACAGGTTTCTACTCCAGGGAAGATCCAGCTGGCATCCGGACCGGAGGACATCCCGTGGCGTCGACCAAGGAGGACCCCACCGGCCAGAGGAAGACCCAGCGACCGATACAACGAGGACGGACGACCCATCTGCCGCCGCTGTAATCAACCCGGACATATGGCAAGGTACTGTCCTTTAAACTGGCACAACCTAGGGTAGAGGGCCAACCCCTAGGAAAAAGATCATCAGGCCCATCGAACTGGCGCGACAAATATGTGGGAGGACGTCCAGTCTTGCCTGTGGTACTGGATGGCATTCCTATGAGTGCCCTACTGGACACCGGGTCACAGGTCACCACCATCCCGTACGTGCTCTTCAAGCAGTACTGGAATGACTCGGATATTACCCGCTACCCTGACGACGACTTGAGTATCATCGCCAGCAATGGTCAGCCCGTGCCACAGATCGGATTTAAAGAGGTGTCTATTAAAATTGGTAGAGTTGAACTGGCAGCACAGGGACTGATCATTGTAGACATTGACAAACACGAGAGTCACCCAAAGATAACTCTAGGAACTAATGTAATTGAAAATTGTCTTGCAGAGGTGATTTTCCTTTTACAGCAGGTTGCCAAGAACGCCAGCTCCGGCGAGCAGCGAGTGCTCCAAAAAGAGATCCGGGCACTGATGCGACGGCAACAGGTGGAACTCTCCGGCGGTGAGATTGGTAGCGTGAGAATGTGTGACCCTTTCCCTATTGCCATGCCCCCAAAAAGTGAAATGATGATTTGGTGCCGGGCAGCTATTGGTCTGAGAGGTAGAGATTACCAGGCAATGGTAGAACCAGTTTACTCAGACAGTAGGCCCACCATCTTGACAGCACGGGGGGTGGTTAATGTACGCCCTAGGAGGGTGCCCGTTCGCATAATCAATATCGGGAAGAGGGAAGTGTACCTGCCCCGGTATGCCACGCTAGCCAAATTATATACCATTAACCAAAATGCTATACAATCTGTGGAACCCTTGCCTCCATCTCACCCGGAGGAAGGTAACGGCTCTAAGAAAACAATGGAGGACTGGTGTCAGCAACTACATTTGGGTACTGACTCCACTCCCTCACACCAGAAACAGGGAGTCTATCGGGTGGTTCAAGAGTACGAGAGAGTGTTTAGTAAACACCCGTTAGACTTCGGGCGAGTCAAGGGGGTAGAACACCACATCCCCACGGGAGACCATCCTCCCATAAAAGAGAGGTATCGACCCGTACCCCCTGCACACTACCAACACGCCAAGGGGATGCTTAGAGACATGAAGGAGGCTGGGGTGATCAGGGATAGCTGTAGCCCCTGGGCAGCTCCACTAGTCTTAGTCAAAAAGAAAGACAACACCATGAGGATGTGTGTAGATTACCGGAAAATCAACCGTATCACACACAAGGATGCGTACCCCTTACCAAGGATAGAGGAGTCTTTGGCTGCTTTAAGATCTGCTAACTTCTTCTCTACCTTGGATCTCACTAGTGGGTACTGGCAGGTTCCTGTAGCAGAGGCGGACCGGGAGAAGACCGCATTCACCACCCCGATGGGACTTAGCGAGTTTACCTGTATGCCGTTCGGACTCTGCAACGCACCAGGAACCTTCCAACGATTAATGGAGTGCTGTCTGGGCCACAGAAACTTCGAGACGGTCCTGTTGTACCTGGACGATGTCATCGTATATTCTAAGACTTATGAGGACCACCTGAAACACCTGGCGGAAGTGTTCGAAGCTCTGGCAAGCTACGGCCTAAAGGTGAAACCCTCCAAGTGTCACCTCCTGAAACCAAAGGTGCAGTACCTGGGACACGTGGTGAGCGCTGACGGAGTGGCTCCCGACCCTGATAAGATCACCGCAATTAAGGAATGGCCAAGTCCCTCCAGTGTAAAGGAAGTGCGGCAGTTCCTCGGGTTGGTAGGCTACTACCGCAGGTTCATCCCCGGATTCACCAAAAAGGCAGCTCCTATGCAGGACCTCCTGATAGGCCAGTCCCGGAAGGCCAAGAACCAGAAGCCGCCCTTCAGATGGGAGAAGTTGGAAGAAGAGTCCTTCCGCCAGCTGAAGATGGCCCTCACGGGGGATGAAATCCTGGCGTACCCGGATTACAGCCAGCCCTTTATCCTCTACACCGACGCAAGTAACATCGGGCTAGGAGCCGTGCTGTCCCAGATCCAGCAGGGGAAAGAGCGAGTAATCGCTTACGCCAGCCGAAAACTGCGACCCACCGAAAGAAACCCTGAGAATTACAGCTCATTTAAGCTAGAGTTCCTGGCAGTGGTGTGGGCAGTCACCGAACGCTTTAAGCACTACCTCGCTTCTTCCCGGTTCGTCGTGTACACGGATAACAACCCGTTGACACACCTGGACACGGCAAGACTCGGTGCCCTAGAGCAGAGATGGATGGCCCGCCTGTCCAACTACGAGTTCACCATCAAATACCGGGCAGGACGCTCCAATACCAACGCGGACGCCCTGTCCAGGATGCCAAACCTACCGGACGTAGGAGAAGATCCAGAGGGACTGGAAGAAGTCGAACTCCCCGCGTTTCACCGTCATGGGACTATCCAGTATTCCCATCGGGTAAGGAGTAAGCAAGGCGCTACGCTTAACCCCTTACCTCACTACAACTGGGCGGAAACGCAAGACAGTGACCCTGCCGTCCGGCTGGTGAAGGAGATGCTGACTCGGCCAGAGGCTCGCCTTGACCCAGACGTGGAGCGAAGTCTCTGTCAGGCTAGGGAGAGACAAGAGAAAACTTACAACCAGTATGCTCCCGCTGTTCCCCTGGTGCCCGGAGAGCAGGTCTTGAAGAGGAAAAGACGGCTCCACAAGTTGGACGACCAGTGGGAGAAGGACCCGTACACCGTACTGCCCTCAAGCCACGAGAACCCGAAGGTCTGTACCATCAGTAAAGACGGAGGGGAGACCACAGCCATTGTATCCCGGGATCACCTGAAGAAGTGTCCTGAACAGCTACGGAACCCTGAAGAGGAACAAGAAGACCATCGACCCGTAGAGGAAAAGGAAGATATGGTTAGTACTGTGCTCGGAGACTTCCCTCGGTCTTGGACTCAAGTCAATGGTGCAGTTGTGGTACCCGTACTCACCTTCCTCCAACCAGCATCCCAAGCACCTACGGAGCAACAGGTAGAGCTGGAAGAACAGCCGGTCCAGGAGGCAGAAGACCCCACACTAGCAGATCAGGAGGATCAACCCTCTGCTTGCAGTGAGCCTGCCATATCCCTAGTGAGCCAAAGGGCCCGTAGACAGCTGCCCAATTTACCCTTGACAGCTCCTACACCCTGTAGTTCAGGGCCAGACAGTCAGCTCCGTAGGTCCACTAGGGCCACTAGAGGCCAGTTACCCGCACGTTGGAGGATTTGAAGTGTATCAATTGTTTTATTTGTGGTTACCTGTTTTTCTTGTTGCTTGTGTATAATTATGTGTTTCTAGTTGTTTATAGGAGTCTTTGGTGGATTTACCGGGAATCCTGTGTACATAGTTGGAGCGTAACCCAGGACGGACTAAAGACTGTTAAGGACTCGGGGCAGGACAGACCCCTACCTGGTTACGTCTCCCTGTTTTGGTGAAATGGACACCTTGCTTTCTTCAAAGACTGCACCCGGTTACGGACATGCCGTGACCACCTTTTTGTGTTTCTTTATTGTATTGTTATTGTTATATCTTGTTATGTTTTTCTAAAATATGTTTAGTCCCGGAGTACTAAATTTCACTAGGGGGGAATGTGACACCCCAGGGGTCTGGTTGCCACAGTGATAGAGATATTACGTCTGAGAGCAGGTGGGAGGTCTCTTGGTCAGGAATCCTATGCATGCCACACCTCCTGCCCAGTCCTGGGAGGGGAAGAACTTCCCCTATATAAACCTAGGGCTGAGGCAGGGTTAGTGAGTAGAGAAGAAGTAGAGACAGAGAAAAGAAGCAAATATAGGAACAGAACATCAGGAGCTCTGTGGGAGCAGTGTTACAAGGAGTCAGGGGCTGGCAGCTGCAGAGCTCGCCCTGACTGAGAAGATTTCTTACCGGACCCGGAGTCCGAGGCTGTGGGGACTAACTCCTACCCAGCAGCAGAATCCGTCAGGCAGGGGATTCCAGGTCCTCTGGCCAAGAAACCCGAAGGCCCCGAGTCACCGGCCATACGGGTGAGCACCACACGGTACACTCAGGGACGTGGGCTACTTATACCCGCCTCTAGCAAGGTAGCCAGAAGAGTACAGTTAGTTTGGGAGGCCTACAACTCCGCCTGGCCAGGGGAGATCCCATCTGCTCAAGGACTGACCAGGCCCCAATCGCTAGCCAGTACTCCGGGAGGGTCTATCTTTGTCACCAGTAAAGACCCTGAACTACACCGTACCGTCTCCGAGTGGTTCCTGCTACCCCCATCATCCACGTCGGCTGCCCTGAGGCCATACCCCTCCTGTTGGGGGTTATACCATCACGCTGCACAATCCTACCACCGGCCTCAGCGGTCTGCCCTGCAGCAGCAGCTCCTTAGCTGTACTCAACGGGTGGCATAGTCGTCCAACATCTACCGCTGATACATCGCCGCTCAGTTTGACTCCCTGGGCACGGACCGGGTCACCGCCACGAGACTACAACCCTCAACAGATCCGGCTCCGGGTAAGCTCCCGCGTGCGCAACGCAGCGCGACACAGGCCCAGGGGCGCGTCAGTATCAGTTCCCGTGTCTGAACTGAGTCCTGTCTGTGTTCTCTTGTCTGCCTATCCTGGAGGCTGTATTTCCAGGCCAGTCTGAACACGCTCCTTGCCTGTTCGTCCCGCCTCTCTGGGGGCCGTATTCCCAGACCCGCTCCTGTATCCCGCTGCAGTGTCGGTCTCCTCCGTACACTCAGTTCCAGTCTGAACTCTCTCCTATCTTTTACCTGTTTTTTCTCTATGTCCGTTCCTTTCCTTTTTCTGCAGAGTCTGAACTCGTACCTAACTCCTGCTCGTTGTCACTGTACTTCCGTTTGTGAGTTTGTGGTCCACTCGCTACTTCTCTGCAAGTACCCTGTGGGTATCTGGTTCTGCCTTTCCCTTCTAGTCTGTTCCATGTGAACAGAGCCCTGTTCCCACCGCGTCTGCGGTTTTCGCTTTGCTCAGCTCTGTCCGCCGCGTCTGCGGTTTTCGCTTTGCTCAGCTCTGTCCGCCGCGTCTGCGGTTTTCGCTTTGCTCAGCTCTGTCCGCCGCGTCTGCGGTTTTCGCTTTGCTCAGCTCTGTCCGCCGCGTCTGCGGTTTTCGCTTTGCTCAGCTCTGTCCGCCGCGTCTGCGGTTTTCGCTTTGCTCAGCTCTGTCCGCCGCGTCTGCGGTTTTTGCTTTGCTCGGCCCTGTCCACCGCGTCTGCGGTTTCGAATTTGTCTCCCAGTCTGTACTGGACCCTACCCAGCCTGCGCTCTAGTCTGCCTGTTCCAGTATTCCCCGGTGTGGGTCAACAGCCGTGTCCGGAGTCTGACCTGGAGTAGACCCTGGTTCCTCTGCTCGGTTCCTCCCTGGTGCACTGGCGTCGTATGCCGTCGTGCGACCTTGGTCGGATCGGGCAGATACTTAGTTACGCCCCTCCAGGCACTCTCCGGTTCATGGCACAGTGGAATCACTATATAAACACGCACACGCCAGTCAGTCCGGGCGTGTGCATTACACACAGCACCTCAACTCAACTCTGCTACACCAGTTAAAGGGGACCAGCCCTAAAGAAAAACTCACTAGCAGCAATGGATGTGGAAATACAAATGGACAGAATTAGTGAGCTGCTTCTTCAGTTAACCTGTGAAGAATTGAGAACAGTAGCAGAACATATAACAGATTTCCAAAGCACACAACCGCAGGCAAATATTAGCTGCCATTAATGCAAAAATGGATGAGCTGGGGGTGAAAGAATCTGAAGATGTCATGGGGACATTCCTCCAGGAACTAACACAGTTTCTAAGCAGGTTGAAATTGGAGGATGGAGGGGCAGCACCAATTACCAAAAGCAGGAATCTCCGTCCACAGACTGAACTACAGAAATTGAAAGAACAATTCAAAGCCCTAACATGCCCTCCAGGAATCGACCTTAACCTCTGAACGGTTGACAGACTCAGACAGAACCTTTAACCTGCTTGGGTTAGATAGATCAGGGAGACAGTCCTCTCTAACACCACAAATCACCATAAGGAAAGAATTCAAGATCCTGGGACAGATTGGAGAGTGTGAACAGAATGAGAAACTGTCTTATATGAACTTGTTGCACCAGATCGATGCAGGATTACAGAAAGGCTACCAGCCAGATGAGATCGTTGAGGGGGTGGTGAAAGCAATTAACCCAGGACTGAACCTCCGTAGTATGCTAGAAATAAAGAGTCAATTAACCTTGCCACAGCTGAAGATGATTTTAAAGGACACTGTAAAGAAGAGAGTACTTCAGAATTGTTCCACCGACTCATTAACCTCTCACAGAAAAATAATGAATCACCCCAAAGCTTCTTGTTCAGAGCAATTGAACTGAAGGATAGACTGTTGTTTGCATCCAGAGATGTAGAAGTGGAACAGAAGTTTGTTGGACTAGTCCAGAAGAAGTTCTTGAGATCATTGGGAACGGGATTAATCAGCAAAAATATCAAGTTGCAGCTGAAACAGTACCTAGAAGATCCTGGCATTTTGGACGAAGTCCTAATTGAAAAAATGAATGAGGCTGCTAGTTTGGAGTCAGAGAGTGAACAGAAGTTAAAGAAAGGCTCTGCTCCTAAAATCACCAAAATGAGTCAGATGAAGTTGGAGACCCCCGGTGGCCAGTCCGAAGATCATCATAGAGACCCTCCAGTGCCAACTCCGAGAGGGAACCTTAAATCACAAACAAAAGAGAGTCCTGCCAGCGCTGACTGCGAGAAAGTAACAGGAGAACTGCGAGCCGCGTTGATTGAGGTGAAAAAGTTGACTCGTTCCAGGCCAGAACCTGTATCCCTCAGACCCAGGAGTTGGTTCCAAAACATAAGATACCTGGCTTGTGAAGCGTGCCGTTCATCAAATCCGAGTACGGTGTGTGTCCACTGTCTAAGATGTGGTGAGGAAGAACATTATGCCAAGGAGTGCTAATGGTCACGGTCGTTTGGGTTAAAAGACAGGAGGTTGCCAGTGCGGGGCGACTGGTAACCGCGACACGGAGGAGGCCCCAGAAGCAAATCCAAATTTTACCAAACCCAGAACGGTGCATGAGGTAAAACGGCTGCGTCAGTACTATCCCCAAGTGTGTTCCCATCTACAACAGCTGCAAGGGAGACAGGGGCATCAGTTACTTAATGCCCAGTGCAGTGGTCAAACGATGTACTCCTGGGAGGAGGATTACTCAGTCAGTAAAGATAGCCTCATCAGCCTAATCGGTGAAAGGTGCTTTATACAGTGCCAGCTAGATTGACTCCTTGTAAAAGCACTGTGGGACACAGGAGCCCAAGCGAGCCTTTTAACTGAAGAATGAAGAAGGCGCTACCTGCCACACACTTGCCTTCGGTCACTAAAAGAACTCTTGGGACCAGTGGAAATCCACGGCAAAGCCGTCAACCAGACCAGAATGCTTGGAGGAAGTCAGTCTGGAAGCAATTGAGAGCACTACCCAAGCAGTACAAGATTATCAATTGGAAGACACACCATTGTGGTGTCCGTTGACGGTGGAAACCACCATAAGAGTGAGAGAACAAGATCACCCCCGGTCTATTCAATAACTACCAAAAGGGAAAATCTGTAGAGCACAACTGGGAAGATCAGATAATTAGTAGAATACTACTTTATGCGGACCAAAATCGGTTTCCAAGTAAACGGGAGAGAGACAATGAGTCACCAGCAGTATCTGTTGTAATTAAAGAATGGACTAAGCTCTACTTCAGTGAAGATGGTATCCTGTATCGTAAAGGAGGACAAAACCGTCAGTTGGTACTACCCAGAGTATTTCGTAGGTTGGTCTTCAAAAGCTCAATGAAAACATGGGACTCCTGGGAGTGGAAAGGACAACAAATTTGATCCGTGAACATTTCTTCTGGCCCTACATGCAGAGAGATATTGAGAGGTATGTGACCAGGAAGTGTGGGTGTCTGAAAGATAAACACATCAACCCGGGCACCTATGGGCAACATCCAAACTATGTATCCATTTGAGATGTTCTCAATACACTTCCTACATCTTGAGACGTGCAAGGGTGGCTACGAATACATCTTGGTGGCGATGGACCATTTCACTCGATTTGCTCAAGAATATGCCACCACCAATAAATCGAGTCGAACAGCAGCAGAGAAGATCTTCAATGATTTTGCTTTGAGGTTTTGGTTCCCTATGAGGTTACACTATGACCAAGGAAGAGAATTTGAGAACCAGCTCTTTGCCAAGCTAGGAAAGTACTGTAGAATTCAGAGGTCCCACACAACGCCCTATCACTCAGAGGGTAATGGATAAGTGGAATGTTTTAACCGGACATTATTGTCGATGTTGCGCACTTTAACAGCTGACAAGAAGAGAGACTGGAAGAGTTCTCTGTCAAAAGTGGTACATGCCTATAACTGTACAAAGAGCGATGCAATAGGTTACTCCCACTTTTTCCTATAGCATGGACGATCTCCAAGACTGCCAATCGACATCGTGTTCAATACTCCAGTGTCAGAGACTTACAGAACATATCCGGAGTATGTTCGGAAATGGAAGGAACGGATGGCAGAGGCATACAACATAACGTCCAAAGTGGTTACGCAAGGACAGAGCAAGAGTAAGGAGTACTATGATCGAAAATGTTATGGAGCAGAATTGGCACAGGGAAGCCGGGTGCTAGTCAAGAACGTACGTGAGTCCAGGAAAACTTTGTTCGTACTTGGAAGACAAGGTATATGTGGTCGTAAGGAGGAAAGCTAATGACAGCCCAGTGTATGAAATCCGACCGGCAAGGAGAGGGATGTGCTATCCTCAGGAGAGTGAACTAAGTCCTGAGGCTCCAGAGTACCAAGGAGTACAGATGAAGTCCAATTCAGATCTGATGATCGAACACTGGCCCCTGAAGAGACCGATTGACGCTCAGCAGGAGCGGAATTACAAGACCATGCGGAAACCAGCGACTCAGGAAAAGTACAGAAACTTACAGAGGCAGCTCCAAGAGAATCTGAGGAAGCACAGGAAATGAGTGTGGCGGAAGAAACTTCTGTGCCCAAAGAACCCGTGGTCTCTGAGGAACAACTCACCAGGAGGATGTCGACTCGAGAAGTGAGGAGGCCCGTGATGCTGACGTATGAAACACTTGGTGAACCGAGTCAAGTGCCAAGAACTGTCGTCTGGAGACAGGTATCTCTGCCTGTGGACCAGGTAAGCCCACTTGAGTGGTATTCACCACCGACAGGCAGTATGGAAGATGTTGCCTACTGGA
This sequence comes from Phyllobates terribilis, assembly GCF_046119375.1. Lineage (NCBI taxonomy): Eukaryota > Metazoa > Chordata > Amphibia > Anura > Dendrobatidae > Phyllobates > Phyllobates terribilis. The sequence goes on along the minus strand of NW_027362765.1, from coordinate 371,778,147 downwards.
AAGACTTGTTTTCATGCTTTGATTTTCCTTAAAAGACTTTGTAGAAACAAAGAACTGTTAAAGCATAGAGAGAGAGAGCTGGTTGAAGACGTACGAAAAGCTCCAGAAGCTCCAGCTGAATAGATGCTGATTGTTTTAATTGTGTTAATTGTTTATTTCTTACAGGAATCCTACAAGACAAAGGTCGTAAGATTAGGTTGTTATCAATGTTTATGAACCAAGCGCCCCTGCAAGTGAAAAGGATTCAAGTCAGGAGTGAAGCTAAGCACAGGTCAGATAGAGTTCCTGAACTAGCAGTGCAGAGTAGTGATGAGCGAGTATGTTTTGTTAACCCTTTCGCCAAGTATGCTCGGGCCGAGCTCCGAGTATTTACAGCTGCTCGGTGATATGGTTGAATCTCTCCCGTGTGCATGATTTGCGACGGTTTGACAGCTTTAATACATGTGAGGAATGTGTAAGAAGCAGACATTCCTCACATGTATCAAAGCTGTCAAAAAGCTACAGAACAATGAAATAGAGACATCCTTGTACCGTAAGCCAATTGACCGTCCAACATATCTTAAATGGGACAGTTTCCATCCGAAACACATAAAAAACTATATTGTCTACAGCCAAGCCATCAGATACAATCGGATATTTTCCAACCCTATGGATAGAGACAAACACCTTGATGGCCTCAGAAAGACATTTTTGAAACAGGGCTACCATCCAAGAACAATTGAGAACCAGATTATCAAGGAATCATCTCCTACATTTCAAAACCAAACAAGAAAGCAACCGAATGCCTCTAGTAGTCATCTACAATCGAAATCTGGAGGCACTAAGGAGAGCTGCACGGAAACTACAACCCTTACTACAAAAAGATGACCGATTACAATCCATATTTCCAGACCACCCACTTCTGTGTTTCAGGCAGACCCCAAATCTAAGAAGCATCATTGTCAGAAGCTCCCTGTCATCTCCACCAGCTACAGGAACCTTTCCCTGCAACAAGAAAAAATGTAAAACCTGTCCGTTTATAACGACCACAGACAAGATGAAGATTCCTAACTCACATCAGGACTACAAGATCCCAGGTACGTTCAGCTGCATCACATCTAATGTAGTGTACTTAATTATATGTACCAAATGTCCCTCTGGGGGTCCGTGTATAGGGGAGACGGGGCAAAAACTTAGGACAAGGATGAATTCTCTTTGCCACACAATAAAAGAAAAAAGAATAGATCTACCTGTAGCCAAGCATTTTTGTTCCCCTGATCACAGCATCAAAGACATGAAATTACTGGTATTAAAAGGTAACTTCAAATCTCAGAGAGAAAGTAGAGTCTTGGAATATAAACTAATGGTGACCTTTGACACCTTCAGAGCAGGAATGAATGTGTCGCATGGATTTATGTCATTCTACAACAACTAAGGAATGTGCCCATCAGACTTTTGAGGGTCATCACAACATTGCACCAAACAATAAAACTTTCACAGTCCTTATCTATGAACTGCTAAAATATTTACAGCCAGAAATCATAGAATCATAGAATCATAGAATGGTAGAGTTAGAAGGGACCTCCTGGGTCATCTGGTCCAACCCCCTGCTCAAAGCAGGATTCACTAAATCATCTCAGACAGATGTCTGTCCAGCCTCTGTGTGAAGACGTCCATTGAAGGGGAACTCACCACCTCTCGTGGCAGCCTGTTCCACTCATTAATCACCCTAACTGTCAAAAAGTTTTTTCTAATATCTAATCTGTGTCTCCTCCCATTTAGTTTCATCCCATTGCTTCTAGTCTTTCCTTGTGCAAAAGAATAAAGATGATCCTTCTACAATGTGACAGCCCTTGACATATTTGACATGTTTATCTCTCCCATAGTAATAGCTTTGCTTTTCATCACCTGTGTCATCTATTGCATTATTTCTGTGCCTTATTGGGTATAAATATGTGACTCTTCAGATTTTGGGTTATACTAGCCTGATGAAGAGACCCGAGTAGTCTCGAAAGCTTGCAACCTGTTACTATCTTTTCAGTTAGCCATTAAAAGGTATCAACCACTGAGGACTCTCAAATCTAAATATTTTTCTATCTACTGGCTAACACAGTACAAAAATATATATTTTTTCCCTGTTTCAAATTAAAAATTTAAATAGGAAATGTCCAATATTTTTTTATCATTGGGATTTTTTTCACTTGCCTATAATATGGCGATCCTGCAAACATCATTACTGAGAGCATAGTTATTATTGCACCATCTGGTGACTAAATTATGTAGGACACTTTTCTTCAGGGAATTTATGTTTTTAATTTGGAGTGTGCATTTGCAAAAATAAGGAAAATTTTTATTGCAGAATATATCAGCTAATAAGTTTTCTAGATGGGAGAACTGGGACAAAGGAAATTATTGGTGAAGGATAGGCAAACTAGGTAAAAATATACCATTGCTTCTGTTTGCTAAGGTGCTTGGGGAATACAGAAATAAATATTAGTTTATAGTGTGTTAATACTGTGCCATCTGGTGGCTGAACTATATAATGCACATTGAACAATGAGAAAATGCTTCTCACAAAATTAGAATATCCTCAAAAATGTAATTTATTTCAGTTCTTCAATGCAAAGACTGAAGCTCATATATTATATAGAGTCATTTCACACAGAGTGATCTATTTCAAGTGTTTATTTCTGTTAATGTTGATGATTATGGATTACAGACAAAGCACAAAAGTCATTATCTCAGTAAATTAGAATAATTAACAAAAACCACCTGCAAAGGCTTCCTTTAAAAAGGTCCCTTAGTCTGTTTCAGTAGGCTCCACAATCATGGGGAAGACTGCAGACTTGACAGATGTCCAGAAGGCAGTCATTGACACACTCCACAAGGAGGGTAAGCCACAAAAGGTCATTGCTAAAGAAGCTGGCTGTTCACAGAGTGCTGTATCCGAGCATATTAATGGAAAGTTGAGTGGAAGGAAAAAGTGTGGTAGGAAAAGGTGCACAAGCAACCGGGATAACCGCAGCCTTGAAAGGATTGTTAGGAAAAGGCCATTCAAAAATTTGGGGGAGATTCACAAGGAGTGGACTGCTGCTGGAGTCATTGCTTCAAGAGCCACCACACACAGACGTATCCAGGACATGGGCTACAAGTGTCGCATTCCTTGTGTCAAGCCACTCATGACCAATAGACAACGCCAGAAGCATCTTATCTGGGCCAAGGAGAAAAAGACCTGGACTGATGCTCAGTAGTCCAAGGTGTTGTTTTCAGGTGAAAGTAAATTTTGCATTTCATTTGGAAATCAAGGTCCCAGAGTCTGGAGGAAGAGTGGAGAGGCCACAATCCAAGCTGCTGGAGGTCTAGTGTGAAGTTTCCACTGTAACATGAGTACTTTAGATGCAGAGACACAGAAACACAGAGCAGCCAATACAGGGTTAATAAACAGGGGAAGTTTATAATAACAGGGTCAATCTCCACGCAGAGAGTAACAGGGGAAAATATGGGGGAAAACAAGGGAAGTAGCAGGTAAAAGTCTTTAATTGACAGTTCACAGTTTAACTAGATATAGCAGAGTCGAACCGGTTGTAATCGACAGTTTTTTACACTTAGCTGACTCTTTTCCTCCACAAGGCAGTTGCCAGATGATGCCGGTGTTGATTTCTTCGGGCTTCCCCGCCCAAACAATGCTCAGTCTTCTGGCGGCAGCGGGTGGTCTCCGGTTTTACCCGCTGAGCCCCTAGTCCATAACACGGCACCTCACGTGTTCGGCTCCACAGACCCTGCGTCTCTCCTCCATCTAGTCAGCTTGACTCCTCCGGTCCACTGCACTCGGCTCTTGCTCCCAGTACTGGAGCCAGGAGCCTGGACCCTCTCACACTGCCCTCCTGAGCGGGACTCTGCTCTCGCTTTCCCACGCAAAAGTCCTCGTCTCTCCCTCTCTCTAGCCACGCCACCAATTTTCCGGTCACCTGACCTCCCAGCTCTCACTCTGGACACGTCCCCAGCTTCCCAGTCACCTGACTCCTGTGTTGGAAGTCTGTCTTCCCCCTGCAACCAGAGGTATGGCCCCGGCAGTTCCGGATCCTTTGTTCTGAAAGTACTTACTCCCGGTCTTCCCTCTTACACCACAATCAGTGATGGTTTGGGGAGCCATGTCATCTGCTGGTGTAGGTCCACTCTGTATTATCAAGACCAAAGTCAGCGCAGCCATCTACCAGGACATTTTAGAGCACTTCATGCTTCCCTCTGCCGACAAGCTTTATGGAGATGGAAATGTCATTCTCCAGCAGGACTTGGCACCTGTCCAAACTGCCAAAAGTACCAATACCTGGTTTACACACAACAGTATCACTGTGCTTGACTGTTTGCAAACTCACCTGACCTTAACCCCATAGAGAATCTATGGGGTATTGTCAAGAGGAAGATGAGAGACCCCAGACCCAACAATGCAGACCAGCTGAAGGCTGCTATCAAAGCAACCTGGGCTTCCATAACACCTCAGCAGTGCCACAGGCTGATCGCCTCCATGCCACGCCGCATTGATGCAGTAATTTTAGAGGATATTCTAATTTTGTGAGAAGCACCTGTAGTTGAAGCTTACCATGTGTTGTTGATCGACATTGATTTCATATTCTCAGCTTGTGGGTGTCAGTCCCGCTGATGACCACCAGCAAACATCCACGAACATAAAGAAGGTTAATTTTATTTAATAAAATCAGAGCATTATATAAACTCCATTAACAAGATCATATACAGTACAGATGATGAATAGACTGACGCGTTAAAGTTCATCCCATTTGCAAACTTAGTATTTAATTTTAAAATACAAAATGCTTCCCCCAATAACGGTGGTAACTGGAGAAAAAATTGCTATTGTGGGAGGCATTTTGGATTTCAAATACTGGCAACACTTAATTCACACATGAGAGAATCTGCTGGCAAATACTTCAGCAGCACTTCCATCACACAGTCTATTTGACAATGTAGCACAGTGAACGTCTTCAGTGCTGGTCACTGTTCCTTCTCATGTCTCCTCTCTTGGCAGTAGTGCTCTGCAGTAGCTCTTAGAGATTAATTCACCAACAATGGGTGCTCCAAAATATAAAGTATTTTATTAAACTTTTAGTAAAAAATCTTATTCAGATTACAAGGACAGGCACAATATCAAGTGGAAAACTCCACTTTTAGATTTTCCTAATTTCATTTTCTGTACAAAAGGTGCTCTGCCCTTTGGCACGACTATATAACTGCAGCAGTTCTTGTCAGGTAATTTGCATAGTCTGGCTGCATATTTGGTTACCCCATCATAATTCCTCACACAGGCACCAGTCTCCAATCTTAGATGTGGTCATCCTCTTCACACTCAGGCACGCAGACACTTCTTGTATAGTAATCCTAAAAGCCTCTATGCTCCTTTTTAGTTTTGGCAATCCTCACCCGCTCTCTGTCATAGTGGCCCTCTCATCCAGGTGGGCTTATCTCTCCCTCCAAAGGCAAATTAAAAAATGCAGTGCATGATACAAACTTCTTTGGCTCTTGGAATTAAATTCCTCATTTGTAACACTATGGCACTACCCAGAAGACAGAGGAACCTATGACAATGATCTCCAACCAGTTGTCTACCAGCTGTTGCATCACTACAACTCTCAGCATGAAGATCACAGACATTTTTTTTAATCTTCCTTCAGGTCTTATGTGAAGAATTATCTGTGGAGAAGTTCTTCCCTGTCCTGCACATGAAGGTGAGGACATAATTTCTAATATTTTCTCCTAATCCTTATAATTCATTGAAGATAATCGTACATACTGTGTGGATTATCACCGCCATCTGTGTATAAACCCTCACAATCACATCCCGAACAATAGTTTATACCTCTGAAGGTATATAGCGTATCTCCTTGTGCTATATCCTGCACGGAATAATAATATAGTAGTTATATTCTGTACATAGGGGGCAGTATTATAGTAGTTATATTCTTGTATATAGGATCAGTATTATAGTAGTTATATTCTTGTACATAGGAGCAGTATTATAGTAGTTATATTCTTGTACATAGAGGGCAGTATTATAGTAGTTATATTCTTGTACATAGGGGGCAGTATTATAGTAGTTATATTCTTGTACATAGGGGCAGTATTATAGTAGTTATATTCTTCTACATAGGGGGAAGTATTATAGTAGTTATATTCTTGTATATAGGGGCAGTATTATAGTAGTTATATTTTTGTATATAGGGGCTGTATTATAGTAGTTATATTCTTGTACATAAGGGGCAGTATTATAGTAGTTATATCCTTGTACATAAGGGGCAGTATTATAGTACTTATATTCTTGCACATAGGAGCAGTATTATAGCAGTTATATTCCTGTACATAGGGGTAGTATTATAGTAGTTATATTCTTCCACATAGGAGCAGTATTATAGTAGTTATATTCTTGCACATAGGAGCAGTATTATAGTAGTTATATCCTTGTACATAGGGGTAGTATTATAGTAGTTATATTTCTGTATATAGGGAGCACTATTATAGTAGTTATATTCTTGTACATAGGGGCAGTATATAGTGGTTATATTCTTGTACATAGGAGCAGTAATATAGTAGTTGTATTCTTGTACACAGGAGCAGTATTATAGTAGTTATATTTCTGTATATAGGGAGCAGTATTATAGTAGTTATATTCTTGTACATAGGGGCAGTATTATAGTAGTTATATTCTTGTATGTAGGAGCAGTATTATAGTAGTTATATTCTTGTATGTAGGAGCAGTATTATAGTAGTTATATTCTTGTATATAGGGGCAGTATTATAGTAGTTACATTCTTGTATATAGGGGCTGCATTATAGTAGTTATATTCTTGTAAATAGGGGCTGTATTATAGTAGTAGTTACAGTATATTCCTGTACATAGGAGCAGTATTATAGTAGTTATATTCTTGTACATAGGGGGCAGTATTATAGTAGTTATATTCTTATACATAGGACCAGTATTATAGTAGTTATATTCTTGTACATAGGGGCAGTAATATAGTAGTTATATTCTTGTATATAGGGGCAGTATTATAGTAGTTATAATCTTGTATATAGGGGCAGCATTATAGTAGTTATATTCTTGTATATAGGGACTGTATTATAGTACTTATATTCTTGTACATAGGGGCAGTATTATAGTAGTTATATTCTTGCACATAGGGGCGGTATAATAGTAGTTATATTCTTGTATATAGGGGCTGTATTATAGTAGTTATATTCCTGTACATAGGAGCAGTATTATAGTAGTTATATTCTTGTACATAGGGGGCAGTATTATAGTAGTTATATTCTTATACATAGGAGCAGTATTATAGTAGTTATATTCCTGTGCATAGGAGCAGTATTATGGTAGTTATATTCTTGTATATAGGGGCTGTATTATAGTAGTTATATTCTTGTACATAGGGGCAGTATTATAGTAGTTATATTCCTGTACATAGGAGCAGTATTATAGTAGTTATATTCTTGTACATAGGGGGCAGTATTATAGTAGCTATATTCTTGTACATAAGGGGCAATATTATAGTAGTTATATTCTTGTATATAGGAGCAGTATTATAGTAGTTATATTCTTGTACATAAGGGGCAGTATTATAGTAGTTATATTTCTGTATATAGGGAGCAGTATTATAGTAGTTATATTCTTGTACATAGGGGCAGTATTATAGTGGCTATATTCTTGTACATAGGGGCAGTATTATAGTAGTTATATTTCTGTATATAGGGAGCAGTATTATAGTAGTTATATTCTTGTACATAGGAGCAGTATTATAGTGGTTATATTCTTGTACATAGGTGCAGTATTATAGTAGTTATATTCTTGTACATAGGGGCAGTATTATAGTAGTTATATTCTTGTACATAGGAGCAGTATTATAGTAGTTATATTCTTGTACATAGGGGGCAGTATTATAGTAGCTATATTCTTGTACATAAGGGGCAATATTATAGTAGTTATATTCTTGTATATAGGAGCAGTATTATAGTAGTTATATTCTTGTACATAAGGGGCAGTATTATAGTAGTTATATTTCTGTATATAGGGAGCAGTATTATAGTAGTTATAATCTTGTACATAGGGGCAGTATTATAGTAGTTATATTCTTGTACATAGGGGGCAGTATTATAGTAGTTATATTCTTGTATATAAGAACAGTATTATAGTAGTTATATTCCTGTACATAGGGGCAGTATTATACTAGTTATATTCTTGTACATAGGAGCAGTATTATAGTAGTTTTATTCTTGTATATAGGGGCAGTATTATAGTAGTTATATTCTTGTGTATAGGGGCGGTATTATAGTAGTTATATTCTTGTACATAGGGGCAGTATTATAGTAATAGTTACAGTATATTCCTGTACATAGGAGCAGTATTATAGTAGTTATATTCTTGTATATAGGGGGCAGTATTATAGTAGTTATATTCCTATACATAGGGGCAGTATTGTACTAGTTATATTCTTGCACATAGGAGCAGTATTGTAGTTGTTGTATTCTTGTACATAGGGGACAGTATTGTAGTAGTTATATTCTTGTACATAGGGGCAGTATTATAGTAGTTATATTCTTGTACATAGGGGGCAGTATTATAGTAGTTATATTCTTGTACATCAGAGCACTATTATAGTAGTTATATTCTTGTACATAGGGGCAGTATTATAGTAGTTATATTGCTGTACATAGGAGCAATATTATAGTAGTTATATTCTTGTACATAGGGGGCAGTATTATAGTAGTTATATTCTTGTACATAAGGGGCAGTATTACAGTAGTTATATTCTTGTATATAGGAGCAGTATTATAGTAGTTATATTCTTGCACATAGGAGCAGTATTATAGTAGTTATATTCTTGTACATAAGGGGCAGTATTATAGTAGTTATATTCTTGTATATAGGAGCAGTATTATAGTAGTTATATTCTTGCACATAGGAGCAGTATTATAGTAGTTATATTCTTGCACATAGGAGCAGTATTAGAGTAGTTATATTTCTGTATATAGGGAGCAGTATTATAGTAGTTATATTCTTGTACATAGGGAGTAGTATTATAGTAGCTATATTCTTGTACATAGGGGGCAGTATTATAGTAGTTATATTCTTGTACATAGGAGCAGTATTATAGTAGTTATATTCTTGTACCTAGGAGGCAGTATTATAGTAGTTATATTCTTGTACATAGGAGCAGTATTATAGTAGTTATATTCTTGTACATAGGAGCACTATTATAGTAGTTATATTATTGTACATAGGAGCACTATTATAGTAGTTATATTCTTCTACATATGGGGCAGTATTATAGCAGTTATATTCTTGTACAAAGGGGGCAGTATTGTAGTAGTTATATTCTTATACATAGGGGCAGTATTATAGTAGTTATTTTCTTGTACATAGGGGCAGTATTATAGTAGTTATATTCTTATACATAGCAGCAGTATTATAGTAGTTATATTCTTGTACATAGGGGCAGTATTATAGTAGTTATTTTCTTGTACATAGGGAGCAGTATTGTACTAGTTATATTCTTGTACATAGGGGCAGTATTATAGTAGTTATATTCTTGTACATAGGAGCAGTATTATAGTAGTTATATTCTTGTACATAGGAGCACTGTTATAGTAGTTATATTCTTGTACATAGGGGCAGTATTATAGTAGTTATATGCTCGTACATAGGAGCAGTATTATAGTAGTTATATTCTTGTACATAGGGGCAGTATTATAGTAGTTATATTCTTGTACATAGGGGACAGTATTATAGTACTTATATTCTTGTACATAGGGGGCAGTATTATAGTACTTATATTCTTGTACATCAGAGCACTATTATAGTAGTTATATTCTTGTACATATGGGGCAGTATTATAGTAGTTATATTCTTGTACATAGGGGACAGTATTATAGTAGTTATATTCTTGTACATAGGGGGCAGTATTATAGTACTTATATTCTTGTACATCAGAGCACTATTATAGTAGTTATATTCTTGTACATATGGGGCAGTATTATAGTAGTTATATTCTTGTACATAGGAGCAGTATTGTAGTTGTTGTATTCTTGTACATAGGGGACAGTATTGTAGTAGTTATATTCTTGTACATAGGGGCAGTATTATAGTAGTTATATTCTTGTACATAGGGGGCAGTATTATAGTAGTTATATTCTTGTACATAGGGGGCAGTATTATAGTACTTATATTCTTGTACATCAGAGCACTATTATAGTAGTTATATTCTTGTACATATGGGGCAGTATTATAGTAGTTATATTCTTGTACATAGGGGACAGTATTATAGTACTTATATTCTTGTACATAGGAGCAGTATTATAGTAGTTATTTTCTTGTACATAGGGAGCAGTATTATAATAGTTATATTCTTGTACATAGGGGCAGTATTATACTAGTTATATTCTTGTACATAGGGGGCAGTATTATAGTAGTTATATTCTTGTACATAGGAGCAGTATTATAGTAGTTATATTCTTGTACATATGGGGCAGTATTATAGTAGTTATATTATTGTACATAGGGAGCAGTATTATAGTAGTTATATTCTTGTACATAGGGGACAGTATTATAGTAGTTATATTCTTGTACATAGGGGGCAGTATTATAGTAGTTATATTCTTGTACATAGGGGGCAGTATTGTGGTATTTATTTTCTTGTACATAGGGAGCAGTATTATAATATTTATATTCTTGTACATAGGGGCAGTATTATACTAGTTATATTCTTGTACATAGGGGGCAGTATTATAGTAGTTATATTCTTGTACATAGGAGCAGTATTATAGTAGTTATATTCTTGTACATAGGGGTAGTATTATACTAGTTATATTCTTGTACATAGGGGGCAGTATTATAGTAGTTATATTCTTGTATATAGGAGCAGTATTATAGTAGTTATATTCTTGCACATAGGAGCAGTATTATTCTAGTTATATTCTTGTACATAGGGGGCAGTATTATAGTAGTTATATTCTTGTACATAGGAGCAGTATTATAGTAGTTATATTCTTGTACATAGGGGCAGTAATATAGCAGTTATATTCTTGTACATAGGGAGCAGTATTATAGTAGTTATATTCCTGTACATAGGGAGCAGTGTTATAGTAGTTATATTCTTGTACATAGGGGGCAGTATTATAGTAGTTATATTCTTGTACATAGGGAACAGTATTATAGTAGTTATATTCTTGTACATAGTGGGCAGTATTATAGTAGTTATATTCTTGTACATAGGGGGCAGTATTATAGTATTTATGTTCTTGTACATAGGAGCAGTATTATAGTAGTTAAATTCTTGTACATAGGAGGCAGTATTATAGTAGTTATATTCTTGTACATAGGGGGCAGTATTATAGTAGTTATATTCTTGTACATAGGGGCAGTATTATAGTAGTTATATTCTTGTACATAGGGGCAGTATTATACTAGTTATATTCTTGTACATAGGAGCAGTATTATAGTAGTTATATTCTTGTACATAGGAGCAGTATTATAGTAATTATATTCTTGTACATAGGGGCAGTATTATAGTAGTTATATTCTTGTACATAGGGGCAGTATTATACTAATTATATTCTTGTACATAGGAGCAGTATTATAGTAGTTATATTCTTGTACATAGGGAGCAGTATTATACTAGTTATATTCTTGTACATAGGGGCAGTATTATACTAGTTATATTCTTGTACATAGGGGGCAGTATTATAGTAGTTATATTCTTGTACATAGGGAGCAGTATTATGCTAGTTATATTCTTGTACATAGGGGCAGTATTATACTAGTTATATTCTTGTACATAGGGGACAGTATTATAGTAGTTATATTCTTGTACATAAGGGGCAGTATTATAGTAGTCATATTTTTGTACATAGGGGGCAGTATTGTAGTAGTTATTTTCTTGTACATAGGGAGCAGTATTATAATATTTATATTCTTGTACATAGGGGCAGTATTATACTAGTTATATTCTTGTACATAGGGGGCAGTATTATAGTAGTTATATTCTTGTACATAGGAGCAGTATTATAGTAGTTATATTCTTGTACATAGGGGTAGTATTATACTAGTTATATTCTTGTACATAGGGGGCAGTATTATAGTAGTTATATTCCTGCACATAGGGAGCAGTGTTATAGTATTTATATTCTTGTACATAGGGGGCAGTATTATTGTAGTTATATTCTTGTACATAGGGAACAGTATTATAGTAGTTATATTCTTGTACATAGTGGGCAGTATTATAGTAGTTATATTATTGTACATAGGGGCAGTATTATAGTAGTTATGTTCTTGTACATAGCAGCAGTATTATAGTAGTTAAATTCTTGTACATAGGGGCAGTATTATAGTAGTTATATTCTTGTACATAGGGAGCAGTATTATAGCAGTTATATTCTTGTACATAGGGGCAGTATTATAGTAGTTATATTCTTGTACATAGGGGCAGTATTATAGTAGTTATATTCTTGTACATATAGGAGCAGTATTATAGTAGTTATATTCTTGTACATAGTAGCAGTATTATAGTAGTCATATTCTTGTACATAGGAGCAGTATTATGGTAGTTATATTCTTGTACATAGGAGCAGTATTATAGTAGTTATATTCTTGTACATAGGGGGCAGTATTATAGTAGTTATATTCTTGTACATAGGGAGCAGTATTATAGTAGTTATATTCTTGTACATAGGAGCAGTATTATAGTAGTTATATTCTTGTACATAGCAGCAGTATTATAGTAGTTATATTCTTGTACATAGCAGCAGTATTATAGTAGTTATATTCTTGTACATAGGGGCAGTATTATAGTAGTTATATTCTTGTACATAGGGGCAGTATTATAGTAGTTATATTCCTGTACATAGGGGGCAGTATTATAGTAGTTATTTTTTTATATATAAAATAGTTTTATTATACATTACGTTCATGACTATTATTATTCGCTCCTCAGGCCTCTCAGCTTCTGGTAACTTTTGATGAACATGTTATGACGAACAACTTCAAGTTTGGAGTTATATACCAGAAACCAGGGCAGGTAAGGGACATAAACCCAGCAATGGGCCAGTAGATCTCACTTTAGACATATACATCTTCTATCAGTTTGGAGTTTTTCAGTGAACGGCACTTAAATTAATATGTTTACAATAAGTTGAAGTTTCCTTCATTGATAGTAATGCTGGGTCTCCTGGGGTACAGAATCCTCTGTGATATAAACTCTGCTAACGTTAACATTAAAGTAACTTCATTAATATCCACATCCTATGTGGCACTGTGGTGAGATCAACCACTTACTGGAAAGCAGCAGCAGCAGCGTAGGGGAAATTGTAACTGTGCTGACCAGTGCATTTGTGAATTCAACACTGAAGTGTGATAACACACTTACTGGAGAGAAGGACAAGTATGAAGGACTTCATGCAGCAGTACTGAACAGTGTAGCTTTGAATCCAGGATTGGGGTGGGATAAAACACTTATCAGAAAGCAGTAGCAGAATACATGGCATTGGAAGCATGGTGGCTTAGTGGTTTTCACTGCAGTCTTGCAGCACTGGGATCCTGGGTTCAAACCCCACCAAGAACAACATCTACAAGGAGTTTGTATGTGCTCCTGAGACCCCTAATAGGGAAAGCTCCTTGAGGCTGTGTGCCCACGTAGCGTTTTTCAAGCGTATATGCTGCGGAATTTCCGCAGCGTAAACGCTTGAAAAACGCATGTAGATCCGCACCCCATGGTCCCCAATGGCATTCCGCAATGTCAATGCCCATGCTGCGGATTTTTCCGCAGCGTATATGCTGCAGTCAAAAATCCGCAGCATGTTCATTAATTTTGCGGAAGCGCAGCGGAATCAATGTGCGGATGGTACCCAAGTCTGGAGGAGAGGAGACTCTCATCCAGACCTGGGTACCAAAGAACCTGTAAAAAAAAGAATAAAATAAAGTTTATACTTATCTTATGATGTTTTCCCTCCGTCGCGCTGTTGTCTGAAGGACCTGCCACGTCATTGAGTCATGTGACCCACCACATGACTCAATGACGTCACCGCAGGTCCTGCACACAACAGCGTGAGCCGCTCAAGCCTCCGGACGGGGCAGAGAATGCATCAGAAGGTGAGTATAAAGTTTATTTTTTTATTTTTTACCATTCTGAACAAGTTGTCAAGCACTTTTCCAAGTGATGCTTGGAGAAGTGCTTGATAACCCGCATGCGGAAATGCATGCAAAGACGCCTCACAAACGCTTCTACCTGGCGGGAAAACCGCATGTAATATCCGCATGCGATTTTCCCGCCAGGGAGAAGCGTAAAAAATATGCTTCAGGTCCGCAACGTGGGCACATAGCCTTAATCCCAGGACAATTAAAAGTTCTTCAACTTTCTTTATACAATGTTTCAATATCTCTCAATGCTGATTGTGGCCTGATTGACACCATCACAGGACTCGTTATAGGAAAGTGCTCTGTTACACTGTAACAATCTGTGCACCTGTGCGGGGTATGAGACGGAGACACGTTCAGACCATAAATAATAAATTCTCAATTGACTGACAGAAAGCAGAGACCTGACAAAGGGTGAGTAATTGAACAACAAAGTATGATAGAAAGTTGCAGAATGTTTCATTATATGATGAATAAGCTTTATTTACATGGGACTGGAAAGACCCTTTAATGGATATGGACACTTTCAAGGGCAATAATTGTTTTGCACTCTTTGGCATTTTAGTTCCCTGCCCATTGCTGGTGAAAAATGAGCAAACAGAGAATCTGTCAGTAAGCTCATTCCTAGGGGAGTTTGTAACTATTTTTATCTGTCTTTTTTTTTTAGCTTTTCTCAGGTGTTTTATGACCATAGACCACTTGAAAGTTGAGCTGAGCTTTCATTTGGTCATAAGTCAGCAGAGAGAAGCTCAGATAAAGACAGATAAGGGTTATAAACTCTCTGTCAGGGATGCTGCGGTGCCAGTGCAACTTTTGTTTTTACAATGTACAGCATTTTTAAAGCCACCAAAATGGCAAAAAAGATGCATGTTTGGTATCGCCGTAATTGTACTGACCTTGGAGAATCATAGCACTAGGTCTAAAAACGTGGTGGAATTTCGTTCTGTATAATTTTTCCTATCTTGGATTTTTTTAAATAATTTTTCAGTATACTATTTGGTATAATGAATGGTGTCAATCAAAACTACAACTCATCATGCCAAGAAGAAGCATTTATACGGCTATAGGGAAGGAAAAATGTAAAAAAAGATACAAAAAAGTTAAGGTTCTTGAAAAAGGGGAAGAAAAGATGAAAGGGCAAAAGCGAAAATTGGCTTCTTCCTTAAGTGGTTAATACTTTTCACTCCTCTTTTGCCAGTAAAATTGAATGTGGGATTTCAGCCTTAAAGGGATTGTTTTAAATAAAAAAAAACACATTATCTACTCACAGGATAGATGATAAATCTATGATCCTTGGGCGTCTGGCTTAACAGAGCCCAAACAATCCTGAGAACTGGGAGTCCAAAGTCCCCTGTGTGAATGGAGCAGTATTGAGCATGTGCGACCAACACTCCTATGGACATTGCAGGAGCGACAGTAAGCATGTGCGACCACCACTCCTATGGACATTGCAGGAGCGACAGTAAGCATGTGCGACCACCACTCCTATGGATATTGCTGGAGCGACAGTGAGCATGTGTGACCACCACTCCTATGGACATTGCAGGAGCGACAGTAAGCATGTGCAACCACCACTCCTATGGATATTGCTGGAGCGACAGTGAGCATGTGCAACCACCACTCCTATGGACATTGCAGGAGCGACAATGAGCATGTGCGACCACCACCCCTATGGACATTGCAGGAGCAACAGTGAGCATGTGCGACCACCACTCCTATGGATATTGCTGGAGCGACAGTGAGCATGTGCGACCACCACTCCTATGGATATTGCTGGAGCGACAGTGAGCATGTGCGACCACCACTCCTATGGACATGGCTGGAGCGACAGTGAGCATGTGCGACCACCACTCCTATGGATATTGCTGGAGCGACAGTGAGCATGTGCGACCACCACTCCTATGGATATTGCTGGAGCGACAGTGAGCATGTGCGACCACCACTCCTATGGACATGGCTGGAGCGACAGTGAGCATGTGCGACCACCACTCCTATGGATATTGCTGGAGCGACAGTGAGCATGTGCGACCACCACTCCTATGGACATGACTGGAGTGACAGTGAGCATGTGCGACCACCACTCCTATGGACATTGCAGGAGCGACAGTGAGCATGTGCGACCACCACCCCTATGGACATTGCAGGAGCGACAGTGAGCATGTGCGACCACCACTCCTATTGATATTGCTTTAGAGACAGTGAGCATGTGCGACCACCACTCCTATGGATATTGCTGGAGCGACAGTGAGCATGTGCGACCACCACTCCTATGAACATTGCTGGAGCCACAGTGAGAATGTGCGACCACCCCTCCTATGGACATTGCAGAAGCGACAGTGAGCATGTGTGACCACCACTCCTATGGGCATTGCTGGAGCGACAGTGAGCATGTGCGACTACCACTCCTATGGATATTGCTGAAGCGACAGTGAACATGTGCGACTGCCACTCCTGTGGACATTGCTAGAGTGACAGTGAGAATGTGCGACCACCACTCCTATGGACATTGCTGGAGCGACAGTGAGCATGTGCGACCACCACTCCTATGGGCATTGCTGGAACAACAATGAGCATGTGCGACCACCACTCCTATGGATATTGCTGGAGCGACAGTGAGCATGTGTGACCACCACTCCCATGGGCATTGCTGGAGTGACAGTGAGCATGTGCGACCACCACTCCTATGGATATTGCTGGAGCAACAGTGAGCATGTGTGACCACCACTCCTTTGGGATTTGATGGAGCGACAGTGAGCATGTGCGACCACGACTCCTATGAACATTGCTGGAGCGACAGTTAGAATGTGCTACCACCACTCCTATGGACATTGCAGGAGCGACAGTGAGCATGTGCGACCACCACTCCTATGGATATTGCTGGAGCGACAGTGAGCATGTGCGACCACCACTCCTATGGACATTGCAGGAGCGACAATGAGCATGTGCGACCACCACTCCTATGGATATTGCTGGAGCGACAGTGAACATGTGCGACCACCACTCCTATGGGCATTGCTGGAGCGACAGTGAGCATGTGCTACCACGACTCCTATGAACATTGCTGGAGCGACAGTTAGAATGTGCTACCACCACTCCTATGGACATTGCAGGAGCGACAGTGAGCATGTGCGACCACCACTCCTATGGATATTGCTGGAGCGACAGTGAGCATGTGCGACCACCACTCCTATGGACATTGCAGGAGCGACAATGAGCATGTGCGACCACCACTCCTATGGATATTGCTGGAGCGACAGTGAACATGTGCGACCACCACTCCTATGGGCATTGCTGGAGCGACAGTGAGCATGTGCGACCACCACTCCTATGAACATTGCTGGAGCGACAGTGAGCATCTGTGACCACCACTGCTATAAACATTGCTGGAGCGACAGTGAGCAAGTGCAACCACCACTCCAATGGGCATTGCTGGAGTGACAGTGAGCATGTGCGACCACCACTCCTATGGATATGGCTGGAGCGACAGTGAGCATGTGTGACCACCACTCCTATAGACATTGCTGAAGCGACAGTGAGCATGTGCGACCACCACTCCGATGGACATTGCTGGAGCGACAGTGAGCATGTGCGACCACCACTCCTATGAATATTGCTGGAGCAACAGTGAGCATGTACGACCACCACTCTTATGAATATTGCTGGAGCGACAGTGAGCATGTGCAACCACCACTCCTATGAACATTGCTGGAGCGACAGTGAGCATCTGTGACCACTACTGCTATAAACATTGCTGGAGCGACAGTGAGCAAGTGCGACCACCACTCCAATGGGCATTGCTGGAGTGACAGTGAGCATGTGCGACCACCACTCCTATGGATATGGCTGGAGCGACAGTGAGCATGTGTGACCACCACTCCTATGGACATTGCTGAAGCGACAGTGAGCATGTGCGACCACCACTCCGATGGACATTGCTGGAGCGACAGTGAGCATGTGCGACCACCACTCCTATGAATATTGCTGGAGCAACAGTGAGCATGTGCGACCACCACTCCTATGAATATTGCTGGAGCGACAGTGAGCATGTGCAACCACCACTCCTATGGATATTGCTGGAGCGACAGTGGGAATGTGCGACCACCACTCCTATGGACATTTCTGGAGCGACAATGAGCATGTGCGACCACCACTCCAATGAATATTGCTGGAGCGACAGTGAGCATGTGTGACCACCACTCCTATGAATATTGCTGGAGCGACAGTGAGAATGTGTGACCACAACTCCTATGGATATTGCTGGAGCGACAGTGAGAATGTGCGACCACCACTCTTATGAATATTGCTGGAGCGACAGTGAGCATGTACGACCACCACTCTTATGAATATTGCTGGAGCGACAGTGAGCATGTGCAACCACCACTCCTATGAACATTGCTGGAGCGACAGTGAGCATCTGTGACCACCACTGCTATAAACATTGCTGGAGCGACAGTGAGCAAGTGCGACCACCACTCCAATGGGCATTGCTGGAGTGACAGTGAGCATGTGCGACCACTACTCCTATGGATATGGCTGGAGCGACAGTGAGCATGTGTGACCACCACTCCTATGGACATTGCTGAAGCGACAGTGAGCATGTGCGACCACCACTCCGATGGACATTGCTGGAGCGACAGTGAGCATGTGCGACCACCACTCCTATGAATATTGCTGGAGCAACAGTGAGCATGTGCGACCACCACTCCTATGAATATTGCTGGAGCGACAGTGAGCATGTGCAACCACCACTCCTATGGATATTGCTGGAGCGACAGTGAGCATGTGCAACCACCACTCCTATGGATATTGCTGGAGCGACAGTTGGAATGTGCGACCACCACTCCTATGGACATTTCTAGAGCGACAGTGAGCATGTGCGACCACCACTCCTATGAATATTGCTGGAGCGACAGTGAGCATGTGCGACCACCACTCCTATGAATATTGCTAGAGCGACAGTGAGCATGTGCGACCACCACTCCTATGAATATTGCTGGAGCGACAGTGAGCATGTGTGACCACCACTCCTATGAATATTGCTGGAGCGACAGTGAGAATGTGTGACCACAACTCCTATGGATATTGCTGGAGCAACAGTGAGCATGTGCGACCACCACTCCTATGGGCATTGCTGGAGCGACAGTGAGCATGTGCGACCACCACTCCTATGAATATTGCTGGAGCGACAGTGAGCATGTGCGACCACCACTCCTATGGACATTGCTGGAGCGACAGTGAGCATGTGCAACCACCACTCCTATGGATATTGCTGGAGCGACAGTGAGCATGTGCGACCACCACTCTTATGGATATTGCTGGAGCGACAGTGAGCATGTGCGACCATCACTCCTAAAGACAGTGAATGGAGATGTGTTGCACATGCTCACTAACGTTCCATTCATACAAGGGGTTTGCTACTCCATGTTTTTCTGACTACTGGGGGTCCCCGCTAAACAGATCTCTAGACTTCACAGGATGCAAATCTGAGCTTTTTCGTATGGTGGTCTCCTTTAAGGATCCTATTATAAATTATATAAAAGGGAAATCCCAAGTTTCCCTGAAGTGTGCCTTTAATTACGTCCTTATCCTTATCCATCATTGTCATCTGTCTTCTCCTTTTTGCTTTCTAGGTGAGTGAGTCCGAGATGTTCAGTAACACAGAGGAGAGTTTGGGATTTGCAGAATTTCTCAATTTCTTGGGAGAAAAAATCAACCTGCAGAATTTTAAAGGGTGAGAATATGGCGCTGAGTGGATGTGTTGTGGGACTCCGCTTTGTTAATGGACTGGGCTCGTGTGAGACATAATGAACTTTTCAATAATGCAGGGACATAAATAATGCACGCGGGCCACCCGGGTAAACATTTATCGCACTTTTACATATTGTGCAGATACCGAGTGTCTGGCGGGGGAGGGGGGGCCGATCTGATGATTCATTTTTGACACTTTAGATTCCGTGGTGGTCTGGACGTATCGCAGGGTCAGACGGGGACAGAGTCGGTGTATACCACATTCCGAGGCCACGAGATTATGTTCCATGTGTCCACAAAACTGCCCTACACGGCGGGGGACGTGCAGCAGGTCGGTGTCAAATTGTGCACAGTATCCAAAATGTTTCCTAATTTGTGACTTATCCAGAGGTAAGGTCGTCATCACTGACAGCTTTTCCCAGAGATTCACTATTTAGTAGAGATGAACGAATCTTATGAAATTCTAATTCTTTAGAATTTTCTTAGGAAATTCGATTCACCATGAATTAAAAGTTCTACAAAGTCTCCAATTGCCCTGAAACCCGTGTACGACACTATTCTCTTATGTTCACAAACTAATCTTCACTGCTGAGCTGTCACACACAATCTGTAATGTTTCTTCAGTGTTTCTGGCTTTCTCTCCTTACCTCTATTGTTAAGCTGTAAAGTGTGACGTCCTCTTGCTATCCAGATTCACCACGAATTGGCTCCTGCATTCCCTGCCTCGCTTTTATACTGGCTATTATAGTTCCTCCTGATTGGCTGTGCTATACAATGTGATTTTATAGTTGCAAAGCATTATGGGGAAGCCAGAGGTCATTTGACTCTGTCCTAGCTGATGCAGTCTTCTGCTTTGTGGGACATTTTAATCAATTTACACAAACTGAACCACAATTTGTTCAAATTCACGAATTCCCAAAAATTAGACACAAATTTAATTTGCAAGAAATCGATTCACTCATCTGTACTATTTAGCACATTATTGTAGATTTAGTTTCCTTGGCTCCAGCACATGACTGTTGCCCTTGTTAATCTTCACCACTTACCTGTTCCAGTCTACAGCCTAAATAAACCCCTCTGTAATATTAATTTACCCTCCTCTGTGTTGATTGCAGATTTTAGTTTCATCTGCAGCAATATAGTTTATAGCCAGTAAGCCCTCTGTAAGATCAATATAGTGACAAGTATTGGGGTCAATACTGCCCCCTAGGGTACCCACTGTAACAGACTCCTCTAATATTAACCCCAGTGGTAACCCATTCATAACTGTGAACTCTCCAATAATAACCCCCGAGGTACTTGCTAATAACTGGAAGCTCTCCAAAACTAACCATAGAGATACGGCACAGTGACCCCTTTAGTATTGATGCCTGGAGTAACCCATTGGTAATTGACACTTCTACAATAATGACCCCAAGGTAACTGTGATCCCTCTAATAAAACCCCCTGGGGTACAAACTGGTAACTGTGACCCCTTTAATATTGACCCATAGGGTACCCCACTGGTAACTGTGATGACCCCTTTAATATTGACCCCTTCGGTACCCTAATGGTAACTGTGACCCCTCTAATATTGACCCTTGGGGTACTGCTTGGTAACTGTGACCCCTCTAATATTGCCCCTGAGGTACCCTACTGATGATTGTTATTTGAACAATAATGACCCCTGGGGTACTTATAGTAATTGTGACCCCCATAATATTACTCCCCAGTGATAACTATGACCACTGCAATTCTAAACCACTAGTAACTGTAAACTATGACAAAACCCCACCCTGGAGGGACCCCTTCCCTGAGGCTACTGTGACCCAGGAGACTTCTGATCTTCCTTGTGACAACTTTATAGTGGGATTATGGAAACATTGTTCAGCGCTGTTATTAGATGGTGTGTTGATAGCTGGAGGAGTGGAAGGGGTTAAACCTGCGCCGCTGAATAGATGTGTGGAGCCAGAAAACTTGATAAAATAGGTAAGTGGTTTACTGTCAACGCGTTTCGAAGTTACACAAAAACTTCTTCCTCAGGACCAACGACAGCTCTGTAGTTTTTACAATATTACATTGTGTGGGACTGTGTGTTGGCATTATACAAGCACCATTTGGCGGTATGTATACCAGTACTGTGCGGCACTGTACTGCGTAATATCGCAGTAGTATCAGTGGCGATCGAGCTTTGTATTTTCAGCTCCAGAGGAAACGTCACATTGGAAATGACATTGTGTCCCTGGTCTATCAGGACGATGGTGCCGTCTTCTCCCCCGATATCATTACCTCCCATTTCCTACACTGCTACATGGGGGTCCAGTCCTGCCCAAGCCACAGCGGTAACTCCCTGTACAAGGTACGACCTCACGTCTTATCGGGTGAATCCAGCACGGGCACAAATTGTAAATTTTATTTTCTTAAAGGGATTCTTTACTATGATATTCCATCAATGCGACCGGTAATATTCAACTATTCATAACAATAGTGGACCTTCTAGACCACCCACAGCGCCACCATTGCACCTGGGTTGAGCTCGGTATTGCAGCGTAGTTGCAGCACTGCTCTATTCATTACAGTGGTGGTAACTGCAATACCAAACACGGGGTAAGGACAATGGTGGCGCTGCAGCTGGTGAAAGCAGGAGTCATGACCCTATAGCCACTGTCGTGAGCCCTTGGAAGTTGTGATCTATGGAGGTCCAGCAGTCAGACCTGCACCATTCCTAGGCATGGCAGTCACTGTCAGCATGGAGTCCCATCCTTTTGGATTAATCCCTTCTTTATAGGGTCATACTTGGAGTTTCCATAAGGGGGGCACTTCAGGAGGAGAGCTAATTTGCTCCACCCGTTAGACTCTTTTTCCTCCGGAGATCCTCATACAGTCGCATGGCTTATTAACATGTATGATCAGAATGACAGCATTCTCACCCTCAAGAATGTTTTTCATTCACTGATTGCAAGAAGAGAGTTCAGATATTGTGAAGAGTTCAAACAAAAAGGTTAGGATCTAAGGGGTAAGTTTTTTCCTTGTGGAGAGTGACATGCCAAGCCTGGCATGCCAGTATGAGGAGACTTTAACGCCTTGAATGTTCCTCTGGGAAATTAAATATGCAAATTGTCTCTTCGGAGAAGAAGAGGACTTGAACTCTAGTGCCACCTATTGGAAGTAGCAATCCTACAAGTCATTGTTGACCTTTTAACAAGCCTTTAAATATGACTTAGGATAAAAGCCAAACCAGAATCTCAATTTGTAGACACGGTGTTTTGTGGTATTGCCCTTCGTCAGTACTAAAAGTTAGAAAAGTTGAAAAACTTTAACTCGATGATTACATATGATGCAAGCACCGTGATGACGCCTTCACTGATCGCAGACCCATGGGTAGGAAAGGCCATCGATGCTATAATCAAGGAGAACCTAGTAGAACATAGTAATTCTCTCTTTGGTGTTCTCTGACATCCTGCGTGATTTCCCCCCCCTGCAATAGACACAATAATTTTCCATTGAGGTTAACAAATGTCTCTAGCTTTTAGCAGCGATGTATAAAAATAAAATAATTCCCAGACATAAGTGATGGCCGGCGTAAAATCCCATCTAATATAAATGATGCATCATAATAATCATAAAGGCCGATAGACTGGAGCCCGTACCACATAAACTAATGCAGCATGAGACATCTCCATACAATTCTAATTATATATTAACTAGATGGTGGCCCGATTCTAACGCATCGGGTATTCTAGAATATGTATGCGGCCGACCGGGCGCAATCAGCAGAACGTTGTTTAAATTTGGCGCCAAAATCGCTGATTGGTCGCGGCCGGCAACCGCGACTAATCAGCAAAACGGTGTTTAAATTTGGCGGCAATATCGGTGATTGGTCACGGGTGGCGGCCGCGACCAATCAGCGAACTGTGTTAGTGAGGATCGGAGAGCTTGTTTAAATTTGGCGATAAAATCGACCAATCAGCAGAGCGTTGTTTAAATTTGGCGGCAATCTCGCTGATTGGTCTCGGCCGACCGGCGCCCGGGACCAATCAGCAGAGCGTTGTTTAAGTTTGGCGCCCATCTCGCTGATTGGTCGCGGCTGGCGGCCGCGACCATTCAGCACAGCGGTGTTTACGTTTGGCGCCAATCTCGCTGATTGGTCGCGGTCGGCCGGCGGCCGCGACCATTCAACAGAGCGGTGTTTAAATTTAGCGCCAATCTCGCTGATTGGTCGCGGTCGGCCACTGCGACCAATCAGCAGAGCGACGTTTAAATTTGCCGGCCATCTCGCTGATTGGTCGCGGCCGGCCACCGCGACCAATCAGCACAGCGGTGTTTAAATTTTGCGCCAATCTCACTGATTGGTCGCGGCCGGCGACTGCGACCAATCAGCAGAGCGGCGTTTAAATTTGCCGGCCATCTCGCTGATTGGTCGCGGTGGCCGGCCGCGATTAATCAGCAGAGCGGCGTTTAAATTTGCCGCCCATCTCGCTCATTGGTCGCAGCCGGCCACCGTGATCAATCAGCAGAGCGGCGTTTAAATTTGCCGGCCATCTCGCTGATTGGTCGCGGCCGGCCACCGCGACCAATCAGCACAGCGGCGTTTAAATTTGCCGCCCATTTCGCTCACTGGTCGCGGCCGGCCACCGCGACCAATCAGCAGAGCGGCGTTTAAATTTGCCGCCCATCTCGCTGATTGGTCGCGGTCGGCCGGCCACCGCGACCAATCAGCATAGCGGCGTTTAAATTTGCCGCCCATCTCACTCATTGGTCGCGGCCGGCCACTGCGACCAATCAGCATAGCGGCGTTTAAATTTGCCGCCCATCTTGCTCAGTGGTCGCGGTGGCCGGCTGCTACCAATCAGCAGAGCGGCGTTTAAATTTGCCGCCCATCTCGCTCATTGGTCGCGGTGGCCGGCCGCTACTAATCAGCAGAGCGGCGTTTAAATTTGCCACCCATCTCGCTCATTGGTCGCGGTGGCCGGCCGCTACCAATCAGCAGAGCGGCGTTTAAATTTGCCGCCCATCTCGCTCATTGGTCGCGGTCGGCCGGCCACCGCGACCAATCAGCACAGCAGCATTTAAATTTGCCGCCCATCTCGCTCATTGGTCGCGGCCGGCGACCGCGACCAATCAGCAGAACGGCGTTTAAATTTGCCGCCCATCTCGCTCATTGGTCGCGGTGGCCGGCCGCTACTAATCAGCAGAGCGGCGTTTAAATTTGCCACCCATCTCGCTCATTGGTCGCGGTGGCCGGCCGCTACCAATCAGCAGAGCGGCGTTTAAATTTGCCGCCCATCTCGCTCATTGGTCGCGGTCGGCCGGCCACCGCGACCAATCAGCACAGCAGCATTTAAATTTGCCGCCCATCTCGCTCATTGGTCGCGGCCGGCGACCGCGACCAATCAGCAGAACGGCGTTTAAATTTGCCGCCCATCTCGCTGATTGGTCGCGGCCGGCCACCGCAACCAATCAGCGTCGTATTAGTGTGGGCCCGGGAGCGGCGCTGCTTGTGCGGCTCCGTATTAGCGAGGACCGGGGAGCGGCGCTGCCTGTGCGGCTCCTTCTGCTGCGAGAAGCCGGGAGATGAGCGGCTGCTCGCAGCAGAAGCATCCCGACCGGCGGCACCGCTCCCCGGTCCTCCGTTCACACTTGCTGTCGGGAGATCAGCGGGCCAAGCCACTGATCTTCCGACGTTAGCCGCATGGAGATCAGCGGCGCCGGTCGGGGTAGTTGTGCTGCTAGCGCCGCTCATCTCCCCGCTGCATCGCCGCTGACCTCCGTCCGCCATCTTTTTTCAGAAATCCCGCGGCGCTGATTGGCCGCTGCCGGACCAATGAGCGACGCGGGATTTCCAGGACAGACAGACGGGATAAGACGATTATATATATAGATAAGTGACAAAGACCAAAGAGGATGGAAAAAAAGAGACAGAAAACGTCCACATCTCAAGAGTTCTGGAAGCTGAGATCTGAGGAGCTGTTTGATGATGGTCCCACTGTGAACCACCAGCGGCCCTGTGAGACCTACAATGTGGAGGGAACAATGTTGTCACCAGGGGTGTAAAGCACCTGAACAGTGTGAGGACCCAACCTACAGCGCCCCATATCTCAGCTTCCTCAGCCCGGGATACTAGGGTCAGACTTGATGGTTTCTATGTGATGATTTGCCTGTGCAGTGAGGGAATGACTACTATCTTCTCTGCAGGTCTCCGTCACTGCCCGGGATGATGTTCCCGGATTTGGACCCGCTTTGCCGAATCCCGCAGTGTTCCAGAAGGTTAGTGGATAACCTAACCTGTGGATAATTTTAAAGCCAAAATAAGGACCCTCGAAAAGTATTGTGCTTTATATCATACCCATTCTCCAAGAATATCTGAAATGAGGGGAAGAATCAGAAAATCTCCCCAGCCCCTGAGACCCTCAGAAATCAGCAATTTTCTTCTTGCTAGATTTGGGAGGCAGGAAGCAAAACATGGAGGGGACCAGAAGGAGTGCGGAGAGGAAGGGGCTTAGCTATGGCTAAAAATTATATGCATCTCAAGCTAAATATTGACCTCCTGGCAGTGGCGTAACTAGAGTCCGATGAGCCCTGGTGCAAAATTTGGACCTGCCCTCCCCGCATGTTGGTCAGATGTATGGGCCCTTGTAGCATTCTAAATCCTATAAGGACATACGAGTTGCACTTCTTCCCCTATTATGTAGTAACGCCCCCCATCTAGAGCTCCTTCCTGGTATATATCCCCCATCCTGGCATATATGTCACTCATCCTGGTATGTATATATATGTCCTCCATCCTGGCATACAGTAAATCTGTATGTAGTGAGCTCCCTCTAGTGGTGGCTGTATAAATATGTATGTAGTGAGCTCCCTCTAGTGGTGACTGTATAAATCTGTATGTAGTGAGCTCCCTCTAGTGGTGGCTGTATAAATATGTATGTAGTGAGCTCCCTCTAGTTGTGACTGTATAAATCTGTATGTATTGAGCTCCCCCTAGTGGTGTCTGTATAAATCTGTATGTAGTGAGCTCCCCCTAGTGGTGACTGTATAAATCTGTATGTAGTGAGCTTCCTCTAGTGATGGCTGTATAAATCTGTATGTAGTGAGCTCCCTCTAGTGGTGGCTGTTTAAATCTGTATGTAGTGAGCTTCACATAGCAGTGACTGTATAAATCTGTAAAAAGTGTGTCCCCCTAGTGGTGGATGTATAAGTCTGTATGTTAGTGAGCATCCTCTAGTGATGGCTTCCTTAGCCTGAGACCCATCCTGGTATATATGTTTGGCATCCTTGTATATATGTTCCTTATCCTGAGACCCATCCTGGTATATATGTTCCCCATCCTGGTATATATGTTCAGCATCCTGGTATATGTCTCCCATTCTGCCACTGTTCTTTAATGCATAGAAAAAAAAAAAGATTATTCTCACCTTCCCTCCAATCCTCCTCCATGCGGCGTCCTCTTCTGAAGCCGACAGCTGACTTCATTGTGCAAGCGACGGGAGGCCATGACGTCACTGCCATGCACCAGCAGCCACGTGCACACTGACATCAGCTTCTGGCCTCTGATTGGCCGGCAGCGTGAATTGCTGCACATGGACCCGGAGGGTCCCCTGCATCGCAATATACAGTTAGGTCCCTATATATTTGGACAGAGACAATATTTTTCTAATTTTGGTTCTAGACATTACCACAATGAATTTTAAACAAAATAATTCAGATGCAGTTGAAGTTCAGACTTTCAGCTTTCATTTGAGGGTATCCACATTAAAATTGGATGAAGGGTTTAGGAGTTTCAGCTCCTTAACATGTGCCACCCTGTTTTTAAAGGGACCAAAAGTAATTGGACAGATTAAATAATTGTAAATAAAATGTTCATTTCTAGTACTTGGTTGAAAACCCTTTGTTGGCAATGACTGCCTGAAGTCTTGAACTCATGGACATCACCAGACGCTGTGTTTCCTCCTTTTTGATGCTCTGCCAGGCCTTCACTGCGGTGGTTTTCAGTTGCTGTTTGTTTGTGGGCCTTTCTGTCTGAAGTTTAGTCTTTAACAAGTGAAATGCATGCTCAGTTGGGTTGAGATCAGGTGACTGACTTGGCCATTCAAGAATATTCCACTTCTTTGCTTTAATAAACTCCTGGGTTGCTTTGGCTTTATGTTTTGGGTCATTGTCCATCTGTAGTATGAAACGACGACCAATCGGTTTGGCTGCATTTGGCTGGATCTGAGCACACAGTATGGCTCTGAATACATCAGAATTCATTCGGCTGCTTCTGTCCTGTGTCACATCATCGATAAACACTAGTGACCCAGTGCCGCTGGCAGCCATGCATGCCCGCGCCATCACACTGCCTCCGCCGTGTTTTACAGATGATGTGGTATGCTTTGGATCATGAGCTGTACCACGCCTTCACCATACTTTTCTCTTTCCATCATTCTGGTAGAGGTTGATCTTGGTTTCATCTGTCCAAAGAATGTTCTTCCAGAACTGTGCTGGCTTTTTTAGATGTTTTTTTAGCAAAGTCCAGTCTAGCCTTTTTCTTCTTGATGCTTATGAGTGGCTTGCACTGTGCAGTGAACCCTCTGTATTTACTTTCATGCAGTCTTCTCTTTATGGTAGATTTGGATATTGATACACCTACCTCCTGGAGAGTGTTGTTCACTTGGTTGGCTGTTGTGAAGGGGTTTCTCTTCACCATGGAGATTATTCTGCGATCATCCACCACTGTTGTCTTCCGTGGGCGCCCAGGTCTTTTTGCATTGATGAGTTCACCAGTGCTTTCTTTCTCAGGATGTACCAAACTGTAGATTTTGCCACTCCTAATATTGTAGCAATTTCTCGGATGGGTTTTTTCTGTTTTTGCAGCTTAAGGGATGGCTTGTTTCACCTGCATGGAGAGCTCCTTTCACCGCATGTTTACTTCACAGCAAAACCTTCCAAATGCAAGCACCACACCTCAAATCAACTCCAGGGCTTTTATCTGCTTAATTGAGAATGACATAACGAAGGGATTGCCCACACCTGTCCATGAAATAGCCTTGGAGCCAATTGTCCAATTACTTTTGGTCCCTTTAAAAACAGGGTGGTACATGTTAAGGAGCTGAAACTCCTAAACCCTTCATCCAATTTTAATGTGGATACCCTCAAATGAAAGCTGAAAGTCTGAACTTCAACTGCATCTGAATTGTTTTGTTTAAAATTCATTGTGGTAATGTCTAGAACCAAAATTAGAAAAATGTTGTCTCTGTCCAAATATATATGGACTTAACTGTACTTCAGCTGAATGTGCGTCCAAGGAAGCACATCCAGTTAAAGTTTGCATTGGCATCAGCAGGCCCCTCATCTGCACAACCTCTGTGACCGAGATCGTTACGCCCCTGTCTCCTGGATATAAAGCTAGAGAAGTTTGCCTAATATGTGCAGTAAAGCAGAAAAGTATGTGCCCCGCGGAGCATTTGTCCCTTCCTTATTGATTGCTTGAGTGCAGGTTCAGACCACTCAGGACAAATGGGCTTAGGTCAAGCTGAGGCTGCCCTTATGGCAGGTGACGGTATGTTGACTGTTGTTTTTAGGTAGATGAACAAATCATGATGACCTATTCAAGGAAGGGGATAGCAGTGGGCACTGGAATTGTCCCCTGAGAGGCCACATCTTGACTTGGCCCCTATTGTATAAAAAGCGCCTCTTATCTGAGCTGCCTCTCATCAGTTGGCCACCAGCAGTAGATCATAAATTTGCGTTGGGTGGCGCTCAAGGGCGGACACAAACAGAAGAATAATATATTGTCCCTTTGTAGCCCAGTAGCTCCTTAGGCACAATTTCAGTTGTTTTGAAGGTAGAAGTGGCCCCTTTACCCCTTGGACCCCGATGCAGCTGCTCAGGTTGCACCAATGGTGTGTCCGTCCCTGGTAGTGGTAGCTCCGCCAGGACCCGTGGAGGTGACGATCATGACTTGATTCTTGAAGTTTGATAACCCCCGACTGGTAAAGAATAAATCTTATATTACATAGGACAATCTCTGGGGCCTGACTGCGGCTCGGCTGCCAGATCATCCATTAAACACTAAAGCTTATAAAATATGCACAACATGCGGCTCCTCCACCACGAGTGCGACCACCGCCAGGACCATTGTACAGTAACACGAGATCATCCAGGAGGCGGCGCACAAAGTATCTGCCTGATACTGGAAGAGGATGAACACCAGGGGAGAACACGAGTGTTACAGTTCGGGGTCTACATTGTACATTGGTCTACATTGTAGCCAGTTGTAGCTGTGAAGTTTTCCAACCTGGGTGTCGGGCTCCTCATTCTCCAGTTATTTCTGTTTCCGTGTGCACCGAGGAACTCAGAAAGAATCATCCACACCACAAAGTAACAGAAAAAAAGGAAACTGGAGGAGGGAAAACTTCCTTTTTTCTCCGGTGTTCTTGCCAAGTGTCCATGAGGTTCCGTAATAAGATGAGAATTCCGGAGGAAACTAGCAGTTCGGGGAGGTAGAGAATGGGGAGCGTGGAGGTGTGTCTTAATTAAAGGGATGTGACCTAATTAAACGGGTGTGGCAAATATGGTCTTGGGATCATTTTGTTTCCAAAGTTTAGACCCTCCTCCTGGCGTAGTCATCTATGACTGATGTACAAGGGATATGTCATCACTTAAAGGGGTTTTCCACTTTAATGAATGTGTTTTTATACTTGTAAAATAACAAACTGTCATGCAAGGTGTAGGAAAGACAAAGTGCAGCTCAAAGGGAAGAGGGAAAAGGAGGCCCAGACTCTAGAGAAATGGGGTAGGGGAGACCTCCTAGGCTGACCTTATATCACCCAGTCTCCCCTAACGTCCCTATATTGGTTCTGCACCAATCGCCGCACAGAACCCTCGCCCTGTCTTTCCCTGGCGTTTGACCCTGGCTAGGGAAAGGAGGGGATGAGCACTAGTCGATCCCCACTGACAGCTAAAGACAACAAGGGGGAACAAACAAGGGAAAATAGCTTAGCTTTAGTCGACTTCAGAGAGATGAACACACGTCCTCTTAGCACCAGAGAGGAAGAATTACTGCACTTGCTCCAAGCCTTCAGAAGGGGTCATGTGAGTATCACTGGCACCTCCCTCTAGCAAACAGCAGGTATTTATTTATACACCCACACCAGGATGTTAATTAGCAAGAGGAAGGTAGCCGCTGGGTCCTAGAGAGACAGCTTCTAAGAAGGTGTCTGTAATGCCAAATGAAGGGATCTCCTGCAACCAACTGCAGGGCGACTGTCTGTCACTTCTGACACACCCGTGACACAAACATAGCAGATACTCTATCCTCCCCAAGTGCAGAGTCGACTCTTTGTGGCTGCTCGGGGCTTTGTGTATTGGCTGCAGCGGTGACAAAATGTCTACCACACACATCACCACTGCAGCCAATCACTAAGCGCAGAGTCTGTGCTGTTATTGACGCTTAGTGATTGGCTACAGCGGTGATGTATGCAGTAGTTGCAGACAAAAGATAGAAATGGCACAGAGTCAGCTCTGTACCCGGGACAGATGAGTTTCTGTTTGTTAATTTACAGGTGTAAAAGCTTTTGTTATAGTTGAAAATCCCTTTAACCCTTTTTCCTGGGCTGCCTGACTTCCAGTTCACCACTAGATGGCAGCATCGCTGTTATAACTGGGTCCTGTGCAGTTTTACCACTAGGAGGCAGCGTGGCCATGTAATATTCACACGTATTAAGTTACAATCAATTATTTAGCAAGTGCTTTTCCCTGAATAAAACATTTTCTCCATTCGTTCTACTGGCAGAGCGAGAACAGAGGGCAGCGAGCACCGAGGAGGCAGAGAAGGAAAGCAATGATTCATAACTTAATTTAAAATGCCAGCTGCAGATATTGCAGAATACATTATCCATAGCGTATTGGTTACTGAATCATCAGATAAATGGGGCTAGCATTCCCCAGCACCAGGCGGAGGGACGGGCGGACGCGGGGGTGTCCATGTTCTGCATAGGGCAGGAGTAGCAATTTTTCCATAACTCCTTTTACTTGGTGCTTATGAAGGAGTAAAGATGAGCGAAACTCACGATTTTGTCTTCCGGCAGATTGACTCGATTCGATCAGATCTGAAAAAATCCGTCCAAACTAAAAGTGCCCGAATTGCTGTTTATCCAGACCCAAAAGCATAATAAATGGGGGGGCAGAGAAGGGGTTAAAAGCTAATGAAACACATTGTACTCCCCTGTCCTAGGCCCTCGTCTGACTCCTTTCACCATCGCAACTTTGCAACTTTCCGCGCCGGTCTTTGGTTTTTCTGGCGTTGAAGTGTCGCCACATGGGCGTAGGATCAGAGACTGACATCTGGAAAGGCGGTGTGAGGAGAGCAGCCAGGACAGGCCAGTCCAAAGCCCTGTATAGCATGGCAATATTATATTCAGTATGGCAGTATTATTTGTTTCCTCTTTGGCACTATTAAATCTTGTATAATAGTATTATTTGTGCACGGTTTGGATTATTATATTCCATATGATGACAGTATTTTTTGGGCACTCTATGGCACTCTTATATTCTGTGTGGCAGTATTATTTGTGCACTGTATGGCACTGTTATATTCTGTGAGGCAGTATTATTTGTGCACTGTATGGCACTGTTATATTCTGTGTGGCAGTATTATTTGTGCACTGTATGGCACTGTTATATTCTGTGAGGCAGTATTATTTGTGCACTGTATGGCACTGTTATATTCTGTGTGGCAGTATTATTTTAGCACTGTATGGCACTGTTATATTCTGTGTGGCAGTATTATTTTAGCACTGTATGGCACTGTTATATTCTGTGTGGCAGTATTATTTGTGCACTGTATAGCACTGTTATATTCTGTGTGGCAGTATTATTTGTGCACTGTTTGGCACTGTTATATTCTGTGTGGCAGTATTATTTGTGCACTGTATAGCTCTGTTATATTCTGTGTGGCAGTATTATTTGTGCACTGTATAGCTCTGTTATATTCTGTGTGGCAGTATTATTTGTGCACTGTATAGCTCTGTTATATTCTGTGTGGCAGTATTATTTGTGCACTGTATAGCTCTGTTATATTCTGTGTGACAGTATTATTTTAGCACTGTATGGCACTGTTATATTCTGTGTGTCAGTATTATTTGTGCACTGTTTGGCACTGTTATATTCTGTGTGGCAGTATTATTTGTGCACTGTTTGGCACTGTTATATTCTGTGTGGCAGTATTATTTGTGCACTGTATAGCACTGTTATATTCTGTGTGGCAGTATTATTTTAGCACTGTATGGCACTGTTATATTCTGTGTGGCAGTATTATTTGTGCACTGTATGGCACTGTTTATATTCTGTGTGGCAGTATTATTTTAGCACTGTATAGCACTGTTATATTCTGTGTGGCAGTATTATTTGTGCACTGTATAGCACTGTTATATTCTGTGTGGCAGTATTATTTGTGCACTGTATAGCTCTGTTATATTATGTGAGGCAGTATTATTTGTGCACTGTATAGCTCTGTTATATTCTGTGAGGCAGTATTATATGTGCACTGTATGGCAGTTATATTATGTGAGGCAGTATTATTTGTGCACTGTATAGCACTGTTATATTCTGTGTGGCAGTATTATTTGTGCACTGTATAGCTCTGTTATATTCTGTGTGACAGTATTATTTTAGCACTGTATGGCACTGTTATATTCTGTGTGGCAGTATTATTTGTGCACTGTTTGGCACTGTTATATTCTGTGTGGCAGTATTATTTGTGCACTGTATAGCTCTGTTATATTCTGTGTGGCAGTATTATTTGTGCACTGTATAGCTCTGTTATATTCTGTGTGGCAGTATTATTTGTGCACTGTATAGCTCTGTTATATTCTGTGTGGCAGTATTATTTGTGCACTGTATAGCTCTGTTATATTCTGTGTGACAGTATTATTTTAGCACTGTATGGCACTGTTATATTCTGTGTGGCAGTATTATTTGTGCACTGTTTGGCACTGTTATATTCTGTGTGGCAGTATTATTTGTGCACTGTTTGGCACTGTTATATTCTGTGTGGCAGTATTATTTGTGCACTGTATAGCACTGTTATATTCTGTGTGGCAGTATTATTTTAGCACTGTATGGCACTGTTATATTCTGTGTGGCAGTATTATTTGTGCACTGTATGGCACTGTTTATATTCTGTGTGGCAGTATTATATGTGCACTGTATGGCAGTATTATTTTAGCACTGTATAGCACTGTTATATTCTGTGTGGCAGTATTATTTGTGCACTGTATAGCACTGTTATATTCTGTGTGGCAGTATTATTTTAGCACTGTATGGCACTGTTATATTCTGTGTGGCAGTATTATTTGTGCACTGTATGGCACTGTTATATTCTGTGTGGCAGTATTATTTGTGCACTGTTTGGCACTGTTATATTCTGTGTGGCAGTATTATTTGTGCACTGTTTGGCACTGTTATATTCTGTGTGGCAGTATTATTTGTGCACTGTATAGCACTGTTATATTCTGTGTGGCAGTATTATTTTAGCACTGTATGGCTCTGTTATATTCTGTGAGGCAGTATTATTTGTGCACTGTATAGCACTGTTATATTCTGTGTGGCAGTATTATTTGTGCACTGTATAGCACTGTTATATTCTGTGTGGCAGTATTATTTGTGCACTGTATAGCTCTGTTATTTTCTGTGTGACAGTATTATTTTAGCACTGTATGGCACTGTTATATTCTGTGTGGCAGTATTATTTGTGCACTGTATGGCTCTGTTATATTCTGTGTGGCAGTATTATTTGTGCACTGTTTGGCACTGTTATATTCTGTGTGGCAGTATTATTTGTGCACTGTATGGCTCTGTTATATTCAGTGTGGCAGTATTATTTGTGCACTGTATAGCACTGTTATATTCTGTGTGGCAGTATTATTTGTGCACTGTATAGCACTGTTATATTCTGTGTGGCAGTATTATTTGTGCACTGTATAGCACTGTTATATTCTGTGTGGCAGTATTATTTGTGCACTGTATAGCTCTGTTATATTCTGTGAGGCAGTATTATATGTGCACTGTTTGGCAGTTATATTATGTGAGGCAGTATTATTTGTGCACTGTATGGCTCTGTTATATTATGTGAGGCAGTATTAATTGTGCACTGTTTGACACTGTTATATTCTGTGTGGCAGTATTATTTTAGCACTGTATGGCACTGTTATATTCTGTGTGGCAGTATTATTTGTGCACTGTATGGCTCTGTTATATTCTGTGAGGCAGTATTATTTGTGCACTGTATAGCACTGTTATATTCTGTGTGGCAGTATTATTTGTGCACTGTATAGCTCTGTTATATTCTGTGTGGCAGTATTATTTGTGCACTGTATGGCACTGTTATATTCTGTGTGGCAGTATTATTTGTGCACTGTATGGCTCTGTTTTATTCTGTGTGGCAGTATTATTTGTGCACTGTTTGGCACTGTTATATTCTGTGTGGCAGTATTATTTGTGCACTGTATAGCACTGTTATATTCTGTGTGGCAGTATTATTTGTGCACTGTATAGCACTGTTATATTCTGTGTGGCAGTATTATTTGTGCACTGTATAGCTCTGTTATATTCTGTGAGGCAGTATTATATGTGCACTGTATGGCAGTTATATTATGTGAGGCAGTATTATTTGTGCACTGTATGGCTCTGTTATATTATGTGAGGCAGTATTATTTGTGCACTGTTTGGCACTGTTATATTCTGTGTGGCAGTATTATTTGTGCACTGTTTGGCACTGTTATATTCTGTGTGGCAGTATTATTTGTGCACTGTATAGCACTGTTATATTCTGTGTGGCAGTATTATTTTAGCACTGTATGGCACTGTTATATTCTGTGTGGCAGTATTATTTGTGCACTGTATAGCACTGTTATATTCTGTGTGGCAGTATTATTTGTGCACTGTATAGCTCTGTTATATTCTGTGTGGCAGTATTATTTGTGCACTGTATAGCACTGTTATATTCTGTGTGGCAGTATTATTTGTGCACTGTATAGCACTGTTATATTCTGTGTGGCAGTATTATTTGTGCACTGTATAGCACTGTTATATTCTGTGTGGCAGTATTATTTGTGCACTGTATAGCTCTGTTATATTCTGTGTGACAGTATTATTTTAGCACTGTATGGCACTGTTATATTCTGTGTGGTAGTATTATTTGTGCACTGTATAGCACTGTTATATTCTGTGTGGCAGTATTATTTGTGCACTGTATAGCACTGTTATATTCTGTGTGGCAGTATTATTTGTGCACTGTATAGCTCTGTTATATTCTGTGTGGCAGTATTATTTGTGCACTGTATAGCTCTGTTATATTCTGTGTGACAGTATTATTTTAGCACTGTATGGCACTGTTATATTATGTGTGGCAGTATTATTTGTGCACTGTATGGCTCTGTTATATTCTGTGAGGCAGTATTATTTGTGCACTGTATAGCACTGTTATATTCTGTGTGGCAGTATTATTTGTGCACTGTATAGCTCTGTTATATTATGTGAGGCAGTATTATTTGTGCACTGTATAGCTCTGTTATATTCTGTGAGGCAGTATTATATGTGCACTGTATGGCAGTTATATTATGTGAGGCAGTATTATTTGTGCACTGTATAGCACTGTTATATTATGTGAGGCAGTATTATTTGTGCACTGTATAGCTCTGTTATATTATGTGAGGCAGTATTATTTGTGCACTGTATAGCTCTGTTATATTCTGTGAGGCAGTATTATATGTGCACTGTTTGGCAGTTATATTATGTGAGGCAGTATTATTTGTGCACTGTATGGCTCTGTTATATTATGTGAGGCAGTATTATTTGTGCACTGTTTGACACTGTTATATTCTGTGTGGCAGTATTATTTTAGCACTGTATGGCACTGTTATATTCTGTGTGGCAGTATTATTTGTGCACTGTATGGCTCTGTTATATTCTGTGAGGCAGTATTATTTGTGCACTGTATAGCACTGTTATATTCTGTGTGGCAGTATTATTTGTGCACTGTATAGCTCTGTTATATTCTGTGTGACAGTATTATTTTAGCACTGTATGGCACTGTTATATTCTGTGTGGCAGTATTATTTGTGCACTGTATGGCTCTGTTTTATTCTGTGTGGCAGTATTATTTGTGCACTGTTTGGCACTGTTATATTCTGTGTGGCAGTATTATTTGTGCACTGTATAGCACTGTTATATTCTGTGTGGCAGTATTATTTGTGCACTGTATAGCACTGTTATATTCTGTGTGGCAGTATTATTTGTGCACTGTATAGCTCTGTTATATTCTGTGAGGCAGTATTATATGTGCACTGTGTGGCAGTTATATTATGTGAGGCAGTATTATTTGTGCACTGTATGGCTCTGTTATATTATGTGAGGCAGTATTATTTGTGCACTGTTTGGCACTGTTATATTCTGTGTGGCAGTATTATTTGTGCACTGTTTGGCACTGTTATATTCTGTGTGGCTGTATTATTTGTGCACTGTATAGCACTGTTATATTCTGTGTGGCAGTATTATTTTAGCACTGTATGGCACTGTTATATTCTGTGTGGCAGTATTATTTGTGCACTGTATAGCACTGTTATATTCTGTGTGGCAGTATTATTTGTGCACTGTATAGCTCTGTTATATTCTGTGTGGCAGTATTATTTGTGCACTGTATAGCACTGTTATATTCTGTGTGGCAGTATTATTTGTGCACTGTATAGCCCTGTTATATTCTGTGTGGCAGTATTATTTGTGCACTGTATAGCACTGTTATATTCTGTGTGGCAGTATTATTTGTGCACTGTATAGCTCTGCTATATTCTGTGTGACAGTATTATTTTAGCACTGTATGGCACTGTTATATTCTGTGTGGCAGTATTATTTGTGCACTGTATAGCACTGTTATATTCTGTGTGGCAGTATTATTTGTGCACTGTATAGCACTGTTATATTCTGTGTGGCAGTATTATTTGTGCACTGTATAGCTCTGTTATATTCTGTGTGGCAGTATTATTTGTGCACTGTATAGCTCTGTTATATTCTGTGTGACAGTATTATTTTAGCACTGTATGGCACTGTTATATTATGTGTGGCAGTATTATTTGTGCACTGTATGGCTCTGTTATATTCTGTGAGGCAGTATTATTTGTGCACTGTATAGCACTGTTATATTCTGTGTGGCAGTATTATTTGTGCACTGTATAGCTCTGTTATATTATGTGAGGCAGTATTATTTGTGCACTGTATAGCTCTGTTATATTCTGTGAGGCAGTATTATATGTGCACTGTATGGCAGTTATATTATGTGAGGCAGTATTATTTGTGCACTGTATAGCACTGTTATATTATGTGAGGCAGTATTATTTGTGCACTGTATAGCTCTGTTATATTATGTGAGGCAGTATTATTTGTGCACTGTATAGCTCTGTTATATTCTGTGAGGCAGTATTATATGTGCACTGTATGGCAGTTATATTATGTGAGGCAGTATTATTTGTGCACTGTATAGCACTGTTATATTATGTGAGGCAGTATTATTTGTGCACTGTATGGCTCTGTTATATTCTGTGTGGCAGTATTATTTGTGCACTGTATAGCACTGTTATATTATGTGAGGCAGTATTATTTGTGCACTGTATGGCTCTGTTATATTCTGTGAGGCAGTATTATTTGTGCACTGTATAGCTCTGTTATATTCTGTGTGGCAGTATTATTTGTGCACTGTATAGCACTGTTATATTCTGTGTGGCAGTATTATTTGTGCACTGTATAGCTCTGTTATATTATGTGAGGCAGTATTATTTGTGCACTGTATAGCTCTGTTATATTCTGTGAGGCAGTATTATATGTGCACTGTATGGCAGTTATATTATGTGAGGCAGTATTATTTGTGCACTGTATAGCACTGTTATATTATGTGACGCAGTATTTTTTGTGCACTGTATAGCTCTGTTATATTATGTGAGGCAGTATTATTTGTGCACTGTATAGCTCTGTTATATTCTGTGAGGCAGTATTATATGTGCACTGTATGGCAGTTATATTATGTGAGGCAGTATTATTTGTGCACTGTATAGCACTGTTATATTATGTGAGGCAGTATTATTTGTGCACTGTATGGCTCTGTTATATTCTGTGAGGCAGTATTATTTGTGCACTGTATAGCTCTGTTATATTCTGTGTGGCAGTATTATTTGTGCACTGTATAGCACTGTTATATTCTGTGTGGCAGTATTATTTGTGCACTGTATAGCTCTGTTATATTATGTGAGGCAGTATTATTTGTGCACTGTATAGCTCTGTTATATTCTGTGAGGCAGTATTATATGTGCACTGTATGGCAGTTATATTATGTGAGGCAGTATTATTTGTGCACTGTATAGCACTGTTATATTATGTGAGGCAGTATTATATGTGCACTGTATGGCAGTTATATTATGTGAGGCAGTATTATTTGTGCACTGTATGGCTCTGTTATATTCTGTGAGGCAGTATTATTTGTGCACTGTATAGCTCTGTTATATTCTGTGTGGCAGTATTATTTGTGCACTGTATAGCACTGCTATATTCTGTGTGGCAGTATTATTTGTGCACTGTATAGCTCTGTTATATTATGTGAGGCAGTATTATTTGTGCACTGTATAGCTCTGTTATATTCTGTGAGGCAGTATTATATGTGCACTGTATGGCAGTTATATTATGTGAGGCAGTATTATATGTGCACTGTATGGCAGTTATATTATGTGAGGCAGTATTATTTGTGCACTGTATGGCTCTGTTATATTATGTGAGGCAGTATTATTTGTGCACTGTATGACACTATTTTTATGAGATCAGTTTGGATGAAAGACAATGTGAATGGGGGGTTTTCTGCAGTAAAATACGTATAAGTAACAAGTTCCTGACAATCGATGACTCGGTGCTTATAAGAACGCTCGATCCCATTTATCAGCCCATGTAATCACGCCGGCGACCACCTGATAAACGGAGAACACGCAGAACATCCTGCCACACTAGGCCCTATGGGGCCGCATTATACTGTATGGAGGACCATGGGGGCTGCAATATATTGTGTGGAGGACTATGAGGAGTGCAATATACTATATGGAGGACTATGGGGTGCATTTCATTGCATGGAGAACCATGGGGAGTGTATTTTATTGCATAGAGGATTATGGTGGGCGCATTATACTATATGGAGGATTATGGTGGGCGCATTATACTATATGGAGGATTATGGGGGCGCATTACACTATATGGAGGATTATGGGGGGCGCATTATACTATATGGAGGATTATGGGGGCGCATTACACTATATGGAGGATTATGGGGGGCGCATTATACTATATGGAGGATTATGGGGGCGCATTATACTACATGGAACGCTATGTGGGGCCATTATAATATTTGGAGGGTTATGTGGGACCATTATACTGTGTGAAAGGAATTATACAGTATGAAGGTTTGTGTGGGGGCCATCTTACTGTTTGGAGGGCTAGTGCGGACCATTACAATGTACGTAGGCCCTTTAATGTGCATGCAAGGCTGTGTGGGAGTCACAATCGGGGGGATCATACTGTGTTGGGGTCACCATACTTTGCCTTGGGAGTTGAGGTGGGGTACAGTAGGGTCATTATACTGTGCATGTGGAGGAATTCACTATGGGGGCACTTTTGTTGGCATCATACTTTTTATGGGGGCAATGAAAGAGGCATCTAGGACTTCAGCAGGAGGAAAATTACTATGTAAAGCCTGGAAAGTTGTGAGATCTGCTCTTCTGTAACCCCGACAATCATTTACTTTTTTTTTGGGGGGGGGGGGGGGGGGCAATTGGAACTTCTGCTATGGGGCCCCATGATTTCTATGTACGCCCCTGCCGGGCACTTGAAGTTCCCGCGGAGGCCCGGGCAGCACATCGCTGGCGGCGGCTCATCTCAGCAGGCAGCTCCGGTAATTGTGTCCTGTTGTGATGTGCCATTGTGCCGACACTGCCACCCGGGCCGTGGTGCCGGTGCATGATGCTGGCTGAGGAGCTGCCGCTTCTGCAGACAGTCTGCTCTGCAGCATAATTGATGATGGCGGGCGGCAGGCGGCGAGGCGGGCGGCGGGATCATAGTTTAGGCGCAGACGCACAGTCAGCAGCTGCCGCCAGTACTGTGTTCTGTGCTGTGCACAGACAGTACAGCCAGCGGGCAGCAGTGCCAGCCTGACAGAGCCCAGACTGCCTGAGTCTCTGACTAGTCTGTGACTGTTGTCACTGGTCAGACATGATGGCAGGCAGCAGCAGGGAGGGACACAGTGGCGTCTGAATCCCAGACATGGGCTGCATCAGGCACTACAGCATTGCATATGGGCCATATGCAATGCTGCAGTGCCTGCTGCAGCCCAGTTCTGTGTGGGCCGCTCCCATCCCCCCCCCACCCCATATACAATGCTGCAGCCCTGTGGTCTGTGTGGGCCGCTCCCATCCCCCCCACCCCATATGCAATGCTACAGCCCTGTGGTCTGTGTGGGCCACTCCCACCCCACCCCACCCCCATATGCAATGCTGCAGCCCTGTGGTCTGTGTGGGCCGCTCCCACCCCCCCCCACGCCCATATGCAATGCTGCAGCCCTGTGGTCTGTGTGGACCGCTCCCATCCCCCCCACCCCCATATACAATGCTGCAGCCCTGTGGTCTGTGTGGGCCGCTCCCACCCCCCCCACACACACCCCCATATGCAATGCTGCAGCCCTGTGGTCTGCGTGGGCCACTCCCACCCCCCCCACCCCCATATGCAATGCTGCAGCCCTGTGGTCTGTGTGGACCGCTCCCATCCCCCCCACCACCATATACAATGCTGCAGCCCTGTGGTCTGTGTGGGCCGCTCCCATCCCCCCCCACCCCCATATGCAATGCTGCAGCCGTGTGGGCCGCCCCCATCCCCCCCCACCCCCATATACAATGCTGCAGCCCTGTGGTCTTTGTGGGCCGCTCCCATCCCCCCCACCCCCATATGCAATGCTGCAGCCCTGTGATCTGTGTGGGCCGCTCCCATCCCCCCCACCCCCATATACAATGCTGCAGCCCTGTGGTCTGAGTGGCCCTTTCCCACCCCCCCACCCCCATATGCAATGCTGCAGCCCTGTGGTCTGTGTGGGCCGCTCCCATCCCCCCCACCCCCATATGCAATGCTGCAGCCCTGTGATCTGTGTGGGCCGCTCCCATCCCCACCCCCACCCCCATATACAATGCTGCAGCCCTGTGGTCTGTGTGGGCCACTCCCACTCCCCCCCACCCCCATATACAATGCTGCAGCCCTGTGGTCTGTGTGGGCCGCTCCCACCCCCCCCCCACACCCCCATATGCAATGCTGCAGCCCTGTGGTCTGTGTGGGCCGCTCCCATCCCCCCCA
Organism: Phyllobates terribilis; assembly: GCF_046119375.1. Lineage (NCBI taxonomy): Eukaryota > Metazoa > Chordata > Amphibia > Anura > Dendrobatidae > Phyllobates > Phyllobates terribilis. The sequence continues at coordinate 371,735,849 of NW_027362765.1, read as the reverse complement.
CCCCCATATATAATGCTGCAGCCCTGTGGTCTGTGTGGGCCGCTCCCATCCTGCCCCACCCCCATATGCAATGCTGCAGCCCTGTGGTCTGTGTGGGCCGCTCCCATCCTGCCCCACCCCCATATGCAATGCTGCAGCCCTGTGGTCTGTGTGGGCCGCTCCCATCCCCCCACCCCCATATACAATGCTGCAGCCCTGTGGTCTTAGTGGGCCGCTCCCATCCCCCCCACCCCCATATGCAATGCTTCAGCCCTGTGGTCTGTGTGGGCCGCTCCCATCCCCCCCACCTCCATATGCAATGCTGCAGCCCTGTGGTCTGTGTGGGCCGCTCCCATCCCCCCACCCCCATATGCAATGCTGCAGCCCTGTGGTCTGTGTGGGCCGCTCCCATCCCCCCACCCCCATATGCAATGCTTCAGCCCTGTGGTCTGTGTGGGCCGCTCCCATCCCCCCCACCCCCATATGCAATGCTTCAGCCCTGTGGTCTGTGTGGGCCGCTCCCATCCCCCCCACCCCCATATGCAATGCTGCAGCCCTGTGGTCTGTGTGGGCCGCTCCCATCCCCCCACCCCCATATACAATGCTGCAGCCCTGTGGTCTTAGTGGGCCGCTCCCATCCCCCCCACCCCCATATACAATGCTGCAGCCCTGTGGTCTGTGTGGGCCGCTCCCACCCCCCCCCACACCCCCATATGCAATGCTGCAGCCCTGTGGTCTGTGTGGGCCACTCCCACCCGCCCCCCCACCCCCATATATAATGCTGCAGCCCTGTGGTCTGTGTGGGCCGCTCCCATCCTGCCCCACCCCCATATGCAATGCTGCAGCCCTGTGGTCTGTGTGGGCCGCTCCCATCCTGCCCCACCCCCATATGCAATGCTGCAGCCCTGTGGTCTGTGTGGGCCGCTCCCATCCCCCCACCCCCATATACAATGCTGCAGCCCTGTGGTCTTAGTGGGCCGCTCCCATCCCCCCCACCCCCATATGCAATGCTGCAGCCCTGTGGTCTGTGTGGGCCGCTCCCATCCCCCCCACCTCCATATGCAATGCTGCAGCCCTGTGGTCTGTGAGGGCCGCTCCCATCCCCCCCCTCACCCCCATATACAATGCTGCAGCCCTGTGGTCTGTGTGGGCCGCTCCCATCCCCCCACACCCCCATATGCAATGCTGCAGCCCTGTAGTCTGTGTGGGCCGCTCCCATCCCCCCCACCCCCATATACAATGCTGCAGCCCTGTGGTCTGAGTGGGCCGCTCCCATCCCCCCCACCCCCATATGCAATGCTGCAGCCCTGTGGTCTGTGTGGGCCGCTCCCATCCCCCCACCCCCATATGCAATGCTGCAGCCCTGTGGTCTGTGTGGGCCGCTCCCATCCCCCCCCCCACCCCCATATACAATGCTGCAGCCCTGTGGTCTGAGTGGCCCTTTCCCACCCCCCCACCCCCATATGCAATGCTGCAGCCCTGTGGTCTATGTGGGCCGCTCCCATCCCCCCCACCCCCATATGCAATGCTGCAGCCCTGTGGTCTGTGTGGGCCGCTCCCATCCCCCCCCACCCCCATATGCAATGCTGCAGCCCTGTGGTCTGTGTGGGCCACTCCCACCCCCCCCCACCCCCATATACTATGCTGCAGCCCTGTGGTCTGTGTGGGCCGCTCCCACCCCCCCCCCACCCCCATATACAATGCTGCAGCCCTGTGGTCTGTGTGGGCCGCTCCCATCCCCCCCCTCACCCCCATATGCAATGCTGCAGCCCTGTGGTCTGTGTGGGCCGCTCCCATCCCCCCCACCCCCATATGCAATGCTGCAGCCCTGTGGTCTGTGTGGGCCGCTCCCATCCCCCCCCACCCCCATATACAATGCTTCAGCCCTGTGGTCTGTGTGGGCCACTCCCATCCCCCCACCCCCATATGCAATGCTGCAGCCCTGTGGTCTGTGTGGGCCGCTCCCATCCCCCCACCCCCATATGCAATGCTGCAGCCCTGTGGTCTGTGTGGGCCGCTCCCATCCCCCCCACCCCATATGCAATGCTGCAGCCCTGTGGTCTGTGTGGGCCGCTCCCATCCCCCCCACCCCATATGCAATGCTGCAGCCCTGTGGTCTGTGTGGGCCGCTCCCATCCCCCACCCCCACCCCCATATACAATGCTTCAGCCCTGTGGTCTGTGTGGGCCACTCCCATCCCCCCACCCCCATATGCAATGCTGCAGCCCTGTGGTCTGTGTGGGCCGCTCCCATCCCCCCACCCCCATATGCAATGCTGCAGCCCTGTGGTCTGTGTGGGCCGCTCCCATCCCCCCCACCCCATATGCAATGCTGCAGCCCTGTGGTCTGTGTGGGCCGCTCCCATCCCCCCACCCCCATATGCAATGCTGCAGCCCTGTGGTCTGTGTGGGCCGCTCCCATCCCCCCCACCCCATATGCAATGCTGCAGCCCTGTGGTCTGTGTGGGCCACTCCCATCCCCCCCACCCCCATATGCAATGCTGCAGCCCTGTGATCTGTGTGGGCCGCTCCCATCCCCCCACCCCCATATGCAATGCTGCAGCCCTGTGGTCTGTGTGGACCGCTCCCATCCCCCCCACCCCATATGCAATGCTGCAGCCCTGTGGTCTGTGTGGGCCGCTCCCATCCCCCCCCCCACCCCCATATACAATGCTTCAGCCCTGTGGTCTGTGTGGGCCACTCCCATCCCCCCCACCCCCATATGCAATGCTGCAGCCCTGTGGTCTGTGTGGGCCGCTCCCATCCCCCCACCCCCATATGCAATGCTGCAGCCCTGTGGTCTGTGTGGGCCGCTCCCATCCCCCCACCCCATATGCAATGCTGCAGCCCTGTGGTCTGTGTGGGCCGCTCCCATCCCCCCACCCCCATATGCAATGCTGCAGCCCTGTGGTCTGTGTGGGCCACTCCCATCCCCCCCACCCCCATATGCAATGCTGCAGCCCTGTGGTCTGTGTGGGCCGCTCCCACCCCCCCCCACCCCCATATGCAATGCTGCAGCCCTGTGGTCTGTGTGGGCCGCTCCCATCCCCCCACCCCCATATGCAATGCTGCAGCCCTGTGGTCTGTGTGGGCCACTCCCATCCCCCCCACCCCCATATGCAATGCTGCAGCCCTGTGGTCTGTGTGGACCGCTCCCATCCCCCCCACCACCATATACAATGCTGCAGCCCTGTGGTCTGTGTGGGCCGCTCCCATCCCCCCACCCCCATATGCAATGCTGCAGCCCTGTGGTCTGTGTGGGCCGCTCCCATCCCCCCACCCCCATATGCTATGCTGCAGCCCTGTGGTCTGTGTGGGCCGCTCCCATCCCCCCACCCCCATATGCTATGCTGCAGCCCTGTGGTCTGTGTGGGCCGCTCCCATCCCCCCACCCCCATATGCTATGCTGCAGCCCTGTGGTCTGTGTGGGCCGCTCCCATCCCCCCACCCCCATATGCTATGCTGCAGTGCCTGCGGCAGCCCTGTGGTCTTATTTCAAGGCAGTTTGTCTGCAGGAATTTACCCCTACAAACCTTTTATATGTGCTACATGGAATGGGGGGGGGGAGCTACATGAAACTTGGGGAAACGGCCGTGACGGGGGGGGAAGATATTGGATGAGAGGGGGGCACGACCTGGGGGGGACGTGATGGGGGGTGAGAGTGGGCGTGACCGGGGGGAGGGGCACGACCACTGACAGTGCCTAGGGCAGCGGAAACTCCAAATATGGCCCTGCCTTTGCTCAGTATTGAGTAGAAGCCCCCTTTTGAGCTAGTACAGCCATGAGTCTTCTTGGGAATGATGCAACAAGTTTTTCACCCCTGGATTTGGGGATCCTCTGCCATTCTTCCTTGCAGATCCTCTCCAGTTCCGTCAGGTTGGATGGTGAACGTTGGTGGACAGCCATTTTCAGGTCTTCCCAGAGATGCTCAATTGGGTTTAGGTCAGGGCTCTGGCTGGGCCAGTCAAGAATGGTCACAGAGTTGTTCTGCAGCGACTCCTTTGTTATTTTAGCTGTGTGCTTAGGGTCATTGTCTTGTTGGAAGGTGAACCTTCGGCCAAGTCTGAGGTCCAAAGCACTCTGGAAGAGGTTTTCATCCAGGATTTCTCTGTACTTGGCCTCATTCATGTTTCCTTCAATTGCAACCAGTCGTCCTGTCCCTGCAGCTGAAAAACACCCCCATAGCATGATGCTGCCACCACCATGTTTCACTGTTGGGATTGTATTGGGCAGGTGATGAGCAGTACCTGGTTTTCTCCACACATACTACTTAGAATTATCACCAAAAAGTTCTATCTTCATCTCATCAGACCAGAGACTCTTATTTCTCATAGTCTGGGAGTCCTTCATGTGTTTTTGAGCAAACTCTATGCAGGCTTTCATATGTCTTCCACTGAGGAGAGGCTTCTGTCAGGCCGCTCTGCCATAAAGGCCCGACTGGTGGAGGTCTGCAGTGATAGTTGACTTTGTGGAACTTTCTCCCATCTCCCTACTGCATCTCTGGAGCTCAGCCCCAGTGATCTTGGGGTTCTCCTTTACCTCTCTCACCAAGGCTCTTCTCCCACGATTGCTCAGTTTGGCTGGACTGCTAGGTCTAGGAAGACTTCTGGTGGTCCCAAACTTCTTCCATTTAAGGATTATGGAGGGCACTGTGCTCTTAGGAACCTTGAGTAATGCAGAAATTCTTTTGTAACCTTGGCCAGATCTGTGCCTTGCCACAATTCTGTCTCTGAGCTCCTTGGGCAGTTCCTTTGAGCTGATGATTCTCATTTGGTCTGACATGCACTGTGAGCTGTGAGGTCTTATATAGACAGGTGTGTGCCTTTCCAAATCAAGTCCTATCAGTTTAATTAAACACAGCTGGACTCCAATGATGGAGTAGAACCATCTCAAGGAGGATCACAAGGAAATGGACAGCATGTGACTTAAATATGAGTGTCTGAGCAAAGGGTCTGAATACTTATGACCATGTGATATTTCAGTTTTTCTTTTTTAATAAATTTGCAAAAATTTCTACATTTCTGTTTTTGTTCAGTCAAGATGGGGTGCAGAGTGGACTTTAATGAGAAAAAATGAACTTTTTAGAATTTATCAAATGGCTGCAATGAAACAAAGAGTGAAAAATTTAAAGGGGTCTGAAAACTTTCTGTACCCCCTGTATGTGGCAGTATTATGAAGCTACAATTAGGCAGAATAATCTGTGTTTACAAAAAGCTATTATTATGTAAGCAAGATGTAACCGTATTGTGGACACTGTATGGAATTATTTCAGTACTGTATGGTATTATCATGTTTGTTACTGTATGTAATTATTTTTATGCACTGTATGATAATACAATTTAGGCAATGCATAGTACTTTTTCAGTATTGTATGGTAGTGTTATTTAGGCACTCTATGGCACTATTTCAGTACTGTACAGTGCTATTATTTATTCACTGTATAACACTATTGCAGTACAATATGGTGGCAATAATTAAGCACTGTATGGCACTAATTCAGTACTGTACAGTACTATTTAGGCACTGTGCAACACTATTCCAGTACTATATGGTAGTATTAAGCACTATATAGCACTATTTCAGTACTGTATGGTAATATTATTTATTCACTGTTTGACTGCTTAACACTATTGCAGTCCACTATGGCAGTATGTGTACGGCATGGCACAATATCAGTACTTTATGGTAGTATTATATAGGCACTGTCTATCAGTACTAGAAGTATGTACTCACTGTATGGCAGTATATCAGTACTGTATGCTCATATTATTTAGGCACAGTCTGGGACTATAGCAGACAGTACTAGAAGGAAGTATGTATGACACTGCTTAAATAATTCCACCATACTGTACTGCAACAAAGTCTGGCACAATATCAGTACTATATTATAGAATTATATAGGCACTGTCTGGCACTATATCAGTACTAGAAGTATGTACGAACTGTATGTCAGTATATCAGTACTGTATGCTAGTATTATTTAGGCACTGGCTGGGACTATATCAGTACTAGGAGGAAGTATGTATGACACTGTTGTAGTACAGTATGGTGGTATTATTTAAGCAAAGTCTGGCACAATATCATTACTTTATGGTAGTATTATTTAGGCACTGTCTGGCACCATATCAGTACTAGAAGTATGTACAAACTGTATGTCAGTATATCAGTACTGTATGCTAGTATTATATAGGCACTGTCTGGCACTATATCAGTACTAGGAGGAAGTATGTATGACACTGTTGCAGTACAGTATGGTGGTATTATTTAAGCAAAGTCTGGCACAATATCATTACTTTATGGTAGTATTTAGGCACTGTCTGGGACTATATCAGTACTAGAAATATATACGCACTGTATGGCAGTATATCAGTACTGTATGGTAGTATTATATAGGCACTGTCTAGGATTATATCAGTACTAGGAGGAAGTATGTATGACACTGTTGCAGTACAGTATGGTAGTATTATTTAAGCAAAGTCTGGCACAATATCAGTACTGTTTGGTAGTATTATATAGGCACTGTCTGGCACCATATCAGTACTAGAAGGTAGTATGTACGTACTCTCTGGTCCTATTATTAGGGCAGTTTACACTCTATGAGCTCTAGTAATGGCATATTTTAGCACAGCTGTCTATATTATGGCTGTGGATGGAGCTGTGACCATCCTGTGGGGTGGTATATCGGTAGTATTACATGTAAAGCAGAGGGGAGTAGCAATGGACAGTCTCCATACAGGGCGCCCATCCCTCTAATCTCTGAACAGTTTCTCATTTTCCCGGCATCGCACATTTTCTCGTCTTCTCATCTTCTCCATCTGAATCATCGTCTTCTCCCTCAGAACCAGCAATTTCGTGAATTCCTTCTCACCAAGCTGATTAACGCCGAGGTTAGCTGTTACCGAGCGGAGCGGTTCTCCAGGCTGCAGGTGAGTGGCGGGTGTCTCATTACCGCACGACGGCCGGCGGAGTGGTCACCGGGCAGAGCTGCAGCCGCCACCTCCTTGTATTGTGTCTTTCCACGTCTCTTCTCGCTCGCCAGGAGCGCACGCGGAGCTGTCTCATTGACACCTTGTACGACGAGCTCTTTCTGCACAGTCAGAGCGTCCTGGGGTCTCTGGAGGAAAATCCCGCAGATAAACTGGAGAATCCGTCTAGCGGATTCCTGGAAAACTTCAAGGTGAGTGACAATGAGCGATACGAAGCCGGCGTTGGAGACCGCCCTGCAGTCCCTTATCGGGAGACATCCGCCGGAGACATAACAGATGATTTGCAGGGTGTGCAGCAATCTTTATACAGCGCGCTCTTAAAGGAGTCGTGGGGCTTTTACATCACACGTCCTCCGTGAATGTAAATGATAAACAGCGCCACACTGGTGCTCAGGTTATGTCTGGTATTGCAGCCCAGCTCCATTGAAATGAATGAGGATCATATTTATTCTCCGTGCCTAGTCCAGGGATTTACAGACATTGTCATCACTCTCTGTCCCCATCGGAGCTCACCAGCTAAATTCATTATGTCTTTGGAGAGTGGGAGAAAAGCAGAGTGCCCGGAGGAGTCGCTGAGCCCCTGAGCTGCAATTCCATATATAACCAGTGGTCAGAGGTGGCGCTGTTTTGGAAGACCCATGCACAAGAGTGGAGCTGTTTTCAGAAGAAAAAAAGCTGCCATGTTTTTCTTATTCTGTACAACTCCTTTAAGTATGATAGATTCAATAGGCTCCCAATCATCCATTCTGGCATAAAATAGTTTAAAATGTCACAAAAAAATCGTAGTTGGGATTTTTGGTGTTTTGACGCCAATGTTGACTTTTTGACAAGTGGGTGGAGTTTGCCAAGGGGTTGGGCGTAACACAACTCTCGATGAATCGGGGTCTAAGGACAAACATGACATTTAGTTATCTGGATTCTGCCACCTAGTGGACAGTATTGGTATCTACACTCATTCAGCGACTGGATTTCTGAGCATTGGGGTGATAAATAGGGGGGTCTTGGCCAAGCAAAAACTGTTATTCTGCCCACTACTGACAGCACTGAGAATATTGAATTTATAGAAATATATACATGTCTGTTAACGATCTGTTTCGCAGACCTTCTCGCTTTCCCTGAGGAGCCCCCAGAGGTCTCGTGACGCTCTTTCACAAGGATGCAGAAGTGCCAGCATCGCAATAGACAATGTCTCGGAGGAGAAGAGGTGCGCCAAGGGAGCAGATCGACCTAAAAGGAACCACAAGTCATCTCCCCTAAAATACAATGATGGGAGTAGTTGATAATTATAGTTTTTTCTAAAAAGTTATTTTGCCGCCTCGACCTCACTTTCCGCCTTTGCTCCATAGAGGATTCTTGTAACACTACATTGTAGGGGGATTCTGGATGGAAATCTCTGCGTCCCCTGTAAACTATTACATCGGTGTTTTCAATCTTTAATCTGCAGCAGATTAATATCTGTTGTGACAGAGTGACTGGTGTTATATACAAGTGGAGGTATGTTCACTCTAGCTGCTAGCCTGTGTGAACTGAAACAAACCTTCTGCTAGCATGTTATATGCTGGGGGATAACTCACTTAAAGGGTGTGTTTTTTTGTGAATGGCAAAGAGGGTGGGAAGCCATTCACACTACCTCCCCTAAGGGTGTGGCTGAGCAAGTTTAAATGCTCAGTCACTGTTTTTTTTTCTAGAGTGTGTGTGGTCTGGAGAGTGAAGTCTCCAGGCTGTGTTTAGTGAAGCCAGAGAGCAACACCGAAGGACTGATCTTTGGTGAGACTTCACTGTGCTACCTGGAACGGGCGAAGCCCCACTCGCTAATGGGCTCTGTTATATTTTATCTTTTGCTTTTCCGTTACCCCAGAAAGGGCCTGTTTATTTTTGTGGAACCCTGAGGGAGCTTATGCCGTCCAAATAAACCAGCAGGAAGTTAACCCAAGATGTGTGTCCTGTGTCTGCCTCTGGGACAGCCGAGCAAGACGCTTTACCACACTGTACAATCTGATTGGTTACTCTAAATAACATTGTAGCATTTTTTTCCAAAATAATTTCAATTTCATGATCTTTTTCAAAAAGGGAAGGGAAATGTTTGCAGCAGCAATTTGATTAATCGATTTCTACTTTGATATGTATGAAGGCATCTTCCAAATCAGACGGCCGAATTCTGCAGGAAGCCCCTCCCCTCGAACTCCTCATCCAATAGCAGCAGTTTCTGCAGCGCACAAGGCAGCGAGAGCTCCCCAGAGGAGAAGGTGACGGTGAGACCTCCACACTCTGCTGTAAATATATATATATATCTGATGTTTAATCTGTGAAAACCTCATTGTGGAATAGATAAAAGCCATCTGCATACAGAGATCTGTGGTTGCTGACAGATGCACCCACACATGTAATGATTATATGTTTGCATGGCCGAATGGTGGTTACTACCTAATGCCTTGTGCCAGGAAAAATAGTCAGACAATGGTGAATACTATGCTATGGGGAATACTATGGGCTATGTTGGGGCTACGATACTGTGTGAGGGACTGTGAGGGAATATCATACTGTATGGGGGGGCTGTGAGGGGACATCATACTATGTGTGGGCAGTGATGGGCCATCATACTGTATCAGGGGCTGTGAGGGGACAACATACTATATGGGGGGCTGTGAGGGCCATCATACTATATGTGGGGCTGTAAGGGGACATCATACTATGTGGGGGGCTGTGAGGGGACATCATACTGTATGGAGGGCTGTGAGGGGACATCATATTATGTGGGGGACAGTGAGGGGCCTTCATACTGTATGGAGCACTGTGAGGGGACATCATACTCTGTGGGGGGCAGTGAGGGGCCGTCATACTGTATGGGGGACTGTGAGGGGACAGCATACTATGTGGGGGGCTGTGAAGGGACATCATACTGTATGGGGGGCTGTGAGGGGACATCATACTATGTGGGGGACAGTGAGAGGCCATCATACTGTATGTAGCACTGTGAGGGGACATCATACTATGTGGGGGGCTGTGAGGGACATCATACTCTATTGGGGGCTGTGAGGGGACATTATATTATGTGGGGGACAGTGAGGGGCCATCATACTGTATCGGGGGCTGTGAGGGGACAACATACTATATGGGGGGCTGTGAGGGCCATCATACTATATGTGGGGCTGTAAGGGGACATCATACTATGTGGGGGGCTGTGAGGGGACATCATACTGTATGGAGGGCTGTGAGGGGACAGCATATTATGTGGGGGACAGTGAGGGGCCTTCATACTGTATGGAGCACTGTGAGGGGACATCATACTCTGTGGGGGGCAGTGAGGGGCCGTCATACTGTATGGGGGGCTGTGAGGGGACAGCATACTATGTGGGGGGCTGTGAAGGGACATCATACTGTATGGGGGGCTGTGAGGGGACATAATACTATGTGGGGGACAGTGAGGGGCCATCATACTGTATGTAGCACTGTGAGGGGACATCATACTATGTGGGGGGCTGTGAGGGACATCATACTCTATTGGGGGCTGTGAGGGGACATTATATTATGTGGGGGACAGTGAGGGGCCATCATACTGTATCGGGGGCTGTGAGGGGACAACATACTATATGGGAGGGCTGTGAGGGCCATCATACTGTATGTGAGGCTGTGAGGGGACATCATACTATGTGGAGGGCTGTGAGGGGACATCATACTATGTGGGGGACAGTGAGGGGCCATCATACTGTATGGAGCACTGTGAGGGGACATCATACTATGTGGGGGGCTGTGAGGGGACATCATACTGTCTGGAGGGCTGTGAGAGGACATCATACTGTATGGATGGCGGTGAGGGAACATCATACTATGTGGGGGACAGTGAGGGGCCATCATACTGTATGGAGCACTGTGAGGGGACATCATACTATGTGGGGGGCTGTGAGGTCATTACAGTTTTGTATTCTCTCTCTAGGACAATGTCCTGAAATGAATGCGGAAGACGTCACCCTGAGTAAGATCGGAGATGACAAAGCATCATACAGTGCAATACACATACCTCTGACTCACCATGGAAGAAATAGGAAAGAATTACCATCTCTAATGGCATCACACATATATAATGTTCACTACATTTATATTAGGTAATGGACCCCTGCTGCCACCAAGACAAATACAATGCAAAAAAAAAAAGAGAAAACGAATTATGTTCATTCTCTTCTAATTAATATTTTTAGGGGATCATTGTAGACTAGCAGGAGTTTACTACATACAGATTTATACAGCCACCACTAGGGGGAGCTCACTACATACAGATTTATACAGCCACCACTAGGGGGAGCTCACTACATACAGATTTACACATCCACCACTAGGGGAAGCGCACTACTTACAGATTTATACAGCCACCACTAGGGGGAGCTCACTACATACAGATTTATACAGCCACCACTAGGGGGAGCTCACTACATACAGATTTATACAGTCACCACTAGGGGGAGCTCACTACATACAGATTTATACAGCCATCACTAGAGGGAGCTCACTGCATACAGATTTATACAGCCACCACTAGGGGGAGCTCACTACATACAGATTTACACATCCACCACTAGGGGGAGCTCACTACATACAGATTTACACATCAACCACTAGGGGGAGCTCACTACATACAGATTTATACAGCCACCACTAGGGGGAGCTCACTACATACAGATTTATACAGCCATCACTAGGGGGAGCTCACTACATACAGATTTATACAGCCACCACTAGGAGGAGCTCACTACACACAGATTTATACAGCCACCACTAGAGGGAGCTCACTACATACAGATTTATACAGTCACCACTAGATGGAGCGCACTACATACAGATTTATACAGCCATCACTAGGGGGAGCTCACTACATACAGATTTATACAGCCATCAGTAGAGGGAGCTCACTACATACAGATTTATACAGACACCACTAGGGGGAGCTCACTACATACAGATTTATACATCCACCACTAGAGGGGAGCTCACTACATACAGATTTATACATCCACCACTAGGGGGGAGCTCACTACATACAGATTTATACAGCCATCACTAGGGGGAGCTCACTACATACAGATTTATACAGTCACCACTAGGGGGAGCTCACTACATACAGATTTATACATCCACCACTAGGGGGAGCTCACTACATATAGATTTATACAGCCACCACTAGGGGGAGCTCACCACTTACAGATTTATGCAGTCACCACTAGGGGAAGCACACTACATACAGATTTATACATCCACCACTAGAGGGAGCACACTACATGCAGATTTATACATCCACCACTAGGGGGAGCTCACCACATAAAGATTTATACAGTCACCACTAGGGGGAGCTCACTACATACAGATTTAAACAGTCACCACTAGGGGGAGCTCACTACATACAGATTTATACAGCCATCACTAGAGGGAGCTCACTACATACAGATTTATACATCCACCACTAGGGGGAGCTCACTACATACAGATTTATACAGCCACCACTAGAGGGAGCTCACTACATACAGATTTATACATCCACCACTAGGGGGAGCTCACCACATAAAGATTTATACAGTCACCACTAGGGGGAGCTCACTACATACAGATTTATACAGTCACCACTAGGGGGAGCTCACTACATACAGATTTATACAGCCACCACTAGGGGGAGCTCACTACATACAGATTTATACAGCCATCACTAGAGAGAGCTCACTACATACAGATTTATACAGCCACCACTAGAGGGAGCTCACTGCATACAGATTTATACAGTCATCACTAGGGGGAGCTCACTACATACAGATTTATATAGCCACCACTAGGGGGAGCTCACTACATACAGATATATACAGCCACCACTAGAGGGAGCTCTCTACATACAGATTTATACAGCCACCACTAGAGGGAGCTCACTACATACAGATTTATACAGCCACCACTAGAGGGAGCTCACTACATACAGATTTATACAGTCACCACTAGAGGGAGCTCACTACATACAGATTTATACAGCCACCACTAGAGGGAGCTCACTACATACAGATTTATACAGCCACCACTAGAGGGAGCTCACTACATACAGATTTATACAGTCACCACTAGGGGGAGCTCACTACATACAGATTTATACAGCCACCACTAGGGGGAGCTCACTACATACAGATATATACAGCCACCACTAGAGGGAGCTCACTACATACAGATTTGTACAGCCACCACTAGAGGGAGCTCACCACATACAGATTTATACAGTCATCACGAGAGAAGCGCACTACACACAGATTTATACAGCCACCACTAGAGGGAGATCACTACACACTGACTTATACATCCACCACTAGGGGGAGCTCACTACATACAGATTTATACAGCCACCACTAGGGGGAGCTCACTACATACAGATATATACAGCCACCACTAGAGGGAGCTCACTACATACAGATATATACAGCCACCACTAGAGGGAGCTCACCACATACAGATTTATACAGTCATCACGAGAGAAGCTCACTACACACAGATTTATACAGCCACCACTAGAGGGAGATCACTACACACAGATTTATACAGCCACCACTAGGGGGAGCTCACTACACACAGACTTATACATCCACTGCTATGTGGAGCTCACTACATACAGATTTATACAGCCACCACTAGGGGGAGCTCACTACATACAGATTTATACAGCCACCACTAGGGGGAGCTCACTACATACAGATTTATACAGCCACCACTAGGGGGAGCTCACTACATACAGATTTATACAGCCACCACTAGGGGAAGCTCACTACATACAGATTTATACAGCCACCACTAGGGGGAGCTCACTACATACAGATTTATACAGCCACCACTAGGGGGAGCTCACTACATACAGATTTATACAGCCACCACTAGGGGGAGCTCACTATATACATATGTAGACAGTTATAATTGAACTCAAGGGGAGTTTTAGAAATTTGTATGTAGTGAGTGCCCCCTACTGTGGGTTACGCGTACAATTGTGGTCTAAGGTGGAGTCTCACTAACATATTGCAGACATGCTGATTGTGTTTCCCTAGGGACAGGGTGTGCTGGTTTTACTTTTTAATATGACTTATTTTATCATTCATGTATTTTGTATTATGTTTTTATTTATTATTTTCTAGTCTGTCATGAATCTCAGGATCTGTGATAATTTAATGTTCCAGATTTTATTAATTATAATAAATGTAGTATATTCTAATAGTTACAATGTTAACTACCTAAATGTTACAAAATGTTTTTAATTAGATATAATATATATTTATGTATCTAAGATAATCTAAAGATGAGAATTAAAGCGTAAAAGCTAAACTAAAAGCTATTTTATATGTCAAAGAAAAGTATTAGATGACCTCGAGTGCTTAAAGAATCACAAAATGTGAGCAGAACTAAGTCAAAATAATAAGATTCATGCACTAAATGTATTATTTTCTTTTCTGTTTTGGAACTATTGCTTTGTTGGGTGTGGAAAAGTCAGAAAAGTAATAAAATGTGGCAAATATGTTCCATATTTATACATATAAATTTACAATTTTGACATTTTTGGAAGAGAAACTGATATAAAATTAACTTAAAATAATAAAAAAAAATAATATGTAAACTTTAAAAAACGCTTTAGTTAGCGAACTCTTTATATAGCTCTGAAGGAAGAGGTGTTATGTAAAGTGGAATTGCACATGAAATGATGGAAAACATTCTAATAATTCTGCTATTGATATTCTTAGGTGCAATAAAAAATATATATATATAAATGGAAATAATTTATTAATAATAAAACTAATAAAATGTCCGTATAGAATCCGTCCACTGTTTCCGCTGTTCTTTGCGTTGCCTGTATTGGTCTATATGGGCAAGTTGCAAATATTGAAAAAAAAAATGGACAAAGGCAAATCAGAGCTCCACAATGATCATTTTTGAGTTTTTCTTGAAATATCAAATGCCACTTATGTATATACCGGGCGGATCACGATCACCAGCCCACTATTCCCCATGTGTGATTTGGAAACACATGACTGTTCTTCTGCGCGATTTCCCGACCATCTCGCCCCAGTAATTAGAAGGATACATGATGGGTAAGTGACTTAACACCGGGTCCGTGGCCAAAGCAAAAATACAAAAAGTAGACACCACGTGTGTATATAACAGAGCCTCGGAGCATTGCACCTACACAATACCGCCATACAGTGCACAATAATACTACTGCCATATATTTCCAGTCCTTTGGGATTCAAGATCCCTGACATTGTATTCATAGAGCAGGAGGAGCAGTTTTATAGGACCCATAATGCCATCGTAAGTCAGTAGTGTTGCCTCCGGTATACGACATACACTATACATGATGGCATCTTCCCGCACAAACCTGAAAATGACCATAATTACTGATATAAAGGCAGATCATGACGCTAACTGGAAGCAAGAGGTTGCAAAATACTGATGCATTCACTCACATCTATAGGGGGATCTTGCTAAATAATTATCCATCCACTGACATCTATAGGGGGGAACTTGCTAAATAATGATCCATCCACTGACATTTATAGGAGGGAACTTGCTAAATAATGATCCATCCACTCATATCTATAGGAGGGAACTTGCTAAATATTGATCCATCCACTCACATCTATAGGAGGGCACTTGCTAAATAATGATCCAAGCACTCACATCTATAGGAGGGAACTTGCTAAATATTGATCCAACCACTCACATCTATAGGAGGGAACTTGCTAAATATTGATCCAACCACTCACATCTATAGGGGGATCTTGCTAAATATTGATCCAACCACTAACATCTATAGGGGGGAACTTGCTAAATAATGATCCAAGCACTCACATCTATAGGAGGGAACTTGCTAAATATTGATCCAACCACTCACATCTATAGGGGGGAACTTGCTAAATAATGATTCATCCCCTCACATCTATAGGGGGGAACTTGCTAAATATTGATCCAACCACTCACATCTATAGGGGGGAACTTGCTAAATAATGATTCATCCCCTCACATCTATAGGGGGGAACTTGCTAAATATTGATCCAACCACTCACATCTATAGGGGGGAACTTGCTAAATAATGATTCATCCCCTCACATCTATAGGAGGGAACTTGCTAAATATTGATCCAACCACTCACATCTATAGGGGGGAACTTGCTAAATAATGATCCATCCCCTCACATCTATAGGAGGGAACTTGCTAAATATTGATCCAACCAGTAACATCTATAGGAGGGAACTTGCTAAATATTGATCCAACCACTCACATCTATAGGAGGGAACTTGCTAAATAATGATCCATCCCCTCACATCTATAGGAGGGAACTTGCTAAATATTGATCCAACCACTCACATCTATAGGAGGGAACTTGCTAAATATTGATCCAACCACTCACATCTATAGGAGGGAACTTGCTAAATATTGATCCAACCACTCACATCTATAGGAGGGAACTTGCTAAATATTGATCCAACCACTCACATCTATAGGAGGGAACTTGCTAAATATTGATCCAACCACTCACATCTATAGGGGGGAACTTGCTGAATAATGATCCAACCACTGACATCTATAGGAGTGAACTTGCTAAATATTGATCCATCCACTCACATCTATAGGAGGGAACTTGCTAAATATTGATCCATCCACTCACATCTATAGGAGGGAACTTGCTAAATATTGATCCAACCACTCACATCTATAGGAGGGAACTTGCTAAATATTGATCCAACCACTCACATCTATAGGAGGGAACTTGCTAAATATTGATCCATCCACTCACATCTATAGGAGGGAACTTGCTAAATATTGATCCAACCACTCACATCTATAGGGGGGAATTTGCTAAATATTGATCCAACCACTCACATCTATAGGAAGTAGATTGCACTGGTGATCCATCAGCTCCACACTCCTACCATCCATGAGCATTAGGTTTGCACACAAATAAAGCTTCTATAAAGGTGTCAGTCCCCTGTAGTGCACCTCGCGGTCACATCCATACTATTAGATCAGTTTCGCTCCTAGTAAGTGCACCCACAAAGCGCTACCACCCCATTACTCCCAACTTTGCTGAAGTACCCTGCAAAAACACATGTGATATATCAGCCAATACTGTGGCCAAAAAGAGTCTTCATCTTCTCAGTCCAACATGAAAAGCAAATCTATGAAACAGGATCAAGTTTACGACGTATGTGTCTGCATTCTGCCGGGAGACTTTTGTTGTAAATTTGATGCCATTTTCAGCGATCCTCCCTCTTCTTCCCATAACTTGCCGCCTTTCTCCAGCCGGCTTGTACATGATATCAGGTTCCTCCTGTACCGATCAATGAGACTTGTTTTCGGGCATCTGACATTTGATCCCTTATTCCCAGGACTCAGAGTGAGAGATGGAGATTTAATGTGTTGAGTGGCTCCGGCTCCCGTCCCCCAGGATTTCATAAGATTCAATCAATCACTTTTCCCAGCAGAAGTGAAGTGCGGTCCTCCTGTATGGGGACGCTATATTCCCGAAGAGTAGGCAAAGCTCCCGTCAACACTGCTGGGGACCCCCGAAGAAAACATCCCAACACCGGAGACTGCAAGCTGCAGGAATGAGGATATGCAGCGTCTGTGCTGGGGTCTAGTTTTTATAGAAAAAGTCTGTATTAGACAAGAGCGAATCGCCGGAAATTCATTCCAGGCAACTACGGTTGATTCGCCTGACAATCGATTTTGTCCAAAAAAAAAAAAAAAAAGTGCTCCATATCCCCAAAAGAGGTTTATTATGTTCTAAGGTCTCTCCAGATCCCAAAGCAAAACAAACAAAAGGGTAGCAAGAGGTCAAAAAATAATGAAGATTATACGCACCTGTTCTCATGCTGCTGTAGCTCCCAATGACACGGTCCTCTGCTTATTCCCACCAGTCCTCAGATCTACCGGCGCCAAATAACCCTCACGCAATCGTGTGGAACACAACACACATTATTGACGTTAATGTGACCGTGGTAGGGCAGGTCAGCGTCGGAAGATCCGAAAACAGAAGGGAACAAAAGGAGAACCGGACAGGAGGGGCGAAGGACGAGCCCAGGAGGGGAGAAGGACGAGCCCAGGAGGGGCAAAGTGCGAGCCCAGGAGGGGCAAAGGGCGACGCAAGTAGAGTTTTTATTATTTTTTATATATATATACCGTTCTTGGCACTCAAAAGAACCCAAATTAAATCCCAAAATATTCTGATTTACCTGAATCTGAAATTGTCATATACTTGTAAGGTATTTCTTATAAATGGATTTGCTCTTCTCTGGGATGAGGCTTATGGGGTGTGGATTAGTTTTTAGGGCTGGAGACCCCTATGCACAAATACTTGTCGGATAAATGATGCTTCTTCCAACCACTTTCGCCCCCATGACTCATCGGCTATCGCTCATGTGTTCTCTATGACAGAGCCGCTATCAAGACACATCGGGAACAAAAAAATCGGCAGTTGAAAATTCGACAAGCTGAATACTTTTCTCTCCCAATATAATCTGTCAGGGGAGAATCAGGAGGCCTCCAAACACAGACTTGTTGGCCGAGCACATCATTATCGATAGAGTCGCCCGACGTTATTCTGATGTATATAGAGGCGCTTAGTCTGGGTCTATATTTATTAAGAATTTTAGTCTGGTGTCTGCTTTAGTTTAGGGGTCTGAGGTGCGATCTACATTAGTTTAGGGCTCTGGTGTGCAATCGGCATTAGTCTATGGGTCTGGGGAGCGATGGGCATTAGTTTAGAGGTGTGGGGTGCGATTGGCAGTAGTTTGGGGCCCTGGGGTGCGCTCGGCATTACTTTAGGGCCCTGGGGTGCGATTGGCATTACTTTAGGGGTCTGAGGCACAATCAGCATTAGTTAAGAGGTCTGGGTGCGATCGGCATTAGTTTAGGGGTCTGGAATGCGATCAGCATTAGTTTAGGGTTCTGGGGTGCGATCGGCATTAGTTTAGGGTTCTGGGGTGCGATCGGCATTAGTTTAGGGTTCTGGGGTGCGATCGGCATTAGTTTAGGGTTCTGGGGTGCGATCGGCATTAGTTTAGAGGTCTGGGATGCGATCAAAATTCGTTTAGAGGTCCGATCGGCATTCATTTAGAGATTTGGGGTGTGATTGGCATTAGTTTAGAGGTTTGGGGGTGCAATCTGCATTAGTTTAGAGGTCCGATCGGCAGTAGTTTAGGGTTCTGGGGTGCGATCTGCATGAGTTTATGGGGTCTGGGGTGCGATCTGCATTAGTTTAGGGCCCTGGTGTGCGATCGGCATAAGTTTATGAGTCTGGAGTGTGATCGACATTAATTGATGGGTCTGGAGTGCGATCGGCATTAATTTATGGGTCTGGAGTGCGATCGGCATTAGTTTAGGGTTCTGGGGTGCGATCAGCATTAGTCTAGGGCCCTGGAGTGCAATCAGCATTAGTTTAGGGTTCTGGTGTGCGAGCGGCATTAGTTTAGGGGTCTGGGGTGCGATCAGCATTAGTTTAGGGCCCTGAGGTGCGATCTGCATTAGTTTAGGGCCCTGGGGTGCGATCGGCATTAGTTTAGGGCCCTGGGGTGCGATCGGCATTAGTTTAGGGCCCTGGTGTGCGATCGGCATTAGTTTAGGGGTCTGGGGTGCGATCTACAGTAGTTTATGGGTCTGGGGTGCGACCCACATTAGTTTAGGGATCTGTATGAGTTTAGGGGTCTTTTGTATGGTCTGCATTACTTTTAGAGTTTAGATTCAGGGTTGAATGACTTTAGGGGTTTAATGTATAATCAGTATTAGTTAGAGGGTCTGTATTTATTGCCATTGTGATGAATGGGGTCATATGCACTAAATGCGTGAGCTTTAAATTACATATGTTGGAAGCGTATCCTACATAAATTGATTGGGGAAAAAATAAATAAAATTTTCACAGCAATTAATTTACCCTTTTCCTAATGTCCATTCTCAAATACGGAGAAGTATGATGGGTCCTGACGTCTGCAGCATCCCCCCCTTCACCCTACTTAGCTGATGAGGTCAATGTAGCTGTCATTTTGGATACGGCATAAGTGGGGAAATGACTGGATACATAATTTGCTCCACGTAAACAGGGGGTAACGTTGTCAAGGTGAGGAGTCTTTTAAGCCGCAATGCTCCTCTGGGAAATATGCAAATTGTCTTTTCAGAGATGAAGAGGACTAGAACTCTAGTGCCACCTATAGGAAGTAGCAATCACTCAGCCAAACCAAATCTGACACTTTGCACTGATGAGGGGCAGTATCCAGAAACAGTGCAGGATTATACTTCCTACTATTAGGACATCTGACAATTTCCTTTGAAGAAAATTCTAAATATGGTTCAAATGACTAAATATACCTAATAAACAACAAAAAAAAAACACAATTTATTATTTGTTTTATTTAATGGGTTATTTCATCGTTAACAAAAACAATGTCACTTAAAAAAATATGGTCCTTTATATGGTCCTTTCTATGAACAGGGGTTCACGGGACATTACAGCCAAGTCCCGGTAAACTCTCCGCTGTTTATTTTGGGTTTCCTGATAATTGTTCTATAAAATGGCTTTTTTTTTCAGTTTTTGTGTTTTTTTTGTTTTCTAAGCCTCATTTAATCTATTTTTTTTGGTAAGAAATGTGCAAAAAAAAGAAAAGAAAAAAAAAAATAGCAACAAATAGCAAAAGATAACCTATGGGGTTAGCGGAGGCAAACACATGAGGCGAGACCCTCGTGACTAAAGAAGTTTTTCCCTTGTGAAAATGAAAAAATTCCCCCCCCAAAAAAAGTCTTCTGCCAAAAAGTAAGATCTGCGAATACAATTGGCACCAGCAGTTCCCACAAGGGGACTCTAGAAAACAAGAGAACCAATCAAAAACTTTTTTTGGGAGATTTTTACATTTTCTTTTTCAAAAGGGGAAAAAATAATTCTTTTCGGAAAACCTGGTAACAATTTCCAAATTCCAGATCGTTGACCTGAAACAACCGCTGGTGACCAGGGGTTCTTCTCATTTTGCAAAAAATTCCATTTAGTCCATAGAAATTTCCACAGTCACAGATGAAAAAAAAAAAAAGCTAAAAAGGTAACAACAAAAAAATGATAAAACATAAAAAAAAAATCATCTCGGCACAAACACGAAAAAGACAATTTTGTGGCAGGCGGCGTTCAGGCAGATAAGCGAGAAGTACTAACTACTTGGTTAGCAGCGAAGTGACGGCCGACCATAATTATCTAGAAGTCTCCGCGGCAGAAGCTGTAAACCGGTTAATAAACCGTAACACTGAACTACATCGGCGGCAGCAGCAGAGAGGAGGACGGAGTGGTCAGTCGGTCCAAGAGTCTTTGGTGGACAAAGCTGGAGCTCGTATTGAGAAACGACCCACGAAGGCGATGTTACATAGCAGCCCGGGCCCTCACCGTGTGGCATTTCTTGCACAGAACGTGGCCGTCCAATGGGAAACAACCAGAGTCATCGGCTTCGATGGAGAGGGGGCAACCACAGTCCTGAGGGGGTGAGGAACAAAAAAAAAAAACGACAAAAGCTTTAGAAAAATCAGGTTAAAGGCAATAAAAAAAAATGGCACTCAATGCCAGGCGGCAGCCACAAAAGCAAGTGAAATTTCATATTGCAAAAAAGAAGAAGAATAGACCATAGAAAAAGAGAACGGAGCCGCACCTCGCACTTGTAGCACATCATATGGAAATTCTTCTCCAGCGCCACCACCCTTACGGTCTCGTCCCGTCCAGGTTCTGGGGCAATGGGTTCTCCGCAGACCGAGCAGCGAGGGGCGTATTTCCTAAACACAAGCAAAAGGGGCAGAGGCAATGTAAGCAAAACCGACCCTAAGTGTTGTAAATGGATCGAAACAGAAGAGAACCACGGGGCACGACCTGGCAGAGAGGATGGAGGCGCACTAATGGCACCACGTGGACACAGGAAGTCGTAATGCAACAGATGCATCACAGGCATAATACAGGCAAAGTTCCCATCAGAGCCTTTTTCTAGATGTGATAAGAATGCTGTCGCTATAAGATAGGAGCTGCCGCTAGAACATAGGTGCTGCCGCTATAGCATAGGCGCTGCCTCAATAATGGGAGTAAATGGGCTGCAATTCATCTGTCTGCGGTGCTGGTATAACAGGTGTAGGTTACAATGTTACAGTATGAGAGGGAGTGCTACCTACAACATGAGCACTGCTGATATAACAGGAATGTCAGCCAGCTATAATATCCTGGTTGTCTGGGGCAAACTAACCTGTGATAATCGGCGACACAGTGCGGCAGGTTATTCTGATCCACGATAAAAGGCTCCCCCTGGAGCGGGCGACTGCAGACGGCGCAGGTGAAACACTCAGGGTGGTAGGACTTGCCCATGGCTTTCAGCAAACGCTCCAATATCTTCTTCTCACACACTGCGCAGCGCTCTAATGTGTCCTGGAGGAGAGACAACCTGCATTATACACCACGCTCTAATGTGTCTATTTTTTTTTTTTTTTAGGATCTAAGGGGTAATGTTTCTCCTTGTGAAGAGTGACAAGCCAGGCCTAGCATGTCAGAGTGAGGAGACTTATAGACCATGCAATGCTCCTCCGGGAAATTAAATATGCAAGTTGCCTCTTCAGAGACGCATTTTGCATAGTTTTTTTAGGACATACAACCCAATGAGTGATTTACAGTTGAAACCAGAAGTTTCCATCCACTATATAAAAAGACAAATCTGCAGGTTTTTCTCAATATCTGACATGAAATCAGAATAAACCTTCCCCGTTTTAGGTAAATTATCATTATACCATAATGTTCAATATTTACCAAATGCCAGAATAATGAGAGAGAGAGAATGTTTTAAGGCATTTTTAGTACTTACTACAAAGTCAAAAGTTTACATACACTAATATTACTATGCCTTTAAACAATTCTGGACGGTCCATATGATGATGTCAGGTGTTTGGAAGCTTCTGATAGGTTTTTTGGCAACATTTGAGTTAATTAGCGACACACCTGTGGATGTATTTTAATGCACACCTGAAACACACTGCTTCTTTATGTAGCATCATGGGAAAGTCTAAAGAAATCAGCCAAGATATCAGGAAGAGAATTGTGGACTTGCACAAGTCTGGCTCATCCTTGGGTACAATTTCAAGATACCTGAAGGTGCCTCGTTCATCTGTACAAACAATTATACGCAAGTACAAACAAGATGGGAATGTCCAGCCATCATAACGCTCAGGAAGGAGAAGGGTTCTGTGTCCCAGAGATGAACGTGCTTTGGTCCGACATGTGCACATCAACCCAAGGACAAAAGCAAAACACCTTGTGAAGATGAGGAGATGATGGTGGAAGCTGGTAAGATTGTGTCACTAACCACAGTGAAACGAGTTCTGTATCAACATGGGCTGAAAGGCCACTCTGCCAGGAAGAAGCCATTACTCCAAAAGAAACATAAAAAAGCCAGATTAATGTTTGCAAATGCACACAGGAACGAAGACCTTAATTTTAGGAGACATGTCCTGTGGTCTGATGAAACTAAAATGGAGTATGCCCTTTTTGGGCATAATGACCATTGTTACGTTTGGAGGAAAAAGTGAGAAGCTTGGAAGCCAAAGAACACCATCCCAACTGTGAAACACGGGGGAGGCAGCATCATGTTCTGGGGTTGTTTTGCTGCAGGAGGGACTGGTGCATTTAACAAAATAGATGGTGTCATGAGAAAAGAAGATTATGTGGCAATACTGAAGCAACATCTCAAGACATCAGCCAGGAAGTTAAAGCTTGGGCAGAAATGGGTCTTCCAAATGGACAATGATCTAAACCATACTGCCAAAATGGTAACAAAGTGGCTTAAGGATAACAAAGTCAATGTTTTGGAGTGACCATCATAAAGCCCTGATCTCAATCGTATTGAAAATTTATGGGCAAAGCTGAAAAGGCTGCGAGCAAGGCGACCTACAAACCTGGATCAGTTACACCAGTCTTGTCAGGAGGAATCGGCCCAAATTCCCACCAACTATTGTGAGAAGCTGTGGAAGGATATCCCAAACGTCTGACCCAAGTCATTCAGTTTAAGGGCAATGGCACCAAATACTAATGAAATGGATGGGAACTTCTGACTTTGCAGTAAGTAATAAAAATGCCTTAAACCATTCTCTCTCTCATTATTCTGGCATTTGGCAAATATTAAACATTATGGTAAAATCCTAATTGTCCTAAAAGGGGAAAGGTTTATTCTGATTTCATGTCAGATATTGAGAAAAACCTGCAAATGTGTCTTTATATATAGTGGATGGAAACTTCTGGTTTCAGCGGTATCCCCAGACTCACCTGGTAGCAGTCTTCGCAGAGAGGCCGCCCCTCGCACTCGTAGTACTGCTGTCCTTGCAGCTGCTGGTCACATTTGGAGCAGGTGAAGCAGTGGACGTGGTACAGGTGCTCGCCGGCCCGCACCACCGTCTCAGTCCTGGACAATCCCTGGCCGCACAACTTACAGCGATCTACAAAGACCAACGAAATACATCACACCAGGAGTCCATAATTAGGAGGTCCCTACACTGGCAGGATTAGTTATAGGAGTCAAATATCCTAGAGAACCTCAGGATCTAAGAAAAACAAACAATCAGTATTATTTAGCAGTGTATGGCGGTATTATATCATATCCTAAGTCTTATGGCGCCATTAGATGGCAGTCTTATGGCGCCATTATATTGCAGTTTTATGGCGCCATTATATTGCAGTTTTATGGCGCCATTATATTACAGTATTATGGCGCCATTATATTGCAGTATTATGGCGCCATTAGATGGCAGTATTATGGCGCCATTAGATGGCAGTATTATGGCGCCATTAGATGGCAGTATTATGGCGCCATTAGATGGCAGTATTATGGCGCCATTAGATGGCAGTATTATGGCGCCATTATATTGCAGTATTATGGCGCCATTATACTGCGGTTTATGGCGGCATTAGATGGCGGCATTATGGCACCATTATATTGCAGTATTATGGCGCCATTAGATGGCAGTATTATGGCGCCATTATATTGCAGTTTTATGGCGCCATTATATTGCAGTATTATGGCGCCATTATATTGCAGTATTATGGCGCCATTATATTGCAGTATTATGGCGACATTATATTGCAGTATTATGGCGACATTATATTGCAGTATTATGGCGCCATTATATTGCAGTATTATGGCGCCATTATATTGCAGTATTATGGCGCCATCTTTGGGGACATTTATTTTTTATTGTTATTATTATTATTACTTGGGGCTAAAAATCATTTTTGCAGTTGGGTTTTGCTACCAATATTGCACCGTTTGGCTTTCACGGACTTTTTGTTTCTCTGCACATGTAATTTTGACGTGGTCTGTGCTCATAAAATCAGCAGAGAGGAGCTCAGAAAAAGACTAAAAGAAATACAAGCCGCTCCTATTAGAAAATGAACTCACTGACAGATTCTAAGATAACTCATTCTGCAGCCAGAAATTTACAGTGCAACAAAAATAGCTGTAAAAGGCAAATAGTGCGACATTTTTCATGTGAAAATGAATATTTAGTCTTAAATAAATACATTTAAGTAAAATAAAAGTCCTGAAAGATGGACAGTAGTGTTGAGCATTCCGATACTGAAATATCGGGTATCGGCCGATATTCACTGTATCGGAATTCCGATACTTAATTCCGATACTTTTATAATATCGAATACCGGAATCGGAAGTTCCCATAATGCCTGCGCTCTGCAGTGTCTGTGAAGGATGACAAGCTGGATGGCAGCGCTCAGCTGCGATCCAGCTTGTCATCAGAATGCCATCCCAGCGTGGGAGAATTCTCCTGATTGTTTAAAAGCCGGCGGGCGGTAAAAAGCCGCCGGCTTTTAAACAATCACACAGCCCCATACTGCTTCCCCGCAGCCTCCCACCCCGATCCTCCGCTCCCCTCGCCACCTCCAATCCCAATCGTAAATTAGGACCGGGCGGGGAGCGCAGCACCAAGGAGCGAAGGACCCGGGCGGGGAAGCCGGCAGTGAAAAGACTTCACCGCCGGCTTTCCCGTTCTGTGCTGCGCTTTCCCGCCGGTTATTTCAAATGAACAGCTGAGGTATCAGGTGATGCCGATCAGCTGTTCATTTGAAGTAGCCGCGGTGCCCTCAGAGGGTTCATGTGAGTTCATGCTTGACTGCATGAACTCACATGAACTTTCCCACGGCCGCACAGGTCAGCCTCACCTCCCAGACCCGTCATGATTAGTGTGTGCGGGGTGTGTGTGTGTGCGGGGTGTGTGTGCGGGGTGTGTGTGTGCGGGGTGTGTGTGTGTGCGGGGTGTGTGTGCGT
The DNA here is from genome assembly GCF_046119375.1 of Phyllobates terribilis. NCBI lineage: Eukaryota > Metazoa > Chordata > Amphibia > Anura > Dendrobatidae > Phyllobates > Phyllobates terribilis. Next base: position 371,709,551 of record NW_027362765.1, on the reverse strand, counting down.
GCAGGCAGACATAGGCCGATGTGACACTACTACTCCCATCGGCCTATGTCTGTCCCCCGTCCACTCGTGCCAGCAGGATCAGCTCGATGGGAGCAGTAGTTCCCATCAGCCTGATCCTGCTATATAAATTGCCCTACTGTGTCCCCAATAAATGTTAAATACATGTCATTGGTGGCCAGTGGTTACCTAAAAGAAATTAGTTTATACATTACCTGTCCCCGCCGATCGTCACCTAAAATAAAGTAAAAAATAAAAAACTACACCTATACTCACCTAGACACCTAATTCCCCGAAGCCATCGATCTCCTGTAATAAAATATAAAATAATAAACCACAACCTTATCCTTACCCCTCCGTAGCAGTCCACGAGTGTCCCACGAAGATCTCCAGTTCAGAGCAGCCACATAGAATGTGACCGCTCTGAACCGCTGCCGCCGCTAGAATGACGGGGCCGTAAGGGTTCACCAGAGTTAAGGCAGCGCTGCTCCGGTTAGCTGCTTTACGGCACTGCTGTATCGTGAGAAATTCCCACGGTACAGCACTGCCGTAAAGGAGGTCTCCGGAGCTGCGCTGCCTGAATGCACTCCGGTAACCTCAGTCAGTGGCTCCCGCTGCCGGGAGCGGACGTGTTCCCGGCAGCGTGAGCTTACAGCAGCCATGCACAGCTGTCACCATCTCCAGATGTGACAGCTGTGCATGGGAGATCAGCGCAGGAACGTGGACAGGTAACTATTTTTTTTTAGTAAACTAAGAATTAAATAAAATGGTGTTTTATTTCAAATAAATTATTTTTTTCTGGGTGTAGTGTGTTTTTTCTTTTTAACACTTTGTAGGTTAGTAATGGGGGTGTCATATAGACGGCCATCATTACTAACCTGGGCTTCATGGCAGCTGGCGCTGACATGAACCCCACCACTATTACCCCCTGCCACCGCACCAGGGCAGCGTGGAAGAGCGAGGCTAAGTGCCAGAATTGGCGCATCCTATGGATGCGCCATTTCTGGGGCGGCTGACGGCTGGTGTTTCTAGCCTGGGAGGGGGCCAATATTCATGGCACCCTTCCTGAGCTATTAATATCAGCCCCCAGCTGTCTGCCTAGCCTTTGCTAGCTATTAAAATAGGGGGGACCCCACGTCATTTTTTTTGGGGGGGTCCCCCATTTTAATAGCTAGTAAAGGCTAGGTATTCAGCTGGGGGCTGATATTAGTAGCCTGGGAAGCTCCGTGGGTTTTACCCCCTTCCCAGGCTTCAAACATCTGCCCCAGCCGTCTGCTTAACCTCCGCTAGAGACTAAAATTATGGGGGATCCCACGCCATTTTTTTTTTAAATAAATCCTTTATTTTAACACTAAATGACATTTGAGGACTTAATAAAGATGCAGTCCCTAAATTATTATTTATTTTTTAATAAATTTTTCCCAAAACTTTTGACGTGGGCTTCGCCATATTTTTGTATGCCAGCCAGGTACAGCATCCAGCTTCTATGAACGCGCCATTTTCCGGGGCGGCCGCGGACTGCAATTTTCAGCGGGGGGCAGAAAGCTTGGGCCTCCCTGCGCTGCAGATTCCATCCCCCAGCTGCCTAGTTGTACCTGGCTGGACACAAAAATAGGGAGAAGCCCCACGTTTTTTTTTTTTTTATTATTTCATGAAATTCATGGAATAATTAAGAAAAAAAGGGCTTCCCTATATTGTTGTGTCCGGCCAGGTACAAATAGGCAGCTGGTGGTTGGGGGCAGCCCGTTCCTGCCTGCTGTACCTGGCTGGACACAAATATAGTGTGAAGCCCCACGTCAATTTTTTTTTAATTATTTCAGGAAATTCATGAAATAATTAAAAAAAAATTATGTGGGGCTTCGCCCTATATTTGTGTCCAGCCAGGTACAGCAGGCAGGAACGGGCTGCCCCCAACCACCAGCTGCCTATTTGTACCTGGTTGGACACAACAATATAGGGAAGCCCTTTTTTTCTTAATTATTCCATGAATTTCATGAAATAATAAAAAAAAAAAAAACGTGGGGCTTCTCCCTATTTTTGTGTCCAGCCAGGTACAACTAGGCAGCTGGGGGATGGAATCTGCAGCGCAGGGAGGCCCAAGCTTTCTCCCCCCCCCCCCCCGCTGAAAATTGCAGTCCGCAGCCACCCCGGAAAATGGCGCGTTCATAGAAGCTGGATGCTGTACCTGGCTGGCATACAAAAATATGGCGAAGCCCACGTCAAAAGTTTTGGGAAAAATTAATTAAAAAATAAATAATAATTTAGGGACTGCATCTTTATTAACTCCTCAAATGTCATTTAGTGTTAAAATAAAGGATTTATTTTAAAAAAAATTGACGTGGGGCTTCGCCCTATATTTGTGTCCAGCCAGGTACAGCAGGCAGGAATGGGCTGCCCCCAACCACCAGCTGCCTATTTGTACCTGGTTGGACACAACAATATAGGGAAGCCCTTTTTTTCTTAATTATTCCATGAATTTCATGAAATAATTAAAAAAAAAAATGCTTGGGGCTTCGCCCTATTTTTGTGTCCAGCCAGATACAACTAGGCAGCTGGGGGCTGGAATCCGCAGCGCAGGGAGACCCAAGCTTTCTGGGCCACCCCCGCTGCAAATTGCAGTCCGCAGCCGCCCCAGAAAATGGCGCGTTCATTGAAGCGCCATCTTCTGGCGCTGTACCCAACTCATCCAGGGCCCTGGTGCGGTGGCTCACTGGGTAATAAAGGGGTTAAGGCCAGCTTGGTATTATCAGCTGGCCCTAAGCCCAAAATTCATGGGGTCACGCCAATATTAGACATGACCACCATGAATTTCTAGTAAAGTATTTAAAAAAACACAACACCCAGAAAAAAGTCCTTTAATTGAAATAAACACACAATTCTTTATTGTTCTAAATTAAACCATACTTACCATCACGCCCATTCCAGCTGAAGCCAACGATCTCCTGCAATAAAAGTAAAATAATAAAGCAACCTCATCCTTACCTTTCCATGGCTCCCACGACAGCTTCAGCTCTGCTACATCGAGATGACAGGCTGGACCGCAGCAGAACGCTGCCATCCAGCCTGTCAACCCGCAGACACTGAGAAGCACAGGCATGCTTGCGCTCCTCAGTGTCTCGCTGTGACGGCATCCAGATGAGCCGAGGTCATGTCCAATGAACTCAGCTCACCTCATGTACGTCACTGACAGCGTGGGAAAATTCTCCTGCACTCAGCACTTCAGCGTGAGAATTTTCCCACACTGTCAGTGACGTGCATGAGGTGAGCTGAGTTCATTGGACATAACCTCACCTCATGTATGTCACTGACAGCGTGGGAGAATTCTCACGCTGAAGCGCTGAGTGCAGGAGAACTTTCCCACGCTGTCAGTGACGTGCATGAGGTGAGCTGAGTTCATTGGACATGAACTCGGCTCATCTGGATGACGTCACAGAGAGACACTGAGGAGCGCAAGCATGCCTGTGCTTCTCAGTGTCTGCGGGATGACAGGCTGGATGGCAGCTTTCTGCTGCGGTCCATCCTGTCATCTCGATGTAGCAGAGCTGGAGCTGTCCTGGGAACCATCGAAAGGTAAGGATGAGGTTGCTTTATTATTTTTCTTTTATTGCAGGAGATCGTTGGCTTCAGCTGGAATGGGCGTGATGGTAAGTATGGTTTAATTTAGAACAATAAAGAATTGTGTGTTTATTTCAATTAAAGGACTTTATTCTGGGTGTTTGTGTTTTTTTTTACTTTCACTATGGGGTTAGTAATGGGGGCGTCTTATAGACGCCTCTCCATTACTAACCTGGGCTTGATGTCAGCTGGCATTATAAGCTGACATCAACCCCAACCCTATTACCCCCTGCCACCGCACCAGGGCAGCGTGGAAGAGCGAGGCTAAGTGCCAGAATTGGCGCATCCTATGGATGCGCCATTTCTGGGGCGGCTGACGGCTGGTGTTTCTAGCCTGGGAGGGGGCCAATATTCATGGCACCCTTCCTGGGCTATTAATATCAGCCCCCAGCTGTCTGCCTAGCCTGTGCTAGCTATTAAATTAGGGGGGACCCCACGTTATTTTTTGGGGGGGGTTCCCCCATTTTAATAGCTAGTAAAGGCTAGGTATTCAGCTGGGGGCTATTAGTAGCCTGGGAAGCTCCGTGGGTATTACCCCCTTCCCAGGCTTCAAACATTTGCCCCAGCTGTCTGCTTAACCTCCGCTAGAGCCTAAAATTAAGGGGAACCCCACGCCAATTTTTTTTTAAATAAATCCTTTATTTTAACACTAAATGACAAGTACAGTAATCAACACTGTCACTGTACTTCATATATATGTGACTGACATGTTTCTATCTATCTAATCTATGTGTGATTCTCTATTCCTTCTATTCTAAATTGTCGGGTACCGCTGCTGAATTGCCGGCCGGCTTTCTTAAAGAGACGGTGCATGAAAACACTATTATTTTTTTAAATAAATCCTTTACACTAAATGACAAGTACAGTAAGCAACACTGTCACTGTACTTCATATATATGTGACTGACATGTTTCTATCTATCTAATCTATGTGTGAAGCTCTATTCTGTCTGTTATAAATTGTCGGGTACCGCTGCTGAATTGCCGGCCGGCTTTTTTAAAGAGACGGTGCATGAAAACACTAATATTTTTTTTAATAAATCCTTTACACTAAATGACAAGTACAGTAAGCAACACTGTCACTGTACTTCATATATATGTGACTGACATGTTTCTATCTATCTAATCTATGTGTGATGCTCTATTCTTTCTGTTGTAAATTGTCGGGTACCGGTGTATGCCGCTGATGAATTGCCGGCTTTTCATGTCATTCTACATTATTCTTAGTTGTTTTACTTCATGTAGAATTAACCTACAAGGAAAGAAAGGGTTTATTTTCATTCCGATATTTGTGTCCCATTGACTTGCATTGGTTTCCGGTATCGGAATCGGCGATATCCGATACTTTTTGGGTATCGGCCCGATCCAATCCGATACGATATTTCCTGATATCGGAAGGTATCGCTCAACACTAATGGACAGACATTTTAACTGGTCTCTAAATCAGGCATATCCTGAGATGTATGCCACAAGATAAATTACCATATGCATTTAATATATCCTTTTTTTTGGGACTGATGCCTCTTAAAGGGAATCTATATGCAAATTTTTACTACCTTATCTGAGAGCAGTATAATGTAGGGGCCGAGACCCTGATTCCAGCGATGTGCCGCTTACTGAGCTGCTTGTTACAGTTTTGATTAAAAACTGCTTTCTCTGCAGCAGATCTCTGAATGCTGAGCTCTGTATAACCCCGCCCACAAAGAAAGCGACCAATCAGTGTTGGGGGCGGGGCTGAACTACCAGGCAGCAGGTTTACTAGTCCTCTAGTGACAATCTCCTGCTGATAAAACAGTGATTTTATAAAAATGACAGCAAGCAGCCCAGTAAGTGATACATCGCTGGAATCAGGGTCTCTGCCCCTACATTATGATGCTCTCAGATTAGGTGGCAAAAACCTGTCGACAGATTCCCTTTAAGAATGCCACCTCTTCCTACTAACAAACCTGTCTCTGGCTGTTGTATTCGCTCTCCCTCACCACAACAGGACACCTATCTCTCAGCTGAGCCCCAAATCTCCAACCATCTGTTACCCGAAAATGGAAAAGATAAAAGAGAAAATAAACTTGTGATCTCTGCGGAATTTTTAACGGTTTGATTTCTGCTTTACTTTCATTGTGCGACTTTGGAATCTTCGAGAACTGAATGCGGAGATCCCGCTATTCGTGTTGTCTATCGGGTTGTACTGTTCATGATTTTATCGGCTTGATTCTAGTTTCATAATAACATCACTGATTAACATTCTGTTTTACTATATTGTCGTTGATATGTTCCTAGTCATGGTACACCCCTACATTATGCCTTTTTAATTAATTCCGTGGAATCCTTTTCCATTAAACTATTTTGTTTACGGTCTATGAATTAATAAAATAATATATTACATGGCTGCTGTTGTCACATTTATAGGTTTCTATTTCTTGATGGATTTACAGCTGATTTACTGTATGTTTGCCATCTAAATATTTCACATATACGCGTCACTTCTGTAGATCCTGAACTTACTGAATATTTTTTCAGTACTCTGTGCTGGAAACTTCTCGCACACATTACGGTACTTTTTTTCTTTTAGACATCGCCAGAAGACAAGAGCGAATACATTTGCAGGACAATTTCTAAAGTAAAGTGTTTTGGGTTGTTTTTTTTTTACTCATTTTCGGTATTTTTGATGAAATGCAATGATCGCTCCTACATACATACAGGTTGGGATCATTTATCAGGGTGACAAGTTGCAGGCATTATAGAATATTTGTTGCTTTTCTTTTTTTTAAATGGTCTGTTTTGCCCATTTGTTAAAGTTGTAATAATTGTTTTTATAGCTACCCTGATTTACTATACCATATATCTCTTTTTTTCTCTTTGGTTCAAGACGGTTTTAAAAAGCAGTACAAACATTTTAAGATCTGTCGCCAACAATTACCCTGCTCATTTTCCCAATCATATATTTTGCTTCTAAACAAAGTAAAAAAATAAGATTTGTACCGGCCCACCTCCATCCTGCTGTCGGTTTGTCTGTCTATCTATCAATGTCCCCCATCCTGGTATATATACAGTTATATGAAAAAGTTTGGGCACCCCTATTAATCTTAAGCTTAATGTTTTATAAAAATTGGTGTTTTTGCAACAGCTATTTCAGTTTGATATATGTAATAACTGTTGGACACAGTAATGTTTCTGCCTTGAAATGAGGTTTATTGTACTAACAGAAAATGTGCAATCTGCATTCAAACAAAATTTGACAGGTGCATAAGTATGGGCACCTCACCAGAAAAGTGACATTAATAGTTAGTAGATCCTCCTTTTGCAAAAATAACAGCCTCTAGTCGCTTCTTGTAGCTTTTAATGAGTTCCTGGATCCTGGATGAAGGTATTTTTGACCATTCCTCTTTACAAAACAATTCCAGTTCAGTTAAGTTTGATGGTCGCCGAGCATGGACAGCCCCCTTCAAATGATCCCACAGATGTTCAATGATATTCAGGTCTGGGGACTGGGATGGCCATTCCAGAACATTGTAATTGTTCCTCTGCATGAATACCTGAGTAGATTTGGAGCGGTGTTTTGGATCATTGTCTTGCTGAAAGATCTATCCCCTGCGTAACTTCAACTTTATCACTGATTCTTGAACATTATTGTCAAAAATCTGCTGATACGGAGTGGAATCCATGCGTCCCTCAACTTTAACAAGATTCCCGGTGCCGGTATTGGCCATACAGCCCCAAAGCATGATGGAACCTCCACCAAATTTTACTGTGGGTAGCAAGTGTTTTTCTTGGAATGCTGTGTTTTTTTGCCGCCATGCATAACGCCTTTTTGTATGACCAAACAACTCAATCTTGGTTTCATCAGTCCACAGGACCTTCTTCCAAAAGAAATTGGCTTCTCCAAATGTGCTTTTGCATACCTCAGCCGACTCTGTTTGTGGCGTGCTTGCAGAAACGGCTTCTTTCGTATCACTCTCCCATACAGCTTCTCCTTGTGCAAAGTTCGTTGTATAGTTGACCGATGCACAGTGACACCATCTGCAGCAAGTTGATGCTGCAGCTCTCTGGAGGTTGCCTGAGGATTGTCCTTGACTGATCTCACCATTCTTCTTCTCTGCCTTTATGATGTTTTTCTTGGCCTGCCACTTCTGGCCTTAACAAGAACTGTCCCTGTGTTCTTCCATTTCCTTACTATGTTCCTCACAGTGGAAACTGACAGGTTAAATCTCTGAGACAGCTTTTTGTATCCTTCCCCTGAACAACTATGTTGAATAATCTTTGTTTTCAGATCATTTGACAGTTGTTTTGAGGAGCCCATGATGCCACTCTTCAGAGGAGATTCAAACAGGAGAACAACTTGCAAGTGGCCACTTTAAGTAGCTTTTCTCATGATTGCATACACCTGGCTATGAAGTTCAAAGCTCAATGAGGTTACAAAACCCAAAAAAGTGCTTTAGTAAGTCAGTAAAAAGTAGGTAGGAGTATTTAAAACAAGAAAATGATAAGGGTGCCCATACTTATGCACCTGTCAAATTTTGTTTGAATGCAGATTGCACATTTTCTGTTAGTACAATAAACCTCATTTCAAGGCAGAAACATTACTGTGTCCAACAGTTATTACATATATCAAACTGAAATAGCTGTTGCAAAAACACCAATTTTTATAAAACATTAAGCTTAAGATTAATAGGGGTGCCCAAACTTTTTCATATAACTGTATCCCCCATCCTAATATATATATCCCTTATCCTGGGCCCCATCCTGGTATATATGTCCCTTATCCTGGCATATATGTACCCCATCCTGGTATATGTCCCCCATCCTGATATATATGTCCCTTATACTGGTATATATATCCCCCTTCCTGATATATATATACCTTATCCTGGGCCCCATCTTGGTATATATGTCCCTTATCCTGATATATATTTCCCTTATCCTGGTATATATGTCCCCCATCCTGGTATATATGTCCCCCATCCTGGTATACATATCCCCCTTATCCTGGTATATATGTCCCCCATCCTGGTATACATATCCCCTTATCCTGGTATATATGTCCCCCATCCTATTATATATATCCCCCATCCTGGTATATATGTCCCTTATCCTTGTATATATATCCCCTATTCTGGTATATATGTCCCTTATCCTGGTATATACAGTACAGACCAAAAGTTTGGACACATCTCATTTTAAAGATTTTTCTGTATTTTCATGACTATGAAAATTGTACATTCACACTGAAGGCATCAAAACTATGAATTACCACATGTGGAATTATATACTTAACAAAAAGTGTGAATCAACTGAAAATATGTCTTATATTCTAGGTTCTTCAAAGTAGCCACCTTTTGCTTTGATGACTGCTTTGCACACTCTTGGCATTCTCTTGATGAGCTTCAAGAGGTAGTCACCGGAAATGGTCTTCCAACAATCTTAAATGATAAATGATGGTCCAACTAAACGCAAACTGGATGGAATAGCATGTCGCTGCAAGATGCTGTGGTAGCCATGCTGGTTCAGTATGCCTTCAATTTTGAATAAATCCCCAACAGTGTCACCAGCAAAGCACCCCCACACCATCACACCTCCTCCTCCATGCTTCACGGTGGGAACCAGGCATGTAGAGTCCATCCGTTCACCTTTTCTGTGTCGCACAAAGACACGGTGGTTGGAACCAAAGATCTCAAATTTGGACTCATCAGACCAAAGCACAGATTTCCACTGGTCTAATGTCCATTCCTTGTGGTCTTTAGCCCAAACAAGTCTCTTCTGCTTGTTGCCTGTCCTTAGCAGTGGTTTCCTAGCAGCTATTTTACCATGAAGGCCTCCTGCACAAAGTCTCCTCTTAACAGTTGTTGTAGAGATGTGTCTGCTGCTAGAACTCTGACCTGGTCTCTAATCTGAGCTGCTGCTAACCTGCGATTTCTGAGGCTGGTGACTTGGATAAACTTATCCTCAGAAGCAGAGGTGACTCTAGGTCTTCCTTTCCTGGGGCGGTCCTCATGTGAGCCAGTTTCTTCGTAGCGCTTGATGGTTTTTGCAACTGCACTTGGGGACACTTTCAAAGTTTTCCCAATTTTTCGGACTGACTGATCTTCATTTCTTAAAGTAATGATGGCCACTCGTTTTTCTTTACTTAGAATTTGTATTATGGCAAGAAAAAAGTAGCTAACAGTCTATTCAGTAGGACTATCAGCTGTGTATCCACCTGACTTCTGCACAACACAACTGATGGTCCCAACCCCATTTATAAGGCAAGAAATCCCACTTATTAAACCTGACAGGGCACACCTGTGAAGTGAAAACCATTTCTGGTGACTACCTCTTGAAGCTCATCAAGAGAATGCCAAGAGTGTGCAAAGCAGTCATCAAAGCAAAAGGTGGCTACTTTGAAGAACCAAGAATATAAGACATATTTTCAGTTGTTTCACACTTTTTTGTTAAGTATATAATTTCACATGTGTTAATTCATAGTTTTGATGCCTTCAGTGTGAATGTACAATTTTCATAGTCATGAAAATACAGAAAATCTTTAAAATGAGACGATGTGTCCAAACTTTTGGTCTGTACTGTATATCCCCCATCCTGGTAAACATGTCCCCCATCCTGGTATATATGTCCCTTATCCTGGTATATATGTCCCCCATCCTGGGCCCCATCCTGGTATACATGTCCCTTATCCTGGTATATATGTCCCCCATCCTGGGCCCCATCCTGGTATACATGTCCCTTATCCTGGTATATATGTACCCCATCCTGGTATATGTCCCTTATCCTGGGCCCCATCCTGGTATAAGTCCCCCATCCTGATATATATGTCCCTTATACTTGTATATATATCCCTTATCCTGGGCCCCATTGGTATATATCCCCCTTATCCTGGTATACATGTCCCTCATCCTGGTATATATGTCCCTTATCCTATTATATATGTCCCCTGTCCTGGTATATATATCCCCCATCCTGGTATATATGTGCCTTATCCTGGTATATATATCCCCATCCTGGTATACATATCCCTTATCCTGGGCCCCATCTTGGTATATATCCCCCTTATCCTGGTATATATATCCCCCTTATCCTGGTATATATGTCCCTCTTATCCTGGTATATATGTCCCCCTTATCCTGGTATATATGTCCCCCATCCTGGTATATATGTCCCCCATCCTGGTATATATATCCCCCATTCTGGTATATATGTCCCTTATCCTGGTATATATGTCCCTTATCCTGGTATATATGTCCCTTATCCTGGTATATATGTCCTTATCCTGGTATATATGTCCCCCATCCTGGTATATATGTCCCCCATCCTGTCGCCCTTCTTTAATGCATACAAAAGAATTAACGATTATACTCACCTTTCCACGCTCCCCCGCTGTGCAGCGTCCTCTTCTGAAGCCGGCAGCTGAGTTCAGCATGCAAGCAACAGTAGTGCATGAAGTCACTTCCATGCGCCCCAATCACGTGCACGCCGAGGTCAGCTGCTGGCCTCTGATTGGCCGGCAGTGTGTATTGCCACGCACGTACCGACAGGTCTTTGCGCCGCAATACACTTCAACTCGATGTGTGTCAGAAGACGCCACATCCAATTGAAGCTTCTGCTGGCGTCGGAGGGCCCCCACCCGATCTCGGTCATTACTCCCCTGAATAGATACATTTATCACCATCCTTTTTGTTGTATTTTTTTGTTATACAGTTGTAAACATTCTTAAAATGTCGATAAAAAAAAAAAAATTATAATATTTATACTGCATAAGAAATAGTGATCTATTTACAGTATTTAAAGTATTTTTTAACCAGATGGAATAAAAAAAACAAAACAAATAAAAATAGATAGGAAAAAAATAAATACCAATACTCATAAACTTGAGAAGTGAAGAGGCCCAAGAAGATCGGAGTCTAAAAATTCAGCTTAATGCTGGACCTCGAATTAAAACATTCATTTTCTTCTTGACCCCGGATAAAGCACTTCTAGCTCCACTTCACTCAACCACTTGAGAGTTTACATTATGGATATTGACTCTGAAAAGCAGTGAGTGGGCGAGAGCTGAGGATCCTGGTAAACAGCTCGAGGGATATGTATATAAGAAGAGCCGGGTGATATTTACATGAGAACACGCTCCGTGACTCAGTATCCCATAGACTCACATGCAAACCACCTGTATAAACATCTAGATGGATGGAGAGAACTTGCAACTTTCCGATATCTTCATCCTCCAGTCTCGGCACACCCACACAATACATTTATGTATAAGGTCAACCTACCCATCGTTTGTGAATCTACTGTTGGCTGTTTGTCCATCTCCTGCATCAATTGCTGGGTCAACATTTCCAACTCTTCCACTTCTTTCATGTTCAATCCGTGAGCGGTCCGATCCTACAAGAAAGATGATAGTTGTAGACACCTCAAACATTTGGGACAACCATTGCTTTATGGTCAACCCATCCTATTGCCAATTATGCCTCTACGACCCCAGTATAGCCAGAGACCCAAGTGTGATCTTCAAATAATTTTCTTGGTCATTTTGGCTTTGAAGGTCAACCACAATGACTCGGGTGCCCTTTGGACAAGAAGAAAGGGTTATAAATACTAAAAATCTACCAATTATAAAGGCAAACCAACGGATATTCCATGGCTTGGCCAAGCTCGTATGCTTAGAAGTAGATTCAGCCAATAGATATCTAATGTATTTGGCCAGAACAAACGACTGATGTCCAATAAAGTAACAACATTAGATGGGTTGGCTCAATTTCTAAGCAATGGTCCACGAAGCAAATTTGACATTTTCAGAACTGATGGGGCAACAAAACAATGTAGGGATGAGGAAGATGTAGGTAAGGGTTAATGATGGGATAGAGGAACATTATGATGGGCTGGTAGATTAAGATATTGATGCAAGAGTCCAACTCTGTTTGGGTCTCTAGCTGTTAAATAGACTTTAGTTGACTTGAGTTTCAATGGGTTGTGATGGGTCTTCAGAAGATGCCTCCACAGCTTTCGGATAAATCCGAACCTTAGAGCCATTTCAACTTGAACATACCTGGTTGTGATACTTCCCATGTGTCACATTGGTTGTGGAAATCACAGGATATGGGAGTAAGAGGAAGTTGTCGAAGGTTGGAAGAAGACCCACAAACCCATGGAGGTGAAGATACGGCTTCATAGGTAGATTATGTAATAGAAGCGCCCTCAGGCAACTGGGTCCTGTTGATGCTTACGTTCAAAGACTCAATGACTTACATTTCTATTTTTTGCTATGTCAGAGGTAGATACTCTTCAACCCTTTTCTACCAGCAGCTTTATCAGTGGGCTGGGGGTATGTGGCAATATCAAGGACAAACGGGATGAGTCCAGAGGACACAGGCCATTCTAATCTAGACATTTGTGACTGCCATGCTCCTTGTTATTCACCAGTCACATTGGTTGTGGTATAAGAGAGAAAGTGATTGAGTATGGAGAAGGCTGGAGAAAGACCTACAAACCTAAGAGGGTGATGATTCGACTTCACGGTAGATTATGGAATAGAAGCGCCCTCCTGCAACTTGTTCTTGTAGACGCCAACCCTCAGACTCAATGATTCATGTTTCTATCCCCCCCCCATCATTTTAACCTTTTCACATGAGCATCTTTATCAATGGTAAAGAGGATAGGTGGCAATATCAGAACGCGGAAGAGGTGACCAGTGCCGGTCCCTCCACCCTATTGTAGACACATGGTCTGCAAGACGCAGTCACATTGCCAAAGCATTATAGTGGCTACGTAAGAAAACACAGAGTCTGCAGCAAGTCAGGGGAAAGCTTTATTACAGAGGCTAGTGTTTTCTTTAAATTGCAAGGTCACAATAGCAAACTCTGCTCTGTCAGCCTAGGCTTAGGAAAACAACGCCCACGCATCAAATAGTCTCCTTCCCCAAATTGTATCCTGCCATGCAACACAACCATTACATCATAATGGCCTCATTACCCATTCCACTCCTTGTGCCTCCGGCTGCGTCAAAGCTCTGACTGACAGTCATTGCTGTAAATGAGAGTATCACACATTCCCTGGAAATATAAGACCTTGAGTTGTCCTCTTCTGTCAAGTTGGGAAAAATGTCTGAGTCTATTCTAAGTTTTAGCTGTTTTAGGTAAAGCCTGGTGACAAACCACTGGTTCAATTCCTACAGATTGTCAGACACAATTCTCAGGACCTTGAACCCATCACGTGATCCCCAATATTCCAAAACCAAAAATGACAAGATGAGACCAAGCTACCATGGCATATTTTTTACCATCTTTGCAATACCACACACAGTATGCATTAACAGTGCCCAAAAGTGACTCCATGCCAACTTAATGGTACCAAACCATGACCAGAACAATGGCTAAATGCCAATATAACAGTACCAAACTGTGACCAGTTCAGTGCCTACATGCCAACATAACAGTACCAACAGCGACCAGTTCAGTGCCTACATGCCAACATAACAGTACCAAACAGCAACCAATTCAGTGCCTACATGCCAACATAACAGTACCAAACAGCGACCAGTTCAGTGCCTACATGCCAATATAATGGTACCAAACAGTGACCAGTACAGTTGCTACATGCCAGTAGAGCAGTACCAAACATTGACCAATTCAGAGCCTACATGCCAACATAACAGTACCAAAGAGTGACCAGTTCAGTGCTTACATGTCAATATAGCAGTACCAATAGTGACCATTTCAGTGCCTACATGCCAATTTAATGGTACCAAACAGTGACTACATGCCAATATAACACTATCAAACGTTGCTAGACACAGAACTTCAAAAACAGCTCCAGGACTAACAAAAGTGTGAAGAGGTCCTTGAGTTTTAGGCATCCTCAAAGAATTTCTGGCTTTCGTTTGGATTCTTCAGTTGCCAATATATGGTCTACTGAAGCAAAGAAAGCCCTAGGAGCCATATTGATTTTGTTAGGTGAGGTAGACCAACTACAACATCCCCTGGGAGACCTTTAATGAGGCCATATTAGTTGTCACCTAATCAGTTATGACAAGATAACCACTGGAAAGAATGTAAAAGGGCTTCATCCAATGGAAAGACTCAAAAACTTATAGGTATTAGTGTTTGTTTGTTTTTATGGGGGGGGGGGTCTCTGGAGGCCCTGCAAATCAATCAGGTCCTCTGTCAATCACAACGCTAAGTAAGATCTATGGTCCTACTTGAGTACACAAGTAGCATAGTGTACATATGGATCAGTCATAGTTAGAGTTACCAAAACTCCCTTGGAAAATCCCATCATGAAATCACCACGAGTTGTGCCAAATACTAAACTCACCTCTACTGCATTTGTACCTTGGTTAGTCCTTTAAGAAAACCCACCACCAAGAAGAATTTCAGGAATACGAAGTAACACTTACAGGCTCGGGGGGTCTTTGCATGTTGGGTTGAGGAGATTTTCTCAGCATTGCGTCAGATTGTGGTTTTGAAGACTGATAGCTTTCCGAAGGTGCTCCATTCGATTTTATGCCTTGGTGGTTCCTAAAGTTGTCCATCGGTGGCCCAGAATTCCTGCTGATCTCAGCCTGCGGTAAAATAATCCTTCCATTTTCCTTAAGTGGCCCTACAGGGTCAGGACGAGCTTTTTCAAGAACTTGAGGCTTTTCACGTTGCTGGGCAAAGCTAAATCCTGATGGTCGTGTAGACGAAGGTGCAGAAGGAGCAGGAGGTTCCACTCTGATGCCAATGGGCTGAGATGTGGGAAACTTCTGCTGTGGACCTGATGGTTCTGCTTCTATCTGTTTCGGTGTGAACGTGTGGGGAGCAGAAGGTTTAGGGGTAAATGTGTGAGATGGGGCAGGGTTTGGAGAGAAGGTGGGGGCACTAACCGGTTTAGGAGAAAACGAAGGAGCAGGTGGTGGGGTATAAGAAGACTGTGAGGGAGAAAATGTGTGGGGAGCAGTAACCTTTGGGACAAATGTGCTAGGTGCAGAAGGTTTAGGTGACACCGCCACTGGTGCTGCAGGTTTTGGTGCAACTGGAATGGGGTTGTTAGGTTTAGGGCTGACTGAAGGAGGGGCAACAGGCTTAGGGCTAAATGTGGCTGGTGGGGCTTTAGGTGTAAATGATGAAGGCACATTTGGCTTAGGAGAAAAAGATGATGGGGCAGGTGGTTTTGGAGTACACACGGGAGGAGCTGGTGGAGGTGGTGGTGGTGTGACCTGTGAAAAGGCAAAAAGTTCAATAAGACTGACTATAATAGTGATGTAAGGAAGAGAAGAAGGCAACTAAATCTAGGTCTCAACTAATGACAAAGAATGGAGGAATTATTGGCCTTAATGACCACGTTAGTGGTTAGATGCACATGATAATAAAAAGGGATATAACTTTTCTACCCAAAGTTCAGAACGGAGAAGTCCAGCATGGATGACTATGACTAAGTGCACATGGTGTAAGCAGAACAGAAGATTTTTCTGATATATATCGACACTGGACTTCTCTATTCTAATTCCTATCACCCCAGTAATTCCTGGCACGGATTAAATGCCTGCTTTGTGCAGCTTTCTCCATGGCATCTCTTTTTGCATTGTATCTATTATTGTGGGATTCTAGTGTTAAAAAAAAAATTGACAAAAAAAAAAAAAAAATTGTGTCCTTCATTGTCAACTGTTTATCGTGATTTATGCCACGTCCTAGTTAGAAGAATCATAAAGGGACTAGAACTTTGGATTCTGGTGGTCGAGTAGAGGGCAGTTTCAGGTTCTAATTTATTTTCTTTTAACAACTTTTATTATTTTGAGTCCCTTAAAAGATAAAAAATAAGACATTTGTGGATACTATTACATTTAGATATTCCGCTTTAAAAGGTTTACTCAAAACCAGTCTTCTGGACAAGATCAATGGATGTTTGGGAAAATCTTGTCTAGATCAATGGTGATCTTGTCAAAGGCTATTTAGAGAGATTAACCTGTATATATATATATATATATATATATATATATATATATATATATATATATATATATATATATACATATATACACTACAGCTGTGAAAATCTGAGTGGTGCTGGGAGATCTAGGCAAAAAAATAATAATAATAAACTAACCAATAGTTCCAAATTTCCCACCTCTTGTAAGGTTTTTTGTTTGTTTGTTTTTTAGATAAGGAGCTTTGAGTGATCCAGTTTGGATTACATGCCCTTCATAGGTCATGAAGAGGGAAGAAAGCTGGGGTGTTCCTCAGTCAATGGAAGCGCCAAAAAAAAAGTAGTATCAACTGATGTCATTGAACATCGACGTTGGTGAAGGTCACCAGGGTTAGTAGGGAATACAAAACAAGCAAATCCTTGACCAAATCAAGCCGAAATTTCAACTTGACATCCAACGACCATTGGAGTTATTCCTCTTCTGGATACATTACTATTGGACCCAGCTCATTGCAAAAGGAAGAAGCAGTTCAGAAGAATTGAAGGAGATAAAGATGGATGGAGACAATGGAGGAATTATGATCACAACACTAGGAAGTATGAAAACGTGGAGAAACATTATTCATAAAGGTCAACTACAAGTCTAAACTGACTGAAAGACATATGAGAACAATAATGAATTGTCCCATTGGAACTTTCCAAACAAAATTTTTACACTTTGGATATTTTTCACATCTTATTTTATGTGAATCAGAAATCTCTAAAGAACTTCAAAAACAGTAAAAATCAAGAACGAAGATTTAAAGATATTTTACAAAACAGTCTTTATTCCAAGATGTATTACTTCGAGGCTTTTCAATATATGCATAGTAGAAAATAGAAAAGAAGACACACTTCTATATTTTTACCTGGATGTCGCCAATTCCGGTAACGAGGCTCGTTTCCTCTAGAGAAGGTGGTGAGGGGAAGGACTCTTCGATAGGAGGTGGAAACGGCTCAGCGAATTCAGGTGGTGGAGGTGGAGGGAAGCAGGAGGTGGGGGAACCAAGATTATCATCTCCGAAAGAAGGTGGAGGAGGTGGGAAAGACATGGTAGGGCTCATGGTGGAGTCATCGCTGGGTGGAGGAGGTGGCAGGATGAATTCTGAAGAGAGATACATAAAGTTTAAGAAATGCCAACGACAAATGCAGTCGTGCCCCAAGAGGCCCAAGTTTCTTTGATCATTTCTGGTGAAGCCAAACCACCCATGGTCAAGCAAGTTTTTTGAAACACAATGATACTCAACGGTAGATTTACATCCTTGCTTGTCTCTTTCCATAACCATAATTTCGGCAAAATAATCATTAATTCATCATCTTGATATGGAAGTGGCCACCTCTTCATGTTTCAGGGGAGCCTCCATTTTCAATGTATGTGTGAGTCCCCCCCAAACGTGGGACCTATCAGACACTTACAAAATCTGACCAGGATGTCTGAGATGGGAATAACCCTTTAATTTCCACCCAGCCACAAATTGAGTCTAGGACCTCTCAACAACGTATATATGCAGTATCTCGGGACCTGGTAGACCCGTTGCCATACAAATGTGGCTGCCAATTCAACCGTATAAGAAAAAACATTGCCCGAATTTTCAGTTTAATGGTCTTTCTAATTCTCTCTTATGTTTCCTGGGCTAGATAATGAATCTTAATTATCTCATTCCACAGCTCCCCGAGCCCCTGATCACAATAATGTGGTCATAGTTCGCAAACACGGGGCAGGAACGGTATTTACATGTGCAGCCAGCTGTCTGGCAGGAGGAATGGCTTCATTCAGAAGACAGGGGAACCTAATCAGTCTCCCATACTGTAAAGCCTAAAACAAACAGATCTGCAATTTACAGCCCAGCGAAAACAGATAAAAGGAGCTGTAAATGGACTTTTACTCAATTATTAATGTAGGGGGTCATTTTTCATCATGTTTTAGCCACTTGATGGCGTTGTTCTAAGATGATAGGAATCCATCACATGTATAAATCAGAAGCCTTACAACTTTAAGATTTTTATTATTATGGGAAACTGGCAATAAATACTGACCAACCCCAAGATAAACTTGATTATGTAGAATTATGTAGAATAAAGCCACGCCATCAATAATCGAGGAAGGGATAGGGAGAGTTTACCATGGAGGGTCATATTTATCAGACTGCAGCCAAAATGAGTTCCCACCCTAGAAAAAACTCTCTACTACTGAGAGAATTGTCAGACACCCCAATAATTAGGATGATAGCCTTCTATGTGGAGGCATTGTGTTGAATTAAACCTTGTGTATTCAGCTATAAACAAGGACCCTGGACATAAACCAAGACCCCGAGGATGACTATTATTAACTCAGGGCCATTAATGTAGAAGTGGGAGGACAGAAGTCAACATAGACCCAACAGTAAGCAGATACATCCCACATATAATAATGATCTATACCGGCTACAGTACACAAAACTGATATATTGTACAAGACAAACTTTATCAATGATTTTAAGCAAAATGTCCCCATGTAGTCACGTGTATGAATTATCTATGAATCGATCTCAGTTGTCCCTCCAAAATAAAACTCATTCAGAGCCATATTCTGCTCCGCAGCTTCTCCATCCATTTCTGGGAGCGTTCGGAGATAACAAATAGGTCCTCTATGACAACTCCCGGCGGTGTCACTACTAATCTTCTTCTCCATAGGCCTAAAAGACTATACAGATTTGCCTATCCAGGGTGTCAGCCACATTCTGAATTGTTAGCACATCTTTTTTTAAGGTTTCTTATAGCAAAAGTATCTAGTGGTTGTGAATAGTCCCAGGTGCTCTGCCCCACCCCAGAACCAGCAGGAAAAGAATTCTTCTAGAAGGTTAGAAGTTCCAGTATAAATATTAACTATAGGAACTATTCAAAAAGAAAACAAAAGCAGACAATCACACACACACACATATTTTATATGTATATATATATATATATATATATATATATATATATATATATATATATATATATATATATATATATATATATATATATATATATATATATATATATATATATATATACACACATACATACACACACACAATACATACACGCACAGGTATTCATACACATATACACGCATGTATTAACATGCAAAACACAGGTATTCATACATGTATACAGGCACACACACGTCTTCATACACAGGTGTTTATTCACGTACAGTACAGACCAAAAGTTTGGACACACCTTGTCATTTAAAGATTTTTCTGTATTTTCATGACTATGAAAATTGTACATTCACACTGAAGGCATCAAAACTATGAATTAACACATGTGGAATTATATACTTAACAAAAAAGTGTGAAACAACTGAAAATATGTCTTATATTCTAGGTTCTTCAAAGTAGCCACCTTTTGCTTTGATGACTGCTTTGCACACTCTTGGCATTCTCTTGATGAGCTTCAAGAGGTAGTCACCGGAAATGGTTTTCACTTCACAGGTGTGCCCTGTCAGGTTTAATAAGTGGGATTTCTTGCCTTATAAATGGGGTTGGGACCATCAGTTGTGTTGTGCAGAAGTCTGGTGGATACAGAGCTGATAGTCCTACTGAATAGACTGTTAGAATTTGTATTATGGCAAGAAAAAAGCAGCTAAGTAAAGAAAAATGAGTGGCCATCATTACTTTAAGAAATGAAGGTCAGTCAGTGCGAAAAATTAGAAAAACTTAAACTTAAAAAGTGTCCCCAAGTGCAGTTGCAATAACCATCAAGCGCTACAAAGAAACCGGCTCACATGAGGACCGCCCCAGGAAAGGAAGACCAAGAGTCACCTCTGCTTCTGAGGATAAGTTTATCCGAGTCACCAGCCTCAGAAATCGCAGGTTAACATCAGCTCAGATTAGAGACCAGGTCAATGCCACACAGAGTTCTAGCAGCAGACACATCTCTTCAATAACTGTTAAGAGGAGACTTTGTGCAGCAGGCCTTCACGGTAAAATAGCTGCTAGGAAACCACTGCTAAGGACAGGCAACAAGCAGAAGAGACTTGCTTAGGCTAAAGAACATGAGGAATGGACATTAGATCAGTGGAAATCTGTGCTTTGGTCTGATGAGTCCAAATTTGAGATCTCTGGTTCCAACCACCGTGTCTTTGTGCAACACAGAAAAGGTGAACGGATGGACTCTACATGCCTGGTCCCACCGTGAAGCATGGAGGAGGAGGTGTGATGGTGTGGGGGTGCTTTGCTGGTGACACTGTTGGGGATTTATTCAAAATTGAAGGCATACTGAACCAGCATGGCTACCACAGCATCTTGCAGCGGCATGCTATTCCATCCGGTTTGCGTTTAGTTGGACCATCATTTATTTTTCAACAGGACAATGACCCCAAACACACCTCCAGGCTGTGTAAGGGCTATTTGACCAAGAAAGAGAGTGATGGGGTGCTACGCCAGATGACCTGGCCTACACAGATGGTTTGGGGTGAGCTGGACTGCAGAGTGAAGGCAAAAGGGCCAACAAGTGCTAAGCATCTCTGGGAACTCCTTCAAGATTGTTGGAAGACCATTTCCGGTGACTACCTCTTGAAGCTCATCAAGAGAATGCCAAGAGTGTGCAAAGCAGTCATCAAAGCAAAAGGTGGCTACTTTGAAGAACCTAGAATATAAGACATATTTTCAGTTGTTTCACACTTTTTTGTTAAGTATATAATTCCACATGTGGTAATTCATAGTTTTGATGCCTTCAGTGTGAATGTACAATTTTCATAGTCATGAAAATACAGAAAAATCTTTAAATGACAAGGTGTGTCCAAACTTTTGGTCTGTACTGTACGTGAATAAACACCTGTGTATGAAGACGTGTGTGTGCCTGTATACATGTATGAATACCTGTGTTTTTGCATGTTAATACATGCGTGTATATGTGTATGAATACCTGTGCGTGTATGTATTGTGTGTGTGTGTGTGTATGTATGTGTGTATATATGTATATATGTAAGGCCTGCTGCACAAAGTCTCCTCTTAACAGTTATTGAAGAGATGTGTCTGCTGCTAGAACTCTGTGTGGCATTGACCTGGTCTCTAATCTGAGCTGATGTTAACCTGCGATTTCTGAGGCTGGTGACTCGGATAAACTTATCCTCAGAAGCAGAGGTGACTCTTGGTCTTCCTTTCCTGGGGCGGTCCTCATGTGAGCCGGTTTCTTTGTAGCGCTTGATGGTTATTGCAACTGCACTTGGGGACACTTTTTAAGTTTAAGTTTTTCTAATTTTTCGCACTGACTGACCTTCATTTCTTAAAGTAATGATGGCCACTCGTTTTTCTTTACTTAGCTGCTTTTTTCTTGCCATAATACAAATTCTAACAGTCTATTCAGTAGGACTATCAGCTCTGTATCCACCAGACTTCTGCACAACACAACTGATGGTCCCAACCCCATTTATAAGGCAAGAAATCCCACTTATTAAACCTGACAGGGCACACCTGTGAAGTGAAAACCATTTCCGGTGACTACCTCTTGAAGCTCATCAAGAGAATGCCAAGAGTGTGCAAAGCAGTCATCAAAGCAAAAGGTGGCTACTTTGAAGAACCTAGAATATAAGACATATTTTCAGTTGTTTCACACTTTTTTGTTAAGTATATAATTCCACATGTGGTAATTCATAGTTTTGATGCCTTCAGTGTGAATGTACAATTTTCATAGTCATGAAAATACAGAAAAATCTTTAAATGACAAGGTGTGTCCAAACTTTTGGTCTGTACTGTATACATACACACACACATTTATTAACACACATTCATACACTTATACATACGCACATATTACAGAGGCTCTGTCAGCACAGAATGACTGTTCAATCCAAGTCCCACTCGGTGTTTCATGGTGGGGAGAAACCTCTTCATACACACACACATTACATATACAGTTGAAACCAGAAGTTTCCATACACTATATATAAAGACACATCTGCATGTTTTTCTCAATACCGGACATGAAATCAGAAAATAACTTTCCCGTTTTATGTCAATTAGGATTATACCATAATGTTTAATATTTGCCAAATGCCGGAATAATGAGACAGAGAGAATGTTTTAAGGCATTTTTATTACTTACTGCAAAGTCAAAAGTTTCCATACATTTCATTAGTATTTGGTACCATTGCCCTTAAACTGAATGACTTGGGTGAAATGTTTGGGATCTCCTTCCACAGCTTCTCACAATAGTTGGTCAATATTTGGGCCCATTCCTCCTGACAAAACTGGTGTAACTGATCCAGGTTTGTAGGTCGCCTTGCTCGCAGCCTTTTCAGCTTTGCCCATAAATTTTCAATAGGATTGAGATCAGGGCTTTGTGATGGCCGCTCCAAAACATTGACTTTGTTATCCTTAAGCCACTTTGTTACCATTTTGGCAGTATGCTTCAGGTCATTGTCCATTTGGAAGACCCATTTCCTAACAAGCTTTAACTTCCTGGCTGATGTCTTGAGATGTTGCTTCAGTATTGCCACATGATCTTCTTTTCTCATGACACCATCTATTTTGTGAAGTGCACCAGTCCCTCCAGTAGCAAAACAACCCCACAACATGATGCTGCCACCCCCGTGTTTCACAGTTGGGATGGTGTTCTTAGGCTTCCAAGCTTCTCCCTTTTTCCTCCAAACGTAACATAGAATCATAGAATGGTAGAGTTGGAAGGGACCTCCTGGGTCATCTGGTCCAACCCCCTGCTCAAAGCAGGATTCACTAAATCATCTCAGACAGATGTCTGTCCAGCCTCTGTTTGAAGACGTCCATTGAAGGGGAACTCACCACCTCTCGTGGCAGCCTGTTCCACTCATTAATCACCCTAACTGTCAAAAAGTTTTTTCTAATATCTAATCTGTGTCTCCTCCCATTTAGTTTCATCCCGTTGCTTCTAGTCTTTCCCTGTGCAAATGAGAATAAAGATGATCCTTCTACAATGTGACAGCCCTTGACATATTTGTAGACAGCTATTAAGTCTCCTCTCAGTCTTCTTTTTTGCAAGCTAAACATTCCCAAATCCTGCAACCGTTCCTCATAGGACATGGTTTGCAGACCAGTCACCATTCTGGTCGCTCTTCTCTGAACTTGTTCCAGTTTGTCTATGTCTTTTTTAAAATGTGGTGCCCAAAACTGTACACAGTATTCCAGATGAGGTCTGACCAAAGAGGAGTAAAGACCGATAATGACTTCACGTGATCTAGACTGTATGCTTCTGTTAATACATCCCAGAATTGTATTTGCCTTTTTTGCTGCTGCATCACACTGTTGACTCATGTTCAGTCTATGATCTATTAGTATACCTAAGTCTTTTTCACATGTACTGTTGCTTAGCTCTATTCCTCCCATTCTGTATATGCTTTTTTCATTTTTATTGCCCAGATGTAGTACTTTGCATTTTTCCCTGTTAAAAACCATTCTGTTGGTTGCTGCCCACTGCTCCAGTTTATTTAGGTCTTTTTGAATCCTCTCTCTCTCTTCTCTAGTATTAGCTATCCCTCCTAGCTTTGTGTCATCAGCAAATTTAATCAGTTTACCCTCAATTCCTTCATCTAAATCATTGATGAAGATGTTGAACAATACAGGTCCCAGGACAGAGCCCTGTGGTATCCCACTTGAGACATTCATCCAGCTGGATGTGAAGCCATTTACAACCACCCTTTGAGTCCGATCACTAAGCCAGTTATGAATCCACCTAACAGTTGCCTGGTCCATTGCATACTTGGTCATTTTTTCAATAAGGATGGTGTGAGATACTTTGTCAAATGCTTTGCTGAAGTCAAGATATACTATATCTACAGCATTTCCCTGATCCACCCAGTCAGTGATTCTGTCATAGAAGGAAATTAAGTTAGTCTGACATGACTTGTTAGTTACAAACCCATGCTGACTCTGGTTAATCACTTCATTCTTATCCAGGTACTTACATACATGATGTTTAATAATTTGTTCAAAGATCTTTCCTGGTATAGAAGTCAGACTCACCGGCCTATAGTTCCCTGGGTCCACCTTCTTCCCCTTTTTGAAGATAGGAACAACATTTGCTCTTCTCCAGTCTTCTGGGACTTCTCCTGTTCTCCAAGAATTTTCAAAGATTATGGAGAGTGGTTCTAAAATTTCTTCTACGATCTCTTTCAGTACTCTGGGGTGTAATTCATCTGGACCTGGAGACTTGAACTCATTTATGTTAGCTAAATATTCCCTCACAATCTTTCTGTTTACAGATAACTTGGATTCTTCTATTCCTTTAAAAGGACAATGATGATTATGCCCAAAAAGTTACATTTTAGTTTCATCAAACCACAGGACATGTCTTCAAAAATTAAGGTCTGTGTTCATGTGTGCATTTGCAAACATTAATCTGGCTTTTTTATGTTTCTTTTGGAGTAATAGCTTCTTCCTGGCAGAGTGGCCTTTCAGCCCATGTTGATACAGTACTCGTTTCACTGTGGATATTGACACAATCTTACCAGCTTCCACCATCATCTTCACAAAGTCTTTTGCTTTTGTCCTTGGGTTGGACCAAAGTGCATTCATCTCTGGGACATATAACTCGTCTCCTTCCTGGGCGGTATGATGGCTGGACATTCCCATCTTGTTTGTACTTGCATATAATTGTTTGTACGGATGAACGAGGCACCTTCTGGTATATTGAAATTGTACCAAAGGATGAGCCAGACTTGTGCAAGTCCACAATTCTCTTCCTGATATCTTGGCTGATTTCTTTAGACTTTCCCATAATGCTACACAAAGAAGCAGTGTGTTTCAGGTGTGCATTAAAATGTGTCTCTAATTAACTCAGATGTTGCCAAAAAGCCTATCAGAAGCTTCCAAAGACATGACATCATCATATGGGCAGTCCAGAATTGTTTAAAGGCATAGTAATCTTTGTGTATGTAAATTTTTTACTTTGCAGTAAGTACTAAAAATGCCTTATAACATTCTCTCTCTCTCTCATTATTCTGGCATTTGGCAAATATTAAAAAACACACACACATGAAAACACAGGTATTCATACACACATGTATTTGTACACATACACATGGTGACTAATGTGTTTTGACACATTTTATATAATACACACACATATAAAAGTTCTGTGTAGCTATAGAAGCGCATTGTGACATGATGTCAACAATCACCACAAAGCAATGAGCGCCCCTCGTATTATTCCCATTCAGAATGGAGTAATTACACAACACAAATATAAAGAACGAATAGAAAAGAAAGAAAATAAGAGAAAGTGTTTCTGAGCACAACAAAAAATGATCGACACAAGCTATAATCAGGCTGTTTCTTCCCAGAGATATCCCTGGTTGACAAGGTATCAGGGCAGGTATCAGCGTCCACCACGGCTTGTTCCTAGTCGGACAAAGATGGAAGCCGCCTCAATATAAAAAAAAAAAAAAAACAACTTGTCCCCCCAATATGAAGCTGGAGATCGCACCCAGGATAGAAGGGTCTGAGGTTTGGTAATATCCCCTCCGTCCCCTATGTCCTTTCTATGACCCTTGGCCAAATTTTAGTAGTAAATTCCCCGGCTCATTAACAATGCAGAGGGCATCACATCCCCGGACCATGGAGAAGGGTCTCTCCTCTTTGAGGGGCCCCTCTGGAGCCACATGGGCTGACATAGTAAGTATATCTGTGCCCCAAAGCCCCATGATTACACCCATGGTATATATGGCATATGCCCTTTAGCAACCTCATATATACAGGTAATGGTCTATACATCCTCTACATCCTGATGATGCTGTTTTTTTGCTCTGTGACTCGTTTGTAACTGGATTTTGTATATCAGAGGACATTTAATTTTTGCCCAGTTTACGTCCCCTGGGTGTAATTATGCAGGTGAAAGTTATCTAAGGTGGCCATTTCGGCTGGCGCCCCACTTTGCATCCCATGATTGTTCTGCCTAAGCAGGGGCGTGTTTTATGCTAATTTGTTTGCAAAGAACTACACTCATGATCTTTTGGGGGCGTTTCCATGCAGAACAGGGGAGGAGCTTGAAAAGTCGAGAGATGGGGACCCAAATGTGCAACTGATGAGACTCAATTTATAAGTTTACATACTAAAGTTTTAGGCAGGTGTGGAAAAAATGCTGCCAGGTAAGAATATTTTTCAAAACAAGTGTTAATAAAAATAAACTATTTAGTAACAAAATGCAAAGTGAACGAACAAAAGAGAAATGCAATTTCCATCAATAGCTGGTGATTGTGCTTTACCTTCATCAATTCTTATTGGTGCTCTTCTACTTGTACACAGTTTTCCTGTTTATGAAGGAACTCAGCAGGAGATTGTTCCAAACATCTAGGAGACCTAACCCCAGATCTTCTGTGTATGAGGCTCATGCAGATCCTTTGGTCTCTTCATGGATCTCAGACAGACAAGATGATGTAAGATCAAGGCTCTGTGGGGCCGGATCGTCACTTCCAAGACTCCTTAATCTTTTTTCATGTTACAGGTCAAACACAATGGTAAGACTGAGCACAGCAATAAGACACAAGGTAGTTATACTGCATCAGCAAGGTTTCTCCAAGGAAAAGAAAAATTCACCATAGACTGGGGTTTCAAGATGTGCTGTTCAAGCTATTTTGAAGAACCACCCAGAAATGGTCATAGTTGAGGACCATACATGCAGCGGTCGGCCAAGGAAATTTAGTGCAGCAAAAGAAAGACATCATGTTAATTCCAATCGAAATCAGAAGATGTCCAGCAGTGCCATCAGCTCAGAACTGGCAGCAACCAGTGGGACCGAGCTACACCCATCAACCGTTCAGAGAAGTCTGGCCAGAAGTCGTCTTCATGGAAGAATTGCGTCCAAACACCAAACCTTCTACATGGAAACAAGGCCGAGAAACTCAATTATGCACAAAAACATAGGATCCGGGGTGCAGAAAAATGTCAGCAAGTCTCTGGACTGAGGAGCAAACTGTGAAATATTTGGTTGTAACAGAAGCAGTTTGTTCAAGGAGGACCGGAGAGCGGCACTGCAGGAGCTGTGGAGGGTAAGGTAAGTCTGGGGCTGCATTTCAGCAAATGGAGTTGGAGATTTGGTCAAGATTAACGGTGTCATCAACTCTGAGAAATCCAGGCAGATACTTATCCATCACAAAATACCATCAGGAGGCATCTGATTGGCTCCAAATTCATTCTGCTGCCAGACAATGATCCCCAACATCCAGCCAATGTCATAGAGAACAATGAATCCTGGAGGTGATGATCCGACCCCAAATCCCTGATCTCACATCATCCAGTCTGTCTGGGATCCATGAAGAGACAGAAGGATCCGCACAAGCCTCATACACAGAAGATCTGGGGTCAGTTCTCCAAGATGTTTGGAACAAACTCCTGCCGAGATCCTTCATAACCTGTCTACAAGTGACGAGAACAAGTGACGGAGGCGACGGTCCGTCACCAGATACTGATGACGGAGGCGACGGTCCGTCACCAGATACTGATGACGGAGGCGACGGTCCGTCACCAGATACTGATGACGGAGGAGACGGTCCGTCACCAGATACTGATGACGGAGGAGACGGTCCGTCACCAGATACTGATGACGGAGGCGACGGTCCGTCACCAGATACTGATGACGGAGGCGACGGTCCGTCACCAGATACTGATGACGGAGGCGACGGTCCGTCACCAGATAATGATGACGGAGGCGACGGTCCGTCACCAGATAATGATGACGGAGGCGACGGTCCGTCACCAGATAATGATGACGGAGGCGACGGTCCGTCACCAGATAATGATGACGGAGGCGACGGTCCGTCACCAGATACTGATGACGGAGGCGACGGTCCGTCACCAGATACTGATGACGGAGGCGACGGTCCGTCACCAGATACTGATGACGGAGGTTATTAATCTCTCTATTTTGGGAAGCTTCTTACTTGGCACCATTTTTTTTCCACACCTGCCTAATAGCTATTCCCCTATAGTACTGGGCAAAAGTATTTGCATTTACTGAGGAACTTTTGATGGCAGGAAAGTGTGATTACAGACAATTCCTTTAATATGAGAGTGATACAATATGGAGATGATCCAGACCCTAGGGAAACAGCTGAAAATAACGAATCACTACAGGGGAGATGTAGAGTTATGGCAGTCAATGTCTTACATGGAGCGGGAGACTCCCATATGAAACCTCTAAGCCCTAACGGACTGTGAACAGGGGTCTTCTTCCTGATAGGACGCCCCCTTTAACCGTAACAATTAGAGCGCAAATAGTTACAAAGAGATGACTAATTACCCTCTTGCTCACCACCAGGTGGTGTTAAGGATGGAATTTCTCCAACTTTGCCCAAAAACGCACGTATGCCGGGGGCCGTGGAGTTATCCTGGGAGCCGGCAGAAATATTCTTGGGGTCTCCTTCTTCAGCTGCTTTGAACGGGTTCACCTTAGGTTTAGGGGGCACCACCGGAGCAAATTTTTTGGGCTGGTTGTAAAAAGACGGGGTGGAAATGTTGATGGTGAAAGAGGAGGTCATCCGGGTGGCGGGAGCGGCTGGGTCCATCTTGACGTCTTTGATAGGAGAGAGAAGGGCAGAGATGTTACACAATGCGACACATATACAGAACCATAAAGATATAAACAGGCGCTCGGGAGCAGATGTAGCAGAGACATGTCAGTCACTGAGCAGGTTTACTTGCAGTCCTATGTAATGGAATAAGATCACACCTATGGTGGCAGATGACAAACTCAGCTC
Source organism: Phyllobates terribilis (assembly GCF_046119375.1). NCBI lineage: Eukaryota > Metazoa > Chordata > Amphibia > Anura > Dendrobatidae > Phyllobates > Phyllobates terribilis. The sequence goes on along the minus strand of NW_027362765.1, from coordinate 371,680,322 downwards.
TGCAGCATCTGGACGGGATTTTTCTTTTTACTGTTTTGTGTGGAGTAAAATATGGTTTTACAGAAGAAGCAGCCAGGTCCCCACAGACGTTCATCGTTCATCATCTGCTGCTTGCGCTTCAATTGCAATAACCCTTTAATTTCCATTTGACACAAAAGAAATTCTGCCTCCGCGATCATTACAAACAACATGGCTGCCGCCGCTCAATATTACAGCACAGCAAAGGTTAACAAAAAGAAAAAAAAAAAGCAATGGAGTGTAATCAAACTCTCGCTATGATCCAATCCTGCAGAACAGATCCCTGCCAGCTCAAGGTTGAACGCCGCCGCTCAATATTACAGCACAGCAAAGGTTAACAAAAAGAAAAAAAAAAGCAATGGAGTGTAATCTAACTCTCGCTATGATCCAATCCTGCAGAACAGATCCCTGCCAGCTCAAGGTTGAACGCCTTCTCCGCCTGTCTCTCTCTCTGCGTCTGTCTCTCTTTGTTTCCATGGAAATACTCCCGGGGGTTCCTGCACAGATCAGCATATAAAGCATGGCGCCTGTCATGGAGGATCGGCGGGGCAGAGAGAGGAGAGAAATACCAGGTCCTGGGGTACAAATGGCTGGGATGAAAGGGTTTGCTACATGGCACATAACTGCACATAAGGGGCAGTGCGGGGGTCCGCCCCACCACTGCTACTACTACTACTGTGCGTGCGGGGGGGCCGCCCCACCACTACTACTGCGCGTGCGGGGGTCCGCCCCACCACCGCTGCCACTACTACTGCGCGTGCGGTGGGGCAGCCCCACCACTCCTACTACTACTGCGCGTGCGGGGGCAACCCCACCACTCCTACTACTACTGCGCGTGCGGGGGCCGCCCCACCACTCCTACTACTACTGCGCGTGCGGGGGCCGCCCCACCACTCCTACTACTACTGCGCGTGCGGGGGCCGCCCCACCACTCCTACTACTACTGCGCGTGCGGGGGCCGCCCCACCACTCCTACTACTACTGCGCGTGCGGGGGCCTCCCCACCACTCCTACTACTACTGCGCGTGCGGGGGCCGCCCCACCACTCCTACTACTACTGCGCGTGCGGGGGCCGCCCCACCACTCCTACTACTACTGCGCGTGCGGGGGCCGCCCCACCACTCCTACTACTACTGCGCGTGCGGGGGCCGCCCCACCACTCCTACTACTGCGCGAGCGGGGGCCGCCCCACCACTCCTACTACTGCGCGAGCGGGGGCCGCCCCACCACTCCTACTACTGCGCGTGCGGGGGCCGCCCCACCACTCCTACTACTGCGCGTGCGGGGGCCGCCCCACCACTCCTACTACTCCTACGCGTGCGGGGATGCCCCACCACTCCTACTACTACGCGTGCGGGGGCCGTCCCACCACTCCTACTATTACCACCACCACTCCTACTACTACCACTGCTGTGCGTGCGGGGGCCACCCCACCACTCCTGCTACTACTACTGCGCGTGCGTGGGTCCGCCCCACCACTGCTGCCACGTGCGGGGGGCCGCCCCACCACTGTCACTGCTACTGCCACGTGCGGGGGGCCGCCCCACCACTGTCACTGCTACTGCCGCGTGCGGGGGCCGCCCCACCACTGCCACTGCTACTGCCGCGTGCGGGGGCCGCCCCCACCACTGCTACTGCCGCGTGCGGGGGCCGCCCCCACCACTACTACTGCCGCGTGCGGGGGCCGCCCCCACCACTACTGCTGCCGCGTGCGGGGGCCGCCCCCACCACTACTACTGCCGCGTGCGGGGGCCGCCCCCACCACTACTACTGCCGCGTGCGGGGGCCGCCCCCACCACTACTACTGCCGCGTGCGGGGGCCGCCCCCACCACTACTACTGCCGCGTGCGGGGGCCGCCCCCACCACTACTACTGCCGCGTGCGGGGGCCGCCCCCACCACTACTACTGCCGCGTGCGGGGGTCGCCCCACCACTACTACGACTGCGCGTGCGGGGGCCGCCCCACCACTACTACGACGACTGCGCGTGCGGGGCAATAGGGTAGAGTCAAGAGGGTGAGACGAGGGTACAATGGCGAGGAGCAGAGGATGAGATTGGGTACAATGGTGTGGAGTAGATGGTGAGATGAGGGTACTACTGCGCGTGGGGCAAAAGGGTAGAGTCACGTAATATATGGTACGATGGTGGTGAGGAGCAGAGGGCGAGACGCGGGTACCGTGGTGGTGAGGAGCAGAGGGCGAGACGCGGGTACCGTGGTGGTGAGGAGCAGAGGGCGAGACGCGGGTACCGTGGTGGTGAGGAGCAGAGGGCGAGACGCGGGTACCGTGGTGGTGAGGAGCAGAGGGCGAGACGCGGGTACCGTGGTGGTGAGGAGCAGAGGGCGAGACGCGGGTACGATGGTGGTGAGGAGCAGAGGGCGAGACGCGGGTACGATGGTGGTGAGGAGCAGAGGGCGAGACGCGGGTACGATGGTGGTGAGGAGCAGAGGGCGAGACGCGGGTACGATGGTGGTGAGGAGCAGAGGGCGAGACGCGGGTACGATGGTGGTGAGGAGCAGAGGGCGAGACGCGGGTACGATGGTGGTGAGGAGCAGAGGGCGAGACGCGGGTACGATGGTGGTGAGGAGCAGAGGGCGAGACGCGGGTACGATGGTGGTGAGGAGCAGAGGGCGAGACGCGGGTACGATGGTGGTGAGGAGCAGAGGGCGAGACGCGGGTACGATGGTGGTGAGGAGCAGAGGGCGAGACGCGGGTACGATGGTGGTGAGGAGCAGAGGGAGAGACGCGGGTACGATGGTGGTGAGGAGCAGAGGGAGAGACGCGGGTACGATGGTGGTGAGGAGCAGAGGGTGGGATCGGGTACAGTGGTGGTGAGGAGCAGAGGGCGAGACGCAGGTACAGTGGTGGTGAGGAGCAGAGGGCGAGACGCGGGTACAGTGGTGGTGAGGAGCAGAGGGTGGGATCGGGTACAGTGGTGGTGAGGAGCAGAGGGCGAGACGCAGGTACAGTGGTGGTGAGGAGCAGAGGGTGAGACGCAGGTACAGTGGTGGTGAGGAGCAGAGGGTGGGATCGGGTACAGTGGTGAGGAGCAGAGGGTGGGATCGGGTACAGTGGTGAGGAGCAGAGGGCGAGACGCGGGTACAGTGGTGGTGAGGAGCAGAGGGTGGGATCGGGTACAGTGGTGGTGAGGAGCAGAGGGCGAGACGCAGGTACAGTGGTGGTGAGGAGCAGAGGGTGGGATCGGGTACAGTGGTGAGGAGCGTATTCGTGTAGTATTATTCAAGCCGTTGTACGATACAAATGTTGCCCCCACGACGACCCTGCACATTTCTTCCTTTTCACTATGGAAACTGGATAATTTGTCCTGAAGAACATCTAAACCGATCAGTAATAAATAAAGTGCAGACCCCAGAGGATCGGGAAGGGGAGGGGGGGGGGGCGACCACTACAGAGCGGCTGGAGGAAAGGCAATGACGAACCATCAATGGGGGGATACATGACAGCACTTATCCAAGGGATGATTTGGGTACAGGGTCCCTCCTTGTGTGTGGGGGGCTATGGGCAGCATGTGTGGGGGGCTCCGGGCAGCTTGTGTGGGGGCCTACTCTGAAGGTGGCTGGTCCTTTCTGGCCATTATCTGCTGGCCTCAGTGTAGGACAAAGGCCAGAAGTGTCTGCACATTTGCTTGTGATTACTGTGGAGGCAACAGACCCTGGAGCGGAGGTTTTATGACAGGAATGAGGCCATAAAGTAGATCAGCAAAGTGTCTGACAAGTCCTGGGCTCCAGGAATGCAGGAGCCGGGCAGCTGGGGGCCAGGGGTTACAGGGCTGGGGGCCACAGGTCAGGGATGAGGTAACCAGTAGCCTGATGTCTGAGGGCAGGAATGAGGTAACTGTGGGGGAGGCCTCAGGATGTGGAGGGATGAGGTGAGCAATGGCTCAGGATTGTAGGAGAGGAGGAGGTGGGCCTGCGCCCTGGACCCCAACCCCAGCCCCCAGCCCAGCTGGGAGTCATTAACCAGCATTACACTGCAGAGCTGGGGGGTAAGAGACAGCCCTGTACAAAAGAGACTGCTGACACCGACATGAGACCTGCATGTACATGGTGACCTGGGGGTAAGAGAGACAGCTTCACATGCAGAGGAAAGAGACAGTCCTGTACAGATGGAGCAAAAGAAACCTGTGAGGGTAAGAGACCCCAATACTATGCATTAAAGGGACAGTCCTATACTCGGGGTTATAAGACATGGTCCGGTATAGCGAGACAAAGTGGTGACCTGGGGTAAGACTGCCCCACTAGTGTACAATAAGAGATAGTCCACTAGAGAGAAGACTGGGAATAACCTGTGCACGATGAGACAGTCCTCTACATAGAGGACATACTATGAATCAAAAGAGAAAGCCCAGCACTCTAGATATATGAAGAGACAGATGCCTTCACTGTGCATAATTAAAAAGAGACAGCCTATCACCATATCCAAAGGCAGGAATAGAGAGTGTCCTGTACAAGAGACAGGGGGAAGTGAGTCCATTGTAGGGTGTGGATCCACAGGGGAGAAGACAGCAGGTCAGCGCTCAGTGTATGGCAGAGGTGAGAAGAGACAGCCCTGATCTCAAGGAAAGAGACAGTTCTCACAATAAATACATATGATCCCTGTAAAAACACATTTTATGTGACTGCAACAAAATGAAGATACAATGTATCAAGTGTAAGAAGGAGCAGAGATCTGGCAAAGAGACGGTTCAGAGACAGCCTCTAACAATAGACCTCCAGAGACAGGAGGAGAGGAGACAGCCACAGCAGCACAAAGGCAGAGAGACATCTCCAGGAGAGGCAGCTCCTGCCCCGGTCATCCCCTCCAGCCCAGCTGTGGCCCCTACACACCCAGCAGAGCCCCCCCACACCACTGCAGCCCAGAGACAGCCACACACAGAGACAGACTGGGATCTACACCCTCAACACACACTGAATGCCTCTTACCTCTGAATAGCAGAGACTGACTGCCAGCACACAGTGAGAGACAGCCAGAGACCGCCTGAGACTGCCCAGGGGGAGTGGAGAAGGCGAGGCCTCAGATGACTGAGAGTGTGTCACACTATCGGTATGTGCAATGTGCTCACTCTGATCTCTGGGTGCATGGCTGTCTACCTGAGCATAGCTGTCTCTTGCATGCATGTTTATAGCTGTCTACCTGAGCATGGCTGTCTCTTGCTGCATTAATGTTTATAGCTGTCTACCTGAGCATGGCTGTCTCCTGCTGCATGCATGTTTATAGCTGTCTACCTGAGCATGGCTGTCTCTTGCTGCATTCGTGTTTGTGGCTGTCTCCTGCTGCATGCATGTTTATAGCTGTCTACCTGAGCATGGCTGTCTCTTGCTGCATTCGTGTTTGTAGCTGTCTACCTGAGCATGGCTGTCTCTTGCTGCATTCGTGTTTGTGGCTGTCTACCTGAGCATGGCTGTCTCTTGCTGCATTCGTGTTTGTGGCTGTCTACCTGAGCATGGCTGTCTCTTGCCGTATTCGTGTTTGTGACTGTCTACTTGAGCATGACTGTCTCTTGCTGCTTGCATGTTTATAGCTGTCTACCTGAGCATGGCAGTCTCATGCTGCATGCATGTTTATAGCTGTCTACCTGAGCATAGCTGTCTCTTGCTGCATGCATGTTTATAGCTGTCTACCTGAGCATGGCAGTCTCTTGCTGCATGCATGTTTGTGGCTGCCTACTTGAGCATGACTGTCTCTAGGTACTTGCACGTTTATAGTTGTAAAAAATTGGGACTGTCTCTTGGTGAATGTTTGTTTATAGCTGTCTCATGTGTGACTGTCTCTTCATGCTTGTATGTCACGTATCTCTAGTTGAGCGTGTCTCTTGTGCATGCATATTTATGACCACGTGAACATTACTGTGTGTATGGTGCCTGCATGTTTATGACTGTCTACCTGAGTGTGAATGTCTCTTAGAGCATGCATATTTAAAACGGTCTCTGAGGCTCAGCTGTCTACGTAAGAAAGTCTCGTTTTACATACATTTGCCATGAATATCGGCAGTAATTTAGTAAAAAGATGACATGACCCGGGTCACAGTGACATGTATCCGTCCGTTGTGTGACCCGCTGCATCCTATCCATCATGTGCTGCCGTCCACCATCAGTGGTTTTATCCCAATAATCCATAATTGTCTCAAAAGGAAAAGAAAAAGCCGCCACAGTGGGGCGCTATGCTAAGAAAGGGGGGTGAATGATATATGGAGAAGATCTGGGTAAAAATCAGAGAAATCCTCTTTAGAAACACATTTCTGGGCCAGATTGACCCCGTAATGTAAGAGCAGGTCCCATCACATCTGTACCCCCGTCCATGGCTGTCTGTCATGTTTCCAAAAAAACAAGGTTCAGATGTCTCTAGCAGAGGCAATGCCATCATGTGGCAAACGGAGTCCAAAATATGAAGCTTGGGCCTCCTTTTCGGCAATGTTTCTCTTTTTTTCCTGGACACAATAAAAGGATGGACAAAGAAAGAAAGCTGTGGGTCCATATTTTGGACTCCTTTTGCCTCATTGAAGTCACTATTGGGGGCAGGTCTCAATCCTGTTTTTGGGGGATTTCATATGGAAACAGCCATGTACGGGAACACAGACTTAATGTGAACTCCGCCTTGAGCAGGTTCTGCTCTGCCCCGAAACGCGTTATTACTGGACATACTAGACTATTATGGGGCAGTCAGTCGGCTGCATAAATCGGGCCAAGACTGGAACACAATGCACGGACTGGCCGGCGGCTCTCCCGACCCAAGCGTGACAGATGCGTAGAAATATATGACGCTGTCATGCTCAGGTCAGAAAACCCGCTGGCCCATCCGTGCATTGCATTCCAATTTTGGTCCAATCTATACGGCTGTCTGACTGCGTCCTTAACGATTCTAGAATCTCATAAACTGAAGGAGGGGCCAGTCTGTTACTATTGAAAATGTTGTATGTTGCCTCTTCTATTTTCAGGAGTGCACCGCTCCTCTGCCTCCCATTTTCCGGGTTGCCGGGGGACAGTGCGCTCCCAATGCTTACAGTTTGCACCAGTTGCATTGCTGCGCCTTCAGCCTAAAGTTTGTGCTCTAAGATGCTGCAATCTGAGGCAGCTTTACTTTTGCGGCATCGGAAGAGCGCAGCGGAGTTAAGGCTGGCCAGAATGCAGCGATCTGGCCAGCTTTAGAGCGGCGCTTACAAGCTTTATATCAAAGAGCTTGTAAGCGCTGTGCTCGTTGCCTAGAAGTCTAGCCACCACTGATAGTCTGTAGAGGTGGACGGTAAGCTAGGTAACGAACTTCGAACTATAGAATTAAAAATCGCTCCAATCTTGGAAACGGAGAGGATCTTTAATAAGTGATAAATTGCATGGTTCCTTGTTTTTATAAGCACTTTACATCCATTTAGGAAGATGAGACAATAGGTATTGGCGATAAGTAAATTTATCAGCTGTCTGGATATTTCCATCACCCCCAATATATAATCTTTATATAATCTTTGGGAATATACGGCCTTCTTCATTAGACCCCCACATGCTCCTTCCGGTGCTGCTTTTCTTTCTTCCCTTCCTTGGACGACGATGCATATGATATGACACACGTTCCACAGCAGATTGTGGCGGATTTCTGTGTCGTATGAAACTTCTAGAACTTTACATAATATACATTACACCATGGAAGCTTCTGTAGAGACAATGTATCAATCCATATCCTGCATACAATGTATCAATCCATATCCTGCATACAATGTATCAATCCTTATCCTGCATACAATGTATCAATCCTTATCCTGCATACAATGTATCAATCTGTATCCTGCATACAATGTATCAATCTGTATCCTGCATACAATGTATCAATCTGTATCCTGCATACAATGTATCAATCCGTATCCTGCATACAATGTCTCAATCCGTATCCTGCATACAATGTATCAATCCGTATCCTGCATACAATGTATCAATCCGTATCCTGCATACAATGTATCAATCCTTATCCTGCATACAATGTATCAATCCTTATCCTGCATACAATGTATCAATCCGTATCCTGCATACAATGTCTCAATCCGTATCCTGCATACAATGTATCAATCCGTATCCTGCATACAATGTATCAATCCATATCCTGCATACAATGTATCAATCCTTATCCTGCATACAATGTATCAATCTGTATCCTGCATACAATGTCTCAATCCGTATCCTGCATACAATGTCTCAATCCGTATCCTGCATACAATGTCTCAATCCGTATCCTGCATACAATGTCTCAATCCGTATCCTGCATACAATGTCTCAATCTGTATCCTGTATTCATTGTTTATTTCTCAATCCGTAATATGTCCACATTCTGCAGATTTACTGATGACCGCTGCAGTTTTATTGCTGAGTGCTGACACTTTGTGACTGTCTCTTTGTGCTGAGGTTTTCCTTGCAGTCTCCTAGACGTCTCATGGTGACCTCACTCCGACAGTTCTCTTTGCCCATAAAAGGAAGGAACCCAAAACCAGGAAATAAGGAGTGGACCTGCCAGGATCCCCCTCCCCTGACACATGTAAGTGTAATGCTACATCACAGGCTGCCTGCCCCTGCTGATCACACATTCCTGTGTCATCATCCACCAGTGCCCCCCACCTCTGCATTACTAGGAGCAACTGGCCGCCCACACCCCACTGCTGAACCTGCACTTTCTTACTGCACTCACTGACTGTGTCTGGATCTGGGAAAGCTGGGTGACAACCAGCATGGCTGACCTCTAACCTGGTGACATGACCCGACACTGCAGCATGACCCAACAGCCTGTGGCTAGCAGTGCATGCTGGGAGTGGTAGTCTCACAACAGCTGGCGTGTGGAAGGTTGCTGCCCCCCCTGTTCTACACTTTCAAGTTCTGGGTTTAGCCAAAATGTATTTCTCAATATGACCTGTGTTACATTTCCAACAGGGGTCCGAGACCCCAAACGGTTGGATTTCCTTTTATATACATGCTTTACATATATTACTCAGAGACCTGGGAAAGCTGGGTTGGATGGGCAACTTTGTTACTGGGGGTGAAAAATTACTAATAGAGACATGCTTAGTGTCCAGATCTGGATGAATGGGACCCCCGGGGTGTGACCGTGTCTCCCACAATGGGTCGGATAATCTCCCTGTGAGATATCAATCAGATCTCTTTGGCCTCAATATCCGCTGGATGCATCACGCCCTGATAACACACTCTAATATCCAGTCGGTGGCCAGACACTCCTATATAGACACAATAATGAGTAACCTCCGCCGCAGTCATCGGCCCCCACGCCTGCTGCTCACTGTACATTTCCTAGAATTCCCCATCCTGAATAATATCAGTCTGAACAGGCACAAAGATAAGTCACCGGGAGCCGCCGCTCACGTCTTGTGTTGACCTCTCTGTACGGTGGCATAAACATGGCGAGAGGGTTCTACCACCGTCTCCTCTTCAATGTCCTCCTCCAGCACCGATGATATATTTCTATGTATCCATGTAAGGCCTCATTTAGAAGTATGGGTTCGATCCGTGTTTCTCTTTGATAGACCGGTATCCGAGCTGTTCACATGTCCGTGTATTTCTATGTGTGCCAGTCCGTGCACTGCGGTCCGATCTCGGCCCGATTTCTACCGTCGTCTGACTGCGCCCTATGTCTGTATGTATTGTGTGTGGTTGTTGCGTGTTTATGCCGACGTACGGTGCGATCAGAAGCGTGTGAGTGTAATATTGTGTATATGTTGTATACTGCACAGAATTTAGTAAAACTACAGATGGAATTGTCTTGTGAGCAACTTGCTCCCAGCTTTTTTCTTTCTTTCATAGCACATTTTATACCCTGCTCAAAAAAATAAAGGGAACACTGAAATAAGACATCCTAGATCTGAATGAATGAAATCTTCTCATTGAATACTTTGTTCTGTACAAAGTTGAATGTGCTGACAACAAAATCACACAAAAATCATCAATGGAAATCACATTTATTAACCAATGGAGGCCTGGATTTGGAGTCACCCCCAAAATTAAAGTGGAAAAACACACTACAGGCAGATCCAACTTTGATGTAATGTCCTTAAAACAAGTCAAAATGAGTCTCAGTAGTGTGTGTGGCCTCCACGTGCCTGTATGACCTCCCTACAACGCCTGGGCATGCTCCTGATGAGGCTGAGTATTGTGTGTGGCCTCCACGTGTCTGTATGACCTCCCTACAACGCCTGGGCATGCTCCTGATGAGGTTCAGTATTGTGTGTGGCCTCCACGTGGCTGTATGACCTCCCTACAACGCCTGGGCATGCTCCTGATGAGGCTCAGTATTGTGTGTGGCCTCCACGTGCCTGTATGACCTCCCTACACCGCCTGGGCATGCTCCTGATGAGTCTCAGTATTGTGTGTGGCCTCCACGTGCCTGTATGACCTCCCTACAACGCCTGGGCATGCTCCTGATGAGGTTGCGGATGGTCTCCTGTGGGATCTCCTCCCAGACCTGGACTAAAGCATCCGCCAACTCCTGGACAGTCTGTGGTGCAACGTGACGTTGGTGGATGGAGCGAGACATGATGTCCCAGATGTGCTCAGTCGGATTCAGGTCTGGGGAACGGGCGGGCCAGTCCATAGCTTCAATGCCTTCATCTTGCAGGAACTGCTGACACACTCCAGCCACATGAGGTCTGGCATTGTCCTGCATTAGGAGGAACCCAGGGCCAACCGCACCAGCATATGGTCTCACAAGGGGTCTGAGGATCTCCTCTCGGTACCTAATGGCAGTCAGGCTACCTCTGGCGAGCACATGGAGGGCTGTGCGGCCCTCCAAAGAAATGCCACCCCACACCATTACTGACCCACTGCCAAACCGGTCATGCTGAAGGATATTGCAGGCAGCAGATCACTCTCCACGGCGTCTCCAGACTCTGTCACGTCTGTCACATGTGCTCAGTGTGAACCTGCTTTCATCTGTGAAGAGCACAGGGCGCAAGTGGCGACTTTGCCAATCCTGGTTTTCTGTGGCAAATGCCAAGCGTCCTGCACGGTGTTGGGCTGTGAGCACAACCCCCATCTGTGGACGTCGGCCCTCGTACCACCCTCATTGAGTCGGTTTCTAACCATTTGTGCAGACACATGCACATTTGTGGCCTGCTGGAGGTCATTTTGCAGGGCTCTGGCAGTGCTCCTCCTGTTCCTCCTTGCACAAAGGCGGAGGTAGAGGTCCTGCTGCTGGGTTGTTGCCCTCCTATGGCCCCCTCCACGTCTCCTGGTGTACTGGCCTGTCTCCTGGTAGAGCCTCCAGCCTCTGGACACTACCCTGACAGACGCAGCAAACCTTCTTGCCACAGCTTGCATTGATGTGCCATCCTGGATGAGCTGCACTACCTGAGCAACTTCTGTGGGTTGTAGAATCCGTCTCATGCTACCACGAGTGTGAAAGCACAACCAACATTCAAAAGTGACCAAAACATCAGCCAGAAAGCATTGGTATTGAGATGTGGTCTGTGGTCCCCACCTGCAGAACCACTCCTTTATTGAGGGTGTCTTGATGATTGCCAATAATTTCCATCTATTGTCTATTCCATTTGCACAACAGCATGTGAAATTGATTGTCAATCAGTGTCGCTTCCTAAGTGGACAGTTTGATTTCACCGGAGTTTGATTTACTCCGCGCTAACATTGAATATATGACATATGAACTGCATCACTGCTGTATGGAATATAATTATAAAAATGAAGGTACTTTGCATACTTTGGCCAATTCATATGAGCCCATCAACCACGGCAGGGTGACCTTTCTATGATGGGACCCTACACCTAATATTTATCACAAATGCCTCTCTATAAGCTTCAAATTTAATGGGCAGGAAGGATCCAGCATTAATTAAAAACACACTCGGGCTGATGGAAGGAGCGCAGTCAGAAAGGAGGCAGTCACAACCTCCAATAGTAAACTGACAAAAACTGACCAGCACCTCTGAACAGAACCAAACCATATATATGTAAATGCTGCTGTTCTCCTGAATCCAACGTTGTCTCTCTTTTGTTCCTGAGATATGGCCTCCTCTTTCCTCTATATAAATCTAGTCTTGTTAGTCAAGTGTGTGTGGTTCTCTAGAAGATGCTCCTGGAACACTTGGTCCATTCCCGTCTCCTCTGCTATCTCTCAGATAACTCTCTTCTTGACCCTTTACAATCTGGTTTCCGCTCTTTACATTCTACTAAAACTGCCCTCACTAAAGTCTCTAATGATCTACTAACAGCTAAATCTAATGGTCACTGCTCCCTGCTGATTCTCCTGGATCTCTCTGCAGCATTCGACACTGTGGATCACCAGCTCCTCTTCACTATGCTCCGTTCTATCGGCCTCACGGACACCTCGCTCTCCTGGTTCTCCTCCTACCTCTATGACCGCTCCTTCACTGTATCTTTTGCCGGCTCCTCTTCCTCTCCTCATCCCCTTACTATCGGGGTCTGCAGGGCTCAGTCCTAGGCCCCCTCCTCTTCTCCTTGTATACTCCCCCTTTTGGACAAACCATCAGCAGATTTGACTTCCAGTATCATCTCTATGCTGACGACACCCAATTATACACCTCTTCCCCTGACATCACCCCCACTCTAATACAACATACCAGTGATTGTCTGTCCGCTGTCTCTAACATCATGTCCTCCCTCTATCTGAAACTGAATCTCTCCAAAACTGAACTCCTTATTTTTCCTACCTATACCTGACTTTTCAATTTCCTTGGGTGACGCCACCATAACTCCCACTCTGTACGCCTGCTGTCTTGGAGTCATATTTGACACACAACTTACCTTTATTCCCCATATTCAATCACTCACTCCCTCATGTCACCTGCACCTTAAAAACATCTCCAGAATCCGACCTTTTCTCACCTTTTGAAACTGATAAAACTCTTCCTGTCACTCTCATTCACTCTCGTCTGGACTACTGCAACTCTCTTCTGATCAGTCTCCCTCTAAACAATCTCTCTCCTCTGCAATCCATTCTGAATGCGGCAGCCAGGGTCGTATTGCTATCCAGCCACTTCACTCACGCCTCTACCCTGTGACAGCATAGGCGGATTATAATGAGGGCAATACGGGCGACCGCCCGGGGCCCCGAGCCGGCAGGGGGCCCGCGGCTCCAGGCGGGGTGTCTAATGCCGGATTGCCCTCATTATATGTGCGGGCCGTCGCGGCACATAGCGGTAGCAGTGGCGGGAGGGGGGGGCCCGGACCGCTCCCCCAGCAGCGGCCGCCGCTACTTCTTCATCGGCCGGGCCAGCACTGCAGCAGTTAACTTCCCTGTGCTGGCCCGGCCGCGTCACTGCTAGGAGATATGGTCCTGTACGCGGCTGTGTCTCCTAGCTGTGACGTCACGCAGTGCGCCCCGGCCTGCAGTGCTGCACCGGAAAAGAGACAGAGCAGGCAGGAGGAATGGAGCCGGGGGATGGTGAGTGTGTGTGTGGGCGGGCAGATGTGTCTGTGTTGGCAGGTGTGTGTGTGTCTGTGTGTGTGGGCAGGTGTGTGTGTGTTTGTGGGCAGGTGTCTATGTGTGTATATGTGTGTGTGTGTGTGGGCAGGTGTGTGTGTGTGTGTATATGTGTGTGTGTGGGGGGGGCAGGTATGTGTGTGTGTGGGCAGGTGTGTGTGTGTGGGCAGGTGTGTGTGTGTGTGTGTGGGCAGGTGTGTGTGTGTGTGTGTGGGCAGGTGTGTGTGTGTGGGCAGGTGTGTGTGTGTGTGGGCAGGTGTGTGTGTGTGTGTGTGGGCAGGTGTGTGGGTGTGTGTGTGTGGGCAGGTTAGAAAGTCTTGCCCTGTTGAACACTACACCTGACTTGAGGCCACCACCTCTTGGTTGTCCAATGTTCTTGCTTCTCTAGGGCTCTTCTCAGATATTCATTATACCAGCTCCCCAGAATACCAAAGTTAGGGTGGGTGACCGCGAGCCCTGGTGGTGGTCATAACTGCGGCCACCCAGGGGCAATACTCCATAACAACAATCCCCTGAGGTGGTGTAGGATGTAAGGACCTATTCACACTACATTCAGCGCTGCATTCAGGTCTTTACACAAGGCTTACAACTGAATCCCTGAAATTCAGGATTGTGCTGTCTGAAATGAGACATCTGAAAGCAGAGCAAATGGAACCTGAAGATTCAGACTTTAGCCTCGGTTTGCCTTTGTTCAAATCAATGGCTATGTCAAGGCACATCTGAATGCCATTTTTCAGGGATTTAGATAGAAGCCTGGAAAGAGGAGATGAATGCATTGCAAAATTCAGTGTGAATAGGCCCTTATATCTGGAGTCTTGATATTGATGCCACATGCATTTTACTTGTTTTTAACTTAAAAAAAAAAAAAACATTATACACACACACACACACTATACATACACACACACACACAGATGTGTGTGTGTGTGGGCAGGTGTGTGTGTGTGTGTGTGGGCAGGTGTGTGTGTGTGTGTGTGTGGGCAGATGTCATTGTGTGATGTCTGTTTGTATGTATTTTTGTGTTTCAAATGTGTTTATGCGTGTCTGTATATGTTTGTGTGTGTGTATGACTGCATGTGGCCTCCTGCTGAGTATAGTTGGCGCAGTGCGGCCTCCTGATGTCTCTGGGGGGGGCGCCGTGCGGCCTCCCGCTGTGTATAGATGGCTACGTGCGGCCCCCCTCTGTGTATAGATGGCTACGTGCGGCCCCCTGCTGTGTATAGATGGCGCCGTGCGGCCCCCCGCTGTGTATAGATGGCTACGTGCGCCCCCCACTGTGTATAGATAGCTATGTGCGGCCCCCCGCTGTGTATAGATGTCGCCGTGCGGCGTCCTGCTGTGTATAGATGGCTACGTGCGGTCTCCCGCTGAGTATAGATGGCGCTGTGCGGCCTCCTGCTGTCTCTGGGGGGAGCGCCGTGCGGCATCTATACTCAGCAGGAGGCCGCACGTAGCCATCTGTACACAGCAGGAGGCCGCACGTAGCCATCTATACACGTATACTCAGCAGGAGGCCGCACGTAGCCATCTATAAGGCGCCATCTATACACAGCGGGAGGCCGCAAGGCGCCATCTATACACAGCGGGAGGCCGCACGGCGCCATCTATACACTGCGGGAGTCTCAGTGCTTTGCAACAGCAGTCAATAAATTCTGCTTGACTAATTCTGAGCACCATAAAGTCTGGTTCGCTTCTAACCTGCTGTCTTCATTTTCAGCTTGCTGAATTCTAACTCATTTACTGTCATTCGAGACGATGCCTTTGCTGGTCTCTTTCACCTTGAATACCTGTAAGTGCTCCACTTAATGTCATATTTTTGATTCTGTTCTTCTTCATCTTTTGGCATGTGCAATTGTATGAGCAAGTATTCATATGAATTTATGACCTACTTAAACCTTTGAGGACCTTAAATTTTATTCAATCAAATTTTTTTCCAGTTTAAAACTATGGGACATATATGTGCCTTGGTCCTCAAAGGGTTTTTAAAGGGGCTGCAAACATAAATACGAAAAAAATAATTCAATTAGTGCTTTTTGTGTTCATTTAATTTTTATTTGAAGTCCATTTTTTTATATACCTTGAAATTAAGCCCTACCCCATGGAATGAAGCCCTACCTACATGACATCTGAGAGCTACATGGATCCCGCTTGTGAGGTGCCTGTCCGTCACTACTATTCAGTTTTAGGGTCCACTCACTAAGCCATATATTCTCTCATGCAAGAGAATAGGGCCAATTATGCTAATGACACTGGGCTCAAACTCTGTCAGAGCTTCAACTCAGTGTGATCCGATTCTCTCGCAGCACAGATATGGAGAAGATGGAGAACTTAATTTCTCCATCTTCTCCATAGTCTCTGTGAGTGTTCATCGGACTGCACTTGGATGACATCCGAGTGCAGTCCAATGTTTTACGTGCACCCATAGACTTGTATGGGTGCACATGGTCCGAATATCGAATGAGATTATTTTCTCATGCCAATAATCGCACTGTCCCATAGTATAACATAGGGCCGAGTCCTATCCGATAAAACATAACATAGCATTCGGCCGTGTTATACGACAGTGTGAGCGAGCCCTTAGAGTCCAGGAATATTTACATGCAGATGATGATATTACTCTCCAAGTGTATATTTTTTTAGGCGAGTTCATAGTAAATGCTTTGCATTTTTGACATGTCATCAACTAAAGAACAAGAAAGATTTAGGACCTCCCCTATAGAGAAACGGAAAATAGTTTGGAGGACTTGCATGTCCTTTTTTATTTATTATGAGAAAATCATAAAAGATCCCGTTTTTTAACCATGCTGTGACTTTCTGCTGAGGGAGAGGGAGAGAGCTGCCCTATTCAGAGTCTGTAATAAGACCTGCTGACAAAAGTGTTGAAGATACAGTCTAATGTGAATTAACAGTGAAAAAAAGTTAATTTAACAAATGGCTTGTATTTTTTTTAATACAAACTTTTTTGTGTTTACAGCTCCTTTAAAGGGAATCTGTCATCAGGTTTTTGCCACCTAATCTGAGAGCAGCATAATGTAGGGTTAGAGGCACTGATTCCAGTAATGTGTCACTTACTGGGCTGCTTAGTGTTGTTTTGATAAAATCATTGATTTGTCAGAAGGTAATTTATCACTAGATGACTAGTAAGTTCTGTAGGACCCCACCCCCATCACTGATCAGTAGATTTCTGTGTACACTGAGCATGGGCAGAAAGCTGCCAATCAGTGGTGTGGGCGGGGCTATACAGAGCGCAGCATTCAGAGAGCTGCTAGATCTGCAGCAGATAAAACGGTGATTTTCTCAAAATGACAACAAGCAGCTGAAAAAGTGACACATCGCTGGAATCAGGGTATCTGCCCCTATATTGTGCTGCTCTCAGATGGGGCCGCACAATTAATATTGTGCCAAATTAATTTCCCGTGAACTATCACAGGGGATCATGTGACATGTCACGTGATAAATCAGGTGTGTGTGTGGGGGGGGGGCCCGCGCCTTCTAAACTGCCCGGGGCCCTTGCTACTCTTAATCCACCCCTGTGTGCCAGTCATTGCACTGGTTACCCATTCACCACAGAATACAATACAAACTCCTCTCTCTCACCCACAAAGCTCTCCACAGTTCTGCACCGCCCTATGTCTCACCCCTCATTTCTGTGTATCACCCCTCCTGTGCATCTAAGACTATCATCCTCCTTAATCCGAACCTCACACCTCCGTCTCCATGACTTCTCTCGTGCTGCTCCAGTTTTCTGGAATTCACTACCCCAAACGATCCGACTGATATCCAACCCCCACATCTTCAAACGCGCTTTAAAAACCCATCTGTTTAGACAAGCCTACCACCTCCACTCACCAACGAAACTCTCCCCTGTCCCCTCCTAAATATTAATCTTAATCTGCCCCTGCGTATTCATCTGTCTCCACATCCGCCATGCACCAAATACCACACGGTAACTGCCCTTAGACGGATACTGGCTGATGAGCATGTTCTTCCTATTGTGTTCCCCCATTTCTATATAGATTGTAAGCTTGAGAGCAGCCGGACCCTCACTCCTCATGTAACTGTGAAATGTGATACATTGTATTGTTTTTTATTGTCTGTATATGTCCCTACTTAATTGTAAAGTGCTGCGGAATATGTTGGCGCTATATAAATAAAAATTATTATTATTATTATTATTATTATTAAGATGTCTATAGAGAAGAGTTGATGACCACGCCCAATTGGCTAGCAAGACTAGATTTATATAGAGGGAAGAGGAGGCCATATGTCAGGAACGGAGAGGAGCAGGAACAAGAGAGGAACATCTCCGCATTCAGGAGAACAGCGGTGTTTACATTATTTCTGGCCAGTGACGGGTCCCTTTTAATATTATCTCTCGGCTTAAATCCTACGTTTATGTGGGTTCGTCATGAACGCTGATTTTCCAGGGTGGGGGACGGCCCGAGCGTTTAGAAATCTGTGATCTCAGACATGCAGCGCAGCGTGTACCTTGCATGATGTGGCGTGTTGTATGATGATCTCAGGGAAGTAATATGCACATGATACAGTGTATTCCATATGGGCCGGGGGGGGGACGATAAGAGCCACAGTTCACGAGGTGGTGTTAGTGGTTGTCATCAGTTGTCAGCCCTCCACCATCTACTTGTGAGGGGTAATAAATTCAGCAATGCCAGGACATACTATCAGTCACACCCTTGGGGAGCTAGGTTACTGAGCACTAATCCCCAGCCTAGCAGCTCACTGATTGCCTTGGGCATGCTTGGATTTGTAGTTCTTCTGCACTTTTCCCTCTCTCTCTTGCATATCGTACCCTGAGTGTTACATCTTTCCGCCCTCTCCCCACCCACACCCTGCTTTATTCTCTCCCTGCGGCTCTATCCATGTGGGACCCACCTCCCACCCACACACAGCTGTGCTCCCCTACAGACCCCCTGCTTTCCTCCCGCTGGCAGCCCCCTGTTTCCTCACACAGGACAGATATGCTGATTATTATCGGTGCAGCTATGCCAGGCCTTGCCCCATGCCCAGCCTTGGCCAAATGCAGGGATGCTCCTTTAAAGAAAACGTAAAAAATCTTCAGTCCTCTTGTGGTAAAAATGGAAAAAAACAAAAACTGCAGCCCACCAAATGCGGATTATTGTACTGAACAACCCAGCTGTCCTGGGCCCCTGAACGTCAGATCTGCTGTCATCTGGTGATTGATCCCCTGTTCCTCTATTGCTGGGTCAGGTGACTGGACGGATTTGCCCTTCAGGATCCTAGAAAAGCTGGGTATCGACTTAACACAGGACCCCTGTTCTTGCGATTATTAAGGGTCTCCGCAGCTGCTGAGATCATACATGTATCCTATATCCTGTGGATAGGTTTTCTGCAAAAGGTCCCCAACTGCGGCTGTGCCAGGGAAGCCGGACGTTCCTGTTTCAGAATTGTTATTGCAGGGCGCATTATATTTGGGCGTGCACTTCTCCATTCCATAAATAAGGGCTGTAAGCTTTAGTGACGACTGACCACCAATATGGCTGTGGTGTCACCACCGTCCAGAGGCCGATCTGTGCAGTAGTGCTGACATTGTCATTGTATCCACTTGTATTCTGAAATTGTTTCCACCGGTAATTCAATGCAACAATGTAGCTCATATTCTCCTATCTAGGCAGGACGAGCACTGCTCATCCTGAGCTTCCCGGTTCATGAATACAATGTTGAAAATCCTATACCAGAACATTAAGATTTCTGTACCGTTCATGGTCTGTGGAAAGCTGGGTGATTAAGTCACAGTAATAGCTGCCATCCATGTTTGGCGCCCTCAATGCAACAGTCTGACAGGAGCATTCAGACTCGACAGAATGGAATGTTACAAAGTTTTACCCAAGAGGACGACTTTGTGTTGTTTTATAGAAAAACATCGACATGACACGGCACTGTCTGCAGCAAAAATGCAAAATAACAGCGACCTATGTATAGGATTGGACATGGCTTTAAAGGGGTCTTCCCATCTTCCAGTAGATTTAATAATAATAATAATAATATTAGCAAATACCTCCAATTAGAAATGTAGTATAGTTCTTCTGACTAGCTATGTCACTTACCCTATGTGCAGGGCGTTGTAGTAGCTTAGGTATCCATGGTTACTGCAATGCTTTGCACATGAGGTAAGCGACATAGCTAATCAGAAGAACTATACTACATTTCTAATTGGAGGTATTTTGCTATTACTTATTAGTATTACTCATACTAATGAATGGGGAAAATCTGCACCAAAAACACGGCATCTATTTTACGCTGCATTTTTCCTGTCGAGATGCAGAAATAGTGCAGAGTTTCTACACCAAATACCAGTGGATATAGACCTGAATGTTCACATTCACTGACAGCAAGCAGAGGCTCATTATAGATTGAAAAGCAAAATATATTCGGAAATTGCAGAACGCTTTATTATACATTATTTCTACTGCACATGGGAAATGTCGGGGGGTGATGTTCCTGACACGAAGGTGACGTCATTCTCCGGCAGCACCCAGACCTTCCCCGTCCCGATCCCGGCAGCACCTTGTCCTGAACACTCAGCGTTGTGTCATCGGATCTCGTCACTGTCTCTGGCTGCGGCTGTCAGACATCCTCTCCTGCTGACTCTGCAAATATCCAGAGACATCGCCATCCAGGAGGTCTCATTGATCCTCCGGGCATTACAACCCTAATGCTTCACTGCGGCTTAAAGGGATTGTCCTCTTCTTAATATTCCTGTGGCACAGAACAAACTAAAGAAAACCAAACCGTAAATAGTGACCTCCCGGACGGACGACAATCAAACGATGTCGGCACTGACATTGCTCATTGCCTGGGAGTATTAGGATTTCTTTTTTATCTTGTTCTGTGCCACCCTATTAAAGGGTCTGTCTGTAGGATCATCCCTCCTAAGCCATCTATATGGGAATGCAGCTCATAGGAAGCTGAGTAAAAGGACTCCTTGATATCTGTGATCTGATGTCTGATTCCAGCTCTGCAGTGAGATCAGGAGAGCGGACTGTCAGTCATTACATGTCTCGCACTGGTAACGCCCCCTTTCATTTACAATAAGCTCTGGAGGCGGAGTCTCAGGGAGATCTATGCCCAGCCCATAGATCATAACAGCTCATTTACATATAAGAAAAATGTTGATTTCTCTGGGATAAGACATCGGATTGCAGATGTCAGGGTATCATTTTATTCAGCTTTCTATGACCTACATGCCCATATAGATGGCTGAGGAGGGTTGATCCTACTGACAGATTCCCTTTAAGAAGGGGTTGTCCAGTAAATATCCATAATAAGTGAATAATAATTTTCCTGATGTAGATTTTGCTCCAGGTCTGCAGCGTCTCCCGTCTGGTTTCCAGGAAAGTCGTCCCTTTGTGTCTATGAACAGAGAGGACAGGAGTAGTAACCAATAAAGGGGCATTTCCAGATTACAGAGGTCTCTGGCCTTAGTGAAAGGGGGGACTGTATTTATCTAGAAGATCTGGGGTCCTCATTGGTTTAGGGGGTCTTTATTTAAGGAGTCTGCACTTACGAGATTAGTTTTGAGTCTTCATTAATTTAGCGGGTATGGTTTGGGGTCTGTACTGGGGTTTTGGGCTGGGGCTCTGCATTTGTTTCAGTGGTTTTTAGGGTGTCTGACGTCTGTAACTACTGAATTGGGTCTGCAGTAGTTTACAGGGTCTGTATATTTTTTTTTTTTAGGGGTCTGGTCTGGGGCTCTGCCTTTCGTAGATATGTTTTGGGGGTCTGTATTTACAAGATTTGGTTGAGGGTTTGCATTAGTCTTGTGGTCCGGTATGTGGTCAGCATTTGTTTATGCCACTGGTATTTACTTTTGGGGTCTGATGAAGGGGTCATCTCCGATATCATGGGTGTGGGGTAGGGTAAAAGCTTGCAGCCATTTTGAACGCAGCTCTGGAGTAGACTAGAGTACATGATCCAACAGATAAGTAAACGTGTAAGTCCGCTGCCCATTATAAGAAGTAAAGTGTAAGTTCTTGTGGACCGTGCTGCCGGTGAGAGCCCCGGCCGACCTTTATCTTGACTTCTGGAGACAACTGGACGCCGTGGGTTTGTGTAATTCTATTTTATGGGAATAATAAAGTCTTGGAGAGATGATGTCACTCATGTTCCATCCATAAAACACTGGCTTATGTTGTATCAGTGGCTGATTGCAGTTTATAGCGTCCTGCTGTGACATGGGAGATGCTCGTGCATGATGTGCGCAGCCCCTCCATGCACACTGCGGGCAGCCCCTCCATGCACGCTGTGGGCAGTCCCTCCATGCACGCTGTGGGCAGCCCCTCCATGCACGCTGTGGGCAGCCCCTCCATGCACGCTGTGGGCAGCCCCTCCATGCACGCTGTGGGCAGCCCCTCCATGCACGCTGTGGGCAGCCCCTCCATGCACGCTGTGGGCAGCCCCTCCATGCACGCTGTGGGCAGCCCCTCCATGCACACTGTGGGCAGCCCCTCCTTGCACACTGTGAGCAGCCCCTCCATCCGCAGCTCTGGTTTCTTGCCATGTGTCATGAGAGATGCGATCCTCCATCCCTCCTCCTGGCAGGGCCACATATATATATTTGTGGATGCTATAAATTCTTCCAATAGCTTTCATACCACGAGGAGAGGGCCCCGGACCGCGCTGAAGATGCTGAGGACGGCTGCTTCTTATAAGGAGCAGATACAGCATCGAGCGTCAGTTAAAAAGAACATATGGAAGAATGCGGAATATATTTTTAGAAAACACCCTGTGATCGATTTCTCTGATCCTGCGTCACTGGAAATTTTTTCAGACCATTTCAAATTCTGTAAAAAAAAATCATCACTTATAAAGGGGCGTGTAAACTTTTACAAATGGAAGCAACGCTCGTTTTGTGTTTACAGCTCATATGCAGACTTATGTTTCCCCACGGTTACAGACTACAATCTCTGAGTAGTCTGACCCTCCACTCCCCGAGTCCCTTCTATGCTTTCACATGTTGCCGCCCAGGTGCATTTTTTTTTTTCATTGTTTTTTGCTTGCGATTTTATAAAAATGGTAATAACTGTTTTTTTTTGCAAAAAAAAAAAAAGGCAAAATGACCATGAAGTGTGACCCCAGAATTATGGATCACCTGCAAACCACAGAAAAGATGGAAAAGTAGTACGCATGATTGCAGCGTCAACTTACACTGAATATGCTTTTAGTCTGTATTCATGGAAACGCATAAGAGCTGTATACAGAAAAGGTTGGGATATTTGTAATCTAGAAATGTAGCTGTAAGGAGTGCGCCGGACGGTGTATAGCGGTCCTTTAGTATAATAGTATTGCGGGACTCCCCTATTTAAGGATTCCCATCTCTGGGTGAAATGGAAGCAGACAGTGGTAATTATCCAGGATATGGGGCACTTCTGGACCACATCTTATTAATCCATCCAGTGCCCATTATAAAATATATCTTTCTTTATTACCAGAGCAACGTCGTTCCGAGGATGTTGCTCCTGAGATTCCTGGTGGTCACATGACATTATATCACATAACCACTGGAGCCAGTCAGCAACCAATGATTGGCTGCAGCCTTCCCTATTCCGTCAGGCCCCTTTTCAGCCTCCTGAATCTCTCTCAGTCCACCTCTGGACTGCTCCCTGCCTTCGCCTGGGCACTTCACGGCACAGCTTGCTCTTTCTCTCGGCAGCACTCTGAAGCATCTTCTTGGGCATATGTTTTGGGGTGTTTTTTTTGTAATATTAGGTGTCTGAAGAATGGACCGATCACTTTTTTCAGCAGCTTCACGGTTTTCAAAGCCTGAAGCAGTTAAAAGAAGATGGAAGATGTGCACAACAATCCGTTCTGACATTGCTGTGCATATTTCACTATTTTTAACATTTATTCCAGGTGGAATCTGCCAACTCGTGTGCACAATTCCTAGCGGGGCGAGTCCTCGGAAGAGGGTGAACGCCAACAGCCGCCCATCGTCAGTCTTCTTTACATACGGGTGTATGTACATTTATACTGTGACGCCTTCAGTCCAAAGGGAAAGATTTTGCTCATAGGAAACAATCAGGTCGCTATTTCCCAGTTATAAACATGGTCACTATGGGATAAATGGAAGAATACTGCAATGTATTAGAAGGAGAAATGCACGTTCAAGTCACGTAAGAACCCCCCAAAAAATGAATAAAAGACAAAGTATAGTGAAAAAAAATATCCAAAGGGAAAAAGAATGTTTAAAAAAGCCTTTTTCATGTAAAAGTAATAATGCACAGGATAAAATTAAAGGTTTTGATAGGGTATGACTTCCAATCTAGAGGATAATTGGCTGGGGGTCCAGTCACTGGGAGCCCCCTACTCATCCTGAGAACTGGGCTGTGTCTACTCCACTCCCATTGAAAATGAAATGTGCCGACGTGCGTTCGCTCGACCACCACTCCATTAAGAAGGGGCTCTTCAGAGCTCTGTTCTCAGTATCAATGAGGGTACCAGCGATTGGACCCCCAGAGATCCGGAAGTTGTACCTTTTTTCATTGATAGGGGGCAGCTTCCAATCTTGGTGCAAAACTTTTCACAGATTATTTATAGCTCATTATGAATAGTGTAAAATAGAAATTTTTGAAATACAATTGTGGACATATTTTTTGCACCTCTCCCCCCCCCACTCACCAAAAGAAAAACTCCAAAATAATTTTTAGACGACGCCATTCAAATAACACTGTACTTTTACTACAGTCACATCAAATCTGTTAGAAGAGAGCAGTGCATTGTGGGACCTCAAATAACAGATCAGCTGTTATGTGGAGAGTCTGACTGCAGGGGTGGAGCTCTAGTCTGTTTCCAAGGTAACCATCGGAATGTTTAAACCACTAGATACATTGTTGCACGGACAATAGATACTGTTATGATCTGCTACAGGGACTAAGGAAAGACAGGAGAACTGTCCCTACAATAGAACTAAACTAGATCCCTACGATGTAACGGGGAACCTGATCCTGCGATCAGACCCGCTAAAGTCCTCGGCTAGTTTGAACAAAGACCTATAGATGTGAGCGAGGGATCCCTACAAGAACTAGGGACTGGGATAAGTTGGACACCTCCTAGCAGAAATAGTAGCAGTCAAAGACAAACACACAACAAAAAGCATAGAGGTCAGAAGACCTAGCAAAACTAACAGAGAACGGCAACAGAGCACCAAGCTAGCTCAAGAGTAGTAAATACAATGAAGTCCAGCAAGACCAGGAGGGCGGAGCCGGATTAAATAGGCAAAAATGGTCATGTGACCAGCAAGCTAAAAAAAACCTAACAGGAGAGTTCTAACAGTACCCCCTCTTCTAAGAGGATCCTCCGGATCCCCTAGGCCCAGGCTTACCAGGAAACCTCCTGTGAAACGCTCTGACAAGTCTGGAAGCAGAAACATAATCCGCCCTCACCCATGAGTTATCCTCAGGTCCGAAACCCTTCCAAGCGACGAGATACTGCAAACTCCCTCTATACCGTCTAGAATTTAGGATGCGGGAAATTTCATATTCCTCGTCCTCCACCACCGGAGGAACAGTGGCAGAGGCGTCACCATCAGACACATCAGCTTTTTTCAACAGAGAAACATGAAACACCGGGTTAATCTTCCAGGACGTAGGAACCTCCAACCTAACAGCAGATTGGTTAACTATCTGAAGCACCTTAAAGGGCCCTACGAACTTGGGACCCAATTTTTTAGAAGGAATCCTCAATCGCAGACTCTTAGAGGACAACCAAACCATGTCACCAACAGCAAACAAAACCTCTTGCCGTTTCCTATCAAAGTACCTCTTAGATTTTTTGTTAGCCTCCTGAAGATTACCATGCACATCCGTCCAAACTCTCTCCAAATCACCGGAAAAACTCTCCTCCTCAGGCACAGCCGAAACCAATTTGGAGAATGACCCAAAAGATGGATGTCTCCCAGAACAACAAAAAAAATTCGAACACCCAGCAGAAGAGGATGTATGGTTGTTAAGAGCAAATTCAGCAAGTGGCAGAAACTCAGACCACCGCTCTTGATTGTCTGCCACAAAACAACGCAAGAACTGCTCAACATCCTGGTTCTTCCTTTCTGTCTGGCCATTAGACTCAGGATGATATCCAGATGAAAATGACAAATGAACTCCCAACCTGTCACAAAAGGCACGCCAAAAACGAGCCACGAACTGAGGTCCCCTATCAGAAACAATGTCAGTAGGAACGCCATGTAGTCTGACAATTTCCTTGACAAAGGCCTTAGCGAGTGTCTTAGCGCAGGGCAGTTTGATGAAGGGAACCAAGTGACACATCTTGCTAAAACGGTCCACAACCACCCAGATGACCGTGAAACCTTCAGAGGGGGGAAGGTCAGTAATAAAGTCCATAGCCAGATGTGTCCAAGGTGCACTAGGAACCTCCAGAGGGCAAAGCAACCCCGCAGCAGGAGCATGCGAAGACTTGGATCTAGCACACACAGTACATTGGCGCACCCACTTAATGACTTCCTTCTGCCATCCAGGCCACCAAAAACTGCGACCCACAAGTCTCTTGGTCTCAGAAATTACTGGATGACCTGCCAACCGAGACTCATGACACTCAACAAACAAATCTCTCCTAAAGGTCCTAGGCACAAATAACCTCCCATGGGGAGTGTTAGATGGGGCATTCTCCTGAGCTTTAAGAATCTCATCCTCCAAAACGGAGTCCAAAGCAGCTATCACAACACCTTCTTGTAAAATGCTCCCCTCTTCCTCCTCAACACCGACCATGGGAGAAAAGCTGCGAGACAAAGCATCCGCTTTAACATTCTTGGTACCCGGGATGTAAGTAACGGAAAAATTAAACCGCGAGAAAAAAAGTGCCCACCTAGCCTGACGGGCATTCAGGCGCTTGGCAGCATCAAGATAGATCAGATTTTTATGATCAGTGAAAACCTGAATGGGAAGTTCCGCACCTTCCAAGAGATGACGCCAGTGTTCAAATGCGAGTTTAATCGCCAGCAATTCCCGATTACCAATATCGTAATTAAGTTCAGTCTCAGAAAATTTTTTTGAAAAAAAGGCACAGGGATGTACTCCATCCTTGTTTTCCTGAAACAACACCGCACCAACCCCCACCGAAGAAGCATCAACCTCAACCAAAAACAGCTTAGTCACATCAGGCTGCATAAGGATGGGAGCAGAGGTGAACCTCTCCTTAAGAAGCACAAAAGCTTCAATGGCCTCAGAAGTCCACTGAACCGCATTAGCACCTTTCCTGGTGAGATCAGTCAGCGGTTTGACAATAATAGAAACATTTTTATGAATTTTCTGTAATAATTGGCGAAACCAAAAAACCTCTGTATCGATTTCAAACCAATAGGCCTAGGCCATTCCTGCACAGCTTGAACTTTAACCGGGTCCATCTCAAAGCCCTCGCTGGAGATAATGTAACCCAAAAAACTAATTCTCTGTACAGCGAACTCACATTTCTCCAGCTTAGCAAAAAAGCGAATTGTCACTTAATAACTGCAATACCTCACGTACGCTCCGTCAATGAGACTCCAGATCCGGCGAATAAATCAAAATGTCATCCAAATACACAACCACATTTTTGCCGATTAAAGGTCTAAGGATGTCATTAATAAGATTCTGAAAAAATGCTGGAGCATTGGTAAGACCAAAAGGCATAACCAGATTCTCAAAATGACCCACAGGAGTGTTAAAAGCAGTCTTCCATTCATCACCCTCCTTCATGCGCAACAAATTGTATGCCCCCCGGAGATCAATTTTAGAGAACCACTTGGCCCCCACTAACTGGTTAAATAATTCAGGAATCAATGACAGTGGGTAAGGATTGCGTACAGTAATTTTATTAATCTCACGAAAGTCCAGACAAGGACGTAAACCGCCATCTTTTTTTTTTACAAAAAAAAATCCAACAGCCACAGGAGACTTAGAGGGCCTAATGTGACCGGCGGCCAAGCTTGTCTGTATGTATTCCTCCAAAGCCTTCCTCTCAGGAATAGTAAGATTAAATAAACGACTTTTAGGAAGAGTCGCTCCAGGGACAAATTCAATGGTACAATCATAATCTCTATGGGGAGGCAAAATTTGTGACTCCTCCTCAGAAAAAACTCTCCAAAAATCCTGAATAGATACAGGTAATTCCCCTTTATCCACAGCAGCAATGCGCCCGTTACAACACTTGTCATAACACTTAGGGCTCCAGGACTTAATTTCATTGGTAGACCAATCCAGTACAGGATTGTGCAATTTTAACCAGGGTAACCCCAATATTACTGGAGAAGGCAAATTATCCAATACCACCAAATCCAAATTTTCTTGGTGAATACCATTAATAGTGAGGGGAAATTCACAGACCTTGTGAGTAACACTCTTCAAGGGAGAGCCATCAACAGAAACCACAGCAATAGGGGATGACAAAGTTTTAGGTTCTAATCTAAGTTTTTCCAAGAATCTCCCATCAATCACATTCAGAGTAGAACCACAATCCACAAATACCCGAAATTCAATTAATTCATCCTGAGCAGCAGTAGTGGCAGATAGGAATACTCCCTTAGAATTTAAACAGGCAATACGGGCATAACTGACCATTTTTTTTTCTTTCTTCAAACGAAGCACACAGTTCTTAATAAAATGACCAGAATTTCCGCAATAGAAGCACAAGCCTTCAGAAAGCCTGCGATCTTTTTCCTGAGAGCGGGGTGCAATCGCCCCAATCTCCATCGGCTCTCCATTGTCAGCACAGACCCTCTCAAGACTCGGAGCTGACATAGCAGAGGATTTGCTCTCATTAACCCTTGCACGCAGTCTCCTGTCCACCCGTATAGCTAATTGCATTGCCTCCTGCAAGTTTCCAGGTGTGGGATAAGCAATCAGTAAATCCTTAACCCTTTCACCTAGCCCTGCAAGAAACAAGCTTTTCAAAGCTGAATCGTTCCACCCCACCTGGGCAGACCACCGACGGAAGTGAGAACAATATTTTTCCACATTACCTGATCCCTGCCTCAAACGTCTCAATTCAGACTCAGCAGATGAGACACGATCAGGATCATCATACAACAAACCCAAAGCAGAAAAAAAACTATCCACTGATCTAAAGCACGGATCACTAGGTTGGAGAGAGAAGGCCCATCCCTGAGGATCTTTGCGCAAAAGTGACATTATGAACCCTATGCGCTGTGATTCATCACCAGAGGATCCGGGTCTCAAACGAAAATACAATAAACAAGCATTTTTAAAAGAAAAAAAATCTTGTTGTTCGCCAAAAAATAAATCAGGCAGACGTACCTTTGGTTCCACAAAATGCGCTCCAGAACAGCTACTCACGTGTTGTTGGAGCTTGGCCACCTCCAGAGAGAGTCCCTGCAAGCGTTGAGCCAAATCTTGAACCGAGACCATGATGGAAAACTGGAGGTCTTTCCTTAGAGAAAAATTTTTTTTTTTCTTTTAGGGCTGGACTTACTGTTATGATCTGCTACAGGGACTAAGGAAAGACAGGAGATCTGTCCCTACAATAGAACTAAACTAGATCCCTACGATGTAACGGGGAACCTGATCCTGCGATCAGACCCGCTAAAGTCCTCGGCTAGTCTGAACGAAGACCTATAGATGTGAGGGAGGGATCCCTACAAGAACTATTGACTGGGATAAGTTGGACACCTCCTAGCAGAAATAGTAGCAGTCAAAGACAAACACACAACAAAAAGCATAGAGGTCAGAAGACCTAGCAAAACTAACAGAGAACGGCAAAAGAGCACCAAGCTAGCTCAAGAGTAGTAAATACAATGAAGTCGAGCAAGGCCAGGAGGGCGGAGCCGGATTAAATAGGCAAAAATGTTCATGTGACCAGCAAACTAAAAAAAACCTAACAGGAGAGTTCTAACAGATACAGTGCAATCACTTTGAGTTGGAAAAGGAAGTTTTCTTAATAATTATTGCACCAGTGAGACCTCCAGTGATCAGGGTGTAATTGTGGGGAAGTCTTCAATCCCTTGCAGCGCCTCCACAGGGGAAATTAAATATTACAACTAAAAATCAAAATCAATAGGCGGTCTGTATATTGCACAGACACGTCGGGGTCTCCAGAGTGAGAGACTCGCTTTGTGGCCGCTTTTTCTCTGACTAATAGATGATGATCCAGATTAAAAGACAACTCCCCCCCAACTGTCTATTTACACAGAGCTAGAAAAGGCTCATAGGCAAATTATCACATCTAGAAACTCAGATTTCATTAACAGAATTTAAAAATGGAAATCCTTCACCATAATATTGTCAATTTTCCATGAACTCCCTTGGGTGGTGCTTACATCAGGAATATACGTGTTTGTGTGATATATATATATATATATATATATATATATATATATATATATATATATATACAGTGCAGACCAAAAGTTTGGACACACCTTCTCATTTAAAGATTTTTCTCTATTTTCCTGACTATGAAAATTCTACATTCACACTGAAGGCATCAAAACTATGAATTAACACATGTGGAATTATATACTTAACAAAAAATTGTGAAACAACTGAAAATATGTCTTATATTCTAGGTTCTTCAAAGTAGCCACCTTTTGCTTTGATGACTGCTTTGCACACTCTTGGCATTCTCTGGATGAGCTTCAAGAGGTAGTCACCGCAAATGGTTTTCACTTCACAGGTGTGCCCTGTCAGGTTTAATAAGTGGGTTTTCTTGCCTTATAAATGGGGTTGGGACCATCAGTTGTGTTGTGCAGAAGTCTGGTGGATACACAGCTGATAGTCCTACTGAATAGACTGTTAGAATTTGTATTATGGCAAGAAAAAAGCAGCTAAGTAAAGAAAAACGAGTGGGCATCATTACTTTAAGAAATGAAGGTCAATAGTCCGAAAAATTGGGAAAACTTTGAAAGTGTCCCCAAGTGCAGTTGCAAAAACCATCAAGCGCTACAAAGAAACTGGCTCACATGAGGACCGCCCCAGGAAAGGAAGATCAAGAGTCACCTCTGCTTCTGAGGATAAGTTTATCCGAGTCACCAGCCTCAGAAATCGCAGGTTAACAGCCGCTCATATTAGAGACCAGGTCAATGCCACACAGAGTTCTAGCAGCAGACACATCTCTACAACAACTGTTAAGAGGAGACTTTGTGCAGCAGGCCTTCATGGTAAAATAGCTGCTAGGAAACCACTGCTAAGGACAGGCAACAAGCAGAAGAGACTTGTTTGGGCTAAAGAACACAAGGAATGGACATTAGACCAGTGGAAATCTGTGCTTTGGTCTGATGAGTCCAAATTTGAGATCTTTGGTTCCAACCACCGTGTCTTTGAGCGACGCAGCTGACAAATACTATTGAGAGCTCTGCTACTGGAAGTGGAAAGGAAGAACAAAGACAAAACAATTTAAATAATAAAAATATGGGAGGAAGAGAAACCAATCACAAACTAAAATGTTTTTATACAAATGCACAAAGCATGGGCAACAAACAAGGAGAATTGGAACTACTAATGCAGGAAAAGGAATATGATGTCATTGGAATCACTGAAACTTGGTGGGACGATACACATGATTGGAATAAAAGGCTAAAAGGATATAACTTATTTGCAAGAAACAGACTTGATAAACGAGGAGGAGGTGTTGCATTGTATGTTAGAAAAGCGTATATCTGCACAGACATTGAAGCTTCAGAGACTGGGAGTTCTGTGGAAACTGTTTGGGTAAGAATACAAGGAGAGAACAACGGAAAGGACACCATTGTAGGCATTTACTACAGGCCACCTGGGCAATCTGAAGATATGGATGAACTCTTTATGTATCAAATGACCAAGTTCTCCAAAAAATACGACGTAGTGGTCATGGGAGATTTCAACTATCCAGACATTTGTTGGGAATCTCTCTCAAGTAAAACTAAGAGGTCAAGCAAATTCTTATCCTCTCTTGCTGACAACTTTATCTTCCAAAAGGTAGGGGAGAAAACAAGGGGATCTGCTACTTTGGATCTAATCCTTATAAACAGGGAGGAAATGGTTGAGGAGGTAAAGGTGGCTGGGACCCTAGGAGGCAGCGATCATGCTATTATAGAATTTTGGATAACTAGAGGAGGAAGACATGTGAAGACTCAAACTTCAAGGTTAGATTTTAGAAAGGCAGATTTTAAGAGACTCAGAAAGAGAATAGGAGGGATCCAATGGCTGGATGTCCTTAAGGACAAAAATGTCCAGGAAGGATGGGAAATTTTTAAAAATGAGATTCTCAAAGCACAATCGTTAACAATCCCGAAAAGTAGGAAGAATGGGAAGCATTTAAGGAAACCAGGATGGATGAACACAGAACTTAAACACATGCTAAAAAGAAAGAAAGAAATGTTTATTAAATGGAAAGAGGGAGACATATCTAAAGAAGATTATAATGCAGTCTGCAGATCCTGCAGGGCACGTATCAGGTTAGCTAAAGCTGACAATGAATTAAGGCTTGCAAGAGATGTCAAAAGCAATAAAAAAGGATTTTGGGGGTATGTCAAAAGTAAAAGAAAAGTCAAAGATGCTATAGGATTTTTACAGGATGAAAATGGAGAAATGGTAAGAGAGGATGTTGAGAAGGCCGAACTTTTTAATTCCTATTTTGCATCTGTTTTCTCTCAGAAAGAAAATGTAACATCAACTGATCTTCACTGTCCTTTTAAAGGAATAGAGGAATCCAAGTTATCTGTAAACAGAAAGATTGTGAGGGAATATTTAGCTAACATAAATGAGTTCAAGTCTCCAGGTCCAGATGAATTACACCCCAGAGTACTGAAGGAGATCGTAGAAGAAATTTTAGAACCACTCTCCATAATCTTTGAAAATTCTTGGAGAACAGGAGAAGTCCCAGAAGACTGGAGAAGAGCAAATGTTGTTCCTATCTTCAAAAAGGGGAAGAAGGTGGACCCAGGGAACTATAGGCCGGTGAGTCTGACTTCTATACCAGGAAAGATCTTTGAACAAATTATTAAACAACATGTATGTAAGTACATGGATAAGAATGAAGTGATTAACCAGAGTCAGCATGGGTTTGTAACTAACAAGTCATGTCAGACTAACTTAATTTCCTTCTATGACAGAATCACTGACTGGGTGGATCAGGGAAATGCTGTAGATATAGTATATCTTGACTTCAGCAAAGCATTTCACAAAGTATCTCACACCATCCTTATTGAAAAAATGATCAAGTAGGCAATGGACCAGGCAACTGTTAGGTGGATTCATAACTGGCTTAGTGATCGGACTCAAAGGGTGGTTGTAAATGGCTTCACATCCAGCTGGATGAATGTCTCAAGTGGGGTACCACAGGGCTCCGTCCTGGGACCTGTATTGTTCAACATCTTTATCAATGATTTAGATGAAGGAATTGAGGGTAAACTGATTAAATTTGCTGATGACACAAAGCTAGGAGGGATAGCTAATACTAGAGAAGAGAGAGAGAGGATTCAGAAAGACCTAAATAAACTGGAGCAGTGGGCAGCAACCAACAGAATGGTTTTTAACAGGGAAAAATGCAAAGTACTACATCTGGGCAATAAAAATGAAAAAAGCATATACAGAATGGGAGGAATAGAGCTAAGCAACAGTACATGTGAAAAAGACTTAGGTATACTAATAGATCATAGACTGAACATGAGTCAACAGTGTGATGCAGCAGCAAAAAAGGCAAATACAATTCTGGGATGTATTAACAGAAGCATACAGTCTAGATCACGTGAAGTCATTATCGGTCTTTACTCCTCTTTGGTCAGACCTCTTCTGGAATACTGTGTACAGTTTTGGGCACCACATTTTAAAAAAGACATAGACAAACTGGAGCAAGTTCAGAGAAGAGCGACCAGAATGGTGACTGGTCTGCAAACCATGTCCTATGAGGAACGGTTGCAGGATTTGGGAATGTTTAGCTTGCAAAAAAGAAGACTGAGAGGAGACTTAATAGCTGTCTACAAATATGTCAAGGGCTGTCACATTGTAGAAGGATCATCTTTATTCTCATTTGCACAAGGAAAGACTAGAAGCAATGGGATGAAACTAAATGGGAGGAGACACAGATTAGATATTAGAAAAAACTTTTTGACAGTTAGGGTGATTAATGAGTGGAACAGGCTGCCACGAGAGGTGGTGAGTTCCCCTTCAATGGACGTCTTCAAACAGAGGCTGGACAGACATCTGTCTGAGATGATCTAGTGAATCCTGCTTTGAGCAGGGGGTTGGACCAGATGACCCAGGAGGTCCCTTCCAACTCTACCATTCTATGATTCTATGATTCTATGACGCAGAAAAGGTGAACGGATGGACTCTACATGCCTGGTTCCCACCGAGAAGCATGGAGGAGGAGGTGTGATGGTGTGGGGGGGCTTTGCTGGTGACACTGTTGGGGATTTATTCAAAATTGAAGGCATACTGAACCAGCATGGCTACCACAGCATCTTGCAGCGGCATGCTATTCCATCCGGTTTGCGTTTAGTTGGACCATCATTTATTTTTCAACAGGACAATGACCCCAAACACACCTCCAGGCTGTGTAAGGGCTATTTGACCAAGAAAGAGAGTGATGGGGTGCTACGCCAGATGACCTGGCCTACACAGATGGTTTGGGGTGAGCTGGACCGCAGAGTGAAGGCAAAAGGGCCAACAAGTGCTAAGCATCTCTGGGAACTCCTTCAAGATTGTTGGAAGACCATTTCCGGTGACTACCTCTTGAAGCTCATCAAGAGAATGCCAAGAGTGTGCAAAGCAGTCGTCAAAGCAAAAGGTGGCTACTTTGAAGAACCTAGAATATAAGACATATTTTCAGTTGTTTCACACTTTTTTGTTAAGTATATAATTCCACATGTGTTAATTCATAGTTTTGATGCCTTCAGTGTGAATGTACAATTTTCAAAGTCATGAAATTACAGAAAAAT
Source organism: Phyllobates terribilis (assembly GCF_046119375.1). Taxonomy (NCBI): domain Eukaryota; kingdom Metazoa; phylum Chordata; class Amphibia; order Anura; family Dendrobatidae; genus Phyllobates; species Phyllobates terribilis. The sequence goes on along the minus strand of NW_027362765.1, from coordinate 371,645,945 downwards.
GTTTACATGAGAAGGTGTGTCCAAACTTTTGGTCTGTACTGTACATACATACATACATACATATATACATACACTTTTATGTATACCCCTTTTCACATGTAAAGTGCCTGGAGTAATTGGCAGGCGCTATAATAATAAATTGCGGTAACCCATACATGACACCACATTTCCCCCATTAGTTCAGTGGTAAGACACATCTTCCGTCACAGTTACATTTGCAGCTCAGCTTTTCCATGCTCCCAAGTGGTAAATCTGTAAAATGACGCTATAGTTCATCCAATATCACTGCATAATCAGGGAGATTTAAAAGTCAGGTGTCTGGAAAAGCTGGGTGATGATGACAACCTATTTAGCCGGGTTCTCTAGTTTCCGCCCACACTCCAAAGACATCCTGATAGGGAATCTAGATTGTGAGCCCCAATGGGGACAGTGCCAATAATGTCTGTAAAGAGCTGCGGAATTAATGGCGCTATATAAGTGAGTAAAATAAGTAAATGAATAAATCCTGAATGGTAAAGGAAGGAAACTACAGGTATCAGCATGCCTAGTTAGCCTGTGACTTTCAATGGTTACAGAACTGACCTTGAAATATTAGGGCAATGTAGCTGAACCAAGGCGGGCATTACTATAACTTCCATCATACGTCAACATTTTATGGTCCAATTTTGCAATCTAACAAAAACCCACAAATGTCTGAACGCCACGGTATACTATAAACACATATATCCCAACCAATGCCATAGAATTAATTAAACCAGTGCAAACCGTGTGAGATTAGGCATCAGGAGGTGTCACACTATCATGATGGGTGAGTATAGAATCTATATAGTCCATCTGAATTACCTTTCATTTGGATTAACACCTTTTTATTAAGAGTCCTATATCTACTAATATGCACTTTCTAGATGAACCAATCATTTATTATAGTTTTGACACGATGTTCCCGCACCTTTGATTATTTTAATGATGTCTTTGTGATCGTTACTTTTAATTACCTTTTGTAGATGTAATAAGATCTGATTATTTTTGGATACTTTTTCTTTGATTTGTTTCATTCATTCATTCTAGGGTATTGGAAGGACTGTATAAATGTAGCAATCTGACTGTAATGCAGTCACCGGCATCCATGATTGTTGCTTCCCCCTCACAAGTTTTACCAGTTTACCTCTGAAACACAAATCTTTACATAACGCTGTTAAAAAAAAGAAAAAAGCAGAAGAAACTAAAACCACAACAGCAACAAAAAAACGGTGTCAGGAAGCTGAATTCTGCATAAGGGCGGCGTCCCCGGAACGGAAAACTCGTATTTATAAACAAGTGGTTGTTTTGACAACTAAAAACCCATCAGTCTGTATAGGAAACGTGGCCACAGATACGAGCGTGGGAGACCAACTGTGGCCGAGACCACTACGGTCAAGGGAGTGGTGAATGTGCAAGTGCAAATGATACACATTGACAAGCACAGGCACTGACTAGTCATGAATAGCAAGTCCTACTGAATACACAAGTAATGCTGCCATACTGTGCACCCTAGTAATGCTGCCACACTGTGCACCCTAGTAATGCTGCCACACTGTGCACCCTAGTAATGCTGCCACACTGTGCACCCTAGTAATGCTGCCACACTGTGCACCCTAGTAATGCTGCCACACTGTGCACCCTAGTAATGCTACCACACTGTGCACCCTAGTAAAGCTGCCACACTGTGCACCCTAGTAATGCTGCCATACTGTGCACCCCAGTAATGCTGCCACACTGTGCACCCTAGTAATGCTGCCACACTGTGCACCCTAGTAATGCTGCCATACTGTGCACCCTAGTAATGCTGCCATACTGTGCACCCTAGTAATACTGCCAAACTGTGCACCCTAGTAATGCTACTACACTGTGCACCCTAGTAAAGCTGCCACACTACACTCTAGTAATGCTGCCACACTGTGCTCCCTAGTAATGCTGCCACACTGTGCACCCTAGTAATGCTGCCACACTGTGCACCCTAGTAATGCTGCCACACTGTGCACCCTAGTAAAGCTGCCACACTGTGCACCCTAGTAATGCTGCCACACTACACTCTAGTAATGCTGCCACACTGTGCTCCCTAGTAATGCTGCCACACTGTGCACCCTAGTAATGCTGCCACACTGTGCACCCTAGTAAAGCTGCCACACTGTGCACCCTAGTAATGCTGCCATACTGTGCACCCCAGTAATGCTGCCACACTGTGCACCCTAGTAATGCTGCCACACTGTGCACCCTAGTAATGCTGCCATACTGTGCACCCTAGTAATGCTGCCATACTGTGCACCCTAGTAATACTGCCAAACTGTGCACCCTAGTAATGCTACTACACTGTGCACCCTAGTAAAGCTGCCACACTACACTCTAGTAATGCTGCCACACTGTGCTCCCTAGTAATGCTGCCACACTGTGCACCCTAGTAATGCTGCCACACTGTGCACCCTAGTAATGCTGCCACACTGTGCACCCTAGTAATGCTGCCACGCTGTGCACCCTAGTAATGCTGCCACACTGTGCACCCTAGTAATGCTGCCACACTGTGCACCCTAGTAATGCTGCCACACTGTGCACCCTAGTAATGCTGCCACACTGTGCACCCTAGTAATGCTGCCACACTGTGCACCCTAGTAATGCTACCACACTGTGCACCCTAGTAAAGCTGCCACACTGTGCACCCTAGTAATGCTGCCATACTGTGCACCCCAGTAATGCTGCCACACTGTGCACCCTAGTAATGCTGCCACACTGTGCACCCTAGTAATGCTGCCATACTGTGCACCCTAGTAATGCTGCCATACTGTGCACCCTAGTAATACTGCCAAACTGTGCACCCTAGTAATGCTACTACACTGTGCACCCTAGTAAAGCTGCCACACTACACTCTAGTAATGCTGCCACACTGTGCTCCCTAGTAATGCTGCCACACTGTGCACCCTAGTAATGCTGCCACACTGTGCACCCTAGTAATGCTGCCACACTGTGCACCCTAGTAATGCTGCCACGCTGTGCACCCTAGTAATGCTGCCACACTGTGCACCCTAGTAATGCTGCCACACTGTGCACCCTAGTAATGCTGCCACACTGTGCACCCTAGTAATGTTGCGACACTGTGCATCCTAGCAATTCTGCCACATTGTGCACCCTAGTAATGCTACCACACTGTATTCCTAAGCAATATTTCCATACTGTATACCTAATCATTCTACCCTAGCAATACTACCAGTCTGTATGTACATCTAACCATGCTCAGATACTGTACATTTTAAAAAATGCCACCATTCTGTGCACCCTAATAATACTACCCTGCTATATACAGTGGTGGCCAAAAGTATTGGCACCCCTGCAATTCTGTCAGATAATACTCAGTTTCTTCCTGAAAATGATTGCAATCACAAATTCTTTGGTCTTATTATCTTCATTTAATTTGCTTGCAAGGAAAAAACACAAAAGAGAATTAAGCAAAAATTAAATCATTGATCATTTCACACAAAACTCCAAAAATGGGCCGGACAAAAGTATTGGCACCCTCAGTCTAATACTTGGTTGCACAACCTTTAGCCAAAATAACTGCGAACAACCGCTTCCGGTAACCATCAATGAGTTTCTTACAATGCTCTGCTGGAATTGTAGACCATTCTTCTTTGGCAAACTGCTCCAGGTCCCTGATATTTGAAGGGTGCCTTCTCCAAACTGCCATTTTGAGATCTCTCCACAGGTGTTCTATGGGATTCACGTCTGGACTCATTGCTGGCCACCTTAGAAGTCTCCAGTGCTTTCTCTCAAACCATTTTATAGTGCTTTTGGAAGTGTGTTTTGGGTCATTGTCCTGCTGGAAGACCCATGACCTCTGAGGGAGACCCAGCTTTCTCACACTGGGCCCTACATTATGCTGCAAAATTTGTTGGTTGTCTTCAGACTTCATAATGCCATGCACACGGTCAAGCAGTCCAGTGCCAGAGGCAGCAAAGCAACCCCAAAACATCAGGGAACCTCCGCCATGTTTGACTGTAGGGACCGTGTTCTTTTCTTTGAATGCCTCTTTTTTTTCCTGTACACTCTATGTTGATGCTTTTTGCCAAAAAGCTCTACTTTTGTCTCATCTGACCAGAGAACATTCTTCCAAAACGTTTTAGGCTTTCTCAGGTAAGTTTTGGCAAACTCCAGCCTGGCTTTTTTATGTCTCTGGGTAAGAAGTGGGGTCTTCCTGGGTATCCTACCATACAGTCCCTTTTCATTCAGATGCCGACGGATAGTACGTGTTGACACTGTTGTACCCTCGGACTGCTGGGCAGCTTGAACTTGTTTGGATGTTAGTCGAGGTTCTTTATCCACCATCCGCACAATCTTGCGTTGAAATCTCTCGTCAATTTTTCTTTTCCGTCCACATCTAGGGAGGTTAGCCACAGTGCCATGGGCTTTACACTTCTTGATGACACTGCGCACGGAAGACACAGGAACATTCAGGTCTTTGGAGATGGACTTGTAGCCTTGAGATTGCTCATGCTTCCTCACAATTTGGTTTCTCAAGTCCTCAGACAGTTCTTTGGTCTTCTTTCTTTTCTCCATGCTCAATGTGGTCACACAAGGACACAGGACAGAGGTTGAGTCAACTTTAATCCATGTTAACTGGCTGCAAGTGTGATTTAGTTATTGCCAACACCTGTTAGGTGCCACAGGTAAGTTACAGGTGCTGTTAATTACACCAATTAGAGAAGCATCACATGATTTTTCAAATGGTTCCAATACTTTTGTCCACCCCCTTTTTTAGGTTTGGTGTGGAATTGTATCCAATTTGGCTTTAGGACAATTCTTTTTGTGTTTTTTCATTGAAGACAAATTAAATGAAGATAATAAGACCAAAGAATTTGTGATTGCAATCATTTTCAGGAAGAAACTGAGTATTATCTGACAGAATTCCAGGGGTGCCAATACTTTTGGCCACCACTGTACCTTAGCGATATTGTCATACTATATACCATAGCCAGAGGCAGAGTGTTCATTTAGCAGACATCTATTTCTCCCGACACCTCCATACACATGAGCGTGCGTCTCCACTGAGCGTTTCTGTGTTTTCCACGGGGAGAAAGGAGAAACAAATTTCTCTGCCGGCGGTATATCTTCCCTTAAAAACAATAAACTGATATCATCAGTTGGAAGAGTCAGGAGACCTGTGAACATAAGCAAAGGCAATGTATACTGTAAATCTTAAAAATGCTGCCCTACTGTACACCTGAGCAATGCTGAACCTAGAAATGCTGCCATACTGTATAAATAATACTGCCCTACTGTACACCTGAGTAATGCTGCACCTAGAAATGCCATACTGTATAAATAATACTGCCCTACTGTACACCTGAGTAATGCTGCACCTAGAAATGCTGCCATACTGTATAAATAATACTGCTCTACTGTACACCTGAGTAATGCTGCACCTAGAAATGCTGCCATACTGTATAAATAATACTGCCCTACTGTACACCTGAGCAATGCTGAACCTAGAAATGCTGCCATACTGTATAAATAATACTGCCCTACTGTACACCTGAGTAATGCTGCACCTAGAAATGCCATACTGTATAAATAATACTGCCCTACTGTACACCTGAGTAATGCTGCACCTAGAAATGCTGCCATACTGTATAAATAATACTGCTCTACTGTACACCTGAGTAATGCTGCACCTAGAAATGCTGCCATACTGTATAAATAATACTGCCCTACTGTACACCTGAGCAATGCTGCACCTAGAAATGCTGCCATACTGCATAAATAATACTGCCCTACTGTACACCTGAGTAATGCTGCACCTAGAAATGCTGCCATACTGTATAAATAATACTGCTCTACTGTACACCTGAGCAATGCTGCACCTAGAAATGGTGCCATACTGTATAAATAATACTGCCCTACTGTACACCTGAGCAATGCTGCACCTAGAAATGCTGGCATACTGTATAAATAATACTGCCCTACTGTACACCTGAGCAATGCTGCACCTAGAAATGCTGCCATACTGTATAAATAATGCTGCTCTACTGTACACCTGAGCAATGCTGCACCTAGAAATGCTGCCATACTGTATAAATAATGCTGCTCTACTGTATACCTGAGTAATGCTGCACCTAGAAATGCTGCCATACTGTATAAATAATGCTGCTCTACTGTACACCTGAGCAATGCTGCACCTAGAAATGCTGCCATACTGTATAAATAATACTGCCCTACTGTACACCTGAGCAATGCTGCACCTAGAAATGCTGCCATACTGTATAAATAATACTGCCCTACTGTACACCTAAACACTGTTGTCCTTGAGAAGCCCTAAAAGATGTCACTTTACTGTAAGCCGATGCAATAACACCTTTCTGTAGAACTAAAAAATGACACTACTGTAATAATATGTAATCAATAATATGGCCAAACTGTACAGCTAAACAATACACCTATGCTTACACCTAAGCAATGCTGCCTTGCCATATACTTGGATTATACCATGGTGCTGTACACCCAGAAATGCTGCTACACTTCAAGCATAAAAATGTCACCACAATGTGCACATAAAATACGTCGCCATATGGCGCCCCAATGTATTTAATGCTGAAATTATATCTCTAGATAATTAGTCCTTGGCAATACCGCCATAAGTCATGCACACGCACACACTATCCCACCAGAATCTCCTTGATCTGCTGATGTCATAATAACAAACACAGATTTATTGATGATGTCATTCACTGCTTTCTGCCCCTCCTCTCCTTAAATCCTCTGTGCTGTCACTCTACCTCAGTCTGTGACTAATAACTCACATCCCCATGATGACACCTGCAGATGTGTCCTCACTATCACCATAGATTCAAGAGTAGAGAGCTCACGCATTCCTCTTCTGAAATACTCTGTGCTGCTGTGGATCACAGTCCTATCAGTCTGGACTCATTCTATATCGATCTGTAAAATCCTTTACTACTAGCCCCATTACCTTGTGACACGCAGGTCTGTTGCTGCTTCCCACAAAATTGGCTTACTCTTGTCCTAAAATACTCTGTGCTGCTGTCACGTCACAAAGTTTATTGTATTTCGCCCGGATTGATTGACATGTCATATTACTAGATGCTCTGGGGTCTTGTTTTTCATCTTTTGACGGTTCTATCCGGCTCCTGCCTGGTTTTTACCGCATATGTATCGGGCAGATGCCTGCGCAATGAACGGCCGGCTGTAGTGACTCAACCGCTAGCCCTGACGTGGATGGGTCCAGTCGCCACAGGCTCTCCGCAGACGGCACAGCGGCATTTTCCAGCGAGCTGGTAATTTTATTTGACAGTTTCCACAGATGTTTGTCATTGAAAAACCCTTGTTTGTAACGGTTTGTTACCCGAACACGCAAATATTATCAAAGGGAACTTGGCCATTCATGTTCCAGTGGATAACGACTTCATGAATCCATTTTCAAGAACATGTTCCCCATTGACTCCAGGCAGAATGACAGAAGATATCTTCACTTATTTACCAGTTTGTTTTCATTCTGTGCAGTGTAGAGCAAAAAAGCTTCTAAATGGAAACCATCAACGAGTAGGATGCATTTGCAATCAAAATTTTCCACCCACCCCATCATTCCAATATTGGTTTATTAGCAAAAATGTACAAATTTTCTGTTTGCAATAAACCAATGAAACAAGAACAATGTAAATATTTCAACACTACTGATATAACCAATGGTTTCTCCAAATACAGCCAAAATGCCACTTTTTCTAACTCCAGCAGTCTGAGAATTATTCACCCCTTCACAACCAGTGTCTTTAATGCTTAGTAGAGCCCCGCTGGCTGTTATGACCTGCTCACCCTCTGACTGTTATGACCTGCCCACCCTCTGGCTGTTATGACCTACCCACCCTCTGGCTGTTATGACCTGCCCACCCTCTGGCTGTTATGACCTGCTCACCCTCTGGCTGTTATGACCTGCTCACCCTCTGGCTGTTATGACCTGCTCACCCTCTGGCTGTTATGACCTGCTCACCCTCTGGCTGTTATGGCCTGCTTCCTCTCTGGCTGTTATGCCCTGCTCACCCTCTGGCTGTTATGCCCTGCTCACTCTCTGGCTGTTATGCCCTGCTCACCCTCTGGCTGTTATGACCTGCTCACCCTCTGGCTGTTATGACATGCTCACCCTCTGGCTGTTATGGCCTGCTTCCCCTCTAGCTGTTATGACCAGCTTCACCTCTGGCTGTTACGGCATGCTTCTCCTCTTGCTGTTATGACCAGCTTCCCCTCTGGCTGTTATGGCATGCTTCCCCTCTTGTTGTTATGACCAGCTTCCCCTCTGGCTGTTATGACCAGCTTCCCCTCTGGCTGTTATAACCAGCTTCCCCTCTGGCTGTTATGGCATGCTTCCTCTCTGGCTGTTATGGCATGCTTCCCCTCTTGCTGTTATGACCTGCTTCCCCTCTGGCTGTTATGACCGGCTTCCCTTCTGGCTGTTATGACATGCCTTACATGTAATGTAGAGCCAGACAGCAGCTTCTGGCAGTGTTCCTGGGCAATCTTACCCCTTTCGTCATGACTAATGGCCCCCAAGTCACTAATATTCTTGGGTTGTTATGAGGGAAGTCCAAAAACAGAAGAGATCATTGCCTGTACAAACAAAGATATATTAAGGATACAAAAAGATAGAGTGGCATTGAATGTTCCTAGAGAGAACACCAGCTACTCTACCTGGACGCACCAAGAAGAAGAAGCCATCACCGGCTTCCACCAGGTTCCTGAGGAGGCCGGTGGCCAAATACTCTCCAGTTACTCCAAAAGTCCTGCAGTGAGATTTTGTGACCGCAGGGACTGAGAGTTCAGTTTATACAGTAAGGTAAATACTAAACACTGAATGTCTTCGTACACAAACTCCAAGATGTCACCTCTATTGAGGGAAAAGCACAAGAAATGTCACCTCCATGTTCAAAACCGTAAAAATAAGCCATTGAAGTTCAGGGATTTTGTTCTCTGCAGTGAGTGTCTGTAGGAGGAAAAGGAAGCAAATACTGAAAATAACAGTAGGGGTGGCTCTGTGATGCCTACTGTGAAGAATGATGAAAGCTCATTGATGCCTATAGTGAAGTCTCAGGTATGCCTACACTGATGCACGATGGGGGCTCATTGAAGCCTAAAGTGAAACATGGCTGTGGCTCAGTGATGCCCATAGTGAAGAATGGTGGGGACTTGGTGATGCCTACAGTAAAGCATTGTGATGGCTTTGTAATGCCTACAGTGAAGCATGGTGGTGGCTCCGTGATGCCTACAGTGAAGAAAGTCAGAAGCTCATTGATGACTATAGTAAGGCATAACAGAGGCTCTGAGACACCTACAATAAAGAATGGTCTTGGTTGACAGTGTAACATGTCTGTGGCTCTGTGATGCCTACTTTGAAGAATGGCAGAAGCTCATTGATGACTACAGTAAAGCATAACTAGAGCTAAGAGAGGCCTACAGTAAAGCATGGTGTTTGTTTAGTGATGCCTACAGTGAAGAATGGTAGAAGCTCATTGATGCCTACAGTGAAGCATTGAGATGACTCAGTGATACCAACAGTAAAGTATAGAGATGGCTCGGTGATGCCTACAGTGAAGCATGGATGGTGGCTTAGTGATGTCTACATTGAATTTCAGCACATGCACATGCGGATTATCATTGGGGAACATGGCAGACCTTCTACCAAGTGTTTTTAAGCGTTTCTGCAGCAGAATTGCCGCTGCGGAAACGCTTAAAAAACGCATAGTGGGCACACAGCCTTAAAGAGGATGCAGCTACAGTATCGGTTCAACATCAGCACAGAGCTTGCTCAGGAACGGCAGCAGGCAGGTGTCAGTGCATTTGCACAATCAGTGATGTGAATGTTTTTTTAGGTTGCCTGGTGTGAATTAGGGCAGCAAAGAAGCCACTTCTCTCCAAGAAAAACATCAAGGACAGACTGACATTCTGAAGGACGATCATGTATTGACCTTCAAAAGACTGGGATAAAGTTATTTTCTCTGATGAAGCTTCTTCAGACTGTTTGGGGCATCTAGAAGAATGATTGTCCAGAAAAGAGGAGGTAACGCTGCCATGAGTCCTGTGTCTGCCAACAATAAAGCATTCAGAGACCACTCGTGTGGGGGCTTCTCATCCATGGAGGAGGCTCACTCACAATGTGTGGGGGCTTCTCATCCATGGAGGGGGGTCACTCACAATGTGTGGGGGCTTCTCATCCATGGAGGGGGCTCACTCACAATGTGCGGGGGATTCTCATCCATGGGGGGGGTCACTCACAATGTGTGGGTTCTTCTCATCCATGGAGGGGGTCACTCACAATGTGCGGGGGATTCTTATCCATGGAGGGGATCACTCACAATATGCGGGGGATTCTCATCCATGGAGGAGTCTCACTCACAATGTGCAGGGTCTTCTTATCCATGGAGGGGGGTCACTCACATGTGTAGGGTCTTCTTATCCATGGAGGGGATCACTCACAATATGCGGGGGATTCTCATCCATGGAGGAGTCTCACAATGTGCAGGGTCTTCTTATCCATGGAGGGGGGTCACTCACAATGTGCGGGGGATTCTCATTCATGGAGGGGCTCATTCACAATGTGTGGGGGCTTCTCATCCATGGAGGGGGTCACTCACAATGTGTGGTGGCTTCTCATCTATGGAAGGGGGGCTCACTCACAATGTACAGGGGCTTCTCATCCATGGATGGGCTCACTCACAATGTGCGGGGATTCTCATCCATGGAGGGGGCTCTCTCACAATGTGTGGGGGCTTCTCATCCATGGAGGGGCTCACTCACAATGTGCGGGGGATTCTCATCCATGGAGGGGGTCACTCACAATGTGTGGGGGCTTCTCATCCATGGAGGGGTCACTCACAATGTGCAGGGGATTCTCATCCATGGAGGGGCTCACTCACAATGTGCGGGGGATTCATCCATGGAGGGGGTCACTCACAATGTGCGCGTGATTCTCATCCATGGAGGGGCTCACTCACAATGTGCAGGGGATTCTCATCCATGGAGGGGCTCACTCGCAATGTGCGGGGGATTCTCATCCATGGAGGGGGTCACTCACAATGTGTGGGGTCTTCTCATCCATGGAGGGGGGGCTCACTCAAAATGTGCAGGGGATTCTCATCCATGGAGGGGCTCACTCACAATGTGCGGGGGATTCTCATCCATGGAGGGGGTCACTCACAATGTGTGGGGGCTTCTCATCCATGGAGGGGTCACTCACAATGTGCAGGGGATTCTCATCCATGGAGGGGCTCACTCACAATGTGCGGGGGATTCATCCATGGAGGGGCTCACTCACAATGTGCAGGGGATTCTCATCCATGGAGGGGCTCACTCACAATGTGCGGGGGCTTCTCATCCATGGATGGGCTCACTCACAATGTGCGGGGGCTTCTCATTCATGGAGGAGGCTCACTCACAATGTGCAGGGGCTTCTCATTCATGGAGGAGGCTCACTCACAATGTGCGGGGGCTTCTCATTCATGGAGGAGGCTCACTCACAATGTACGGGGGCTTCTCATTCATGGAGGAGGCTCACTCAGCGGGGGCTTCTCATCCACGGAGAGGGCTCACTTACAATTTTTAGTAAGATCACAGCCATGAATAATGAACTGGATCTAAACCTCCTCCAAGAGCAACTTCTCCCATCATGTAGGACAATGTGGTGATGATGCTTTTTTCAAACATGACGGTGACCACGTCACAAGGCAAAAGTGACAACTAAGTGGCTCGGTGAATAAAACATTGACATTTTGGGTCCACGGCAATGAAACTTTCCGATCTCAGTACCATTGTGAACCTGCGGTCAATCCTGAAAAATCAACAAACAAAAACCCAGAAATTGTGATAAACGCCAAACTCTGATGAGACAGGAACGGGGTCATCAGTCAGGATCTGCCCAAAAGCTGATATCCATTCCGGATGGGATACACCTGAAAAAGACGCCATGTGCACATAGCCAGGGCCGGTTCGAGGTTTTTCTGGGCCCCGGGCGAAATAGTCTCAGTGGCCCCTTTAACACATACCACGATTCATGATGCACAAATACCGCAGAGAAATATATATATATAGTACAATCCAAAGATTTCACTTCTTACATTACATGAGTGATATCTTTTGTAAATTCCACAATAGCTCAGAAACCAGCGAATTGCTCCACACAGTATACTGGCCCCCATATAGCGCTCCGTACAGGATATTGGCCCCCATATAACGCTCCATACGGAATACTGGCCCCCATATAACGTTCCATTCAGAATACTGGCCCCCATATAACGCTCCATACGGAATACTGGCCCCCATTTAACGCTCCATACGGAATACTGGCCCCATCTAATGCTCCATACAGAATACTGACCCCCATATAACGCTCCATAAAGAATACTGGCCCCCATAAAACGCTCCGTACAGGATACTGGCCCCCATATAACACTCCGTACACGATACTGGTCTCCTTATAATGCTCCATACAGGATACTGGCCCCCATATAATGCTCCATGCAGGCTGTTCCCCCCTTATAATGTTCCATGCAGGCTGTTCCCCCCCCTTATAATGCCCCATGCAGGCTGCTCCCCCCATATAATACCCCATGCAGGATGTCACCCCCCATATAATGCCCCATGCAGGATGTCACCCCCCATATAATGCACCATGCAGGATGTCACTCCCATATAATGCCACATGCAGGATGTCACTTCTCCCCCCCATATAATGCCCCATGCAGGATGTCACCCCCCATATAATGCCCCATGCAGGATGTCACTCCCCATATGACCCATGCAGGATGTCACTCCCCCCATATAATGCCCCATGCAGGATGTCCCTTTCCCCCCATATAATGCCCCATGCAGGATGTCCCTTTCCCCCCATATAATGCCCCATGCAGGATGTCCCTTTCCCCCACCATATAATGCCCCATGCAGGATGTCACCCCCCCATATAATGCCCCATGCAGGATGTCCCTTTCCCCCCATATAATGCCCCATGCAGGATGCTCCTTTTGCCCCCATATAGTGCCCCATGCAGGATGTCCCTTGTCCCCCCCCATGTAATGCCCCATGCAGGATGTCACTTGTTCCCGACCATATAATGCCCCATGCAGGATGTCACCCCCATATAATGCCCCATGCTGGATGTCACTCCCCCATAAAATGCCCCATGCAGGATGTCACCCCCCATATAATGCCCCATGCAGGATGTCACCCCCGTCTCTTTAAAATGCCCCATGCAGGATATCACCCCCCCTCTTTATAAAGCCCCATGCAGGATGTTGCCCCCCCATATAATGCCCCATGCAGGATGTCCCTTTCCCCCCATATAATGCCCCATGCAGGATGTTCATTTCCTCCCCATATAATGCCCCATGCAGGATGTCCCTTTACCCCCATATAATGCCCCATGCAGGATGTCCCTTGTCCCCCCCCCCATATAATGCCCCATGCAGGATGTCACCTCCCCCCATATAATGCCCCATGCAGGATGTCACTTGTTCCCCACTATATAATGCCCCATGCAGGATGTCACCCCCCATATAATGCCCCATGCAGGATGTCACCCCCATCTCTTTAAAATGCCCCATGCAGGATGTTACCCCCCATATAATGCCCATGCAGGATGTCCCTTTCCTCCACCATATAATGCCCCTTGCAGGATGTTACCCTCCCATATAATGCCTCATGCAGGATGTCACCCCCCCATATAATGTCCCATGCAGGATGTCACTCCCCCATATAATGCCCCATGCAGGATGTCACCCCCCCATATAATGCCCCATGCAGGATGTTACTCCCCATATAATGCCTCATGCAGGATGTCACCCCCCCATATAATGCCCCATGCAGGATGTCACTCCCCATATAATGCCCCATGCAGGATGTCACTCTCCCATATAATGCCCCATGCAGGATGTCACTCCCCCATATAATGCCCCATGCCTCCAAACATTAAAAAAAAAATCAAATACCTCACTCCTCCTCACCATATAATGCCCCATGCAGGATGTTACCCTCCCATATAATGCCCCATGCAGGATGTTACCCTCCCATATAATGCCCCATGCAGGATGTTACCCTCCCATATAATGCCCCATGCAGGATGTCACCCCCCCATATAATGCCCCATGCAGGATGTCACCCCCCCATATAATGCCCCATGCAGGATGTCACTCCTCCATATAATGCCCCATGCAGGATGTCACTCCCCCACCATATAATGTCCCATGCAGGATGTCACTCCCCCACCATATAATGTCCCATGCAGGATGTCACTCCCCCATATAATGCCCCATGCAGGATGTCACTCCCCCACCATATAGTGCCCCATGCAGGATGTCACCTCCCCCCCATATAATGCCTGATGCAGGATGTCACCTCCCCCCCATATAATGCCCCATGCAGGATGTCACTCCCCCATATAATGCCCATGCAGGATGTCACTCGCTCATATAATGCCCCATGCAGGATGTCACCCTCCCCATATAATTCCCCATGCAGGATGTCACTCCCTCATATAATGCCCCATGCAGGATGTCCACCCCCCCATATAATGCCCCATGCAGGATGTCACTCCCTCATATAATGCCCCATGCAGGATGTCAGCCCCCCATATAATGCCCCATGCAGGATGTCACTCCCTCATATAATGCCCCATGCAGGATGTCACCCCCCCCCATATAATGCCCCATGCAGGATGTCACTCCCTCATATAATGCCCCATGCAGGATGTCACTCCCTCATATAATGCCCCATGCAGGATGTCACCCCCCCCATATAATGCCCCATACAGGATGTCACTCCCTCATATAATGCCCCATGCCTCCAAACATTAAATAAAAATAAAATACTCACCTCGCTTCTCACCTGCTGCCGCTGCTCAGGTCCGGACTCCAGCGTCGCTGGCGTCGTCCCGCTCTGCGCTGCCTGTGATGGCTCAGGGGAGTGCGCGGTGGAAAGACGTCACCGCACCCTCTGACCTAAGACATCACAGGGAGCGCACAGCAGGAAGACAGCGGATCTGTGGAGGCACGGGGAGAGGTAAGTATCCGGCTGCCGGGGCCCTGAGAAAGCGGGGGAGAGGGGCGGGCGCTTCTCCTCTGCCCATAGCCCGGCGGGGTGCCGACCGCGAGTGGGCCCCCCTGCCTGTTCAGGACCCCGGCACTTGCTCGAGTGCTAACGCTGGCCCTGCACATAACCTTGTAGAGTTTCTGATCAAAAAACTCAGTGTGAACATAACCTTACAAAGTCTTTTTTCTGTAGACCAGCCTGGAACCCGACAGAAAAAGCGCAGCAAAACCACTGCAAAAAGTGAACGTAACACACAGCAATGTAAAAACGACTCGGCTGTGTAGTCACTGCAAAAGCTATGTCAAAACCACGAATGAAGCCACTTCAAGAAAAGTCCACCAGCTTTTTCCTGAAGCGACCGCCTAGGTCTGCCAACACGACACCGTGTGGACATAGGCTCAGACTATGATCATATGGAGCTTTCTGGAGGTAGTAAAAACGGGTTTTCAAGTGGAAACCAACGTCAGGAAACACTACTTCTTTTGGAAGTTTTTGTAAGAATATTTTGTTTTCTGAAGCAGTTTTGAAAAGTTTTTCAAGGGTTTTTGTTGCATTTTATTCTTTTTCCTGAAGTGTTTTTTGAAACCTTTTGATTGGACCGCGCCTAGTTTAGAGCATTTTCCATCAGGAGACACTTCAAAGAAGTGACATGCACATTGTTTTTTTCTCAATCTAGAGTCTATCAAAGCCTGAAAAACTCTCTAAAGACTAAACATGTGACCAGCAAAGTGCTTTTACAGTAGTCTTTTCAAGCTTTTTTTTTTTTTAGCTATTTTTCAGGCATTTTTCAGAGCAGACCTGCTCCAAAAGACTCATTAAAAAACTGCACACATCCCAAGTCCTGCATACATTGATGAGCCCGGGCTTTATATTTCATAGGGTGAAGCATCTGATATATTCGACAGGAATGTGATGTCTCTAATCCCTCCATCGTACATCTTCCTCTGGGGAATTCCACAAATGGTCATGTATACCGTTATACTATGGCCAGGAATGCAGGCGTGCATCGGGAGGACAGATCGGAGCATTTACACATAATTAAAGGCACAGTGGGGTCACATACTTTCCAGTGTGCAGTTGTGACCAGAGGTGAGGCTTGCATGGACTTGTAGTCCTTTCCGCAGACTTTCTAGTACATATAAACCACCATTCTATCTGCATAAGTCCTCGTTCTATTGTCCTTTTTTGTTTATCAGATAAATGGACAAAAATTTACCATTTTTCATCAGTTCGTTGGATAAAATTTCCGGCCATTTTTGCTCCACGTGCCTGTTTTCACCATCAACGTGGCATTCATTTTTTCCAAGCTTTTTCTTCTACCCTCGAGGCCCTGTTCTTGCGTGCAAACATGCTGCGTTTTTTTTCTGCAAGAATTTTGTACGAAAATAAGCAATAGCAATTTGCTACAATTGTTGCACTTTTGCATTGTATTTTTTGCGGTATTTTTTTTTTTTGACTGCAGAGCCACTGGAAATCTCCACTAAATGCATTTTATTACATACATTTTTTTTTCAAGCTTATAGGAGAATATTGCAATAAAACAATGTACAGTTCCAAAACTTCTTTACACTCAAAGTGGGAACGAGTTTTTAGGAAATCACATCCACTTCGCTTAACCTATTTAAACAAGACAGATTTTCATTACAGAAAAAAACCCAAAACACAGCGTATAGCCGATAACTCATTAATTGCTGAGGGTCCAGCTGTTGGTGATCTCGAGAACGGGACTCTGTAGAGATCCATCCGAATGGAGTGGAAGTCGAGTATGTGCAGCTTGGCCGCGTTGGACTGCCGGAGATAGCGGCGCTCTGTACTCTGCTTTTTCCAACCTTCCCATGCAGAACGAATGAAGCAGAGGAGCACATACTCGCGCTCCAATCTGATGGGTCTCTGCAGAGCCCCTTTTTCAGGATCAGTTGGGGTAAAATCAGTCGGACCTCCAAGGATCAATAATTTATCCCCTATCCCACCTATGCAGGATAACTTAGTAACCAGGAACAACCCCTTTTAAGTCCAATGTCATCCAATTTCACCACCCTCCCCCACCCCCAGAATAAAAAGAATCCTGTATGAACCCCTGGGTCTGCATTCCTGACAATTGCGGACAATCTGCTGTGATAACATTTCTGATATGTAACACTCAGCTCTTCCGCGGCGTTAATCATATTACACAAAGAGCGCAGCAGCCTGCTGATTTCCAGGGCCGGTGCCAGGAATATCCGGTGAATTCCCTGCCCGAATTTTCCAGGGAAATCTTTGCTGTGTTTACAGTATGATAAAAAAAATAAAATAAAACGTGAAGCGCGTTTAATGGACACTAAAATGTCTTCATTTATATCTTATCAAGCGAGAGAAATAAACAGAAAATGTAAAAGCGGATACAAAATAACCATCGAAGGCACAAAAAGAAACAACAGAAATACAACAATGCATTGAAAAGGTCCCATCAGATGATTTCTGGTTTCTCCTTCACTTAAGACCAAAGTAAATAATCTGGAACGACGGTATAAAATATTCCTACCACCCGGTGATTCGTCTGCCGGTACAACTCAATATTCAGTCCAGATGCCGGTGTGTTTTTCTCTTCTATCAGAGGGCAAAGATAAAAATAAGATGAATATATTTGAATTTTTAGATATTATTTTTATTTTTTTTTTTTACATTTTTCTTTTGCCAACTTTTAGAATCGGAATCAGAAAGAGCGGACCAATATCAGACATCTGGTCAAGTCTCTCCTTAGTTAGCAAATTGGAAGCAAAATCAGATTGTCTGAGAACGGATAAGAAATGATGAATTACTGCAGTATCAGTCAAAAGTTTGGACAAAACCGTTCATGCAATGGTTTTCCTTGTTCTTATTGGAATGTGAACGATGTAAATTCAGACTGAAGGCAGCAAATCCACAAAGGAAGGAAGGAAGGAACACATATGGAAACAAGGAGTAAAGAAACACGAGTGAAACAAACCAGAAAACCTGTTAATAATAATAATAATAATAATAATAATCTTTTTAGTTATATAGCGCCAACATATTCCACAGCACTTTACAATTCAGACAATTTCCAGACCTTATCACTGTCCCCATTGGGGCTCACAATCTACATTCCTTATCAGTATGACTTTGGAATGTGGAGAACCTGGAGGAAACCCACGTAAACATGGGGAGAACATACAAACTCTTTGCAGATGTTGTCCTTGGTGGGATAACCAATAATAACCAAAAATGGATCACAAGACTCCTGATAAATACCGGTGAGGCTAGTCACTACTTATAGACTGACTGTAAGGCCGGTTTCACATGAAAAACCGGTACCGGAGATATCTGTGTCCGAGTGAGTCACACGTGTGGTAACCGTGTGCCGCCCGTGTGCCACATCAGGATCACACAGATAGGCAACTGAGAATCAGTGTACAGTTAGCACTGTTCCCAAGCGCCGGTGCTGAACACTGCCCTCATCATGGTTTCCTGCCGGCGCTGCGATCAGCACCAGCAGGGACCATGATGAGGATAGTAGTAGTCTTCTCCCGGTGTCCACCTGTGTAAAAATAAAATAATAAAATCTATGTACTCCCCTCTCCTAGGTGTCCCCCGCTGTAATCCATGCGTCCGCTGCTGCCGAGGAGCCGGGGAGAATGAGTCGCTCCGGAGCTGCAGCTCAGGAGCGGTGTCATGCCACTCACTGAGCGCAGCTCCAAAGCTGCTCATTCTCCCCGACTCCTCGGCATCAGCGTTTGCATGGATTACAGCAGGGGACACCTAGGAGAGCTGAGTACATGGATTTATTATTTTATTCTTATTTTTACACAGGTGGACACTGGGAGAAGACTACTACTACCCTCATCATTGTCCCTGCTGGTGCTGATTCCCAGGCGCTGATACGTGTTACACGGATGACACTCAGATGTCATCCGTATGGTACAGTTTGCGGACTGCATATCCGCAAAAAAACAGACTTGGCTCAGTGTAGAGCACACGACACACGGTCCGCGAAAACACACTGAGATGTGCGAAAACACACTGAGATCTGCCTCTGTCAGTGTCTCCGGTACGTGTTGAAACTGTCACGACTCCGGAGATACTGAGTGTGAAAGAGCCGTAAGGCAGAGTGGTCAAGAGGTCCAAGGTCAAAAGCCAAGAAGGTACGTCAAAGACAGAGGGATCAGGCAAATGGATAGTCAGGGGCAAACTCTCTGGGGTCTGGTAACTAAAGTCAAATTAATTTTGATGAACTATTCATAAATCTATCTTCATGGTTGTAAACAATTTAATTAACACAAACAACTGCCAAAGGTGTGTGTGTGTATATATATATATATATATATATATATATATATATATATATATATATATATACAGTACAGACCAAAAGTTTGGACACACTTTCTCATTTCAAGATTTTTCTATATTTTCATGACCATGAAAATTGTACATTCACACTGAAGGCATCAAAACTATGAATTAACACATGTGGAATTATATACTTTACAAAAAAGTGTGAAACAACTGAAAATATGTCTTATATTCTAGGTTCTTCAAAGTAGCCACCTTTTGCTTTGATGACTGCTTTGCACACTCTTGGCATTCTCTTGATGAGCTTCAAGAGGTAGTCACCGGAAATGGTCTTCCAACAATCTTGAAGGAGTTCCCAGAGATGCTTAGCACTTGTTGGCCCTTTTGCCCTCACTTTGCGGTCCAGTTCACCCCAAACCATCTCGATTGGGTTCAGGTCTGGTGACTGTGGAGGCCAGGTCATCTGGCGTAGCCCCCCATCACTCTCCTTCTTGGTCAAATAGCCCTTACACAGCCTGGAGGTGTGTTTGAGGTCATTGTCCTGTTGAAAAATAAATGATGGTCCAACTAAACGCAAACCGGATGGAATAGCATGCTGCTGCAAGATGCTGTGGTAGCCATGCTGGTTCAGTATGCCTTCAATTTTGAATGAATTCCCAACAGTGTCACCAGCAAAGCACCCCCACACCATCACACCTCCTCCTCCATGCTTCACGGTGGGAACCAGGCATGTAGAGTCCATCCGTTCACCTTTTCTGCGTCGCACAAAGACACGGTGGTTGGAACCAAAGATCTCATATTTGGACTCATCAGACCAAAGCACAGATTTCCACTGGTCTAATGTCCATTCCTTGTGTTCTTTAGCCCAAACAAGTCTCTTCTGCTTGTTGCCTGTCCTTAGCAGTGGTTTCCTAGCAGCTATTTTACCATGAAGGCCTGCTGCACAAAGTCTCCTCTTAACAGTTGTTGTAGAGATGTGTCTGCTGCTAGAACTCTGTGTGGCATTGACCTGGTCTCTAATCTGAGCAGCTGTTAACCTGCGATTTCTGAGGCTGGTGACTCGGATAAACTTATCCTCAGAAGCAGAAGTGACTCTTGATCTTCCTTTCCTGGGGCGATCCTCATGTGAGCCAGTTTCTTTGTAGCGCTTGATGGTTTTTGTAACTGCACTTGGGGACACTTTCAAAGTTTTCCCAATTTTTCACACTGACTGACCTTCATTTCTTAAAGTAATGATGGCCACTCGTTTTTCTTTACTTAGCTGCTTTTTTCTTGCCATAATACAAATTCTAACAGTATATTCAATAGGACTATCAGCTGTGTATCCACCTGACTTCTGCACAACACAACTGATGGTCCCAACCCCATTTATAAGGCAAGAAATCCCACTTATTAAACCTGACAGGGCACACCTGTGAAGTGAAGACCATTTCCGATGACTACCTCTTGAAGCTCATCAAGAGAATGCCAAGAGTGTGCAAAGCAGTCATCAAAGCAAAAGGTGGCTACTTTGAAGAACCTAGAATATAAGACATATTTTCAGTTGTTTCACACTTTTTTGTTAAGTATATAATTCCACATGTGTTAATTCATAGTTTTGATGCCTTCAGTGTGAATGTACAATTTTCATAGTCATGAAAATACAGAAAAATCTTTAAATGAGAAGGTGTGTCCAAACTTTTGGTCTGTACTGTATATATATATATGTATATATATATATATATATGTATATATATATAATACAGTGCTGGCCAAAAGTATTGGCACCCCTGCAATTCTATCAGATAATACTCAGTTTCTTCCTGAAAATGATTGCAATCACACATTCTTTGGTCTTATTATCTTCATTTAATTTGCTTGCAAGGAAAAAACACAAAAGAGAATTAAGCAAAAATCAAATCATTGATCATTTCACACAAAACTCCAAAAAAAGGCCAGACAAAAGTATTGGCACCCTCAGCCTAATACTTGGTTGCACAACCTTTAGCCAAAATAACTGCGAACAACCGCTTCCGGTAACCATCAATGAGTTTCTTACAATGCTCTGCTGGAATTGTAGACCATTCTTCTTTTTCAGCAAGCTGCTCCAGGTCCCTGATATTTGAAGGGTGCCTTCTCCAAACTGCCATTTTGAGATCTCTCCACAGGTGTTCTATGGGATTCAGGTCTGGACTCATTGCTGGCCACCTTAGAAGTCTCCAGTGCTTTCTCTAAAACCATTTTATAGTGCTTTTGGAAGTGTGTTTTGGGTCATTGTCCTGCTGGAAGACCCATGACCTCTGAGGGAGACCCAGCTTTCTCACACTGGGCCCTACATTATGCTGCAAAATTTGTTGGTAGTCTTCAGACTTCATAATGCCATGCACACGGTCAAGCAGTCCAGTGCCAGAGGCAGCAAAGCAACCCCAAAACATCAGGGAACCTCCGCCATGTTTGACTGTAGGGACCGTGTTCTTTTCTTTGAATGCCTCTTTTTTTTCCTGTACACTCTATGTTGATGCTTTTTCCCAAAAAGCTCTACTTTTGTCTCATCTGACCAGAGAACATTCTTCCAAAACGTTTTAGGCTTTCTCAGGTATGTTTTGGCAAACTCCAGCCTGGCTTGTTTATGTCTTGGGGTAAGAAGTGGGGTCTTCCTGGGTATCCTACCATACAGTCCCTTTTCATTCAGACGCCGACGGATAGTACGGGTTGACACTGTTGTACCCTCGGACTGCAGGGCAGCTTGAACTTGTTTGGATGTTAGTAGAGGTTCTTTATCCACCATCCGCACAATCTTGCGTTGAATTCTCTCGGCAATTTTTCTTTTCCGTCCACATCTAGGGAGGTTAGCCACAGTGCCATGGGCTTTACACTTCTTGATGACACTGCGCACGGAAGACACAGGAACATTCAGGTCTTTGGAGATGGACTTGTAGCCTTGAGATTGCTCATGCTTCCTCACAATTTGGTTTCTCAAGTCCTCAGACAGTTCTTTGGTCTTCTTTCTTTTCTCCATGCTCAATGTGGTACACACAAGGACACAGGACAGAGGTTGAGTCAACTTTAATCCATGTTAACTGGCTGCAAGTGTGATTTAGTTATTGCCAACACCTGTTAGGTGCCACAGGTAAGTTACAGGTGCTGTTAATTACACGAATTAGAGAAGCATCACATGATTTTTCAAAGGGTGCCAATACTTTTGTCCACCCCCTTTTTTAGGTTTGGTGTGGAATTATATCCAATTTGGCTTTAGGACAATTCTTTTTGTGTTTTTTTCATTGAAGACAAATTAAATGAAGATAATAAGACCAAAGAATTTGTGATTGCAATCATTTTCAGGAAGAAACTGAGTATTATCTGACAGAATTGCAGGGGTGCCAATACTTTTGGCCAGCACTGTAATATATATATATATATATATATACAGGGTGGGACATTTATATGGATACACCTAAATAAAATGGGAATGGTTATATATATATATATATATATATATATATATATATATATATATATATATATATATATATATACAGTACAGACCAAAAGTTTGGACACACCTCATTTAAAGATTTTTCTGTATTTTCATGACTTTGAAAATTGTACATTCACACTGAAGGCATCAAAACTATGAATTAACACATGTGGAATTATATACTTAACAAAAAAGTGTGAAACAACTGAAAATATGTCTTATATTCTAGGTTCTTAAAAGTAGCCACCTGTTGCTTTGATGATTGCTTTGCACACTCTTGGCATTCTCTTGATGAGCTTCAAGAGGTAGTCACCGGAAATGGTCTTCCAACAATCTTGAAGGAGTTCCCAGAGATGCTTAGCACTTGTTGGCCCTTTTGCTTTCACTCTGCGGTCCAGCTCACCCCAAACCATCTCGATTGGTTTCAGGTCTGGTGACTGTGGAGGCCAGGTCATCTGGAGTAGCACCCCATCACTCTCCTCCTTGGTCAAATAGCCCTTACACAGCCTGGAGGTGTGTTTGGGGTCATTGTCCTGTTGAAAAATAAATGATGGTCCAACTAAACACAAACCGGATGGAATAGCATGCCGCTGCAAGATGCTGTGGTAGCCATGCTGGTTCAGTATGCCTTCAATTATGAATAAATCCCCAACAGTGTCACCAGCAAAGCACCCCCACACCATCACACCTCCTCCTCCATGCTTCATTGTGGGAACCAGGCATGTAGAGTCCATCCGTTCACCTTTTCTGCGTCGCACAAAGACACGGTGGTTGGAACCAAAGATCTCAAATTTGGACTCATCAGACCAAAGCACAGATTTCCACTGGTCTAATGTCCATTCCTTGTGTTCTTTAGCCCAAACAAGTCTCTTCTGCTTGTTGCGTGTCCTTACAAGTGGTTTCCTAACAGATATTTTACCATGAAGGCCTGCTGCACAAAGTCTCCTCTTAACAGTTGTTGTAGAGATGTGTCTGCTGCTAGAACTCTGTGTGGCATTGACCTGGTCTCTAATCTGAGCTGCTGTTAACCTGTGATTTCTGAGGCTGGTGACTCAGATAAACTTATCCTCAGAAGCAGAGGTGACTCTTGGTCTTCCTTTCCTGCGGCGGTCCTCATGTGAGCCAGTTTCTTTGTAGCGCTTGATGGTGTTTGCAACTGCACTTGGGGACACTTTCAAAGTTTGCCCAATTTTTCGGACTGACTGACCTTCATTTCTTAAAGTAATGATGGCCACTCGTTTTTCTTTACTTAGAATTTGTATTATGACAAGAAAAAAGCAGCTAAGTAAAGAAAAACGAGTGGCCATCATCACTTTAAGAAATGAAGGTCAGTCAGTCCGAAAAATTGGGCAAACTTTGAAAGTGTCCCCAAGTGCAGTTGCAAACACCATCAAGCGCTACAAAGAAACTGGCTCACATGAGGACCGCCGCAGGACAGGAAGACCAAGAGTCACCTCTGCTTCTGAGGATAAGTTTATCCGAGTCACCAGCCTCAGAAATCGCAGGTTAACAGCAGCTCAGATTAGAGACCAGGTCAATGCCACTCAGAGTTCTAGCAGCAGACACATCTCTTCAACAACTGTTAAGAGGAGACTTTGTGCAGCAGGCCTTCATGGTAAAATAGCTGCTAGGAAACCACTGCTAAGGACAGGCAACAAGCAGAAGAAACTTGTTTGGGCTAAAGAACACAAGGAATGGACATTAGACCAGTGGAAATCTGTGCTTTGGTCTGATGAGTCCAAATTTGAGATCTTTGGTTCCAACCACCGTGTCTTTGTGCGACGCAGAAAAGGTGAACGGATGGACTCTACATGCCTGGTTCCCACAATGAAGCATGGAGGAGGAGGTGTGATGGTGTGGGGGTGCTTTGCTGTTGACACTGTTGGGGATTTATTCAAAATTGAAGGCATACTGAACCAGCATGGCTACCACAGCATCTTGCAGCGGCATGCTATTCCATCCGGTTAGCGTTTAGTTGGACCATCATTTCTTTTTCAACAGGACAATGACCCCAAACACACCTCCAGGCTGTGTAAGGGCTATTTGACCAAGAAGGAGAGTGTGATGGGGTGCTATGCCAGATGACCTGGCCACCACAGTCGCCAGACCTGAACCCAATCGAGATGGTTTGGGGTGAGCTGTACCGCAGAGTGAAGGCAAAAGGGCCAACAAGTGCTAAGCATCTCTGGGAACTCCTTCAAGATTGATGGAAGACTATTTCCAGGTGACTACCTCTTGAAGCTCATCAAGAGAATGCCAAGAGTGTGCAAAGCAGTCATCAAAGCAAAAGGTGGCTACTTTGAAGAACCTAGAATATAAGACATATTTTCAGTTGTTTCACACTTTTTTGTTAAGTATATAATTCCACATGTGGTAATTCATAGTTTTGATGCCTTCAGTGTGAATGTACAATTTTCATAGTCATGAAAATACAGAAAAATCTTTAAATGAGAAGATGTGTCCAAACTTTTGGTCTGTACTGTGTATATGTATATAATATATATATAAATATTAAAAACACCCCATTAAAAACCTAGTGAGGGCAGTGTGGTCGCATCATTACAAGACCCAACGACAGCGTGATGTAATATATGGCGCAATAAATTAATAAATAGGTGGATACAAAGTACAAGGAGCTACACAGAAAAGAGGATGAGAATGGTCACATTATGAACACACAATTACACTAACTCATATCAAATAACTAATTACTAGAGCAATATATCTTTACAGGAACCATAAATTCTGACACCAATATAATGCAGATCACCAATAAATATGTTAAAAAATGCAAAAAATAAATTGCACACAAGCCACTCATGATGTTCCCAATTAAATCACATAACTATTTTATTTCACTAATCCTTGTAACAATGCATCTACTGTGTGGACCATAACTGATAAAGGTCTGAAATATAATGCTTACCAAGCACCATATCAAAGGACCACGTGACACAGTTACAATGTAGGATAGGTCATCAAAATTAATTTGGCTAAAGAGTAATTTATACTATACTGATTTATATGATCAGAATATGTGTTACACACTTTAGATTCCACATAGTCCACCTATTATTCTGATGACTTGGCTTCTCACAGCAGGTTCATCAGGTTTTCACCTGGCTTACAACAGACTTGAATTTAGTTTTTCATGCGTCTGGGTTTGAACCCTTGAGCCTGGTGTTTTTGGTCAGCTTCTCTTTCCGCCGAGCCACAGCAGACACACTTTTTTCTGTTTTAGTTTCTGTTATCCTTGATTCAGTCTTTTTGGGTAATAGGTGTTGTAATTTACTCATTTGTCTGCCCTATCACCTTTCGGATGCAACTTTGTATACTTTCCCCTGCTGGTATTTCCTGCTGGTGATATTCTCATTTGGATTTCCAGCCGTACTGTTGTAGTTTAAGCCAGTCAGTGAAAGACCAGCTAGGGTTTATCTCTCTGCTGTTTATGTTCTTTACCCTGCACCTATCTTCTGTTTCTTTTTAGGAAGTAGGTGGCATATTCTCAAACAGTATGTACTTAATCCTTTATTTTGTATAGTTTGTTTCACTCACTCTGGGATCTTTTTCTATTTCAGCACACTTTTGCTTTTGTAGGTAATTTTCACTCTATTCTGCCCTCCGGTTCTTTAGGAGGAACGTGAAGCACTCAACGGCCTTTCAGGCAGCAAAGGTACAAGTTGCCATCATCTAGTCTGTGGTTAGGGCTATCTCAGCTCACGCAGGAACCACTAGGGTCAGGATCTCTAGTCTGTACAGGAACCGGAAGGGTCTGTTGTAGTTTTTAGTGTGTAACCTTTTTTCCCGAGTGAGGTGCTACCCTATCATAACAGAATTCCCAGAAACTCTGAGCACTTTTGGCGCCTTTGCCTTCACTCTGCATACAACTCATCCCAAACCTTCTCCATTGGGTTAACCCCTTTACAGCCCAAGGCATACTAATACGTACCTGTGCCCTGGGCTTTAAGAGCCAGGTACATATTAGTATGCCCTGTTGATTTCGCCTGCACTGCTCCCGGCACATTAACCCCCGCAATGATGCGATCGAAGTCTAACGCAGCACCTCTCCTGCCGGCGTCCAATGCTGTCTACCGCGGCTTCCCAGATATTGCCATGATGACCTGATGTCATCATGACAACATCCGGGTCACCAGACAGCAGGACAGATACTTTGGTCATGCGCAGTGCATGACCAAAGTATCTTCTGCATCTGCAGCGCTGACAGCCTGTATAGCACAGGGATGGTGCTCCATCCCTATGCTATACAGGCGATCAGAATGTAAAAAGTGAAAGTCCCATAGTGGGACAAAGTATAAAAGTCCAAAAAGTGTTAAAAAATGAAAAAAAAAAATTGTAAAAATATTAAACAAAAACAAAAAAAAAAATCCACCAAAAATAAAAATATAATGTACCCATCAATAAATATTATTATGAAAAAAAACAAACAAACAATAAAAGTACACATCTTTGGTATGCGTTCCGCGTCCGGAACGACCTGACCTATAAAACTGTCCCACTAGTTAACCACTTTAGTGAACACGGTAAAAAAATAAATAAAAAATGAAGGAAAAAACAATGCTTTACCATCATACTGCCAAACAAAAAATGGAATAACACGCGATCAAAAAGACGAATATAAATAAAAATTGTACCGCTGAAAACGTTCTCTTGTCCCGCAAAAAACAATCTGCCATACAGCTTTATCAGCCAAAAACTAAAAAAGTTATAGCTCTCACAATTAAGCGATGCAAAAAATTATTTTTTTCTATATAATAGCTTTTTTGTGTAAAAGCGCCTAAACATAGAAAAACTATATAAATGTGGTATCACTGTAAACATACTGACCCGAAGAATAAAGCTGCCTTATCAATTTTACCACACGTGGAACAGCATAAAATAAAAAAATAAAAAAAAAAAAAAAGCAATTCCGGAATTGCTGATTTTTGTTTATTCTGCCTCCCAAAAATCGGAATAGAAAGCGATCAAAAAATGTCACATGCCTGAAAATGGTACCAATAAAAACGGCAACTCATCGCACAAAAAAACAAGCCGTCATATGACTCTGTCGGCCGAAATATGGAAAAATTATAGATCTCAAAATATGGCGATACAAAAACTAGATTTTACTAAAAAATGCATCTTTTAGTGTGTGACAGCTGTCAATCTTAAAAACCTGATATGATTCTGGTATCGCTGTAATCGCACCGACCCGAATAATAAATTCACTTATACCGCATGAGGAACGGCATAAAAAATAAACTCTAGGGTTGTTCTAGGGTTAGGGTTGGGGTTGAGGCTAGGGTTGTGCTAGGGTTGGGGTTGGGGTTGGAGTTAGGGTTGGACTAGCGTTAGGGTTGGGGTTGGGGTTAGGGTTGGGCTAGGGTTAGGGTTGGGGTTAGGGTTAGGGTAGGGTTAGGGTTGGGCTAGGGTTAGGGTTGGGGTTGTATTAGGGTTGGGCTAGGGTTAGGGTTGGGTTAGGGTTGGGCTAGGGTTAGGGTTGGGTTAGGGCTGGGATTTTTTTCAAAAGTAAAAAAAAAAAAAAGATGATATGGCGACTAGTGTTGAGCGCAAGTGCTCGCTACTTGAGATTGCATCGGGTGCTTGGGTATGCACTAAGTATCGCGGGTGCTCGAGTGACATGCTCAAGTCTCTGCCCCATATGCTTCGCAGACAAAAAAAACTTGCGGGGATTGCCTGCCATGCACGAGCAATCCCGACATGTTTTTTCTTGGGTGTCTTATAACCATGAAATATGCGGGGCGGGGACTCTAGCATGTCACTTGAGGATGCACGATACATGGTGCATACCTGAGTACCCGATGCAAACTCAAGTAGCGAGCACTTGCACTCAAGACTAATGACAACCTATTCAATATGATGACCAAATGTTATCAAACTCTGTGTCGTACCTCTGGGATCAAAATGTTTACTATGCCCCTTGATAAAATCCTTGAGGGTTGTAGTTTCCAAAATGGGGTCACTTGTGGGGGGTTTCCACTATTTAGGCACATCAGTGGCTCTCCAAACGCGACATGGCGTCCGCTCTCATTTCCAGCCAATTTTGCGTTCAAAGAGTCACACAGTGCTCCTTCCCTTCTGAACTCTGCCATGAGCCCAAACACTGTATTTTCCCCACATATTGGGTATTGGCGTACTCAGGAGAAATTGCAAAAAAAGTTTTTGGGGTCCATTTTCTCCTCTTACCCTTGTGAAAATAAAAAAAATTGGTGCTCAAACATAATTTTATGGAAAAAGTTAGATTTTTTTATTTTCATGGTTCCATGTTATAAACTTCTGTAAAGCAGTTGGGGGTTCAAGGTGCACACCACACATCTAGATAAGTTCCCTGAGGGGTCTAGTTTCCAAAATGGTGTCACTTGTGGGGGGTTTCCACTGTTTAGGCACATTGGGGGCTCTCCAAACGCAACAGGGCATCCCCTAATTATTCAAGCAAATTTTACATTCAAAAAGTCAAATGGCGCTCCTTCCCTTCCAAACCCTGCCGTGCGCCCAAACAGTGGTTTTCCCCCCATATATGAGGTATCAGCTTAGTCAGGAGAAATTGCACAACAAACTGCATTGTGCAATTTCTCCTGTTACCCTTATGAAAATGCAAAATTGGGGGCTGAAAAACATTTTTGTGGGAAAAATGTGAAAGTGTTATTTTTACAGCTCAATGTTATAAACTTCTGTGAAGCACTTGGGGGTTCAGGGTGCTCACCGCACATCTAGATAAGTTCCCTGAGGGGCCAAGTTTCCAAAATGGTGTTACTTGTGGGGGGGTTTCCACTGTTTAGGCACATTGGGGCTCTCCAAACCCAAACCCAACAGTGGGGTATCTGCGTGCTCAGGAGAAATTGCACAACAAATTTTGGAGTTCATTTTTTTCCTGTTACCCCTGTGAAAATAAAAAAATTGGGTCTAAAGTAACATTTTTGTGAAAAAAAAGTTAAATGTTAATTTTTTTCTTTCACATTCCAAAAATTCCCGTGAAACACCTGAAGGGTTAGTAAAGTTCTTGAATGTGGTTTTGAGCACCTTGAGGGGTGCAGTTTTTAGAATGGTGTCACTTTTGGGTATTTTCTGTCATAAAGAGTTAAAGACCCCTCAAAGTGACTTTAAATGTGATGTGGTCCCTAAAAAAATGGTTTTGTAAATTTTGTTGGAAAAATGAGAAATCGCTCCCTAATAAAAAAAAATTTTGGTTCCAAAATTGTGCTGATGTAAAGTAGACATGTGGGAAATGTTATTTATTAACTCTTTTGTGTGACATATCTCTCTGATTTAAGGGCATAAAAATTCAAATTTTGAAAATTGCAAAATTTTCTAAATTTTTGCCAAATTTCCGCTTTTTTCACAAATAAACGCAAGTGATATCGAAGAAATTTTACCACAATCCTGAAGTACAATATGTCATGAAAAACAGTCTCAGAATCAGGGGGATCCGTTGAAGCGTTCCAGAGTAATTACCTCATAAAGTGACAGTGGTCAGAATTGTAAAAATTGGCCTGGTCATTAACATTAGTGTTGAGCCACCCCCGTAGTGTTCGAGTTCGGTTCGGTTCGTCGAACACCCGTGTGTTCGCCGAACTGTTCGCCGAACTGTTCGTCGAACTGTTCGTCGAACACCTTCGAACACCGTTAAAACCAATGGCAGGCAAACAAAAACACATAGAAACACATAGAAAACACCTTCAAAGGTGTCCAAAAGCTGACAAACTGCTCAGAAGACATAACTAACACATGGAAAAGTGACAAGTACATATAGTCATGCGAAAATAAAAGAGGTGGAGGAGTAAAAGGAGGGGGAGACACAGATATAGGCATGTCATGCCCTTCTAAAATCCAAAAAGTGAGAAGCCGACACGGCCAGTCCGCTCCTGCCCGTGCCACCTCCGTGTCGCCGGGTTTGTGCCAGAGCCGCGGTGAACCCTGACGGCCAGCCCCCCTCTCCCAATACTGGTGCCTGTCCGCTGGTGGGTCGAGCGAGCCCCCCTGTGGTGGAGGCAGCTCTAAGCTTTTTAATTTAAATTGTCTCTCTAATTTGAATGAATACACTTTAAATCCATTTACAAGGATCTATTGGAGGGCAAGTCTCATGCCAGCAGCCGCGTAATTCCAGCTCCAGTAGCGTCCACTAAAGCTGCTGCAGTTAAAAAGCTTTTATAAGGATCGAGCTCGGCTGTCCACCGCAAGGCATCCTACTGCCAGTCCCAGCCCCTATGCCTTGGGGTGCCTCCTGATGCTCTTCACTAAGTATCCCATGGTCCCGAAGCATTTCCTTTGAAAAAATTAAGTGTCTAAACTACAGGTGGTGCAGCTTGCTTAACAGCCGGGATAATCCGCTTACTAGCAGACACTGCTACTAGGCACAAAGTATTTCCTGGGCTAGATGCAGTTAAAAATTTGTAATTAGATACTCTCGTTGGATGCTGAGAAAGCATTCCATAGAGTCTCCTGGCACGCCATATATGATTCTCTTAAAAAGCTTGGGGTAGGGGTCTAGGGGACCCTTTTATAGCCAAAATCACGGCCCTGTATCGCAATACGTCACCTAGGCTGAAGATAAATGGAACTGTAGCACCCTGAGGGCTCGGTTGCTAAAGACGTATTGCACCTCACCCAGAGGTGTGATATCTCACTCTCAGGTAAGGATGGAGTGTGGATCAGGACCCGACACCTGCATGCATTACACCACATTGCCGTGGGGCAGGGCGACCAATATGCCCCTGAGATGGGCACGACAGTCCCTGTCCCTGGCTGGAGTGGGGGGAGGGAACACTGAGGAAGGGGAACCCTGTAGTGCAGGAGCAGGGAGGAAGCAGTTCCTGGGTGCATTGAGAAGGGAGTATAAAAGGTGGGCACCATCTTAGTTCAGTGCAGAGAAGTCTGAGCAGAAGTGGCAGGGAGCAGGGGCTCTGCATGAGCTCTGCTCCGGAGGCGGGCCTAGTAACAGAGGCCCAGGCCTGGAAGAGGGAGAAGGAAGGAAGAGGAGCGGAGAAGGCTCCAGGAACGAGGAATGAAGGGATCCCAGGGGTGCGGATGGGCGAGTCGCCACCGCACGCCCGAATCCACCTGCGTGGAGGGGTCAGGCCAAAGGGGGAGACCGGTCCCCGAACTAGTGGAGGCAGGAAACGACCCTCAGCTAGAAACCGGAGGCTCTGACATTTTATGTGGCGCAACCCCTCGCTACACCCGCTAGGAAGGCACCACATAGGGTCAGGGAAACTGGCGCCAAGTTTACCAAGAGGAGGCCCGAGGCAGCCGGACAGAAGTGTTGGTAAGAAAGGCCAGACAAAGGACACACAAAGGGGGTCCTGTGAAGTGCTCCAAAGTTATCTGGGAGTTGTCTGAGCCCCTCACCTGGTGAGCACAGTACGACGTGGGCAGCCGTTACCTGCAGACGTGGTCTGGATAATAAGAACTGTGAGTAAAGGCCCTGAACTGCATCACTGACTCCGTGTCGTTACTGCTGCTGCCCTGCACCATCACCCCCATCCTCCGCATACACTGCCCTGAGGCTATACTCCTCCCGTGGGGAGTTATGCTACGCTCTGCTGCACCCACAACACCAGCCTCAGCGGTCTGCCCTGGAGCGGCGGTTCACTCTGACCGCAATCCACGGGTGGCGTAGTCGGACATTTAAACATGAAAACCACATAAATAGTTCCGCCACTGGTTTGACCGCCCTGAGCCACGGAACTGGGTCGCCGCCACGAAGACTACAACCACCAGCATCCACCAAAAAGGGTCCGGCTCCGGGTGTCCCAAGGCCCAGGGGGTGCGTCAGAACATTTTCATCACCTTTCACAATCACCAATGGGACAAGGCAGTGATGTCCTCTGTCCCCTCTCTTATAAATCCTAGTGACGGAGCACCTGCTCTCATCAATTCGCCATAACCCCAATATTAGGTGGATTGAGGTGGGAGGCACCGAGTACAAGTGCTCTCTATTTGCTGATGATGTCCTAGTATATATCACTCAATCACATATATCCATCCATGCTGTTATGGCTGAAATAGATCACTTTGTTACATGGTCAAATTTTAAAATCAATGCAGCGAAGTCTGAGGCCCTCGATGTCTCCCTCCCCAAATCCATATAGGATTCCATCCAGTCCAACTTTCCCTTTGCCTGGCCCTCACAGGGTATCAAATACTTAGGAATTCCTATTCATAGAGACCTCTCCCATCTATGTTATCTTAATTTTGGGCCCTTTATTGAACAACTCCATACAGACCACGGTTGGCAAGTTAGAACTGTAAGATTCACTACGTGAACCACTGGTGTTTTGTGGAAAAGCACTTGTACACTGTGTTCCAAATTATTATACAAAAAGTGTTTAGGAGTGATAAGGGAAGAATTTGTTTGTTTGTCAGTTAAACTCATTGATGGTGATGTGTGTCAGGGCTCTTTATATCACTGTAAGCAATTGCAGACACCTGTGCTAATTAGTTTGGCAGGTGTGTCCAATGAAAGGCAAGACTACTTAAGAAGGCTGTCTCACATTATTAAGCAGCCTACATTTTCTGCCAAAATGGGAAAGAAAAAGGATGTGTCGGCTGCTGAGAAGCAACAAATTGTGGAGTGTTTAGGTCAAGGCATGACTACAATCAACATTGTGCGATGATCAGGATGAAGTGTCCTGGCAATCAAGAAGTATGTAGCTGATTCACAGTACACACGTGTGCGTGCTGATAAGGGCAAATTGAGGACTCTTTCCTACAGGCAATTACGTCAGGTTGAAAGAGCAGCGGCAAAAAAGCCTTGTCATAGCAGCAGACAAGTTTTTGAAGCTGCTTGTGCCTCCAACGTCCCCCGAACAACAAGATGCAGGGTCCTTCAGAGGTTTGCAGCTGTGCATGCGCCATCCTGTCGACCTCCTCTATCCACTTCACACAAGCAGAAACGGCTCCAGTGGGCCAAACATTACATGAAGACTGATTTCAAAACTGTTTTGTTCACGGATGAGTGCCGTGCAGCGCTCGATGGTCCAGATGGATGGAGTGGAGGATGGCTGGTTGATGGACACCCCACGCAAACACGGCTACAGCGCCAACAAGGAGGAGGTGGAGTAATGTTTTGGGCTGGAATCATGGGGAGAGAGATTGTCGGCCCCTTTAGGATCCCTGAAGGCGCTAAAGATGAACTCCATAATGTATGTGGATTTTCTCAAACAGCACTTCCTGCCATGGTTCAAGAAGAAGAACCGTGTATTTCACAGCAAGATCATTTTTCTGCATGATAATGCACCATCTCATGCTGCACATAAAACATCTGCATCTCTGGCTGATATGGGCATAAAAGGGGACAAACTTATGGTGTGACCCCCATGCTCCCCTGACCTCTACCCCATTCAGAACCTTTGGAGCATCATTAAAAGGAGTGTCTATGATGGCGGGAGGCAGTTCACATCTAAGCAACAGCTCTGGGAGGGTATTTTGTCCTCATGCAAAACAATTGAAGCAGAAACCATCCAAAACCTGACAAATTCAATGGACGAGAGAGTTCAGAAGCTCCTTTCGAACAAGGGGTCCTATGTGAAAATGTAACATCACCTAGAATAAAGTTTTGAGTTGAAAACTGTTTGATTTCAGTTTCTAACAACCTGCTAATGCTTATAATTTCAAAAATGACCATTTTTTTGGTCTTTATTAAAATGAAAAGGTTGATCGAAAAGTTTGGGGGATCTAAGAGTGTGGCAACCCAGTAGTCATGATTACTTTGAATTCTGACAATATGAGGGTCATGCTGCAGGTAGTGCAGCAAGAAGGCACTTATGTGCCTTGCGCATCTCGGAGCCCCAAAATTATTTTCCGGGCTAGATGCAGCTAAAAATTATTTTTAATTTTAAATCTGGTGAAGCTTTAGTATAGATGGCCTAATAGGATCAGTGCTGCACACTGCTACAAAGCCCAAATTATTTTCCAGTCAAGATACAGATAAACATGATTAGTAATTTGAAAGCTTAAAACGGTTGGTAGGGTGATTTTAACCAATCATCAAGCTTTTACTCTCCCCAGGATGACACAGGGGTAGAAAAGTCGTTTCGGATCCATGATTTGTTCATCTTTATGAACGTGAGTCTGTCTACATTATCAGTGGAGAGCCGCGTGCGCTTATCTGTCAGCACACCACCAGCAGCGCTGAACACACGTTCAGACAGAACGCTGGCTGCGGGGCATGACAAGATCTCCAAGGCGTAAGTGGCTAGCTCCGGCCATTTATCCAGATTGGAAGCCCAAAAAGAGCAAGGGTCCAGTGACACAGTCGTGGCTTCAATGTTTACTTGGAGATACTCCTGTACCATCGTCTCTAGGCGTTGACTATGTGTCAGACTTCTTGTCTCCTGTGGCCTTGCAAAGGATGGGCTAAAAAAGTGGTGAAATGATTCCGCAAAATTGATGTTACCAGCAGATACTGTGGTTCTGTCACGGTTTGAGTGCTGAACACTTGACGGTCCCACGGTTGGCAAGTTGGAACTGTGAGATTCACTACGTGCACCACTGGTATTTTGTGGAAAAGCACATGTAAGATTCTGCAACAGTCTCTGCTGATACTCCTGCATGCGTGCATCCCTTTCTATGGCAGGAATAATTTCTGCAAATTTACTTTTGTACCGGGGATCTAACAGTGTGGCAACCCAGTAGTCAGGATTATTTCTAATTCTCACAATTCGAGAGTCATGTTGCAGGTAGTGCAGCAAGAAGGCACTCATGTGTGTTGCGCATCCAGGAGCACCAAGTCCCTGTTGTGTTGGTGGCGAGGTAACAATCATGCTTCCTTCCTCTGTCCTCTCCCCCCAACCTCGCACAACAGAAATGTGATCAAGGTCTCCCTCATCTGATGAGTCTTCCATCAGTTCGTCCTCCACTTCTTCCTGGGCTCCTGCACCTTCCTCACTAGTTTGGCTGCTACCATGCGCCCTGGTAAAACCATCTCCCCCACCCTCACATGCCTGCCGCCTTGGTGCTGCCGACCGTCTGGACCTTGCAGATGTTAGCCCTTCCGCATACAACTCCTCCTCCTCTACTTCCTCCACCTCCTCTTGTGCCACCACCTGACTCCGAATTCTGTTTAACATGTGCTCCAGCATGTAAATCACCGGAATAGTCATGCTGATAATGGCATCGTCAGCACTAAACATCTTCGTCGCCATTTCAAAACTGTGCAGAAGGGTGCATAGGTCCCTGATCTGAGACCACTCCTCCAGCGTGATTTGCCCCACCTCTGAATCTCGTTGGCCCAGGCTATACGTCAGAACGTATTGCACCAGGGCTTGTCGGTGCTGCCACAGTCGCTGCAACATGTGCAGAGTTGAATTCCACCGGGTAGGCACATCGCATTTTAGCCGGTGAAGTGGCAGGCCCAACGACTTCTGTAGAGATGTAAGTCGCTGAGCTGCGGGATGCGAACGGCGGAAGTGAGCACACAGCGACCGTGCCCTCTGCAGAAGGCCATCTAGTCTGGGATAGTGGGCTAAAAATTGCTGGACAACCAGGTTCAACACGTGAGCCATACAAGGCACGTGTGTGACATTGCCCCGGCGAAGGGCCGCACCCAGGTTTGCAGCATTGTCGCACACGGCCTTCCCTGGTTTCAGGTCCAGTGGAGACAACCATTCATGAAATTGGTTCTCCAGAGCTGACCACAACTCCTCAGCTGTGTGACTCACATTTCCCAGACATTTCAATGTAAAAACCGCCTGATGACGTTGAGCCCTACTGCCAGCATAGTAAGGAGGTGTGCAGGATCCCTTCTGCGCAGTTAGAAAGCTTGTGGCATGACCAGACAGGCTTTGGGTGCAGGTGGAAGACCGAGAGGAGGTTGAGGAGGCAGAAGCAGTGGAGGAACTTTGACATAAAGAGGATTGACGCACAACTCGTGGGGACGGCAAGACTTGGACAGCAGCCCCTTGTCCTGCTGTCACCATAGTTACCCAGTGCCCAGTCAGCGACATGTAACGCCCCTGTCCATGCCTACTCGTCCAAGTGTCTGTGGTGAAATGCACCCTGTCACACACAGAGTTTCTCAAAGAAGCGGTGATGTTGTGTGCGACATGCTGGTGGAGCGCAGGCACACCTTTCTTTGAGAAGTAGTGCCGACTGGGCATCTGGTACTGGGGCACTGCGACGGACATAAGGTCTCGAAAATCCTCTGTGTCCACCAGGCGGAAAGGCAGCATTTCTGTAGCCAAGAGCTTGCAGATGGTGAAATTCAACCTCTTAGCTTTCTCATGGCTAGGAGGAAATGGTCTTTTACTTGTCCACATCTGAGGGACCGAGGGCTGGCTATTGTGCTTAGACGGGGTTGATAAGGGTGTCCCCGGCAAACTGCCGGTCTGTGAGGAAGATGCAGGCGGACATGTTAGGTTGCCTTGATCCAAAGGTGGTGCTATCGATGTCGGACAGCGCTCAACACCAGCTGGTGTTACCACCTCCAAAGAAAATGATGACCTGCCAATCACGCTGGCTATTGCGGGTAAAGAGGTGGCAGGTCTGCGCCCCAAAACAGGTGTGACTGCTGTCCCCCCAGTCACAGAGGATGAAGAGGCCGCGGATGCACAAGATATGGCAGACGGTGATTGGCCCGGCCGGCTAGGCCGCATTGTAGCACACTGAGCTTCCCACTGCAACTTATGCTTCATGTCCATGTGCCGGTTCATGCATGAAGTACTCAAACTATGTATTTTTTGGCCTCTACTTAGCTTTTGCTGACAAATGTTACAGATAACACGAGTTGGGTCATCTTTATCGATCTGAAAAAATGCCCAGGCTATGCAAGGCTTAGCACCCATGCGACCTGAAGAGCCACCACGACTTGTGGTGAGAGGCAGAGTTGTGTTTGAGGATGCAGTTGTTGACGTGCTTCCAGTACTACGTCTCTGTCCAGGAAGGCGCAACCTGACCTCGTCGTCACTAGCATCTTCCTCCACCTCCTCTGCTGACCTCATCTCTTGGCTGACTGTGGGTTGACAGTAAGTGGGATCTCCGACCTCATCATCATCACCCTGTGCGTTATCACACCCGTCGTCCTCAGAGCCAACCTGTTCCTGCCCTGACAAAAAACTAAAGTTGTCGCTCCAATCAGGTATTTGAGTCTTATCATCGTCTTCCTCATTGTCTCCACCAACAGGAGTTACAGTTTGGGAATGAGGGTCTACATTATGGTCAGAACCTTCTGCGACTGGTCCTGGATCCGACTCATAAAGATTCTGGGCATCAGTGCAGATCATTTCCTCGTCTGGATTCACAGAAGCGCTGGAGTCGACCTCTGATTCCCAGGCTATAGTATGAGTAAACAGCTCTACAGACTCAACCATCTGTTCTACCTCACACTCAGACGGGCAGCTGGAGATTTGGGAGCTGTGAGGAAGCAAGTGCGATTTGGGTGACACCTTTGAG
The DNA here is from genome assembly GCF_046119375.1 of Phyllobates terribilis. Lineage (NCBI taxonomy): Eukaryota > Metazoa > Chordata > Amphibia > Anura > Dendrobatidae > Phyllobates > Phyllobates terribilis. The sequence goes on along the minus strand of NW_027362765.1, from coordinate 371,607,685 downwards.
GACTGGAGTATTTGTGATGTTGAAGTTGATGTGGAGGAGAGCCCACTTAAAGGAGCACTTGATATCCGTTGAAGCACCTGCTGTTTTTGTGCCTCATCTGGAATTTGTAGCGATTGGCGTGGCCGTAAGAAAGGGATCTTATCACATTGTCCGCTAAAAGAAGTAGACATTTTAGTTTGGCTGGAAGATGGTCTTTCTTCTGCACCTACCCCACGGACACAACCTTTTTTCCCCTTCCCAACACGCCTATTCCCCTTTCCACCAGCAGCAGGCCTTTTTCCACTCATTTTGGTGGTTAACTAATTCACAACTCTGGAGTTGTTTGCACAAAAAAACAATGGATGGTAACCGAGCAGAGCTGAGTGGCCAAACTGTGGTATTAGGCCAAAACTATTGGCTGGGTTAGATGCAGAAAAAAATTATTTTTAATTTGCAACCTGATGGAGGTCAGTATAGATGGACTAATAGACCAAGTCCCACACACCGCTAGAAGCCCAAATATTTTTTCAGAGCTAGATGCAGAAATTTTTTTTATTCAATTTGCAACCTGATGGAGGTCAGTATAGATGGACTAATAGACCAAGTCCCACACGCTGCTAGAAGCCCAAATATTTTTTCAGAGATAAATGAAGAAAAAAATTATTTTTAATTTGCAACCTGATGGAGGTCAGTATAGATGGACTAATAGACCAAGTCCCACACACTGCTAGAAGCCCAAATATTTTTTCAGAGCTAGATGCAGAAAAAAATTATTTTTAATTTGCAACCTGATGGAGGTCAGTATAGATGGACTAATAGACCAAGTCCCACACACCGCTAGAAGCCCAAATATTTTTTCAGAGCTAGATGCAGAAAAAAATTATTTTTAATTTGCAACCTGATGTAGGTCAGTATAGATGGACTAATAGACCAAGTCCCACACACTGCTAGAAGCCCAAATATTTTTTCAGAGCTAGATGCAGAAAAAAATTATTTTTAATTTGCAACCTGATGGAGGTCAGTATAGATGGACTAATAGACCAAGTCCCACACACCGCTAGAAGCCCAAATATTTTTTCAGAGCTAGATGCAGAAAAAAATTATTTTTAATTTGCAACCTGATGGAGGGCAGTATAGATGGACTAATAGACCAAGTCCCACACACTGCTAGAAGCCCAAATATTTTTTCAGAGCTAGATGCAGAAAAAAATTATTTTTAATTTGCAACCTGATGGAGGTCAGTATAGATGGACTAATAGACCAAGTCCCACACACCGCTAGAAGCCCAAATATTTTTTCAGAGCTAGATGCAGAAAAAAATTATTTTTAATTTGCAACCTGATGGAGGTCAGTATAGATGGACTAATAGACCAAGTCCCACACACCGCTAGAAGCCCAAATATTTTTTCAGAGCTAGATGCAGAAAAAAATTATTTTTAATTTGCAACCTGATGTAGGTCAGTATAGATGGACTAATAGACCAAGTCCCACACACTGCTAGAAGCCCAAATATTTTTTCAGAGCTAGATGCAGAAAAAAATTATTTTTAATTTGCAACCTGATGGAGGTCAGTATAGATGGACTAATAGACCAAGTCCCACACACCGCTAGAAGCCCAAATATTTTTTCAGAGCTAGATGCAGAAAAAAATTATATTCAGTTTGCAACCTGATGGAGGTCAGTATAGATGGACTAATAGAATGATGCTATGCCCAAAAGATTTTACTTCACTAGGTGCAGTAAAAAAATTGGTATTCTATACACAGGTGTTATATCTTGCAACACAGATAGGCTACTCCACTGACTAACACACTCTGCAATAGGCCAAAAAGGATTAGCTTTGCTAGATTCAGCCAAATGCTGTGAAAAAAACTTGCACAGCACTGGCACAGACCTGCCTGGCAAAAACTGATAGGAACTCATGTAACCTAGTCCTGAAAAGTACAGCAATTACAATTAGTCTTTACTCCCACAACCTATCTATTTAAGAGCACAGACCTCCCTGATAAAAGTCGTAGGAAATGCTGTAACCTAGTCCTTAAAAGGACTGCAATCACAACTATTCCCTACTCCCAAGCTATCTGTATATTTGTGCGAAAATTGGCTTGAAATTAACAAGGTATAGCGCACACAGCAACAGCGGTGCCGTCTAACACGCAGCTGCAGCAGTGAGAAAATGGTGGCGACGGGGAAAATGGCTTGGTCTTATAGGGCAAGGACATGTGACATACACTGCCAATGACACATGCCCTTGCTTGTGTGAAAAAAAGCACTTCGCTCCGTGTGTGCGCTGCTGATAGGCTGACAGATTGCACCTCCCCACTGCAAATGCGGGAAAGAGAAAAAAAAATGGAGATCTTCATTGTTCCTGCAGAGATCCATCCCCTGCCCCTCCCCCCGCCCCGCTGTACACTCAAACTGCATATTAACATTAATTTTCATCATTACTGAGAAAAAATCCAGTTATGATTTTGGTGCACGAACAGTTATCGAACATAACCTCGAACAGCCGAATTTTTCTCAAATTGTTCGTGTTCGCCGACCGGCTCGAACACCGCCCAAAACAGCTCGAATTTGAGATTGGCGAACAGTTCGAGTAGAACAACGCTCATCTCTAATTAACATGTAAACCACCTTGGGTTGTAAAGGGGTTAAAATAGCCTGGAGCTATATTTTCGGTCATTGTCTTCCTGCAACATAAATTATACCACTAAGAGTAAACCAGATGTGATGACGGCCACTGCAGAGCGCTGTGACGCCATTCTGGATAATGTGCTTTGAATTTGGACTAAATCACAAACCGTGTCCCCAGCAGAACATCCCCCACACCATTAAACCTCCCCCTCCATACCTCAATGATAGCACCACACATGTAGAAATGATCTACTCACTTTTTCTGCTCCTCACAAAGACACGATTTTGATGGTATAAAAATTTTGCCTCATCAAACCACTGTAGAGATATAATCCTATCTAATGTTCAGTCCTTGTGTTGCTTGACCCAAACAACCCTCTTCTTCTTGTTTTTAATCCTCAGTTGTGGCTTCTTTAAAGCAATTTGATTTTAAAGGCTTTTTCTGATGTTGAGTTGTGTCTGCTACTTGATGTTTGTGCATCATTTATGAGGGCTGTTATCTAAGAAGCTATCACTTTGCTTTTCCAAGGCTGGTAATTTTGATGAACTTATCCTCTGCAGCAGAGGTAATTCTTGATCTTCCTTTCTGGTAGTGACTCGCCCCCTGCGCCGTGGGGCACCCGGAATCGGGCTTCTATGCGATGCTGGCGGTAGTAGTGGCAACCCGATCCCGTGGCTCAGGGTGGTCAGACCAAATTGTGGCAGTCTATTTATCAGTGTTTTGAATGTCCGACTACGCCACCCGTGGATTGCGGTCAGAGATAACCGCCGCTGCAGGGCAGGCCACTGAGGCTGGTGTTGGTGTGCAGCACAGGGGTAGGACAACTCCCCACGAGAAGAGTGTAGCCTCAGGGCAGTGTAGGTGAATGCTGGGGGTGATAGTGCAGGCCGCAATAGTAAGAGTTCAGAGTCCGCTTCAAACAGTCCAGGGTCTTTATTGCAGATGTTATTACTGACCCAACAGGAGTACCGGTTAGGAATGGGCCTGGGTGTCTGAGAGCATTCGGGTGAGCCCCACTGGTCAGGGTGAGTGTGTAGGCCTCTCTATGCTCTTTCTGACTATCCCCCTTTTCGTGGTGTAATAGCTCACGTCCCTGAGCTGGCCGTGTACTTTGCCTGTATGGCTTGCGACTCAGGCCTTGGGTACCTGTTCCTTGCTCCTTGCTGTACTGGTCCCTCTGTGTGGCGGAGCCTCCAGGCTTCTTAGGCCAAGGGACCTGAAATCCCTCGCGGGTTGGTTCTCTGCTGCTGGGCTTGCAACCCTGACAGCCTCGGACCCCAATGTCCGGTTGTGTACTTCTCTCAGCCAGGACCGGCTCTCGTCGCCTCTGTCCCTGGCTCGCAGTCTCTCCTCTGCCTCACGGACTCCTCAGCTGCTGCTGACCTGTCCCTCTTCTCTGAGAACCCTTCTGGACACTTCAGAAGTGGGTTCTGGTCTCTCTAACCCTGCCCCAGTTCCAGCTTTTATAGGGGCAGCCTGCTCCCCCTACTGGCCTGGGACAGGAGGTGCTGCATGCTAATGGTCCCTGACCAGGGAACCTCCCTCCTGCTCTCAGACACAGCCTTTAATATTTGTGGCATCCAGGCCTGGGGTGACACATTCCCCCCTAGTAAAATTTAGTACTCCGGGACTAAGCCTTTTTGGCCAACAACAAACAGGGTATAAACAATAACATAACATATTTACAAGCACATTTTGTCCTTTAGGTCACGGCGCTTCCGTGACCGGGTGTCCATATCACCCAACAAGGTGAAGTTTTCCACGGTGTGGGGACCTGTCTCCATAAACCCCAAGTCCCTGGCCTTGGGCGTGGCGGCAAGGTAAAAGCTAACTACTTTGGGCCACGAGGGAGACACGCCGGACAGGTTTTTCTTCTGTGGCCATCTTCACAAGAGGGCACCACGTGCAACTATCTACAACTCAGTTCCGGCCATTCAGTGTCCATGACCTGTCAGTCCATTGAACTAGGAAAAACTGGAAAAACATTATTAATTATCAGGTAACAACCATAAAACATTAAATATTTACAGGTAAATGTAGACTTTTCACTTAGATCTTCCAGCGAGCTGGTACTTGACCCCTAGTGCTCCGGGTTGACCTGCGTAACCCACTGTCTGGTGGTGGTCTAACCTGGCTTTCCCCACTAGCCTTTAGGGTACAGCTACTAGCTGGGTTTACAGGCAGGGCAGGCAGCTGTCTGTGGGTCTTTTGGCTTACCGCAGGCATGGCAGGCTCACTGTCAGCAGAGGGTTGACTCTCCTGGGCTGCTGGCATTGGTTCTTCTGCCTCCGGGGCTGCTTGTTCCTCTTGTTCTTCCTGCTCTCCTGTAGGCTCTTGCTGGGTAGGCTGAAGGAAGTGTAGGACGGGTACCACTATGGCATCGTTTAACCTGTCCAGGACCGGGGGAACTCAGCTTACCTGGTCTTGCTCGCATCAGGTAAGCCAGGGTGCAGTTGGTAGCATTCACCGGGATATGGTTGTACAAGTCTATCAGGTCTGGCAGCTTCTCCGGCCACAGGCTGCATTCTTCCAAGGGCAACGTCTTGAGGAGATCAATGACGATATTATTCATTTTCTCACACAGCCCGTTGGTTTGCGGGTGGTAAGGCGTTGTCCGAATCTTCCTACAGCTGTAGAGGTTGCAGAACTCCTGGAAGACTTCCGCCTCAAACGCTGGACCTTGATCTATCAAGACCTGTTCCGGATACCCGTGTGGACGGCAGAAGTGTTGTTGGAAGGCTCTGGCCGCTGTTTGGGCTGTCAAGTCTTTAACCGGGACCACCACCAAGAACCGGGAGTAATGGTCCACAATCGTGAGGGCATAGATGTAGCCGGACCGGCTTGGAGCCAACTTCACATGGTCCAGAGCTACCAGCTCAAGAGGCTGCCTGGTGACGATGGGCCTCAAGGGTGTCTTCTGGCTGGTACGGTCGTTCCTTCTGAGGTGACATGGGCCGCAGTCCCTGCACCACTTCTCTATGGCCCCTCTCATACCGATCCAGTAGAACCGCTCTCTCAGTAGGAACTCCAGTTTCTTCCACCCGAAGTGTCCCGCTCTGTCATGGTAGGCCTCCAGGACCATTGCTGCATCCCGTCTAGGGACCACTACCTGCCAGGTCAGCTCGTACATCCGGTGGTTGACAAGCCTTCTGCACAGCTTACCTTCATAGAGGAATAGCCTGCTTTTCTCCTTCCATAACTGCTTGGCTTCCTCTGGAGCTTCCGGGCCAGGGCTAGCGTCTGCCTGGGTTAACAGGTCTTTCACCAGGCGAACTGCAGGGTCACTATCTTGCGTTTCAGCCCAGCCGTGGTGGGGTAAGGGGTTGAACATGACGGTGGTTAGGTCTTTGTCTCTTACCCGGTGAGAATACTGAGTGGCCCCATACCGGTGGAACGCAGGGAGCCCTACTTCCTCCAGCTCTTCCGAGTCTTCTTCTCCTTCGGGTAGGTGGGGCATTCTTGATAGGGCGTCTGCGTTGGCGTTGGTTCTGCCTGCCCGGTATTTGATTGTGAAGTCATAATTTGATAGCCGGGCCATCCACCGCTGTTCTAGGGCACCTAGTCTTGCATTGTCCAGGTGTTTCAACAGGTTGTTGTCCGTGTACACGGTGAACTTTGCGGAGGCCAGGTAATGTTTAAACCGTTCTGTGACGGCCCACACCACTGCCAAGAATTCTAGCTTCAAGGAGCTGTAATTCTCCGAGTTTCTTTCAGTGGGCCTCAGCTTCCGGCTGGCGTACGCGATCACCCTTTCTCTGCCCTGTTGGTTTTGGGACAGTACGGCTCCTAACCCCACATTATTGCCGTCTGTGTGGAGGATAAAAGGCTGGCCATAATCGGGGTAGGCCAGGATCTCATCCCCCGTGAGGGCCATCTTCAGCTGGCGGAAGTACTCCTCTTCCGGCTTGTCCCACTTGAAGGGTGGCTTTTGACTTCTGGATTTAGACTGACCTATCAGGAGGTCCTGCATTGGAGCCGCCATCTTTGTGAACCCGGGGATGAACCTTCGGTAGTAGCCTACCAACCCGAGGAACTGCCTCACTTCTTTGATGTTTGAGGGGCTTGGCCAGCTCTTGATTCCTGTGACCTTGTCGGGGTCGGGGGCTACTCCTTCTGCACTCACCACGTGCCCCAGGTACTGTACCTTCGGCTTTAACAGATGGCACTTGGAGGGTTTCACTTTCATGCCATAGCCTGCCAGGGCTTCAAACACCTCGGCCAGGTGCTTTAGATGGTCCTCGTAAGTCTTTGAATAGACAATCACGTCGTCCAGGTAAAGTAGGACCGTCTCAAAGTTTCGGTGCCCTAGACAGCATTCCATCAGCCTCTGGAAGGTCCCGGGTGAATTGCAGAGCCCGAATGGCATACAGTTGAATTTACTCAATCCCATCGGGGTGGTGAAGGCGGTCTTCTCCTTGTCAGCCTCTGCCACAGGAACTTGCCAGTACCCGCTAGTAAGGTCCAAAGTAGAGAAGAAATTAGCTGATTTTAGTGCGGCTAAAGACTCCTCTATCCTAGGTAACGGGTACTCGTCTTTATGGGTGATACGATTGATTTGTCTATAGTCCACGCACATTCTCATGGTACCGTCTTTCTTTTTTACCAGAACCAAGGGGGCTGCCCAGGGGCTACAGCTGTCTCTAATGACCCAGGCTTCTTTCATTTCTCTCAGCATGCCCTTTGTGTTCTGATAATGTGCAGGGGGTACAGGTCTGTATCTCTCTTTTATTGGTGGGTGGCTCCCCGTGGGGATGTGGTGTTCTACCCCTTTCACCCTGCCGAAGTCTAGCGGGTGCTTACTAAAGATTCTCTCGTACTCCTCAACCACCCGGTAGACTCCTTGTTTTTGGTGCAAGGGAGTGGAGTCAGCACCCACATGGAGTTTCTGGCACCAGTCCTCCTTAGGTTTCTGGGAGCCATTACCCTCCGCCTGGGGAGATGGAGGCAAGGGTTCCACGGCCCTGACAGCATTGTGTTCAACAGTATACAATTTGGCTAGTGTAGCGTACCGGGGCAATTGTACTTCCCTTTCCCCAATGTTTAAGATCCGGACGGGCACCCTTCCATGGCGGACATCAACCACCCCCCGGGCTGTCAAAATGGTGGGCCTGCTGTCTGAGTACACGGGTTCTACCATGGCTTGGTAGTCTCTCCCTCTTAACCCGATTGCAGTCCGACACAAGATCATCATTTCACTTTTGGGAGGCATGGAAATGGGGAATGGGTCACTCATCCTAATGCTACCAATCTCACCACCAGACAGTTCTACCTGTTGCCGTCTCATCAGGGCTCTTATCTCCTTCTGGAGGACCCTCTGTTGGCTGGAGCTCGCATTCATCGCCACCTGCTGCAAAATTACAATCACTTCTGAAAGACAATTTTCAATCACGTTAGTACCCAAGGTTATTTTAGGGTGACTTTCTCGACGGTCAATGTCCACAATGATCACTCCCTGTGCCGGCAGTTCAACTTTACCAATCTTAATGGTCATCTCTCTGAACCCCACCTGCGGCACGGGTTGACCATTGCTGGCGATGATGCTCAAGTCACTGTCTGGATAGCGGGTTATGTCAGTGTCACTCCAGTACTGCTTGAAAAGTACATAGGGGATGGTAGTCACTTGGGACCGGGTGTCCAGCAGTGCACTCATGGGGATACCGTCCAGCACTACGGGTAAAACCGGGCGTCCCCCTACGTACTTATCACGCCAATTAGACGGGCCTGGTGACCTTATGCCTGGGTGTTGGCCCTCTGCCCCAGGTCGGACCCATTTAAAGTACAGTACCTGGCTACGTGTCCCAGCTGGCTGCAACGGCGGCAAATCGGCTGTCCATCCTCAGTGTAACGATCGGCGGGCCTCCCTCTGAACGACGGGATCCTCCTCCGTCGATGCCACGGGACCTCCTCCGGACTGGAAGCCAGCTTGATTGGTCCTGATGGGTCCATCTGTAACGACTGTACGGTCCTGGTCAATGCAGCAACACTCTTTGTCAGTTCTTGGACCTGATGGTGCAGGTTTGCAGGCGGGGATGGCTTTAGGGCCTGCGCATCAGCCCCCACAAGGTCTGCAGGGTAGGGCGCTGCCTCCTGGTGGTAAGTGATGGCAGGGCGCTGGGAAACTACAGCGCCACCTGGTGCGGGTTCTCGGACCACCCGGAGGGCCCTATCTTTGAACTGTGCAAAAGTCAAATCGGGGTTCTGTAGGGCCATGAGGCACAGCTGTGTTCTGTGGGCGCTGGACAGCAGACCTTCTATGAACTGGTCAGTCAATAGTTTATCTGTATCCTGCACGCTGCCAGGGTGTCACGGGTGTGTCGCCACGAAGATCGTCACGATTACACAGCCTGACTTCTCGCAGCTGAGTTTTTGGTGCTTTGTGTTTTTCGGCAGTGAGGGAGTTAACTCTCTCTCTCTCTGTGCTAGACAAGGTCCAGCCTCACCCAGCTGCAATCAATGCTGCTGTAGTGGGACTCCTTCAAATGCCTGCCGGTCTGTTAGGGAAGTGTCGGTGAAAGCATTTCATGCAGACTAACAGAGCGGATCGTGGTATTTGGAGTTTCAGAGCTAAGTGTATTTGGAGTGTTTTTTCCCTTCCTCGCTTTATCATTTATCTCCTTTCCCGTTGGTGTTCCCTCTGTTGTAGTTGTGTAGTTTTTGTATGCAAGGTGGTTTTGGTTTTACCCTTGTACTGTCTCGTTCGTCTAAGTACTGAGTGTGAGCATATTATTACCTGTCCCCTTTTGTTGTGATCAGGGGTCCTTCTCAGGACTAGATTACTTAGGTGCAGGGATCCTCAGGAGGTAGGGGTTACGCTGGCGGCCTGGACCTCTGTACCTTTAACAGTACCTCCAGGTAGAGGGATTAGTCAGGGCCCCAGCTTAGGGTCAGCTTAGGCCCCCTACCTCCAGTACACAGAGACAGCGTGACACAGGGTCAGCTTGCTTGATTGCTCCCAAGGCTTCCTGTAAATTTAGGGCATAATCTCGGATGCTATCTTGAGCTCGCTGCTTACATCCATAGAACCGCATTTTGATTTCTGCTGAGGTACGGGTATCAAAGGTGTCCCGTAGACGGGTCAGAACCCCCCTTACAGTCCTTTTCTCCTCAGCTGTCCAAGACTTTACCTCCGGCTGGGCCGCACCAGTTAACTGCCCTATCAGTATACTTACTTTCTGTTCTTCTGTCAGGGGATAAACTTTGAACAGGCTATACAGCCTTTCTTTAAAGTCGCCCAAGGTATGTGACTCACCGGCATACTGTGGCAGCCAGGCCACTCTGGGGATATAGGGCATGGAAAACGGCATCACAGCTGCAGCGGCTACGCTGGTGGTAGACGGTCCCTCCGCGTCAGACATCTTCCTCCCCCCTAGTTAACCGTGGCCTACCTTCCGGCGATCCTCTTCTGTAGGCCGCGGCTCCGCTCGCGATGCTCTGGGCGAGGACCTTGCGTCGCTCGGTGATGACGTCGGCATCCGCTGGATCTCCTTCCAGGACCTTGCGCAGCGTCTCAGCGTAGGGCGGGGCTTTAGGTCTCGTGCGGTTTTGACGTCCACGCCCCTCTTCTTCCCGCACGGCGTCCCGAAGATGGCGCCCGATGGCTGGAAACGGCTCAGATTGGCGGGAAATGGCCCAGAATGGCGGGAAACTTCACTCAGGTGAGTATAAAGTCTTTTTTAGGCACGCAATACCCGTTTGTGGTGGGTTGGTCACAATCCTGCCGAATACGCCAAAGCTGACTCGCCCCCTGGGCCATGGGGCACCCGGAACCGGGCTTCTATGCGATGCTGGGGGTAGTAGTGGCAACCCGATCCGGTGGCTCAGGGTGGTCAGACCAAATTGTGGCAGTCTATTTATCAGTGTTTTGAATGTCCGACTACGCCACCCGTGGATTGCGGTCAGAGATAACCGCCGCTGCAGGGCAGGCCACTGAGGCTGGTGTTGGTGTGCAGCACAGGGGTAGGATAACTCCCCACGGGAAGAGTGTAGCCTCAGGGCAGTGTAGGTGAATGCTGGGGGTGATAGTGCAGGCCGCAATAGTAAGAGTTCAGAGTCCGCTTCAAACAGTCCAGGGTCTTTATTGCAGATGTTATTACTGACCCAACAGGAGTACCGGTTAGGAATGGGCCTGGGTGTCTGAGAGCATTCGGGTGAGCCCCACTGGTCAGGGTGAGTGTGTAGGCCTACCGTTCTCTCTCTGCCCTTGCTGACTATCCCCCTTTTCGTGGTGTAATAGCCCACGTCCCTGAGCTTGCCGTGTACTTTGCCTGTATGGCTTGCGACTCGGGCCTTGGGTACCTTTTGCTTCTCCTTGCTGTACTGGTCCCTCTGTGTGGCGGAGCCTCCAGGCTTCTTAGGCCAAGGGACCTGAAATCCCTCGCGGGTTGGTTCTCTGCTGCTGGGCTTGCAACCCTGACAGCCTCGGACCCCAATGTCCGGTTGTGTACTTCTCTCAGCCAGGACCGGCTCTCGTCGCCTCTGTCCCTGGCTCGCAGTCTCTCCTCTGCCTCACTGACTCCTCAGCTGCTGCTGACCTGTCCCTCTTCTCTGAGAACTCTTCTGGACACTTCAGAAGTGGGTTCTGGTTTCTCTAACCCTGCCCCAGTTCCAGCTTTTATAGGGGCAGCCTGCTCCCCCTACTGGCCTGGGACAGGAGGTGCTGCATGCTAATGGTCCCTGACCAGGGAACCTCCCTCCTGCTCTCAGACACAGCCTTTAATATTTGTGGCATCCAGGCCTGGGGTGACACAGTAGCAGTCCTCAGGAGAACCAGTTTCATCATTGTGATTGATGATTTTTATGAATTCAACCTCTGAATTGTAAAGCCCTGCGGAATATGTTGGCTCTATATAAATAAAGATTATTATTATTATGACTGCACTTGCGGATGCCTTCAAGGTCCTAGCACTTTTCTGGATGGACTAACCTTCATGTCTTACAGTAATAATGGACTGGGTTTTTCTTTACTGAATTGAATTCTCACCATATTCTGGCCTAGTATAGTTGTGGAATAGGGCTCAGCACTGTATGGAGCTGTGTGCCCACACTGCCTCTGCTAAACACACCTGATAGTTGCAAACATGTTCCACAAACAAACTTTTGAGGCAGCATAACTGTTCATTGGAAGCTATTCCAGGTGATGACCTGATGAAGCTGCTTGAGAGAATGCAGAGGGTGTAAAGCCATCATCAGTGTATAAGGGGGTACTCTATCTAAATTTTAGCACAAATTATGGTTTGTTTCACACGTGTACCTTTACTTCTCTCCATATGCATTCCTTCCTTCATGGTTTTGCTGCCTTCAGTCTGAATCTACAATGTGCACATTCTGATAAGCCAAATGAAAAGCATTACATTAACAAGTTTGTCCAAACATTTGACAGGTAATGAATTCTCTTCTTAGAAGTCAATGACCGTTCCAAACTTCAGATGCAAATGACATTTCACTCACTAGTTAATAGCCCACAACACTGAAGAACCTTATTTTCAAAATTTTCCATTCCTTCCGAAGTGAGTTTTCATTCATTTCCATCTTTTTTTGAAGTAGAATTTAAAGTTTCTCTATCTTTTCAGAGGAAGACTAAAATGAAAATTCCAACTTGGAAATTAATTTTTACAAACATCATGGCCCCGATTCATCAATACATTTGGTGTTTTTTTGTACACCAGCCTTGATGAAGGATGCGTTCACCAGCACAAGAAATGTTTGTCAGCCAAAAACCTTATGTCACATTTCTGTTGCAGTTTATGCCACTTTCATTACATAAATTAAGATGAGTTTGTTAGTTCTACTTGGCCGCACCACCTCCCCACTGAGCTTCAACAACTTTCTAAAAAGTTATTGGATTTGTCCAGGACTGGTATAAAACTGCGAAAAGTGGCAAAAAGTTTGTGCAATTTTGTGAAAAGTTCAAATGGCTTTACGTCAAAATTCTGACTAAAAACTGTTTGATGAATCAGCCACTGTCGTCTTCATTTTGACCAGTCAATAACTTCTATGACTTCTATAACTTTTTTCTCTGTAGGCCAGATTCTAGGAAATTGTCATAAAAAAGCCCCTGGACCAATGATAGCGTTAAAACTTACCACTTTCTTTGGATAGAATTTGGATTAAAATTGGCTTTTTTTTTCAATAATTTGAGACAATTTTTTATGGGTCCAAAAAGTATCAAATTTTGCGACTTTTTAAAGTGATTTATGACAGTTGTCTGGAGAAAACACTTTGATAAATCGCTCCCAATAAATACACTTTGAATTTCACAATAAATTCAGATTTTCCAGAACCCAAATTTCTGGCAATAAGAAAGTTTTTTTTTTTTTTTTTTATAAATTGTTTGAAAAGTTGTTCCAGAAGGTCTGATTATTTTTGATGCTAGAATGGACCATTAATGATGCTTAGAGAAAGACCTCGGAAAGGATCAATCGTCTACTCTATTTAATCTGCCCAATTATAATAACAACTACCTAGAAACAAGTCCCTCTCCACCTACATAAGATCATGAAGGATGATTTCTTTTTTTCTTTTATATTTTAGAAAGACAATTATTTTTTCAGTATTGATGAATGCTGAGCACTTCCATGTATCACTTTTTTTTAGCTGGAGATCCCCTTTAACAGAACAATTCTGCTGGCATCTGTATCTGCAGTTGCTTCCTCATTACATGTTGTATTTTTAGAAGGTTATAATCGTGTCTAATATTACAGAGAGGGAGCGATTACTGTAAGATAAAAATTCCACACATTCCCAACAGCTAAAATCAAACTCTTTATCGTTTAGCGTGAAGGGAACAAGCTCGGAGCTGCACTCTGGGAACACGGTCACAGATTTCCATCACTGTCTTGTCATTGGCTCAGAAGGGTTTTATTGGATAATAAGGATGTTCTGTTACATCGGAGAATTTCCAGAAAACACTTATCTAATAAAAAGGCACTCGGGTCACTCCGGGGTCTGAGCTTATTGGTGGAGATGGAAGTTAAACCCGCACAACAGGGTATAAAAGCAAGATACAAATGTATCTGTCACTGGAAATTATAAGTCACAAAGATCACGTGAAGGATAAATGTCTCCAGGCGAAGTGTCTGTATAATGTCATCAAATCCAAACAGATGTAACACTGAGGTGTGAGAAAAAGATCATTCCATAAATGGAGAACTCCTGTACACAGACGTATTATAGTAGTTATATTCTTGTACATAGGGGGCAGTATTATAGTAGTTATATTCTTGTACATATGAGCACTATTATAGTAGTTATATTCTTGTACATAGGAGCAGTATTATAGTAGTTATATTCTTGTACATAGGAGCAGTATTATAGTAGTTATATTCTTGTACATAGGAGCAGTATTATAGTAGTTATATTCTTGTACATAGGAGCAGTATTATAGTAGTTATATTCTTGTACATAGCAGTATTATAGTAGTTATATTCTTGTACATAGGAGGCAGTATTATAGTAGTTATATTCTTGTACACAGGAGCAGTATTATAGTAGTTATATTCTTGTACATAGGGGCAGTATTATAGTAGGTATATTCTTGTACACAGGAGCAGTATTATAGTAGTTATATTCTTGTACATAGGGGGCAGTATTATAGTAGTTATATTCTTGTACATAGGGGCAGTATTATAGTAGGTATATTCTTGTACACAGGAGCAGTATTATAGTAGTTATATTCTTGTACATAGGGGGCAGTATTATAGTAGTTATATTCTTGTACATAGGAGCAGTATTATAGTAGTTATATTCTTGTACATAGGAGCAGTATTATAGTAGTTATATTCTTGTACATAGGAGCAGTATTATAGTAGTTATATTCTTGTACATAGGAGGCAGTATTATAGTAGTGATATTCTTGTACATAGGGGGCAGTATTATAGTAGTTATATTCTTGTACATAGGGGGCAGTATTATAGTAGTTATATTCTTGCACATAGGGGGCAGTATTATAGTAGTCATATTCTTGTACATAGGGGGCAGTATTATAGTAGTTATATTCTTATACATAGGGGCAGTATTATAGTAGTTATATTCTTATACATAGGGGCAGTATTATAGTAGTTATATTCTTGTATATAGGGGGCAGTATTATAGTAGTTATATTCTTGTACATAGGGAGCAGTATTATAGTAGCTATATTCTTGTACATAGGGGGCAGTATTATAGTAGTTATATTCTTATACATAAGGGCAGTATTATAGTAGTTATATTCTTGTATATAGGGGGCAGTATTATAGTAGTTATATTCTTGTACATAGGGAGCAGTATTATAGTAGCTATATTCTTGTACATAGGGGGCAGTATTATAGTAGTTATATTCTTATACATAAGGGCAGTATTATAGTAGCTATATTCTTGTACATAGGGGGCAGTATTATAGTAGTTATATTCTTATACATAAGGGCAGTATTATAGTAGTTATATTCCTGTATATAGGGGGCAGTATTATAGTAGTTATATTCTTGTACATATGGAGCAGTATTATAGTAGTTATATTCTTGTACATAGGGGGCAGTATTATAGTAGTTATATTCTTGTATATAGGGGGCAGTATTATAGTAGTTATATTCTTGTACATAGGGGGCAGTATTATAGTAGTTATATTCTTATACATAAGGGCAGTATTATAGTAGTTATATTCTTGTATATAAGGGGCAGTATTATAGTAGTTATATTCTTGTATATAGGGAGCAGTATTATAGTAGTTATATTCTTGTACATAGGGGGCAGTATTATAGTAGTTATATTCTTATACATAGGGGCAGTATTATAGTAGTTATATTCTTGTATATAGGGGGCAGTATTATAGTAGTTATATTCTTGTACATAGGGAGCAGTATTATAGTAGCTATATTCTTGTACATAGGGGCAGTATTATAGTAGTTATATTCTTGTACATAGGGGCAGTATTATAGTAGTTATATTCTTGTACATAGGGGCAGTATTATAGCAGTTATATTCTTGTACATAGGGGGCAGTATTATAGTAGTTATATTCTTGTACATAGGGAGCAGTATTATAGTAGCTATATTCTTGTACATAGGGGCAGTATTATAGTAGTTATATTCTTGTACATAGGGGCAGTATTATAGTAGTTATATTCTTGTACATAGGGGCAGTATTATAGCAGTTATATTCTTGTACATAGGGGGCAGTATTATAGTAGTTATATTCTTGTACATAGGGAGCAGTATTATAGTAGTTATATTCTTGTACATAGGGGCAGTATTATAGTAGTTATATTCTTGTACATAGGGAGCAGTATTATAGTAGTTATATTCTTGTACACAGGGAGCAGTATTATAGTAGTTATATTCTTGTACATAGGGTGCAGTATTATAGTAGTTATATTCTTGTACATAGGGGGCAGTATTATAGTAGTTATATTCTTGTACATAGAGGGCAGTATTATAGTAGTTATATTCTTGTACATAGAGGGCAGTATTATAGTAGTTATATTCTTGTACATAGGGGCAGTATTATAGTAGTTATATTCTTGTACATAGGGGCAGTATTATAGTAGTTATATTCTTGTACATAGGGGGCAGTATTATAGTAGTTATATTCTTGTACATAGGGGGCAGTATTATAGTAGTTATATTCTTGTACATAGGAGCAGTATTATAGTAGTTATATTCTTGTACATAGGGGCAGTATTATAGTAGTTATATTCTTGTACATAGGGGCAGTATTATAGTAGTTATATTCTTGTACATAGGGGCAGTATTATAGCAGTTATATTCTTGTACATAGGAGCAGTATTATAGTAGTTATATTCTTGTACATAGGGGCAGTATTATAGTAGTTATATTCTTGTACATAGGGGGCAGTATTATAGTAGTTATATTCTTGTACATAGGGGCAGTATTATAGTAGTTATATTCTTGTACATAGGGGCAGTATTATAGTAGTTATATTCTTGTACATAGGGGCAGTATTATAGTAGTTATATTCTTGTACATAGGGGCAGTATTATAGCAGTTATATTCTTGTACATAGGGAGCAGTATTATAGTAGTTATATTCTTGTACATAGGGGGCAGTATTATTGTAGTTATATTCTTGTACATAGACGTATTATAGTAGTTATATTCTTGTACATAGGGGCAGTATTATAGTAGTAATATTCTTGTATATAGGGGGCAGTATTATAGTAGTTATATTCTTGTACATAGGGAGCAGTATTATAGTAGTTATATTCTTGTACATAGGGGGCAGTATTATAGTAGTTGTATTCTTGTACATAGGGGCTGTATTATAGTAGTTATATTCTTGTACATAGGAGCAGTATTATAGTAGTTATAGTCTTGTACATAGGGAGCAGTATTATAGTAGTTATATTCTTGTACATAGGGAGCAGTATTATAGTAGTTATATTCTTGCACATAGGGGGCAGTATTATAGTAGTTATATTCTTGTACATAGGGGGCAGTATTATAGTAGTTATATTCTTGTACATAGGGGCAGTATTATAGTAGTTATATTCTTGTACATAGGGGCAGTATTACAGTAGTTATATTCTTGTACATAGGGAGCAGTATTATAGTAGCTATATTCTTGTACATAGGGGGCAGTATTATAGTAGTTATATTCTTATACATAAGGGCAGTATTATAGTAGCTATATTCTTGTACATAGGGGGCAGTATTATAGTAGTTATATTCTTATACATAAGGGCAGTATTATAGTAGTTATATTCCTGTACATAGGGGGCAGTATTATAGTAGTTATATTCTTGTACATATGGAGCAGTATTATAGTAGTTATATTCTTGTACATAGGGGGCAGTATTATAGTAGTTATATTCTTGTATATAGGGGGCAGTATTATAGTAGTTATATTCTTGTACATAGGGGGCAGTATTATAGTAGTTATATTCTTATACATAAGGGCAGTATTATAGTAGTTATATTCTTGTATATAGGGGGCAGTATTATAGTAGTTATATTCTTGTATATAGGGAGCAGTATTATAGTAGTTATATTCTTGTACATAGGGGGCAGTATTATAGTAGTTATATTCTTATACATAGGGGCAGTATTATAGTAGTTATATTCTTGTATATAGGGGGCAGTATTATAGTAGTTATATTCTTGTACATAGGGAGCAGTATTATAGTAGCTATATTCTTGTACATAGGGGCAGTATTATAGTAGTTATATTCTTGTACATAGGGGCAGTATTATAGTAGTTATATTCTTGTACATAGGGGCAGTATTATAGCAGTTATATTCTTGTACATAGGGGGCAGTATTATAGTAGTTATATTCTTGTACATAGGGAGCAGTATTATAGTAGTTATATTCTTGTACATAGGGGCAGTATTATAGTAGTTATATTCTTGTACATAGGGAGCAGTATTATAGTAGTTATATTCTTGTACACAGGGAGCAGTATTATAGTAGTTATATTCTTGTACATAGGGTGCAGTATTATAGTAGTTATATTCTTGTACATAGGGGGCAGTATTATAGTAGTTATATTCTTGTACATAGAGGGCAGTATTATAGTAGTTATATTCTTGTACATAGAGGGCAGTATTATAGTAGTTATATTCTTGTACATAGGGGCAGTATTATAGTAGTTATATTCTTGTACATAGGGGCAGTATTATAGTAGTTATATTCTTGTACATAGGGGGCAGTATTATAGTAGTTATATTCTTGTACATAGGGGGCAGTATTATAGTAGTTATATTCTTGTACATAGGAGCAGTATTATAGTAGTTATATTCTTGTACATAGGGGCAGTATTATAGTAGTTATATTCTTGTACATAGGGGCAGTATTATAGTAGTTATATTCTTGTACATAGGGGCAGTATTATAGCAGTTATATTCTTGTACATAGGAGCAGTATTATAGTAGTTATATTCTTGTACATAGGGGCAGTATTATAGTAGTTATATTCTTGTACATAGGGGGCAGTATTATAGTAGTTATATTCTTGTACATAGGGGCAGTATTATAGTAGTTATATTCTTGTACATAGGGGCAGTATTATAGTAGTTATATTCTTGTACATAGGGGCAGTATTATAGTAGTTATATTCTTGTACATAGGGGCAGTATTATAGCAGTTATATTCTTGTACATAGGGAGCAGTATTATAGTAGTTATATTCTTGTACATAGGGGGCAGTATTATTGTAGTTATATTCTTGTACATAGACGTATTATAGTAGTTATATTCTTGTACATAGGGGCAGTATTATAGTAGTAATATTCTTGTATATAGGGGGCAGTATTATAGTAGTTATATTCTTGTACATAGGGAGCAGTATTATAGTAGTTATATTCTTGTACATAGGGGGCAGTATTATAGTAGTTGTATTCTTGTACATAGGGGCTGTATTATAGTAGTTATATTCTTGTACATAGGAGCAGTATTATAGTAGTTATAGTCTTGTACATAGGGAGCAGTATTATAGTAGTTATATTCTTGTACATAGGGAGCAGTATTATAGTAGTTATATTCTTGCACATAGGGGGCAGTATTATAGTAGTTATATTCTTGTACATAGGGGGCAGTATTATAGTAGTTATATTCTTGTACATAGGGGCAGTATTATAGTAGTTATATTCTTGTACATAGGGGCAGTATTACAGTAGTTATATTCTTGTACATACGGAGCAGTATTATAGTAGTTATATTCTTGTATATAGGGGGCAGTATTATAGTAGTTATATTCTTGTACATACGGAGCAGTATTATAGTAGTTATATTCTTGTATATAGGGGGCAGTATTATAGTAGTTATATTCTTGTACATAGGGGCAGTATTACAGTAGTTATATTCTTGTACATAGGAGCAGTATTATAGTAGTTATATTCTTGTACATAGGAGCAGTATTATAGTAGTTATGTTCTTGTACATAGGGGGCAGTATTATAGTAGTTATATTCTTGTACATAGGAGCAGTGTTATAGTGGTTTTATTCTTGTACATAGGGAGCAGTATTATAGTAGTTATATTCCTGCACACAGGGGCAGTATTATAGTAGTTATATTCTTGTACATAGGAGCAGTATTATAGTAGTCATATTCTTGTACATAGGGGGCAGTATTATAGTAGTTATATTCTTGTACATAGACGTATTATAGTAGTTATATTCTTGTACATAGGGGCAGTATTATAGTAGTTATATTCTTATACATAGGGGCAGTATTATAGTAGTTATATTCTTGTATATAGGGGGCAGTATTATAGTAGTTATATTCTTGTACATAGGGAGCAGTATTATAGTAGTTATATTCTTGTACATAGGGGCAGTATTATAGTAGTTATATTCTTGTACATAGGGGCAGTATTATAGTAGTTATATTCTTGTACATAGGGGCAGTATTATAGCAGTTATATTCTTGTACATAGGGGGCAGTATTATAGTAGTTATATTCTTGTACATAGGGGCAGTATTATAGTAGTTATATTCTTGTACATAGGGACAGTATTATAGCAGTTATATTCTTGCACATAGGGAGCAGTATTATAGTAGTTAAATTCTTGTACATAGGGGCAGTATTATAGTAGTTATATTCTTGTACATAGGGGCAGTATTATAGTAGTTATATTCTTGTACTTAGGGGCAGTATTATAGTAGTTATATTCTTGTACATAGGAGCAGTATTATAGTAGTTATATTCTTGTACATAGGAGCAGTATTATAGTGGTTATATTCTTGTACATAGGGAGCAGTATTATAGTAGTTATATTCTTGTACATAGGAGCAGTATTATAGTAATTATATTCTTGTACATAGGGGACAGTATTATAGTAGTTATATTCCTGTACACAGGGGCAGTATTATAGTAGTTATATTTCTGTACATAGGAGCAGTATTATAGTAGTTATATTCTTGTACATAGGAGCAGTATTATAGTAGTTATATTCTTGTACATGGGGCAGTATTATAGTAGTTATATTCTTGTACATAGGGGGAAGTATTATAGTAGTTATATTCTTGTACATAGGGGCAGTATTATAGTAGTTATATTCTTGTACATAGGGGCAGTATTATAGTAGTTATATTCTTGTACATAGGGGCAGTATTATAGTAGTTATATTCTTGTACATAGGAGCAGTATTATAGTAGTTATATTCTTGTACATATAGGGCACTATTATAGTAGTTATATTCCTGTACATAGGGGCAGTATTATAGTAGTTATATTCTTGTACATTGGAGCAGTATTATAGTAGTTATATTCTTGTACATAGGGGCAGTATTATAGTGGTTATATTCTTATACATATAGGGCACTATTATAGTAGTTATATTCCTGTACATAGGGGCAGTATTATAGTAGTTATATTCTTGTACATAGGAGCAGTATTATAGTAGTTATATTCTTGTACATAGGGAGCAGTATTATAGTAGTTATATTCTTGTACATAGGGGCAGTTTTATAGTAGTTATATTCTTGTACATAGGGACAGTATTATAGCAGTTATATTCTTGCACATAGGGAGCAGTATTATAGTAGTTATATCTTGTACATAGGGGCAGTATTATAGTAGTTATATTCTTGTACATAGGGGCAGTATTATAGTAGTTATATTCTTGTACATAGGAGCAGTATTATAGTAGTTATATTCTTGTACATAGGAGCAGTATTATAGTGGTTATATTCTTGTACATAGGGAGCAGTATTATAGTAGTTATATTCTTGTACATAGGAGCAGTATTATAGTAATTATATTCTTGTACATAGGGGACAGTATTATAGTAGTTATATTCCTGTACACAGGGGCAGTATTATAGTAGTTATATTCCTGTACATAGGAGCAGTATTATAGTAGTTATATTCTTGTACATAGGAGCAGTATTATAGTAGTTATATTCTTGTACATGGGGCAGTATTATAGTAGTTATATTCTTGTACATAGGGGGAAGTATTATAGTAGTTATATTCTTGTACATAGGGGCAGTATTATAGTAGTTATATTCTTGTACATAGGGGCAGTATTATAGTAGTTATATTCTTGTACATAGGGGCAGTATTATAGTAGTTATATTCTTGTACATAGGGGCAGTATTATAGTAGTTATATTCTTGTACATAGGGAGCAGTATTATAGTAGTTATATTCTTGTACATAGGGGCAGTATTATAGTAGTTATATTCTTGTACATAGGGAGCAGTATTATAGTAGTTATATTCTTGTACATAGGAGCAGTATTATAGTAGTTATATTCTTGTACATAGGAGGCAGTATTATAGTAGTTATATTCCTGTACATAGGGGCAGTATTATAGTAGTTATATTCTTGTACATTGGAGTAGTATTATAGTAGTTATATTCTTGTACATAGGGGCAGTATTATAGTAGTTATATTCTTGTACATATATTGCACTATTATAGTAGTTATATTCCTGTACATAGGGGCAGTATTATAGTAGTTATATTCTTGTACATAGGAGCAGTATTATAGTAGTTATATTCTTGTACATAGGGAGCAGTATTATAGTAGTTATATTCTTGTACATAGGAGCAGTATTATAGTCGTTATATTCTTGTACATAGGAGCAGTATTATAGTAGTTGTATTCTAGTACATAGGGGCAGTATTATAGTAATTATATTCCTGTACATATGGGGCAGTATTATAGTAGTTATATTCTTGTACATAGGAGCAGTATTATAGTAGTTATATTCCTGTACATATGGGGCAGTATTATAGTAGTTATATTCTTGTACATAGGGGGCAGTATTATAGTAGTTATATTCTTGTACATAGGAGCAGTATTATAGTAGTTATATTCTAGTACATAGGGGCAGTATTATAGTAATTATATTCCTGTACATATGGGGCAGTATTATAGTAGTTATATTCTTGTACATAGGAGCAGTATTATAGCAGTTATATTCTTGTACATAGGGGCAGTATTATAGCAGTTATATTCTTGTATATAGGAGCAGTATTATAGTAGTTATATTCCTGCGCATAGGGGCAGTATTATAGTAGTTATATTCTTGTCCATTGGAGCAGTATTATAGTAGTTATATTCTTGTACATATAGGGCACTATTATAGTAGTTATATTCCTGTACATAGGGGCAGTATTATAGTAGTTATATTCTTGTACATAGGGAGCAGTATTATAGTAGTTATATTCTTGTACATAGGAGCAGTATTATAGTAGTTATATTCTTGTACATATAGGGCACTATTATAGTAGTTATATTCCTGTACATAGGGGCAGTATTATAGTAGTTATATTCTTGTACATTGGAGCAGTATTATAGTAGTTATATTCTTGTACATAGTGGCAGTATTATAGTAGTTATATTCTTGTACATATAGGGCACTATTATAGTAGTTATATTCCTGTACATAGGGGCAGTATTATAGTAGTTATATTCTTGTACATAGGAGCAGCATTATAGTAGTTATATTCTTGTACATAGGGAGCAGTATTATAGTAGTTATATTCTTGTACATAGGAGCAGTATTATAGTCGTTATATTCTTGTACATAGGAGCAGTATTATAGTAGTTATATTCTAGTACATATGGGGCAGTATTATAGTAATTATATTCCTGTACATATGGGGCAGTATTATAGTAGTTATATTCTTGTACATAGGAGCAGTATTATAGTAGTTATATTCCTGTACATATGGGGCAGTATTATAGTAGTTATATTCTTGTACATAGGGGGCAGTATTATAGTAGTTATATTCTTGTACATAGGAGCAGTATTATAGTAGTTATATTCTAGTACATAGGGGCAGTATTATAGTAATTATATTCCTGTACATATGGGGCAGTATTATAGTAGTTATATTCTTGTACATAGGAGCAGTATTATAGCAGTTATATTCTTGTACATAGGGGCAGTATTATAGCAGTTATATTCTTGTATATAGGAGCAGTATTATAGTAGTTATATTCCTGCACATAGGGGCAGTATTATAGTAGTTATATTCTTGTCCATTGGAGCAGTATTATAGTAGTTATATTCTTGTACATATAGGGCACTATTATAGTAGTTATATTCTTGTACATAGGAGCAGTATTATAGTAGTTATATTCTTGTACATAGGAGCAGTATTATAGTAGTTATATTCTTGTACATAGGGGGCACTATTATAGTAGTTATATTCTTGTACATAGGAGCAGTATTATAGTAGTTATATTCTTGTACATAGGGAGCAGTATTATAGTAGTTATATTCTTGTACATAGGAGCAGTATTATAGTAGTTATATTCTTGTACATAGGAGCCGTATTATAGCAGTTATATTCTTGTACATAGGAGCAGTATTATAGTAGTTATATTCTTGTACATAGGGGGCAGTATTATAGTAGTTATATTCTTGTACATAGGAGCAGTATTATAGTAGTTATATTCTTGTACATAGGGAGCAGTATTATAGTAGTTATATTCTAGTACATAGGAGCAGTATTATAGTAGTTATATTCTTCTACATAGGTGCAGTATTATAGTAGTTATATTCTTGTACATAGGAGCAGTATTATAGTAGTTATATTCTTGTACATAGGAGCCGTATTATAGTAGTTATATTCTTGTACATAGGAGCAGTATTATAGTAGTTATATTCTTGTACATAGGGGGCACTATTATAGTAGTTATATTCTTGTACATAGGAGCAGTATTATAGTAGTTATATTCTTGTACATAGGGGGCAGTATTATAGTAGTTATATTCTTGTACATAGGGGCAGTATTATAGTAGTTATATTCTTGTACATAGGGGCAGTATTATAGTAGTTATATTCTTGTACATAGGGGCAGTATTATAGTAGTTATATTCTTGTACATAGGAGCAGTATTATAGTAGTTATATTCTAGTACATAGGAGCAGTATTATAGTAGTTATATTCTTGTACATAGGGGTAGTATTATAGTAGTTATATTCTTGTACATAGGAGCAGTATTATAGTAGTTATATTCTTGTACATAGGGGCAGTATTATAGTAGTTATATTCTTGTACATAGGAGCCGTATTATAGTAGTTATATTCCTGTACATAGGAGCAGTATTATAGTAGTTATATTCTAGTACATAGGAACAGTATTATAGTAGTTATATTCTTGTACATAGGGAGCAGTATTATAGTAGTTATATTCATGTACATAGGGAGCAGTATTATAGTAGTTATATTCTTGTACATAGGAGCAGTATTATAGTAGTTATATTCTTGTACATAGGGGCAGTATTATAGTAGTTATATTCATGTACATAGGGAGCAGTATTATAGTAGTTATATTCTTGTACATAGGAGCAGTATTATAGTAGTTATATTCTAGTACATAGGAACAGTATTATAGTAGTTATATTCTTGTACATAGGGAGCAGTATTATAGTAGTTATATTCTTGTACATAGGAACAGTATTATAGTAGTTATATTCTTGTACATAGGAGCCGTATTATAGTAGTTATATTCTTGTGTGTACTGTAGGAAAAAATATTAATGAATGACAGTGTATTCATTGCCTGAGGGTCAAAAGTACATTGGTGAAATTTATCAGCAGAGTCTACACTAAATGATCAGTTAATATCTGAGAAGTGAATTCCATTCTTGTAGATGATAGGAGGGAATTACACAAGAATTTGCAGGAATAGTTTCACGGTCAGATGTCAAAAAGTACATTAAGATTTATTATCTGTTCTCACATTTTTTTCTCATGATCTTCTTTCTCACTGATCATTAACTTGTACAGTAAATGTTACAGAAGACGTTATAAGCCCTTGGTCAACACCTTGTGACTGTGTGACACCAGCGGATCGGACGTCTATTGGTTGGAATAATGGCTTTGTGACCATAGACACAAATATCTTTGGTGCAAACATTTATTTGTACTGGAATCAGATGATTTATCTGTTTATCTCCAATAAATGTATTTCTCTTGTTAAATAGTAAAATAGTAATATAATCGCTATGTCCCTTGTGTTGCCTGTAAGGACCATTTCTGAATTTAAGTCTTAAGATTTGACTTGCAGACACTGTTTCACTCAATGTGTCTGTTGATATTTATCTGTGTGAACACTGGCTGACGCTATCTCTACACTATGCGTCATTTTTATATGGACACTGCATGTCCGTATATGAGGGTTTTGTGCTCTGTTTATCTGGGCACAGAACGACCGGTCGGTCTCGATAATGCTTTGACATTTTCTGACTGTATCTGAACCATTTATCTCAGCACATATTTGTATCACGGATGCTATTTTTTGCTAGACGCGGAATATTTCCTGTATGATATTCCATATAAAATATTTTGAGGGTGATTTATCGCCCACCTTTCATCATCTGTCATGGCGTTGACTCTCGGAATGTTGTGTTTCTTATCCGTGAACATCAACTCGTGGATCTGGTTAGTTGACTCTTTAAATAACAGACACATATTTTCATGTTTTGTGTAATTTGTGTTTTTTTAATCTTTTGTATATATTGTTGAAGACTTTAATAAAAATACAGAAGTTGGTCCATGGAGCCTTGACCAAATCAGCCTGAACCTTTTCAAGCACGAAAGACTAGACTAGAGAAACACTTTTTTTACTGTCTGAAACAAGAAATTTAAGTTCTCAATTCATCAAGCATTTTTTTTTTCGGTCTGAATTCTGGAGAAAAACTCTTTGAAGTGTCTCAAATTTTTTGTGCAACTTGCAGTTGTGCACAAATTTTACAACTTTTGCCGTTTTAACTCCAGTCCCTGCTCCCTGCCAGCTCCGTCAGCTTTTTGAGAAGTGGACAGCTCTTAGGCTAGGTGCAGATGAGTACACTCCCTGACAGAAGTTATGTCGCTTATCCATGTTATGTAAATAAAAGCTTATAACCTGACGTTAAATTCATCCGTTGGTTTTATAAATTACTCTTTTGAAAGCTGAAACCCTGCCAAATTTGGTATAGGTTAAGAAAATAAATTTGCATCAATGCTGAAATATTGATCATTTTGGCAGAATGGTCAGATTTTGGCAAGACAAAAATTTTGTCGCCCACAGAAAGTAATGTGATATTCAAACAAATAATTGTCTTAAAATACAAATATATGTTGCATAACATTGGTGAATGAAGTTGTGGTGCTACTATTAGAGTCACATTTAATATTTTGTGTGACTTCCATGAGCTTGAAGGACTGCATCTATGCGGTTCAACAATGATTCATACAATTTATTAATGAAGTCATCAGGAATAGCAATGAATGCAGTCTTACATGCCTCCCAGAGTTCATCTAGATTCTTTGGTTTTGTCTTCCAAGCTTCCTCTTTCATCCTACCCCAAACATGCTGAATGAGGTTCATGTCTGGTGACTGGGCCGGCCAGTCCTTGAGCACCTTGATCTTTTTTGCCTGGAGGACCTTTGTTGTAGAGATGGATGTATGAGATGGAGCACCATCCTGCTGCAGAATCTGACCCCTTTTATGATTTGGAATGTAAGAGGTAGCTAATACTTCTTGATATTTTAGGCTATTGATATTGCCTTCCACCTTGCAAATGTTTCGCACACCCCCATACTGAATGTAACCCCAGACCATGATCTTTCCACCACCAAATGTAACTGTTTTCTGGGTGTATTTTGGATCCATACTGGCTCCAGTAGGTCTCCTGCAGTATTTGCGGCGGCTGTGGTGTAATTCTACTGAAGATTCATCAGAGAAATCCACCTTCTGCCACTTTTCCAGCGTCCATCTGTTTAGCAGGCTGTGGGACTTTGCCAATGCCACACGGTTTTTAATTTGCCTTTTGTTTAGTGCTGGCTTCTGGGCACTGATTCGACCATGGAGGCCATTTCGAGACAGAATCCTACAAACTGTTCTAGTTGACACAGGGACTTGAGGTGACCAGGCCTGTTGGAGCTCTGCTGCAGTGGAAGAGGGGCTTGCTTTGGATTTTCTAACCATCAAACGTTCCTCCTGAGCAGTTGTCTTGCGGGGTCTGCCGGACCTGGGCTTGTCAAACACATCTCCAGTCTCTTCAAATCTTTTTTTTATTCTTTGTACTTGACGCTGAGACACATTAAAGGTGCCAGCCACCTCTGCAGTGGATCTGGTCTTCAGCCTCTTGATAATCAAGGCTGTGGTCGCAGGGTGGATTTGTGGCATGTTGTCAGAGCTCAAGTTGCAGTTCAAGTGAAGGTCTGGGGTGCTGGGTTTCTTTTTATACACATCCACTAATTAACCGATCATTTACTGAGCACTGGTGAGGATGTAAACTAGGATTGGGTGCATTATATCACCAGGCGACAAAACTTTTGTCTTGCCAAAATCTGACCATTCTGTGTTCATTAAATGATCAATATTTCAGCATTGATGCCAATTTATTTTCTTAACCTAAACCAAATTTGGGAGGGTTTCAGCTTTCAAAAGAGTAATTTATAAAACCAATGGATGAATTTAACGTCCGGTTAGAAGCTTTTATTTACATAACATGGAGAAGCGACATAACTTCTGTCAGGGAGTGTATATTTTTTATCATCCGAGAAATTTGGATCAATTATCCAAATGACACTCTGATCAAACTCTGATCAGAATTTAATCAGAGTTTGATATGATTCTCTAGACTGTGGAGAAGATAGAGAAAAAAAATGTCTCCATCTTCTCCACTGTGTTAGTGCGCAGAAATCGGACTGCACTCAGATGTCATCCGAGTGCAGTCTGACTTGCATGGCCGAGTGTGATCCGAATATCAGATGAAACTCTGACATGCAGCAACTGTCCAAGGAATGTGTACAGCCCCATGAACAAACAGTGGTCCAAGTGCTATCCAAATGTCAGATTAAACTCACGCATGCAGAGACTGTCCGAGGAAAAAGATCGGACATGTGCACGGCCCCACAGACTAACATTGGTCTGAGTGCGATCTCATATTTTGTCGGATCGCACTCGGACAGCAAATACACTCATCTGCACCTGTCCTTAGACATAGAAGATGTGACTGAGCACAGCTGACAAAGTCGTCATAATCTACATCACAAAGGAGACTTAAAGAAGACCTGTCACTTTCTTAAAAAATGTAGTTAAATACCTTGTAAAAATCCCTGAGCTCCCCCGATTCTGCAGCTTTTATCCGTTTTGCTCTACGTAGCTCCACTGCAGAGATATTCACATTTGTTGCCTTTGGAGAGCAGTATGTGAAATCTTTACTTGCAGACCAACTGGGCGTTTCCTCATAGTCTTCTCTGGGTGAATGCGCTTTCACCTCTCCCTCCAAATCAAAAAGAGCTGCAGAATCAGGAAAGATCAGGAATTTTTACAAGGTATTTAACTCAATTTTTTTAGCAAGTAGCATGTCCGTTAATACTTAGGACATAACTGAAGACATTTCTTGCAGCATTGCACGACATTGTTCATCATCAACTTGTTTTGAACTTGGAGACCATGTCACTTTGGCATCATGTCCAAATTTTAGCACCCTAAACATGAAAAATTGATGGCCCCACTCATCATTTGTTGGTTTTGTTGAGTCCTTTTTGTTTTGTGGTATTTGTTGATGTTTTTGCACAAAACTCTTCAAAATGACACAGGACATTCATGAATTTTGCGTGATATCAAAAAGTTTGTGTTTTTTTGTCTTAACTTTTTAAAACGTTTTAATGCAAAAAGTCACATGTTCCTATAAAATGTTACAAAATTTGCACAAAAATTGTGCAAGTTTTTAATTGATGAATCAGTCACAAACATCTGGATACTCCAAAACCCGCCTATAATAGCAAACATAAAAGAAAAAAGTTTAAAGCAGTTTTTTTTTTTTTAAAAAGTACTGTAAGGCACAAAAGAATAGCAGTAAAAGAAAACTAGACAAAAAAAGGCAGAAACGTGGGCCTGAAATCCGCATCAAATTCTACGAGGAGGACATGTGGTTTTTGCTTCAGATGTTTTGCAGATTTGCTTAAGATCAAAGGCAAAATCCATCACACGAAATGTGTACATGTGAGTGTTCCCGTAGGGTACCTGCACATAAATGGGATTTTCTGCATATTTTATGCAATTGTTATGCAGCAAAATTTTCAGCAAAATCAGAATGTGGATTTTGTCACAGATTTGAGGCGATTTCACTCTGTGTTGCAAAAGGTTAAAATCCACAATGAAAATTTGCAAAAAAAAAAAGCTGCCATGCTACGGAAATGAAAATCTGAACCATGAGTCACTTTCCTGCAGAAAACGTCACCATGTGTATGTAACCTCATCTACTTGGCTGCTAATGGACTATAGTGCAATTTTTTATTTTATTTTTTTCATGCAAATCTACGCAGAAAGTCTGTAGGAAAGTGTTTTTTTCTTTTGTGCAGAGTGAGAAAAATAAGGAAGCAGCAGGCGGCCCTGAAACCTGACACGTGCAGTCTGCCTGTCTGTTCTTGTAAGTTCCTGGTTCACATTGCTGGAGTCGCCTCTGTGCCTCCTGGGCTCCTGGATCAGAGCACATTCCTGGCCGCTCACACACAATTAACCTCATTACATAGAACTTTCTGACGATGTCACCGATACCTGGAACTTTCCATGGTCACAGCTGACACTGACATCAGATATTACACCGCACATCCTGCTTCTCACATTCACTTGTCACATTCACTTCTGCTAATGAAATTATTCAGTTCTTAAAGGAATTCTCCACTTTCCATTTTACATATATAATTATATACAGGATATTCCCAGGTTATACCATCTGTACATATATAACTATATACAGAAGATGCTCAGGTTATACCAGCTGTATTTATGTAGTTATATACACAACATGACCAGGTTATACCAGCTGTACATATATAAATATATACAGGAGAAACCCAGGTTATACCATCTGTACATATATAACTATATACAGAAGATGCTCAGGTTATACCAGCTGTATATATGTAGTTATATACACAACATGAGCAGGTTATACCAGCCTGATCCATGTCACTATTTTGCAGGATATACACTATGATCCGGCTTAGTGAGTTGTAAATCAGGGCTGAACGTGATCGTTCCTTGGGGAGAACAGAAAAGAACTTGATCTCTTATTAAAGTCTAATGTGGATCAGATGTTGGCAGAGAACATGGGGATGTAACTGGCATCTATGACAGGGCTGAGGCCATATGGCGTCTGCTGTGTGAGGAGTCCATCTGCTCGCCACTCCTGCCCTCTGCCTCTATATAGTGTGCGTAGTATTCGGTATAGGATGATCTGTGAGAGTTCTGGTTCAGACGACTGCATCGGTCATCACATGATCGAGTTCTGTAGGGTCTTCTATATGCCTCTAGTTTGGAGTCAGAGAGCGAACAGAAGTTACAGAAAGGCTCTGCTCCTAAAATCACCAAAATGAGTCAGCTGAAGTTGGAGACCCCCGGTGGCCAGTCTGAACATCATCATGGAGACCCTACAGTACCACCTCCGAGGGGGATCCTTAAACCATCAACAAAAGAGATGCCCGCCAGCGCTGACTGGGAAGAAGTAATAAGAGAACTGCGAGCCGAGTTGATTGAGGTGAAAAAGCTGATTCGTTCCAGGCCAGAATCTGTACCTCTCAGACCCAGGAGTGGGCTCCAAAACAGAAGATACCCGGCCTGTGAAGTGTGCCGTTCATCAAATCAGAGTACGGTGTGTGTCCACTGTCTAAGATGTGGTGAGGAAGGACATTATGCCAAGGAATGTCAATGGTCACAGTAGTTTGGGTTAAAAGACAGGAGGTTGCCAGTGCGGGGCGACTGGTAACCGCGACACGGAGGAGGCCCCAGAAGCAAATCCAAATCTCACCAACCCCCAGAACGGCATGTAACACAGGTACTTTAGATGCAGTGACACAGAAACACAGAGCAGCCAGTACAGGGTTAATAAACAAGGGGGATTTACTGTAACAGGGTCAATCTCCACGCAGGGAGTAACAGGGGAAATATGGGGACAAGAAGGGAAGTAGCAGGTAATATGCTATAACTGACAATCCACAGTTGGGCTAGATGTAGCAGAGTTGACACGGTTGTAATCGGCAGTTTTTACACTTAGCTGACTCTTGCTCCTCACAAGGCAGTTGCCGGCTGGTACCGGTGTTGCTTTCTTCCAGCTTCCCCGCCTAAACAATGCTCAGTCTTCTGGCGGCAGCGGGCGGTCTCCGGTTTGACCCGCTGAGCCCCTATTCCATAACAGTGCACCTCACTTGCTCGGCTCCAGGGATCCTGCGTGTCTTCTCCCTCTAGTCGGGCTTGACTCCCACTGTCCACTGCTGCTTTTCCCGCGCAAAAACTCCTTTTCCACCCTCTTCCTAGACATGAGCTCAGCTCCCCGGTCACCTGACTCCTCAGCTCTCTCTCTGGACACACCCCCAGCTTCCCGGTCACCTGACTCCTGTCTCGCAGTCTGTCTTCCCCCTGCAACAGGAGGCACGGCCTCGGCAGTTCCGAATCCCTTGTTCTGAAAGTACTTACACCACGGTCTTCCCCCTTATAGGCACATGAGGTAAAACAGCTGCGTCAGTACTATCACCAAGTGTTTTCCCGTCTACAACAGCTGCAAGAGAGACAGGGGCATCAGTTACTTAATGCCCAGTGCAGAGGTCAAACGATGTACTCCTGGGAGGAGGATTCCTCGGTCAGTAAAAATAGCCTCATCAGCCTAATCGGTGAAAGGTGCTTTATACAGTACCAGCTAGATGGACTCCTGGTAAAAGCACTGTGGGACACAGGAGCCCAAGCGAGCCTTTTAAATGAAGAATATAGAAGGCACTACTTACCACATACCTGCCTTCGGTCGCTAAAAGAACTCTTAGGACCAGTGGAATTCCACAGCAAAGCCGTCAAACAGACCATGATTCCTTTCATAGACTGAGTGGAAGTGACTTTCCAACTCTGGACCACGAAGAACAGCAACACCATCAAGCTTTTGGTACCTTTTCTCGGGACCAGTGATCAGAACGTAGCACAGGATCCTTTTCTGGGTTATAATGTAGTCAGTGAGGTCATTACGAACCACAAGTCAGGGACGCTGATGGTGGATGCAATTGCCACATCGCTCACCATACCCAACTCCGTGGGGAAAACGTGATTCATAGAGTAAAGAAAGTACAGAATACAATGGACCTAAAAGAAGTCAAGGTAGGCTTGCGCCCAACCATCATCCCTGCAAACCAAATGGTGGGGATAAAGTGTTTGGTCCGGATAGAACCAGGAGGAAAAGTCCAGAAAAGACTGTTCGTGCCAAAAGACTCCTCAGAACTTCCGGAAGGCCTAGTTCAAGGTGAGACTGTGCTTCGAGAGACTGGGTTTGCTCGAGTGACAGTACCGGTCATGAATACTACGAAACAAGAAATTAGACTGGATCCAAAAACAGTGTTATGTCACATCGAAACCGTTAAAACGGTATATCCAGCCAGTGTGAGACAAGCCCAGGGGTCTACCGTGAATTTAGTCTCCCCACCAAGGAACAGGAGTTGCCCATGGGAGGAAATTGCACCACCCACCTCGGGGTTCTGGGATCCCCCAGTATCCCTGGGACACATTTGTGGTGAAGATTTAATGGTAGCAAAACAGATGCTGAGAGAAGAGTGTCATGCATTCTCCAAAGATGACTCTGATATAGGCTGTATCCCGTCATTGCATTTGAAAATCAATTTGAAAGATGTGACCATAGTAACCAGAGGTTACATGTCTGTGCCGAAACCATTACAACCATTAAGTGAAAGAGTATTTACAAGATCTAATCAAGAGAGGTTGGGTCCAAAAGTCGAAGTCGTCTTATTCCTATTCTATTGTCTGTGTTAGGAAGAAGGACAGTACGTTGAGACTCTGCTGTGATTACCGGGAACTAAATCGAAAGTCAGTACCTGATCAACACCCTATACCAAAAGTCCAAAATATTCTGGATAGCCTATAAGAAAGTACCTAGTTCTCTGTCCTCGATCAGGGTAAGGCATACCACCAAGGGTTTGTCGAAGAGTCCAGTAGACCCTTGACAGCATTCATCACACCGTGGGGATTATATGAGTGGATCCGCATACCGTTTGGGCTCAGTTCAGCTCCAGCAGAATTCCAGAGGAGCATGGAAACATGGCGGTTACGAATACATATTGGTGGTGATGGACCATTTTACTCGATTTTGCTCAAGCATATGCCTCCACCAATAAATCGGGTCGAACAGAGGCAGAGAAGATCTTCAATGATTTTGCTTTGAAGTTTGGGTTCCCTACGAGGTTACACCATAACCAAGGAAGAGAATTTGAGAACCAGCTCTTTGCCAAGTTAGGAAAGTACTGTAGAATTCAGAGATAACACACAACACCCTGTCATCCAGAGGGTCATGGACAAGTGGAACATTTTAACCGGACATTATTGTCGATGTTGCGCACTTTAACAGCTGACGAGAAGAAAGACTGGAAGAGTTCTCTGTCAAAAGTGGTACGTGCCTATAACTGTACAAAGAGTGAGGCAACAGGTTATTCACCTTTCTTCCTATTGTATGGACAATCGCCAAGACTGCCAATCGACATCAGGTTCGATACTCCGGTGTCAGAGACTTACAAAACGTATCCGGAGTACGTTCGGAAATGGAAGGAACGGATGGCAGAGGCATACAACATAGCGTCCAAAGTGGTTATGCAAGGGCAGAGCAAGAGCAAGGAGTACTATGATCGAAAATGTTATGGAGCAGAGTTGGCACCGGGAAGCTGGGTGCTAGTCAAGAACGTGCGTGAGAAAGGCGGTCCAGTCAAATTTCATTCGTACTGGGAAGACAAGGTGTATGTGGTCATAAAGAGGAAAGCCAATGACAGTTCAGTGTATGAAATCCGATTGGAAACGGGACAAGAAAACCAGAATAGTCCATCGGAATTTATTACTAACCTGTGATTATCTCCCACCAAAACAAGACTTCCCAGAAGCAGACCGACATCGACCGAGATCGACTAAGGGACCACCTCAGACTGATGCCCCAGAGGTGGATAGTGACCTTGAAAGTTCCAATGAGGAAGAACACACCATTGTATTTCTCAGACCGGCAAGGAGAGGGATGTACCATCCTCAGGAGAGTGAACTAAGTCCCGAGGCACCAGAGTTTGTACCAAGGAGTATAGATGAAGTCCAATTCTAATTTGATGATTGAACACCGGTCACTGAAGAGACCGATCGACACTCAGGAGGAGTGGAATTACCAGACCGTGTGGAAACAGGCGATTCAGGAGAAGTACAGGAACTTACAGAGGCAGCTCCAAGAGCATCTGAGGAAGCACAAGAAATGAGAAATGAATACGGCGGAAGAAACTTCTATAACCGAAGAACCTGTGGCATCTGAGGAACAACCCACCAGGAGGATGTCGACTGGAGAAGTGAGGAGGCCCGTAATGCTGACGTACGAGACACTTGGTGAACCGAGTCAAGTGCCAAGGACTGTCGACTGGAAACAGGTATCTCTGCCTATGGACCAGGTAAGCCCACCTGAGTGGTATTCACCACCGAGAGGCAGTATGGAAGATGTTGCCAGATGGAAAGACTTGTTTTCATGCTTTGATTTTCCTTAAAAGACTTTGTAGAAACAAAGAACTGTTAAGGCCTAGTGAGAGAGCTGATTGAAGATGTACGAAAAGCTCCAGCTGAAGAGACGCTGTTTTAATTGTTTATTTCTTACAGGAATCCTACAAGAAAAAGGTCGTAGAATAGGTTGTTATCAATGTTTATAAATGTTATACCATTTTGACAATGCCAATTTGTATATGAAGTTACTCAACTTTCACCACTGTCTCAAAATTGGTCAGATTAAGGTGAATGTCGAGGACGATATTCAAAAAGGAGGGAAGAGTGTGACATGCAAAAGTAGTGCTGTTGCTTCAAAAGCATCCAGCAACTGTTACAAATAACACAAGCACAGGAGACAGGAAGTGTTGTGCTTCAGAAGCATCTAGCAACTAGAGAGGTTAACACAGTCACAGGAGACAGGGAGTGGTTAGCAGAGTTCCAGGGGGATTGTGGGCAACTTGTGAAGTAGTCTGGCTGCAGCCAAAGGGAAAGGTGGTGTGTGTGATCTGTACCACACAAAAGCCCTGGCAACTGACAGGATTTAAGTCAAGAGTGAACCTGAGTACAGGTCAGATAGACTTCCTGAACTAGCAGTGCAGGGTATCATCAGGCAGAAAGATAAGGACTGGAAGGAATTGTGTCACAAGGATCATCTCCCTCATCAAACCCCCCCCTCCATCTCAATGCAGGATAAAGAATGCTGTCTACTACTGTGACTTTGTGAAGGAAAAGCCTGTGGTTGTGGGTGCAAAGAAGTGTGCTGCTAAAGAGACTTGATCTGTGCTGTCCTATGCTACTAAGAAAGACTGTTTATTAATGTGCCTTTAAGAAGAAACTGTTTGTTACTGGAGTCTGTTGCTGAGACATAAATTGCACTGGCCGTGCGGCTTCATTAAATGCTGCTGTACAATTGTTCATGAGGACTCATGTCAAGTGTGTCTTGGAGTCAATATTCCCCCCCTCCGCCCCCTTGTGTGCCTGAGAGGGCTGCAGCATATGGTTGCCCAAAGTAACGATTCCGAAGAATTCATGAAACCTGTCTCGCCCCTATCTAAACTTAAGCGGCGTGCGCGTAACATCCTCCTTCACACTCCCCTGTCCTCCTCCGTTCTCTTTCTCCAGACTCCTCTGTCCTCCTCCTCCTGTATCCTCTGTCTTCCTCCAGACTATTCTGCCTTTCTTCAGATGTTCCTGTCCTCCTCCTTCGAACTCCTCTGACAACGGCTTATCTCCCGGAAAACAAAACGATCAGCTGTTGGAAATTCAACATGCCAATCCTTCTCTCATAACATCATCTGTGTGTGAAGAGTCGGAGGCCCCCATCCAGAGTGCACTGTCGGCCGATATCGGTGGGTCCGGCTGACTGTAGTCTAGTATGTGTAGGGGTCTTGAAGGGGCAGGTTGGGTCATTAGCGTAGTCACCATACTTGCACATCTCGAAGCAGAGTGTTCAGCGCCCCCATGTGCACTTGAGCACATGTATTCCAGGAGGCTTTGGCCGTGTTGAGGAGGTTAGCCAACTTCTCCGCGAGTCTCACGGATGTCTTTACACAGTTGTAGGGTATAAGGGAAACGCGAAGGGGCTGCAGCGCTCACATTTACCGTAGGCGAAACATGGACGTCCGAGGGAGGTGTCAACACTGCAGCCCATTAGTGGCAGTTGATTGGCTGCAGTATTCACATGGCATAAAAATATCATGGGAGTGCCAGGAGATCCGGCGCTGTCATTGGTGGCTTCCGTGGCACCAAGGAAACTTTCCAAACTCCTTCAGGAGTCCGGGTGGTGGCCTCTTTTTTTCTGGACATTCTGGGAGAATTGGCAAATATGCTTTGATGACTCGTGACATCGCTACTACTACACTGGGGCCCCCAAATCTCCCTCCTACTGGGCCCTTGGTCTGGGGGTCCCCGGCCATATACGGCCCCTATGACCACACACTCTCTTCTGAGGAGATTTTGGGTTAAATTCCTGAAATGCTGTGAATCTTGGCACTTTCTCTCCTCGCCTGTTGTTTTTCTCGTCTTTATCTGAAACAATCAACATTTTTGGAAAAGTTTAAGAACAAATTGAGATTTTTTGGAAATATAAAAGTACATAAAAAAGGCACGTACATATTTTACCAAATTTGGCGGACTCCTGGAGCGCGGGCTGACTTAACATGCCTGTTTAATTTGCAGCTTATGCTGGATCACTGGCGGACACGATCTTTATGACTCGCGAGTTATAAATAATTCACCTTTCAGTTAAAAATATTTCTTCAGCGCAATAAGAAACCGCAAAGAACAGATCATTGTATTATGTCTTCTACTCCAGTCACATCCAGAGCTGCAGTGAGAATTCTTTTTGGAGATGGAAATGTCATTCTCCAGCAGGACTTGGCCCCTGTCCACACGGCCACAAGTACCAATACCTGGTTTACACACAACAGTATCACTGTGCTTGATTGGCAGCAAACTCTCCTGACCTTAACCCCATAGAGGATCTATTATAGAGAATCTATGGGGTATTGTCAAGAGGAAGATGAGACCCCAGACCCCACAATGCAGACGAGCTGAAGGCTGCTATCAAAGCCACCTGGGCTTCCATAACTCCTCAGCAGTGCCACAGGCTGATCGCCTCCATGCCACATTGCCGCATTGATGCAGCTCCCCTGCTGCTGCTGCGTGCACTGCGCGCAGCTTCCCGGACGCTGTGCTTAGGGCGCGTGCGCTCCCTCCCTCTTAAAGGGTCCACGCACGCCGTCCTAAATAGTCCCCGGCCAATGGTCGGAGGACCTCTCCTATTTAAAGCACCTCCTCCAATATGGAGGTGCCTGTGCAAGGTTGTTGTTTGTGTGCTAACACTCTCCTTAGCCCTCAGGTTCCAGTGCCCGCCAGCCTGTCTACCAGCCGTGCCCGCCAGCCTATCTACCAGCAGTGCCCACTAGCCTGTCTACCAGCCGTGCCCGCCTGCCTATCTATCTGCCGTGCCCGCCGGCCTGCCTACCCCGATCTCCTGTCAGGTTACCTGCCATGCCTGCCTGCTTTCCTACCCGGATCACCTGTCTGGCTACCTGCCGTGCCCGCCTGCTTGCCAACCGGATCACCTGTCAGGCTACCTGACGTGCTCATCCGCTGTACCTGGTAGTTTCAGCCATCTGACCAGTGGGAGTCCCCTGCTCTCACACAAGGTCGGTCCCAGAGTGGCACCTGGTTCACCAGCCCTGTCCCTCCTTGGTTCACGGAATCGACTAAGCCACCGTGTGGCCAGGGTCGGTCCGGGTAGGCACTTAGTTACGCCCCTCTGGTCCCTCCTTGCATCCCAGCACAGAGGTTCCACCACCCGGATCCGTAACAACTTTCATATACAGTCATGGCCGAAAGTGCTGGTGTGGCACCCCAGGGGTCTGGTTTCCACAGTAACAGCAATGTTATGTCTGAGAGCAGGTGGGAGGTCTCTTGGTCAGGGATCCTATGCATGCCACACCTCCTGCCCAGTCCTGGGAGGGGAAGAACTTCCCCTATATAAAACTGGGGCTGAGGCAGGGTTAGTGAGTTAAGAAGGAGAGTTAAGAAGAGGAGCAGCTATAGGAAAGAAAGATCAGGAGCTCAGTGGGAGCAGTGCTACAAGGAATCAGGGGCTGGCAGCTGAAGAGCTCGCCCTGATTGAAGAGTTACCACCGGACCCGGAGTCCGAGGCTGTGGGGACTAATCCTTACCCAGCAGCAGAAACCGACCGGCAGGGGATTTCAGGTCCTCTGGCCAAGAAACCCGAAGGCACGGTCACACGCGTGGGACCAGCACCGCCGTCGTGGAGCGGAAGCCACTAGAAGGCCCCGAGTCACCGGCCATACGGGTGAGCACCACACGGTACACTCAGGGACGTGGGCTACTTTTACCCGCCTCTAGCAAGGTAGCCAGAAGAGTACAGTTAGTTGGGGAGGCCTACAACTCCGCCTGGCCAGGGGAGATCCCATCTGCTCAAGGACTGACCAGGCCCCAATCGCTAGCCAGTACTCCGGGAGGGTCTATCTTTGTCACCAGTAAAGACCCTGAACTACACCGCATCGTCTCTGAGTGGTTCCTGCTACCCCCATCATCCACGTCGGCTGCCCTGAGGCCATACCCCTCCCGTTGGGGGTTATACCATCCACGCTGCACAATCCTACCACCGGCCTCAGCGGTCTGCCCTGCAGCGGCAGCTCCATAGCTGCATTCAACGGGTGGCGTAGTCGTCCAACATCTACTGCTAATATACTGCCACTCAGTTTGACTCCCTGGGCACGGACCGGGTCACCGCCACGAGACTACTACCCCCAACAGGCCCGGCTCCGGGTAGTCCCCGCGTGCGCAACGCTACACCAAGTAGGCCCAGGGGCGCGTCAACTTTTGGCGTAGTCGGCAGGATTTCGTGCCCGCAACCACCGGGTACTGCGTGCCTGAAAAAGACTGTTCAAACTTACCAGTGGTGAAGATTCCCGCCATCCGTGGAGGTTTCCCGCCATCCGGCGCCATCTTCTACCTTCTTCCCGCCATCCGCAAAGTTTTCCCGCCATCCGGCGCCATCTTCTGCCTTCTTCCCGCCATCCGTGGAGTTTTCCCGCCGTTGGACGCCATCTTGAAGACGCCGCGCGGGAAGAAGAGGGGCGTGGACTCCGAAAGCGCGAGAACTGAAGCCCCGCCTCACGTCCGGACGTTGCGTAAGGTCCTGGAAGGAGCCCAGCAGACGCCGACGTCACAGGAGCGCGACGGAAGGTCCTCAACCCTGACGATCCACTGCGGAGCCGCGGCCTACGGAAGAGGATCATCGCAAGGTAGGCCACGGTCCACTAGGGGGGAGGAAGATGTCGGATACGGAGGAGAGCTTCACTGCCTCAACCCCCGCCAGCGCCACCGCTGCTGCAGTCATGCCTTTCACCATGCCCTATATCCCGGGAGCGGCCTGGCTACCCCAGTACTCAGGGGAGTCACATACCCTGCATGACTTTAGAGAAAAGCTGGATAGCCTCTTCCAGGTGTATCCCCTCACAGAAGAGCAAAAAGTGAGCATCCTGGTGGCCCAATTAACCGGGGCAGCCCAAAGGGAGGTAAAGTCCTGGCCACCTGGGGGGAGGACTGTTGCAGGGATACTAACCCGGCTGAGGGACACCTTTGATACCCGCACCTCAGCCGAGATCAAGCTTAGATTCTACGGGTGCAAGCAGCGAGCACACGAGAGTATAAGGGACTATGCCCTGAACCTACAAGAGGCCCTGAGAGCCATTAAGCAGACCGACCCTGACGGCGTGGGAGACGAGGACAGGCTGTTGACTGAACAATTTATAGAGGGTTTATATTGCAATGCCCACCGAACCCAGTTGCGGGCAATGGCCTTACAGGACCCTCATCTGGGATTTGCACAGTTCAAGGACAGAGCCATCCGGGTGCTCCGAGAGTCGGCACCAGGTGGCGTTGTGACCCACAGACGCCCCACTACCACTTACCACCAGGAGGCGGCGCCCTTGTCGGCAGGGCCTGTGGGAGCTGATGCGCAGGCTTTGAACAATGACCCGGCTCCAGACCTGCACCATCAGGTCCAAGAGCTAGCTAAAAGCGTTGCCGCGCTAACCCGAACTGTGCAGTCTTTACAGGTTTCCACTCCAGGGAAGATCCAGCTGGCATCCGGACCGGAGGACATCCCGTGGCGTCGACCAAGGAGGACCCCACCGGCCAGAGGAAGACCCAGCGACCGATACAACGAGGACGGACAACCCATCTGCCGCCGCTGCAATCAACCCGGACATATGGCAAGCAGGTTGCCAAGAACGCCAGCTCCGGCCAGCAGCGAGTGCTCCAGAAAGAGATCCGGGCACTGATGCGACGGCAACAGATAGAACTCTCCGGTGTTATTTTTAGGAGTCCTTGGTGGATTTACCGGGAATCCTTGTACAATTGGTTGGAGCGTAACCTAGGAATGGACTAAAGACTGTTAAGGACTCGGGGCAGGACAGACCCCTACCTGGTTACGTCTCCCTGTTTTGGTGAAATGGACACCTTGCTTTTCTTCAAAGCTGCACCCGGTTGCGGACACGCGTAACCATCTTTATGTGTTTTTCTTACTGTATTATTATTGTTTATACCTTGTTATGTTTTTAAAAAAAAAAAAAAATAAATATGTTTAGTCCCGGAGTACTAAATTTCACTAGGGGGGAATGTAGCACCCCAGGGGTCTGGTTTCCACAGTAACAGCAATGTTATGTCTGAGAGCAGGTGGGAGGTCTCTTGGTCAGGGATCCTATGCATGCCACACCTCCTGCCCAGTCCTGGGAGGGGAAGAACTTCCCCTATATAAAACTGGGGCTGAGGCAGGGTTAGTGAGTTAAGAAGGAGAGTTAAGAAGAGGAGCAGCTATAGGAAAGAAAGATCAGGAGCTCAGTGGGAGCAGTGCTACAAGGAATCAGGGGCTGGCAGCTGAAGAGCTCGCCCTGATTGAAGAGTTACCACCGGACCCAGAGTCCGAGGCTGTGGGGACTAATCCTTACCCAGCAGCAGAAACCGACCGGCAGGGGATTTCAGGTCCTCTGGCCAAGAAACCCGAAGGCACGGTCACACGCGTTGGACCAGCACCGCCGTCGTGGAGCGGAAGCCACTAGAAGGCCCCGAGTCACCGGCCATACGGGTGAGCACCACACGGTACACTCAGGGACGTGGGCTACTTTTACCCGCCTCTAGCAAGGTAGCCAGAAGAGTACAGTTAGTTGGGGAGGCCTACAACTCCGCCTGGCCAGGGGAGATCCCATCTGCTCAAGGACTGACCAGGCCCCAATCGCTAGCCAGTACTCCGGGAGGGTCTATCTTTGTCACCAGTAAAGACCCTGAACTACACCGCATCGTCTCTGAGTGGTTCCTGCTACCCCCATCATCCACGTCGGCTGCCCTGAGGCCATACCCCTCCCGTTGGGGGTTATACCATCCACGCTGCACAATCCTACCACCGGCCTCAGCGGTCTGCCCTGCAGCGGCAGCTCCATAGCTGCATTCAACGGGTGGCGTAGTCGTCCAACATCTACTGCTAATATACTGCCACTCAGTTTGACTCCCTGGGCACGGACCGGGTCACCGCCACGAGACTACTACCCCCAACAGGCCCGGCTCCGGGTAGTCCCCGCGTGCGCAACGCTACACCAAGTAGGCCCAGGGGCGCGTCACTGGCACCCTTGAAATTGTTCCAGAAAATTAAGTATTTCTCCCAGAAAATTATTGCAATTACTCATGTTTTATTATACACATGTTTATTTCCTTTGTGTGTATTGGAACAACACAAGAAACTGAGGAAAAAAGAGGCAAATTGGACACAATTTCACACAAAACCCAAAAATGGTCTGGACAAAATTGTTAGCACCCTCAACTTAATATTTGGTTGCACCCTTTGGTATAAATAACTGCAATCAATTGCTTCCTATAACCATCCATCTGGAGATGGACTTGTAACCTTGAGATTTTGATATTTTTCAAAAATATTGGTTCTCAAGTCCACAGACTGTTCTCTTCTCCTCTTTCTGTTCTCGATGCTTAGTGTGGTACTCACAGATACACAATGCAAAGATTGAGGCAACTTCTCCCCTTTTTATCTGGTTTCAGGTGTGATTTTCATATTGCCCATACCTGTTACTTGCCACAGGTGAGTTTAAACGAGCATCACCTGCTTGAAGCAAAATTGTTTACTCACAATTTTGGAAAGGTGCAAAAAATTTTCTCCGGACCATTTTTGGGGTTTTGTGTAAAATTGTTAGGCGTCGGGCTGTTGCTGGATTCGAAATGGGTCCAGAACATTCTGTGGTCTCCCATTTCAGTCCAGGCGGGGCTGATGCTGCTCAGCATCATCGTCAGCCCCTACACCTAGCTGGTCCACGAGATGTACAGATTGTCTCTTGGGTATTTGTGCCTAGCAATGTTAAGCATAGGTTGCTGAGGGAGACAGGGCTGTTGGAGCCTAAGTACAGGATTCTCCGCACTGAGCATGTCCGTGACCTGTCGGACCGTGATTGGTGGTTTGGCAACCACCTGATCCGGTGACCTGGCACCGCCTGATTGGTCGCGGGTGACGCCACCAATAGTGCGAAGGTGGGCAGGGCTTAGTCTTTAAAAGACCCGCCCACAAACATGGCGGCGCACTCTGATCATTGAGCAGTGATGCTGATGTGTGGACGACTGTGTTCCACGTAGTTTCCATAGGCAGGTAGCTCCGTCTTGCAGTCTGGCTCTGCCAAAGGGGTCGCCTAACACCCCGAGCAGCCTGCAGACGCCCTGTCCACGGTTATCGCCTGTCAGCCACGTGGAGTAATACCCTGCAGTCCAGTAGCATGCCGGCTGGAGGCACGTGTACCCGTCGGCGTAGTCACACACGCATCCTAGCGCCGCCAGTGTAGTTCCTGTGTAGTTAACAGGGCTACAGCTACTTCCCCGGTCACTCTTCTCCCGTGCAGTTAACGGAGATAGAGCGAACCGCTATACCCGTTCCTGTGTGCAGTAACACGGAAGGGTTTATCATTTAAGTTGGTTGCTTTCCTTTTCACCCGGAAAGTGTTCGGTAGCAGTCCACCAGGCTGTATCGCGGACCCCAGGGTCGGTTGCTTTCCATTATAATAAAGTTGTCTGCAACCGCCCTCCTAACAGAAATTATGTCCAATTTGCCTTTTTTTCCTGTTTTTTTTGTGTTGTTCCAATACACACAAAGGAAATAAATACGTGTATAACAAAACATGTGTAATTGCAATAATTTTCTTGGAGAAACACTTCATTTTCTGGAACAATTTCAATCGTGCCAACATTTTCGGCCATGACTGACTGTGTGTGTGTGTGTGTGTATATATATATAGATATAATATAGATATCGATATATATTATACCGCCATGTAGTGCCAAGACATTTCTTCCATATCCTGTAAACGTAATATTACTATTTAATGTCGTCCAATGTCACCATATGAAGTGCAAATAATACTGCCATATAGTGCCAGGACAATGTCATATATACCATGCACTGCCCATATAGTGCCATATTATGCCTTACACAGCATACTGGGTCAGACTGTCCTGTTTAGGGCACAGGTAGGGAATTGACCCTAGGGGCCCACCCTACAGCAATATACAAATACCTGTAAGCCATTATGGGATCATCAGTGACATTATACACTTGAGCTCTGTATATAGTGTACAAATAATACAGGGATCACAAGTGACATTATACACAGGATCTCTGTATATAGTGTACAGGTAATACAGGATCACCAGTGACATCATACACAGGAGCTCTGTATATACAGTAGTGTCAGTGTACAGATAATACAGGATCACCAGTGACATCATACACAGGAGCTCTGTATATAGTGTACATGTAATACAGGGATCACCAGTGACATTGTACACAGGAGCTCTGTATACTGTGTACAGGTAATACAGGGATCACCAGTGACATTGTACACAGGAGCTCTTATATAGTGTCAGTGTACAGGTAATACAGTGATCACTAGTGACATTATACACAAGAGCTCTGTATATAGTGTACATATAATACAGGGTTCACCAGTGACATTTTACACAGGAGCTCTGTATACTGTGTACAGGTAATACAGGGATCACCAGTGACATTGTACACAGGAGCTCTGTATACAGTAT
Organism: Phyllobates terribilis; assembly: GCF_046119375.1. Classification (NCBI taxonomy): domain Eukaryota; kingdom Metazoa; phylum Chordata; class Amphibia; order Anura; family Dendrobatidae; genus Phyllobates; species Phyllobates terribilis. The sequence goes on along the minus strand of NW_027362765.1, from coordinate 371,563,003 downwards.
ATAGTGTCAGTGTACAGGTAATACAGAGATCACCAGTGACATTTTCCCAGGAGCTCCGTATATAGTGTCAGTGTATAGGTAATACAGGGATCACCAGTGACATTATATACAGGATCTCTGTATATAGTGTACAGGTAATACAGTTATCACCAGTGACATTATACACAGGAGCTCCGTATATAGTGTCAGTGTATAGGTAATACAGGGATCGCCAGTGATTTTATACACAGGAGCTCTGTATATAGTGTACAGGTAATACAGGGATCACCAGTGTGTCATTATACACAGGAGCTTTGTATAGTGTATCAGTAAACAGGTAATACAGGGATCACCAGTTACATTATACACAGGAGCTCTGTATATAGTGTCAGTGTACAGGTAATACAGTGATCACCAGTCACATTATACACAGGAGCTCTGTATATATGTATATAGTGTCAGTGTACAGGTAGTACAGGGATCACCAGTTACATTATACACCGGAGCTCTGTATATAGTGTATAGTGTACAGGTAATACAGTGATCACCAGTGAGATTATACACAGGAGCTCTGTATATAGTGTCAGTGTACAGGTAATACAGTGATCACCAGTGACATTATACACAGGAGCTCTGTATATAGTGTCAGTGTACAGGTAATACAGTGATCACCAGTCACATTATACACAGGAGCTCTGTATATATGTATATAGTGTCAGTGTACAGGTAGTACAGGGATCACCAGTTACATTATACACCGGAGCTCTGTATATAGTGTATAGTGTACAGGTAATACAGTGATCACCAGTGACATTATACACAGGAGCTCTGTATATTGTGTCAGTGTACAGGCAATACAGGGATCACCAGTGACATTATACACAGAAGCTCTGTATATTGTGTCAGTGTACAGGTAATACAGGGATCACCAGTGTGTCATTATACACAGGAGCTCTGTATATTGTGTCAGGGTACAGGTAATACAGTGATCACCAGTGACATTATACACAGGAGCTCTGAATATTGTGTCAGTGTACAGGTAATACAGGGATCACCAGTGACATTATACACAGGAGCTCTGTATATAGTGTCAGTGTACAGGTAATACAGTGATCACCAGTGACATTATACACAGGAGTTCTGTATATAGTGTCAGTGTACAGGTAATACAGGGATCACCAGTGTGTCATTATACACAGGAGCTCTGTATATACTGTCAGTGTACAGGTAATACAGGGATCACCAGTGACATTATACACAGGATTTCTGTATAAAGTGTCAGTGTACAGGTAATACAGGGATCACCAGTGTGTCATTATACACAGGAGCTTTGTATATTGTATCAGTAAACAGGTAATACAGGGATCACCAGTTACATTATACACAGGAGCTCTGTATATAGTGTCAGTGTACAGGTAATACAGGGATCACCAGTGACATTATACACAGGAGCTCTGTATATAGTGTCAGTGTACAGGTAATACAGTGATCACCAGTGACATTATACACAGGAGCTCTGTATATTGTGTCAGTGTACAGTTAATACAGGGATCACCAGTGACATTATACACAGGAGTTCTGTATATAGTGTCAGTGTACAGGTAATACAGGGATCACCATTGTGTCGTTATACACAGGAGCTTTGTATATTGTATCAGTAAACAGGTAATACAGGGATCACCAGTTACATTATACACAGGAGCTCTGTATATTGTGTCAGTGTACAGGTAATACAGGGATCACCAGTGACATTATACACAGGAGCTCTGTATATAGTGTCAGTGTACAGGTAATACAGTGATCACCAGTGACATTATACACAGGAGCTCTGTATATAGTGTCAGTGTACAGGTAATACAGGGATCACCAGTGTGTCGTTATACACAGGAGCTTTGTATATTGTATCAGTAAACAGGTAATACAGGGATTACCAGTTACATTATACACAGGAGCTCTGTATATTGTGTCAGTGTACAGTTAATACAGGGATCACCAGTGACATTATACACAGGAGTTCTGTATATAGTGTCAGTGTACAGGTAATACAGGGATCACCATTGTGTCGTTATACACAGGAGCTTTGTATATTGTATCAGTAAACAGGTAATACAGGGATCACCAGTTACATTATACACAGGAGCTCTGTATATTGTGTCAGTGTACAGGTAATACAGGGATCACCAGTGACATTATACACAGGAGCTCTGTATATAGTGTCAGTGTACAGGTAATACAGTGATCACCAGTGACATTATACACAGGAGCTCTGTATATAGTGTCAGTGTACAGGTAATACAGGGATCACCAGTGTGTCGTTATACACAGGAGCTTTGTATATTGTATCAGTAAACAGGTAATACAGGGATTACCAGTTACATTATACACAGGAGCTCTGTATATAGTGTATAGTGTACAGATAATACAGGGATCACCATGCATGCTGACCAACGCAAGAAGCCTGACCAATAAGGCGGATGAGCTGCGGGCGCTTATATCGGAGGAGAGGTATGACATCGTAGGTATAACAGAGACTTGGCTAGATGATAGCTATGACTGGGCGGTAAATTTATTAGATTATAGTTTATTTAGAAGGGACCGGAAACAGGGGAAAGGCGGAGGAGTCTGCTTATATGTAAAGTCATGTCTAAAACCCAGACTAAGGGAAGATATAGGAGAGGGAGAAGATGGGGTCGAGTCCATGTGGGTAGAGATAGAGGGAACTAAAAATAATAATAAAATATTACTGGGGGTCTGCTATAAGCCACCAAATATAACAGAGGAGAATGAGAATCTGCTATTAGGACAAATAGACAAAGTAGCAAAACATAATGAAGTGATTGTAATGGGGGATTTCAACTACCCGGATATTGACTGGGAAACAGAAACCTGTAGATCTCAGAAAGGAAAAAGGTTCTTGACAAATATTAAGGATAATTATCTCTCCCAACTAGTGCAGGAACCAACGACTTAATATTGACTAATAGGCCTGATAGAATAACTGAGGTACAGATAGGGGGGCACCTAGGTAATAGCGACCATAATATTATCGACTTCAAAATGCCCTTCAGTAGGGTTATCAATAAGGGAACAACAAAAACATTAAACTTTAGGAGGGCGAAGTTTGATCAGCTGATAGAAAACCTTCAACTTATTGACTGGGACAAAGTTCTTAATCAAAGGAATACGAATAGTAAATGGGAAACCTTCAAAAGAATTCTGAATACTCAGTGCGAGAGGTATATACCGTATGGGAATAAAAGGGCCAGAAATAAGAGGAAACCAATATGGTTGAACAAGAACGTAAAAGGGGCGTTAAATAGCAAAAAAGAGGCATTCAAGAGATTAAAACAGGAAAACAGTAAGGAGGCACTAATGTGTTACAAGGAAAAAACGAGAACCTGCAAAAAACAAATAAAAATAGCGAAGGAGGAAACAGAGAGACGTATTGCTAGGGAAAGTAGATCAAATCCCAAACTGTTCTTTACGTATATAAATAGTAAAAGGATTAAATCGGATAATATTGGACCGATAAAAAGTGAGGAAGGCAAAATCATAGTGAAAGATGAGGATAAAGCTAATCTATTAAATAATTTTTTTTCGACAACTTTCACAAAGGAAAAAGAACTAACAGGAGAAATGAGAAGTGACAAGCTTAATCCTCCACTAAGTATGACAAATCTAACCCAAGCTGGGGTACAGAAACGCCTCAGTAACATTAAAATAAACAAATCACCAGGACCTGATGGCATACACCCACGGGTACTAAGGGAACTAAGTAATGTGATAGACAGACCGTTATATCTTATCTTTAAGGACTCTGTTGAGACTGGGTCTGTACCACTTGATTGGCGACAGGCGAATGTAGTGCCAATATTCAAAAAGGGAGCGAAAAGTGACGCCGGAAACTATCGGCCGGTGAGTCTGACGTCCGTTGTGGGCAAAATTTTTGAAAGCTTCATTAAAGAGGCAATTACGGAGCATCTTGATGCTAATAATCTTTTAATCCCGAACCAACATGGATTCATGAGGAATCGCTCCTGCCAAACAAACCTGATTGACTTCTACGAGGAGGTTAGCTCTCGAGTAGATCAGGGGGAACCAGTGGATGTCGTGTATCTCGACTTCTCAAAAGCGTTCGATAGCGTGCCACATAATAGGTTGCTATACAAAATGAGAATGATGGGGCTGGGGGAAAATGTCTGCAAGTGGGTAGCTAACTGGCTAAAGGATAGAAGGCAGAGGGTGGTTATAAATGGAATATACTCAGATTGGGTAAGCGTCACTAGTGGGGTACCACAGGGGTCTGTACTAGGCCCAATGTTATTTAATATCTTTATTAACGACATAGTCAACGGGATAAATAGTAAAATATCAATATTTGCAGATGACACAAAGTTATGTAAAACAATTAATACAAAAGAGGACAGTGCAGACCTACAGAGGGATTTGGATAAGCTGGGTAGGTGGAGCATTAAATGGCAAATGAGGTTTAACGAGGAGAAATGTAAGGTCATACATATGGGAAGGAAAAATGGAAGTCACCAGTACTCACTGAATGGGAAATCATTGGGGAATTCAGAGATGGAGAAGGACTTGGGCATCTTGATTGATAGCAAACTAAATTGGAGTGCCCAAAGTCAGGCGGCTGCTGTAAGGGCAAACAGGGTAATGGGATGTATCAGAAGAGGTATAGCTGCAAAGGATGAGAACATTGTTCTTCCACTGTACAAAGCACTGGTCAGACCACACTTGGAATACTGTGCTCAGTTATGGGCCCCAATATATAGAAAGGATATAAATGAGCTTGAAAAGGTACAAAGGAGGGCAACAAAATTAATAAGGGGAATGGAGGGACTGCAATACCCAGAGAGGTTGGCAAAACTAGGACTATTCAGCCTGGAAAAGAGAATGTTGAGGGGGGACATAATAAATGTGCACAAATATGTTAGGGGACAGTATAGAGATCTTGCCCGGGATTTGTTCAAAAGGAGGGATATTACGGTAACAAGAGGGCATTCACTAAGACTGGAAGAGAAAAGGTTTCAGCACCAGCATAGGAAGGGGTTCTTTACGGTAAGAGCAGTGAGAATATGGAATTCACTGAGTGAGGAGACGGTAATGTCAGATTCACTAAACCAGTTCAAGCGGGGACTGGATGCTTTTCTAGATACCAGGCAGATTTCAGCATATACTTAAAAATAAAATAAAATAGTAAGTTGATACAGGGATTTATTCTGACTGCTGGTTTCAGAGTCGGGAGGGAATTTTTCCTCAGGTGAAGATTGGCCAAATCATTTGGGGTTTTTGCCTCCTCTGGATCAACTTTAGCAATTACAGAACTAACAGGTCGAACTTGATGGACACAAGTCTTTATTCGGCTTTACAAACTATGTTACTATGTTACTATGACATTATACACAGGAGCTCTATATATAGTGTCAGTGTACAGGTAATACAGTGATCACCAATGACATATACAGGAGCTCTGTATATAGTGTCAGTGTACAGGTAATACAGTGATCACCAGTGACATTATACACAGGAGCTCTGTATATAGTGTCAGTGTACAGGTAATACAGTGATCACCAGTGACATTATATACAGGAGTTCTGTATATAGTGTCAGTGTACAGGTAATTCAGTGATCACCAGTGACATTATACACAAGAGCTCTGTATATTGTGTCAGTGTACAGGTAATACAGTGATCACCAGTGACATTATACACAGGAGCTCTGTACATAGTGTACAGGTTATACAGTGATCACCAGTGACATTGTACACTGGATCTCTGTATATAGTGTCAGTGTACAGGTTATACAGTGATCACCAGTGACATTATACACAGGAGCTCTGTATATAGTGTCAGTGTACAGGTAATACAGTGATCACCAGTGACATTATACACAGGAGCTCTGTATATTGTGTCAGTGTACAGGTAATACAGGGATTACCAGTGACATTATACACAGGAGCTCTGTATATTGTGTCAGTGTACAGGTAATACAGTGATCACCAGTGACATTATACACAGGAGCTCTGTATATTGTGTCAGTGTACAGGTAATACAGGGATCACCAGTGACATTATACACAGGAGCTCTGTATATTGTGTCAGTGTACAGGTAATACAGTGATCACCAGTGACATTATACACAGGAGCTCTGAATATAGTGTACAGATAATACAGGGATCACCAGTGACATTATACATAGGATTTCTGTATATAGTACACAGTGTATAGTGTACGTTTACATGTAATACTGTGACTCAATAATGACATCTAGTTGAAGTCCTTCATCTTCACTTTTCTTTTTCATCCAGCACAGACCACAACCACTTCTTCCTGCCAGGACTCGTCAGTTATCTTTAGCTGATCGCCTCCGGTCCTGAGCACATTCCCCACTTTTTCCCCAACTTTTACACTACGTCAGATGAAGAAAAAAAGCCACATAACGCCCCCCCCCTCCCATCCACCTTGGAAGACAGTATACTAAAAAGTCAATTAAATTACAGCAGTAATAATGTCCCCTGAGTGGCCCCTAGAGTAATTATGTCCCCCACTTTCCACCATAGACCAATAATGTATGTTCTTCATCTTGGCCCCCATACAGTAAGTATGTCATCCCTTTATTTAATAATGTCCTCATCCTCGGCACCTTTATTTAATAATGTTCCACATCCTAGGCCCTTTTATTTAATAATGCCCACACCCTGGGCCCCTGTATTTAATGTCCCCATCCTGGTCCGCTATGTTGCCCCCATCCTAGGCCCCTGTGTTGCCCCATCCTGGGCCCCTATGTCCACTTTAATAAGGTCCCCTTTATTTAATAATTCCCCCATCCTGGGCCCCTTTATTTAATGTCCCCATCCAAGGCCCCTATGTCGCCCCGTCCTGGGCCGCTATGTTGCCACCATCCATCCTGAGCCCCTATGTCAGCCCCTTTGTCCACTAGCACCCTGCCCAATCACAGGGGGGGATTCTATTCACCTTCCTGCGCTCCCCTGGCGTCCTCTTGTGGCTTTATATTCGGCGCGGTAGTTTTAATGGCCGCCGACCCATCAGAGGCCGCACGTTCACGTGCCCCCCCATCATGGATGTGACATGGACTAATGATTAATATGCCCATGACTATTCCTTCCTGACATGAAAATCTGCAACCCTTTGATGGATCTGATGGACTGTCATCATTGATGAGACGCACGGAGGCAGCACGTCCATATCCGGAGCTGCGCTCCTCTGGGTTACATTATAGACAGCCTGACATCTGTCTGCCAAACTCCATATCAGACCAATGACGTCTGTTCCATAAAACAAATGGAGCTTAATAATTCAGTTCCCCAATTCCCTGATATCTGCAGCTAACCGCCTGCCGCGCTCCGTAGGGATCAGGCTCCCGCTTTATGTTTTTGTGCAGGATGATAATACAGAAAGAAAGTGCACTGAGAAGTGCTCAGGAGGTGAGGGAGCCTTTAAGGAGAAAGGGTTAATCAGATGTCCAATAAAACAGGGATCTCCATCTTTATTGCATTTATTGGGCATGGTAGTGGCGTAACGTGTAGGTCATGGGCCCCAACACAAAACCTCCAATAGGGTCCCCAGCTTTCTCTTGTCGTCTTATATTGACCAAAGGGCCCCCCAAGGCTCTAGGGCCCAGGTATGAGTGCGACTCCTGCACCCGCTATAGTTATGACCCTGGAGCTTGGCCATTTTGGTTCCTTTATCAGAAGGTTTTCAGAGTAAAGAAACAAGTCTAGTGACTATGATGCACAATGCCAGGCAGCAGCTAATGCAGTGTAAAGCCAAAGGACATTGAAGAAGTGGGAATAATTTTTTGCTGTGGGAAATGGATTTAAAGGGGTTGTCCTCGCTGGGAAGGAAAGTCTGCAGTCGCTGTGTGACTTCTGAATCCTGAATCCTCAGTGCACTTCTATTGAGTGAGGCAGAACACGTCTAGTCGGCACGTGACCTCAAGTAAGCAAATGGTCACATGACCGCCCGCTCTCACCAGCAGCAACTGTGAATCGCACACTGCCCACTGTCAGGATTCAGAAGTCAGTAGTCACTCTATGTCACTCCATGTGACTGTTGACTTCTGAATCCTCAGTGTACTTCTTCTGAGTGACGCCGAGCACGTCTAGTCTGCACGTGTTGAAATCGATCGCATGCCTGCTGTCACATGACCACCTACTCTCACTAGCATCACCAAGGAATCCTGACAGCGTGCACAGCGCACACTGTCAGGATTCAGAAGTCTGCAGTCACACAGAATAACAGCAGAGTTTCATCCCAAGCCTGGACAAGCCCTTTAAACATCTGTTGGAATAATGGATGAATGTGGGGCTGGATGTCAGGAGAACCCTTCTCCTTCCAAAATATGAGATGCCCAATTAATCGTTTTTTTTTTTTTTTTTTCATGTCCCCTTTTTTATGCTTCATGGTATTCATTGACAATTTTGTGTCAAATTCTTCAGAATTTCACACATGGGATTGTGCTAAAACCCCCCAAAAATGTTATCCTACTTTTTTTTTTACCTTTTTGCTCCTTCTTAGAGGCATGATCTGTAAAACTGACACCTGCAACATCTGGGCAAAAATTTATAGTGTATAAAAAATAAATCACCTTAGGTGGACTGGTACATTTGTGCAAAAAATGTAGTAACTTTTTAAAAAGTTGCAAACAATAAATCGGCCGCAAACTTTTGAATTACAAAAGGCTCGGGCCATAATGGCGAACAGAAGAAAAGGAAAAGGCTCCAAAAAGGAATGTGGTGCAAAACATAAAAACGGGAAAAATCAGACAGATAATAGGCGCAAATCATAATGAATCAGGACCAAAGTTGGTGCAAGTAGAGTGATGTCCTGGGGCCCTTCTTCATAGTTGTGGCCCCTTAAAGCGGTTTTCAATTTGGACAATTTCTACTAATTAAAAGGGTCCGATAACAATATAGACCCTCCACTGTTATCTGTGGAGAAATCTGGTAGTATGTGTTTGATTTCTGTACAGCGCCCCTGCAGGTGAAATTGTGTATTGTACAAGATCATGCCAATTTAGATCGATGGGTGGTGCGTATAAGCTGCAGCAAGATATTGCTGCTTATCTCCTTCAAAGCTAAAAGGATCGGGAATGTTGAAATACAGGGAATGATAGGACACCCCCATATACATTAGCCGATCAGTCCTGCTAAAATCAGGCCCAGTTTTTTAATTATACCGAACAGGGACATCTTGCTTGGATACTTCCATTGTATCTAGTTTCTGGTACCCTCCATTAAGCAGATTATTTTTTTTTTTAACTAAAGTTTAAAATTCACTCAGTCACCACCAGGTGGAGCTGAGTGTATATGGATTTATTATAGATTTCAATTGGAGCTGTACAAATCCCTATTGAGAGAGCTCCCCCTAGAGGCAGCTGCAGGAAGACAAATTTTGATCATATTTAGGTTTATAAGTCCCCAAAGAGTCCTGAACTTTCAAAAGAATTCTGGATCTATTTATTAAACAAAATTAAAATGATAGGCTCACACTTTACTTTTCAAGACGACCACAACTAACCCCACACCATCCCCCAAAAAACCTAATTATATTATAATTACAATAAATGATTGAATGCTAACCACTAACGCACCACAGACATAAACCCATCACCACAATATATATAGTTTATGCCAATATTAACCCCTTCATGACCTTAGCCCACCAGGGGTATTAACTGCTAAACTAACCAAGCCCACCAGGAATAGGAAATCACAAAAAGAGTGAAGTAATTTGTTGTATAATCAGAGGCATTTTGCTATCTCATACATGGGCACCAATAGTTTTTCTTGATCCAGAGGTTCTAATTGTGACTTTGTTGTCCAAGTGCCTTTGGACATTTTGGGATATAGCCCTGTATGACCCCTAATGTCCTTGAAACCAGGAAAAGGAAAATCTCAGGTTGCTATAGAAATCACATATATGATTATATAACATGCAGGTCATTAAATGTGACACCATCATATAGAGGCTTCAGATGGGGGGGGGGGGACGCTGACGGGGATCTAGATTAAAAACTGAAAAAAATAAATAAAAGTGCCATGAAATACAATGATTTTCTCTCTGCAGCGCCATCTGGTGGCCAAGGCAAGGGGTTTCTTTCTTAGATTTTTTTTTACATGTACAGCGCAGGTCGCTGAAATTTGGAATATCGGGACTGTAATGAATGGACCTCACATAAATGAAATAATTGCAGGATATTTTTTCATTATTTACAGAAATTTTATTTTCATATAATTAGTACACTAGCAGCCCGAGTTCCGAAACAAATAATTTTCGGAAGCTAGAAATACATAATAAAAACTAACTCAAATTACCCATGTCTATTCACTTTCAGCTTTTTTGCACGATAAACAACAAAGCTGTCAAAATTAATAAATGAGCAAATGGCATTACGGAAGTGTTTATTTGCTCTGGTTTTAATAAAAGCAACGGCAAATAGGTGCAGTGAATAATATACAATGCACCCCGGCCACACGCAAATGAAAAAAAATTGTATATGTGTTTTATGCTAAATAATTAATTTGGCCGCTTGGATTTCTAGCACATGCAGTATTGTACGATGGAAATCCCTTAATAAAACTTCATATTTCTGGAACCACTTCCAATTTAAAAAAAATTAATTGCATTTCTGGATTTCCCGTATTTAAATACGTATTTCATAAGCAGGTTGATTCTGAGTTGTAGCATTAAGTTTTGAGCTACCGTATATACTCGAGTATAAGCCGAGGTACCTAATTTTACCACAAAAAACTGGGAACATTTATTGACTCGAGTATAAGCCTAGGGTGGAAAATGCAGCAGCTACTGGTAAATTTCCCCATTCCGGTACTCATTGCCCCCTCATCCCAAATCCTGGTATGTATGGCACCCCTCATCCAAAATCCTGGTATCTATGGCCCCCCCTCATCCCCAATCCTGCTATGTATTGACCCCCTCTTTCCCCAATCCTGCTATGCATGGCCCCCTCATCCTCAATCCTGCTATGCATGGCCCCCTCATCCCCAATCCTGCTATGTATGGCACCCCTCATCCCCAATCTTGCTATGTATGGCCCCCTCATCCCCAATCCTGGTATGCATGGCACCCCTCATCCCCAATCCTGCTATGTATGGCCCCCTCATCCCCAATCCTGCTATGTATGGCACCCATCATCCCCAATCCTGGTATGTATGGCCCCTCATCTCCAATCCTGGTATGCATGGCACCCCTCATCCCCAATCCTGCTATGTATTGACCCACTCTTTCCCCAATCCTGGTATGCATGGCCCCCTCATCCCGAATCCTGCTATGCATGGCCCCCTCATCCCCAATCTTGCTATGTATGGCCCCCTTATCCCCAATCCTGGTATGCATGGCACCCCTCATCCCCAATCCTGCTATGTATGGCCCCCTCATCCCCAATCCTGCTATGTATGGCACCCCTCATCCCCAATCCTGCTATGTATGGCCCCTCATCCCCAATCCTGGTATGCATGGCACCCCTCATCCCCAATCCTGGTATGCATGGCACCCCTCATCCCCAATCCTGGTATGCATGGCCCCCTCATCCCCAATCCTGGTATGCATGGCCCCCTCATCCCCAATCCTGGTATGCATGGCACTCCTCATCCCCAGTCCTGGTATGTATGGCACCCCTGATCCCCAATCCTGAAACAAAAATAAACACTTCTACTCACCTACCTCACCTCTACTCCAGCGCTGCATCCTGTTCTGCCAGCAGCTCATGTCAGCAGCTGAGCAGCGTATGATGTCACTGCCATGCGCCCTCAGACACCGAGGTGAGGTTCCGGGATATTCACTCCTCTCCACACCAGGATTATGGGCGTGGAGAGGAGTGAATATTAATTTTCTTTAATAGTGGGCACTATCAATCGCAGCCATGGCTCAGTGATCCTGTGTGCCTGCTACTAAAGAGAATGAATATTCACTCTTCTCCACACCCATGGGAGTGGAGAAGAGTGAATATTAATTTCCTTTTAGCAGCAGGCACACGTGGTAGCTGCAGCAGCTAGCTATTGCGTGTGCCCCGCTCCTCCACCGCCGCAACCCCCCCGCCACCACCACCACTATCCACTACCACTATCCACCACTGGAATGTATATACGTACTTGAGTATATACCCGAGTATAAGCTGAGGGGGACTTTTTAGCACAAAAAATGTGCTGAAAAAGTCGACTTATACTCGAGTATATAAGGTAATCAGAAAAGAACAGATCAATAGAATCTGTGTTGGTAATGGCAGAGCCAGAGTAAATCGGACTCACCTTAAAATTAAGCTCTTTATGTAGTAAGATATTGCGCGTTTTTTAGAGAAATCAGATTTTAAAAAAATGCTACGATCTAAGGGGTTAATGTTACGAGTAACTTACAGGGTAGCACACACATCCTGCTGCAGCTCATCACACCCAGCTAATATTTGACTTCCACAGGCTCCTGATTAAATGGGTGGGGATAAGTCACAGGTAGCACCTGCTCTCCCATCAACTGGGCACAGGCGCTCCACCTGGTATTGTGTGCTCAGCGCTGCCACCTAGTGGTCAGATCCTGCACTGAAGAATTGTGTATTGATCAAACAATTGGTGCAGAGAGAGTGAGATGTCTGCAATTAAATGAGCTCTGCTATGTGCAAAAATGAGGGGAGTTTTCTCCAAAACATCGCAACCCATCAGATCTAAGTAGTCACTATTAGGCTAGAGAAAAACAAAAGTCGCTTTTCATCCAGAAATGGATCCGATAGAAATAAGTATACGTCCTTTATATCTTCAATTCCTTTTAAATGCACTCCTGGCTTTTCCTCAATAAAGTTCCAAAAACTTGTGACGGAGACAGCCAAGTCTTACATTAGAGCGTTGTGTCCCTTTAAAGTGGCCCCTGAGCATTCAGGGCCCCTATCCTACACATCTGATAAATCTAACACATTGTATATATTTTGTAAATATCACTCATGTTCAGAGACCATTTCTATTTAAACTGTTCCAAAAAAATTTAAAATACAATTTACTCCATGTGAGGTCAATATTCGGCGCCATCTGGTGGTCGCTTCTGTTTTTTTCCATCTTTGACTTCTGTTTGAAGTATTTATGGAGGGATTTCAGACCTCGTTTAATCCCCTTCTAATAATTTCTTCCTTCTGGTTCCTTCTAGCATCAGATCTCTACAAATGTTCACTGCTCATTGTGGTTACAATGTAGCGATCTGCATTAATAAATGGCTTCATGTGATATCATTTTGTACAGTTTTCTGTATTTTGTGATTGCAGAAAATTTTGTGATTAAACATTTTTAATCTCTTCCACATGGTATAGAAAATACTGCTTGTAGGTCCATTATTACGTGCTAGTATATAAAATTCTTATTATATCTTTAAAATGTCAAGAGCCCTGCTGTTCTGATACAGAGTTTTCAACTCCCTCCATATATATTGATTTAAATAATAAAATTCTGACTCCCAGCAGCCTCCACTAGGGAAAGCTCACCGTATACCGAGATGCATGATAAGATTCTGTCTGCAGTCACCACTAGGGGGAGCTCACTGTATACAGAGACACATGATAAGATTCTGTGTGCAGCCACCACTAAGGGGAGCTCCCTGTATACAGAGATACATGATAAGATTATGTCTGCAGCCACCACTAGGAGGAGCTCCCTGTATACAGAAATACATGATAAGATTCTGTCTGCAGCCACCACTAAGGGGAGCTCTCTGTACACAGAGATACATGATGAGATTCTGTCTGCAGCCATCAGTAGGGGGAGCTCCCTGTATACAGAGATACATGATAAGATCCTGTCTGCAGTCACCACTAGGTGGAGCTCCCTGTATACCGAGATACATGATAAAATTATGTCTGCAGCCACCACTAGACGGAGATCCCTGTATACAGAGATACATGATAAAATTATGTCTGCAGCCACCACTAGAGGGAGATCCCTGTAAACAGAGATGCATGATAACATTCTGTCTGCAGCCACCAGTAGGTGGAGCTCCCTGTATACAGATGCATGATAAGATCCTGTCTGCAGCCACCACTAGGGAGAGATACAGAGCTGTTTGCTAACACCACTAGGGGGAGCTCTCTTTTTACTGACATACAGAACTGTCCAATTTTTTGTGCAAATGTTGCACTGTAAGAATGCTTTCAAAAATAGTGTGAAGTTATAACACTGTAGTATATTTTTATCAGTTAACAAAATGCAAAGTGAATGAACAAAAGGCAAGTCAATTCACTATTTTCTGTGATTGTCCTTTGCCTTAATAAATGTTCTTCTAAGTTCATTTTCACACAATTTTTAAAAGAAATCAATAGGAGGTTGTCCCAAACATCTTGGAGAAGTGACCCCAGATATTCTGTGTATGAGCTTGTGCGGATCCTTCTATCTGTTCATGTTCACTTCCAGGACTCCTCGTTCTTCTATTATGCCACAGGTCATACACCATGGAAAGACTGTGCACATCAATAATACACAAGGTAGTTATACTGCATCAGCAAGGTTTTCCAAGATAAAAATTCTAGAGCAGACTGGGGTTTTAAGCTCTTTTGAAGAAGCACCAAGATATCAGCATTGTTGAGGACTGTAGACGCAGTGGTCGGAAAAGGAAACTTAGTGCAGTAGATGAAAGACATATCAAGCTTGTTTCCCTTAGAAATTGGAAGATGTCCAGCAGTGCCATCAGCTCAAAAATGGCAGCAACCAATGGGACACAGCTATACCCATATACTGTTTGGACACATATGGCCAGAAATGGTCTTCTACGGAGAATTGTGGCCAAAACCCAAACCTTTGACATGGAAACAAGACCAAGTGATACAACTATGCAAGAAAACATAGAAACTGAGGTGTACAAAAATGTCAGCCGGTCTCTGGACTGATGAGTCATATTCTGAATTATTTGATTCTAACAGAAGACACTTTGTTCCTAAATGAATGGAGAGCAGAGCAGCTCAACAATGAATATCTGCAGGAGCAGTAACGCACGGTGGGGCTGCCTTTCAGCAAATAGAGTTGGGGATTTGGTCAGGATGAATGGTGTCCTCAATGCTGAGAAATACAGGCAGACACTTATCCATCATGTAATACCATCAGGAGGCGTCTGATCGGTTCCACATTTATTCTGCAGCCGGACAATTACCCCCAAAATCCAGCCAATGTTATTAAGAGCGAGGAATCCTGGAAGTGATGATCCGGCCCCACAGAGCCCTGATCTCACATCATCCAGTCTGTCTGGGATCACATGAAAAGACAGAAGGATCCGCACAAGCCTCATACACAGAAGATCTGGGGTCAGGTATCCAAGATGTTTGGAACTATCTCCTGTCTAATTAGTTTAAAATACTATGTACAAATGATGAGAAGAAGTGGTGGAGGCGAAGCCGGTCACACCAAGTATTGATGAGATTTAGATTTCTCTTTTATTTCTTCAATTTGCAGTTTTACATAGTAGTGCACATAAGCTTTTGTCTGCAGCCACCACTAGGAGGAGCTCCCTGTATATAGAGAAATATGATAGGATTGTGCCTGTAACCAACATTAGGGTAAGCTCTCTGTGTAATGAGATACATGATAAGATTTTGTCTGCAGTCACCACTAGAGGGAGCTCCCTATATACAGAGATACATGATAAGTTCCTGTCTGCCGCCACCACTAGGGGGAGCACCCTGTATACAGAGATACATGATAAGCTCCTGTCTGCAGCCAGTACTAGGGAGAGCTCCCTGTATACAGATATACAGGATAAGATCCTGTCTGCAGTCACCACTAGAGGGAGCTCCCTGTATTCAAAGATACATGATAAGCTCCTGTCTGCAGCTACCACTAGGGGGAGCTCCCTGCCTGTATACAGAGATACATGATAAGCTCCTGTCTGCAGTCACCACTAGGGGGAGCTCCCTGTATACAGAGATACATGATAAGCCCCTGTCTGCAGCCACCACTAGGGGGAGCTCCCTGTATACAGAGATACATGATAAAATTTTGTCTGCGGTCACCACTAGGGGGAGCTCCCAGTATACAGAGATACATGATAAAATCCTGTCTGCAGCCACCACTAGGATGAGCGCCCCCTATACAGAGATACATGATAAAATCCTGTCTGCAGCCACCACTAGGGGAGCTCCTTGTATACAGAGATACATGGTAAGATTCTGTCTGCAGCCACCACTAGGGGGAGCTCCCTGTATACAGAGATACATGATAAGATTCTGTCTGCAGCCAGTACTAGGGGGAGCTCCCAGTATACAGAGATACATGATAAGATCCTGTCTGCAGCCACCACTAGGAGGAGCTCCCTGTATACAGAGATACATGATAGGATCCTGTTTTCAACCACCACTAGGAGGAGCTCCTTGTATACAGAGATACATGATAAGATTTTGTCTGCAGTCACCACTAGGGGGAGCTCCCTGTATTTAGAGATACATGATAAGATCCTGTCTGCAGTCATCACTAGAGGGAGCTCCCTGTATACAAAGATACATGATAAGATCATGTCTGCAGCCACCACTAGGGGGAGCTCCCTGTATACAGAGATACATGATAAGATCATGTCTGCAGTCACCACTAGGGGGAGCTCCCTGTATACAGAGATACATGATAAGTTCCTGTCTGCCGCCACCACTAGGGGGAGCACCCTGTATACAGAGATACATGATAAGCTCCTGTCTGCAGCCATTACTAGGGGGAGCTCCCTGTATACAGAGATGCAGGATAAGATCCTGTCTGCAGTCACCACTAGAGGGAGCTCCCTGTATTCAAAGATACATGATAAGCTCCTGTCTGCAGCCACCACTAGGGGGAGCTCCCTGTATACAGAGATACATGATAAGCTCCTGTCTGCAGTCACCACTAGGGGGAGCTCCCTTTATAAAGATACATGACAAGATTTTGTCTGCAGCCACCACTAGGGGGAGCTCCCTGTATACAGAGATACATGATAAAATTGTATCTGCAGTCACCACTAGGGGGAGCTCCCTGTATATAGAGATACATGATAAGATCCTGTCTGCAGTCACCACTAGAGGGAGCTCCCTTTATACAGAGATACATGATAAGTTCCTGTCTGCAGCCACCACTAGGGGGAGCTCCTTGTATACAGAGATACATGATAAGATCCTGTCTGCAGCCACCACTAGGGGGAGCTCCCTGTATACAGAGATACATGATAAGCTCCTGTCTGCAGTCACCACTAGGGGGAGCTCCCTGTATAGAGATACATGATAAGATTTTGTCTGCAGCCACCACTAGGGGGAGATCCCTGTAAACAGAGATACATGATAAGATTCTGTCTGCAGCCACTAGGGGGAGCTCCCTGTATACAGAGATACATGATAAGATTCTGTGTATATACATAGCATTATAAATCATTTGGGGGAGGCAGGGAACAGTTTTAAGCATAAGACAATTGTGACTAACTCTACTTCATGGCACGGAGTATGGTATTCTTATAGACAAAGTCTACCTTAATATTATGGAAGCACTGGGGGTAAGAAATATGTGTGACTTGTTACAGGCCTTGTTACACTGAAGAGGAATGGTTCCTAGAAAAGGAAGTACATTAATCTGTGGTTCCAGACGTGAGGTTCCATCATCTTTATTAAAGTAACACCCCAGACAATATTGACACAGTGACTCCATATAGTGTCCTCCGGATCTCTGGATCGCGCTCTGCTCTCTTACGTCTTGTACTACAGATATCGCAGTATACACATTTTAATCAGTGTTCCCTGAATCAGGTAATTTTGGAATATATCTTTATTTTCTATATTCATTCCCATTTTTCGGTTTATTTTGTGCAGTGCAGATAAAATGTCCTGACTTGAGTCTCTGATCTAATGATATCTCTGTTCAGCGTCCTGCCCTAAGAGATAAATACAATTGAAATAAAACCCGAACAGGATCCATAAACAGCAGACAGTTTTTTTCTATATTATACATTAAATGAACTGAAAATAAAAGATAAACTGAAAAAAATGAAGACCACCTCACATCCGATCATAAGACATAAGATCCCGATAGAGGCAATCAGCATAATAAAGCCAAAAGAACAGAACCAGAAAACCTAACCGGTCCAGAAGGACACGATGAGACCGAGCACAGAGACAGCAACATGTTTAATGAACAAAAGCCTTGGGAAATGCCCCTGAATACTCCATGATCTGCACTATGATTACAGCTCTGGTTTTCCTCCGGGATCAGACACAAAGGTAACAGCCATTACAATCCATAGTGGTTGTCATTTCTCATCCATTACAGGAGAATCTATTGATTCCTCGCTAAATACTTTACAATAAAAAAAAATATTAGGTGTGAAATGTTTTGTTTTTTTAATTACTTTCAATGCGTAAGTTACATAGTAACACAATTATAGTGAACAAGTATATACTGTCCGTATAGTTCTATATAGTGTCTGAGTAACAGTTCTATATAGTGTCCGAGTAACAGTTTTATAAAGAGTCCGAGTAACAGTTCTATAAAGTGTCCGAGTAACAGTTCTATAAAGTGTCCGAGTAACAGTTCTATATAGTGTCCGAGTAACAGTTCTATATAGTGTCCGAGTAACAGTTCTATAAAGTGTCCGAGTAACAGTTTTATAAAGTGTCCGAGTAACAGTTTTATAAAGTGTCCGAGTAACAGTTTTATAAAGTGTCCGAGTAACAGTTTTATAAAGTGTCCGAGTAACAGTTCTATAAAGTATCCGAGTAACAGTTCTATAAAGTGTCCGAGTAACAGTTCTATAAAGTGTCCGAGTAACAGTTCTATAAAGTGTCCAAGTGACAGTTCTATATAGTGTTTGAGTAACAGCTCTATATAGTGTCCGAGTAACAGTTCTATATAGTGTTCGAGTAACAGTTTTATAAAGTGTCCGAGTAACAGTTTTATAAAGTGTCCGAGTAACAGTTCTATAAAGTGTCCGAGTAACAGTTCTATAAAGTGTCCGAGTAACAGTTCTATAAAGTGTCCAAGTGACAGTTCTATATAGTGTTTGAGTAACAGCTCTATATAGTGTCCGAGTAACAGTTCTATAAAGTGTCCGAGTGACAGTTCTATAAAGTGTCCGAGTAACAGTTCTATGTAGTGTTTGAGTAACAGCTCTATATAGTGTCCGAGTAACAGTTTTATAAAGTGTCCGAGTAACAGTTCTATAAAGTGTCCGAGTAACAGTTCTATAAAGTGTCCGAGTAACAGTTCTATAAAGTGTCCAAGTGACAGTTCTATATAGTGTTTGAGTAACAGTTCTATAAAGTGTCCGAGTGACAGTTCTATAAAGTGTCCGAGTAACAGTTCTATGTAGTGTTTGAGTAACAGCTCTATATAGTGTCCGAGTAACAGTTTTATAAAGTGTCCGAGTAACAGTTTTATAAAGTGTCCAAGTAACAGTTCTATATAGTGTCCGAGTAACAGTTCTATAAAGTGTCTGAGTAACAGTTCTATAAAGTGTCCGAGTAACAGTTCTATAAAGTGTCCGAGTAACAGTTCTATAAGGTGTCCGAGTAACAGTTCTATATAGTGTTTGAGTAACAGCTCTATATAGTGTCCGAGTAACAGTTTTATAAAGTGTCCGAGTAACAGTTTTATAAGTGTCCGAGTAACAGTTCTATAAAGTGTCCGAGTAACAGTTCTATATAGTGTCCGAGTAACAGTTCTATAAAGTGTCCGAGTAACAGTTCTATAAAGTGTCCGAGTAACAGTTCTATAAAGAGTCCGAGTAACAGTTTTATAAAGTGTCCGAGTAACAGTTCTATAAAGTGTCCGAGTAACAGTTTTATAAAGTGTCCGAGTAACAGTTTTATAAAGTGTCCGAGTGACAGTTTTATAAAGTGTCCGAGTGACAGTTTTATAAAGTGTCCGAGTGACAGTTCTATAAAGTGTCCGAGTGACAGTTCTATAAAGTGTCCGAGTGACAGTTCTATAAAGTGTCCGAGTGACAGTTCTATATAGTGTTTGAGTAACAGCTCTACATAGTGTCCGAGTAACAGTTCTACATAGTGTTCGAGTAACAGTTCTATAAAGTGTCCGAGTGACAGTTCTATAAAGTGTCCGAGTAACAGCTCTATATAGTGTCCGAGTAACAGTTTTATAAAGTGTCCGAGTAACAGTTTTATAAAGTGTCCGAGTAACAGTTTTATAAAGTGTCCGAGTAACAGTTTTATAAAGTGTCCGAGTAACAGTTCTATATAGTGTCCGAGTAACAGTTCTATATAGTGTCCGAGTAACAGTTCTATATAGTGTCCGAGTAACAGCTCTATATAGTGTCCGAGTAACAGCTCTATATAGTGTCCGAGTAACAGCTCTATATAGTGTCCGAGTAACAGCTCTATATAGTGTCCGAGTAACAGCTCTATATAGTGTCCGAGTAACAGCTCTATATAGTGTCCGAGTAACAGCTCTATAAAGTGTCCGAGTAACAGCTCTATAAAGTGTCCGAGTAACAGCTCTATATAGTGTCCGAGTAACAGTTCTACAAATTGTCCGAGTAACAGCTCTATATAGTGTCCGAGTAACAGCTCTATATAGTGTCCGAGTAACAGCTCTATATAGTGTCCGAGTAACAGTTCTATAAAGTGTCCGAGTAACAGCTCTATATAGTGTCCGAGTAACAGTTCTACAAATTGTCCGAGCAACAGCTCTATATAGTGTCCGAGCAACAGCTCTATATAGTGCCCGAGTAACAGTTCTATATATTGTCCAAGTAACAGCTCTAAATAGTGTCCGAGTAACCGTCCTATATAGTGTGCGACTCGCACATGCGAGTAACAGCTCCATATAGTGTCCGAGTAACAGCTCCATATAGTGTCAGACACTATATAGAGCTGTTACTCTGACACTATATGGAGCTGTTACTCGCACACTATATAGAACTGTTACTCAGACATTATATATAGCTGTTACTCTAAGTAACAGTTCTATATAGTGTTCGAGTAACAGCTCTATATAGTGTCCGAGTTATAGCTCTATATAGTGTCAGAGTAACAGCTCTATATAGTGTCCAAGTCACAGTTCTATATAGTGTCTGAGTAACAGTTTTATAAAGCGTCCGAGTAACAGTTTTATAAAGCGTCCGAGTAACAGTTTTATAAAGCGTCCGAGTAACAGTTTTATAAAGCGTCCGAGTAACAGTTTTATAAAGCGTCCGAGTAACAGTTTTATAAAGCGTCCGAATAACAGTTTTATAAAGCGTCCGAGTAACAGTTTTATAAAGCGTCCGAGTAACAGTTTTATAAAGCGTCCGAGTAACAGTTTTATAAAGCGTCCGAGTAACAGTTTTATAAAGCGTCCGAGTAACAGTTTTATAAAGCGTCCGAGTAACAGTTTTATAAAGCGTCCGAGTAACAGTTTTATAAAGCGTCCGAGTAACCGTTTTATAAAGCGTCCGAGTAACCGTTTTATAAAGCGTCCGAGTAACCGTTTTATAAAGCGTCCGAGTAACAGTTTTATAAAGCGTCCGAGTAACAGTTTTATAAAGCGTCCGAGTAACAGTTTTATAAAGCGTCCGAGTAACAGTTTTATAAAGCGTCCGAGTAACCGTTTTATAAAGCGTCCGAGTAACCGTTTTATAAAGCGTCCGAGTAACAGTTTTATAAAGCGTCCGAGTAACCGTTTTATAAAGCGTCCGAGTAACAGTTTTATAAAGCGTCCGAGTAACAGTTTTATAAAGCGTCCGAGTAACAGTTTTATAAAGCGTCCGAGTAACAGTTTTATAAAGCGTCCGAGTAACAGTTTTATAAAGCGTCCGAGTAACAGTTTTATAAAGCGTCCGAGTAACAGTTTTATAAAGCGTCCGAGTAACAGTTTTATAAAGCGTCCGAGTAACAGTTTTATAAAGCGTCCGAGTAACAGTTTTATAAAGCGTCCGAGTAACAGTTTTATAAAGCGTCCGAGTAACCGTTTTATAAAGCGTCCGAGTAACCGTTTTATAAAGCGTCCGAGTAACAGTTTTATAAAGCGTCCGAGTAACCGTTTTATAAAGCGTCCGAGTAACCGTTTTATAAAGCGTCCGAGTAACCGTTTTATAAAGCGTCCGAGTAACAGTTTTATAAAGCGTCCGAGTAACAGTTTTATAAAGCGTCCGAGTAACAGTTTTATAAAGCGTCCGAGTAACCGTTTTATAAAGCGTCCGAGTAACCGTTTTATAAAGCGTCCGAGTAACCGTTTTATAAAGCGTCCGAGTAACCGTTTTATAAAGCGTCCGAGTAACAGTTTTATAAAGCGTCCGAGTAACAGTTTTATAAAGCGTCCGAGTAACAGTTTTATAAAGCGTCCGAGTAACCGTTTTATAAAGCGTCCGAGTAACCGTTTTATAAAGCGTCCGAGTAACAGTTTTATAAAGCGTCCGAGTAACAGTTTTATAAAGCGTCCGAGTAACAGTTTTATAAAGCGTCCGAGTAACAGTTTTATAAAGCGTCCGAGTAACCGTTTTATAAAGCGTCCGAGTAACCGTTTTATAAAGCGTCCGAGTAACAGTTTTATAAAGCGTCCGAGTAACAGTTTTATAAAGCGTCCGAGTAACCGTTTTATAAAGCGTCCGAGTAACCGTTTTATAAAGCGTCCGAGTAACAGTTTTATAAAGCGTCCGAGTAACAGTTTTATAAAGTGTCCGAGTAACAGTTCTATTTACCGTACTGTGCAAATCGTTTAGGCTGGTGTGGAAAAATAAAAAAATACCCAAAAGAAAACATCGTGCCAGGAACAAAGTAATACTCAACTACTAATAAAAAAAATCTATTTTTAGTTTAACAGATATTAAAAGACAAGGTATAAAGACATAAAAGACTACAATTTGATGGGTGAGTTAATCAGGGAAAAATTCACAGATATACATGTATATACACATAAGTGTCTAATATACAGATATAGTAATTATAGCTTTAATTAATAGTTAGTTTTTATCAATTAACAAAATGAAAATTGAATGTACAAAAGTGAAATGTAAATCTCATCAGTAATTTGGACTGCCTGTTGCCTCCATCCGTGATCAGTATCTGGTGACCTCCCATTGCCTCCATCATCAGAATCTGGTGACCGCCAGTCGCCTTCATCATCAGTATTCTGTGACCGCCAGTCACCTGCATCATCAGTATCTAGTTACCACCCGTCACCTCCATCATCAGTATCTGGTGACCGCCCATTACCTCCATCATCAGCATCTGGTGACCTCCCATTGCCTCCATCATCACTATCTGGTGACCGCCCGTCGCCTCTGTCATCAGAATCTGGTGACCGCCCATCGCCTCCATCATCAGTATCTAGTGACCACCAGTTGCCTCCATCATCAGTATCTGGTGACCGCCCATCTCCTCCATCATCTGTATCTGGGGATCTCCCTTCGCCTCCGTCATCAATATCTGGTGACCGCCCGTCGCCTCCATCACTTCTTCTTCTCATCACTTGTACACTGGTTATGAAGGATCTCGGCAGGAGATAGTTCCAAACATCTTGGCGCACTTCCCCCAGATCTTCTGTGTATGAGGCTTGTGCGGATCCTTCTGTCTCTTCATGGATCCCAGACAGACTGGATGATGTGAGATCAGGGATCTGTGGGGTCGAATTATCACTTTCAGGATTCCTCATTCTTAATGACATTGGTTGGATGTTGGGGGTTGTTGTCTGGCTGCAGAATAAGTTTGGAGCCAATAAGACGCCTCCTGATGGTATTATGTGATGGATAAGTATCTGCCTGGATTTATAAGAGTTATACATAATGTCCAAATAACAGTGCTTTGTAGATTCCAAGTAAGGCCACGTTCACACATTCAGTATTTGGTCAGTATTTTACGGTGAAAAATACAGAAGTGGTGACGTGTTTCTATTATACTGTACGTTTCCTCTAATTGTTCCTCTCCTGATTTTGGCTTACAAATACTGATTTATAATACTGACCAAATACTGAATGTCTGAACGTGGCCTAACAGTTTTATATAGCATCCAAATATTAGTTCTTAGGTGCTGATGAAAGTGAACCCTACAAAATTCTCCATATTTCTGAATAAATAATACATAAATACTACATAAAATTTTCGCACACGTCATAAAAGTAGATAAGGAAATGAGTAAAAAATATTAGATTTTGTCATTTTTTTAAATGAGAAAAATGATTCAATATCATATAACTGTGTGTGGTAAAAGTAAGTGAACCTTTGCTTTCAGTATCTGGTGTTACCACCTTGTGCAGCAATAACTGTATATAAACGTTTCGGAGTCGCCGGGGATATTCTCATTTTCCGTTGTGAATGCTTGGAGCTATTGCAGTTGGCTAGCTTCCTCTCTAGTGTCCTTGGAGGACGTTTGGTGTTATCTCACTGGTGTCTGGGCAAGCTAAGTTTCCCTCCTTTGTTTGTCTCCCTTGTTGTCTTTAGTTTATAGTGGGGACTGTCCAGTGCTCACCCCCCTTTCCAGGGCCAAGCCCTAGGGATATACAGGGCTTAGGTTTCCTGCTCAGCGATTGGTGTGGAACCAATATAGGGATGGTAGGGTAAGCCAGGTGTTATTAGATCTGCCTAGGGGTCTCCACTCCCCCTTTGCCTAGTGTCTGGGCTTCCTTCCCCTTAGCCCTTTGTGTTACACTTAATCTTTCCCACACTGTGCGTGACACTGTGACTAAATGACTTGTGGCTTTGGGTCGTTGTTTTGCTACATGAGCCACATTCTCTTGAGATTTAGCTTATGGACCGTTGTCCTGACATTTTCCTTCAGAATTTGCTGGTAGAATTCTGAATCCATTGTTCCATCAATTATTGTCAGGTATTTCTGGCCCAGATACAGCAAAAAGGCAGCCCTCTGGCTTGTCCATGTGATTTTTAGCAAACTGCAGATGGGTAGCAATGTTCTTTTTGGACAGCAGTGGCTACCTTCTTGCAATCCTGCTATGCACACCGTTGTTGTTCTGTGACATCCTAATGGTGGACTCAGGAACATTAACAGTAATAATGGGAGAGAGGCCTTTAGTTGCTTAGGAGTTAACTTAGGTTTCTTTGTGACTTTTCAGACAACTTGTTCTCGTAGTGATTTTTGTTGGTCGACCACTCATGGGGAGGATGATAATGGTTTAAAATGTCCTCCATTTACGCACAATCTGTCTGACTGGGGATTGGTGGTGTCGAAACACTTCAGAGATTTCTTTTTGTAACCTTTTCCAGCAGAAGAGCAACAACAGCTCTTCTTCTGAGGTCCTCAGAAATTTCCTTTGTTCCTGCCACAATTCTCTTCCCTGAATGTTTGTTGTGAAAATCAGACTTTAATAGATCCCTGTTCCTTAAATATAAAAGGTTGCCGTCTCACACCTGATTGTCTTCCCATTGACACCAGACTCTAATTTCAAATGATCTGCTGATCCTAAATGTTCACATACTTTTTTTACTCACAGACATCTGATATTGGATAATTTTCCTCCCCCCCCCCCCAAAAAAAAATAGGAAAGTCTATTATTTTTGATTCATTGTTTTTATTTAGTTCTTTATCTATTTTCTGGAATTTTGTGAACATTTAATGTAATTTTAGGTGAAATTTTTGAAGAAATCTGGAAAATTCTAAAGGGTTCATAAACTTTTAAGCAACACTGTATCATGTGCAAATAACAGTTTTTTATGAAGTTCAAATAACAACTATATATGGTGTCCAAATATCACTTTTATATAGAGTCCAAATAACAGTTATAGTGCCTTTGAAAAGTATTTATGCTCCTTGAACTTTTCCACATTTTTTCATGTTACACCCACAAACTTAAATGTATTTTATTAGGATTTTCTGTAATACCAACACTAATTAGCAAGTATTTTTGAAGTGTAAAGGAAATGATACAGGGTTTTCTAATTATTTTATAAATATAAATCTGACAATTGTGAGGTGCATTTGTATTCAGCCCCTTGTAGTCTGATGCCCCTAAATAAAATGCGGAGTGATCAATCGCCTCCATAAGTCACATATTTAGTAAATTGAGTCCACCTGGGTATAGTTTCTTCTCAGTATATCTACAGCTGTTCTGTGAAGGCCTCAGAGGTTTGTGTGAGAACATTAGGGATCAAACAGCATCAGGAAAACCAAGGAACACACCAGATAGGTCAGGGATAAAGTTGTGGAGAAGAGTAAAGCAGGGTTAGGTTATAAAAAAAATAGCCCAAGCTTTGAACATCTCATGGAGCACTGTTCAATCTATTATCCAAAAGTAGAAGGAGTATGGCACAACCTACCAAGACATGGCCGTCCACCTAAACTGACATCACAAGCAAGTAGAGAAGCAGCCGAGAAGTCCATGGTCACTGGAGGAGTTGCAGAGATCCACAGCTCAGGTGGGAGGATCTGTCCACAGGACAACTATTAGTCGCATACTCCACAAATCTGCCCTTTATGGAATAGTGGCAAGAAAAAAGACATTTTTGAAAGCAAGCCATAAGAAGTCCCGTTTGCAGTTCGCAAAAAGTAATGTAGAGGACGCAGCGAGCATGTGGAAGAAGGTGCCCTGGTCAGATGAGACCAAAGGAGAACTTTTTGGGCTAAAAGCTATGTGTGGTGGAAAACGAACACTGCACATCACCCTGGAAACACCATCCCCACCGTCACACATGGTGGTGGTAGCATCACGCTGTGGGGAGGCTTTTCTTCAGCAGAGATAGGGAAGCTGGTCAGAGTTGATGGGAAGATGGATGGAGCTAAATACAGGGCAATCCTGGAGGAAAACCGGTTAGAGGCTGTAAAAGACTTGATACTGGAGCATAAGTTCACCTTCCAGCAGGACAATGACCCTAAACATCCTGCCAGAGCTACAATGGAGGGTTTAGAATCAGAGCATATTCCTGTGTGAACGACACAGTCACTGTCCAGACCTAAAACCAATGAGAATCTGTGACAAGACGTGAAAATTGCTGATCACAGACGTCTCCTTCCAATCTCACTGAGCGAGAGCGAGTGTACAAAGGAGACGGGCAAAATGTCACCTCTAGATGTGCAAAGCTGGAGAGACAGACCCCAAAAGACTGCAGCACAGAAAGCTGGAGAGACAGACCCCAAAAGACTGCAGGGAAAGCTGGAGAGACAGACCCCAAAAGACTGCAGGGAAAGCTGGAGAGACAGATCCAAAAAGACTGCAGCAGTGATTGTAGCGAAAGGTGGTCCTACAAAGTACTGACTTAGGGGGGCTGAATACAAATGCACATCACAATTTTCAAATTTATATTTTTAAAATATCTAGAAAACATTGTATCATTTCCTTTATATTTCACAAATACTTGTTACTATATGTTGGTATCACATAAAATCCCAATAAAATACATTGAAGTTTGTGGGTGTAACATGAAAAAATGTGGAAAAGTTCATGGGGTATGAATACTTTTTTAAGGCCCTGTATATGAAATGAAAGTTCTATATAGCGTCATCCACTTAACAGTTCTATATAAGGAACACTTGGCAGTTCTATATAATGTCCTAATAACGGCTTTATATAGTGCCCAGGTAATGACCGTGTGACAGCGCCACATGGTGCACAATTAATACCGCTATAGTGTAGCTTAATATTAAATGGTGCATGATATAAGTTTCCGCTAAGCCACAACTATCACAAAGTTTGGAGCCCACTGGCGGCACCGGGTAGTGGGGGCTTTTTGCCCTTTCTGCCATGGACTTGCCCTGCACATAAGCTCAGGCGGAGTGACCTGCGGCATCGTGCCTCCTCCTCCTCCTCCCTGTTTCTCATCTCCTTTATGATGCTGAGAATTGATGGTTGCTGGATAAACCTGCCCAGAAAACATAATGAGACAGACGGACAGGGAGCGCGGAGGGAGGAGGCAGAGGCAGTGAGTGGGAGCAATGCTCAGGTTGTACCACCACAGATCCAAATCCACAGAGCCGAGGAGGAGACGCTGACAGGAGGCTGCCATGCAAGTGACCATCACCAGAGATACAGATGTAGCAGAGCTGAACGGGTCGTGTCCCTGTCTGAGGCTGCAGTGTTCGCTCTTCACTATGTGAGTGCAGATAGCACATGGCCAAACGCTGAACTGGGCTCTGCTGCATCTGCACAGAACCAAGACGGAGACGGATCAAGCACCACCGCCATCCATACGGGCAAGAAGAGACGTCAAGGAGGCAGCTGGGGACCTCCAAAGAGACAGCACTGTGCCAAAGAGACTGCATGCCCTGTGGATGTGACAGCCCGTCTCTCCCAGCTGTTTCCTCCCCCTCAGCCAATCCTCACTCCTTCTGTTTGTGAGTCTCATCCTTCCTCCCCCGCCCTGGGCGGCTGGTCCCTGAGCATCCCTGAGAAAGAGAGGGAGCGAGAGAGAGGGGGAGGAGAGAGAGAGAGGGAGAGAGAGAGAGGAGACAGGAGAGAGGGCTGTGTCTGCTCGTCACGTCCGGAGACATCCCAGAATGATCCCAGATCCGAGACCCCAGTGACGGGGAACCTCCTCCGTGCGTCCCCCCCTCTCTCCTCCTCTCTCCTCTTTTTTTCCTTCTTTCCCCCCTTTCTCCATCCTTTCTCCTTTCCTCTGCCCCTTCCTCCATCCTCCGATCCTTTCCTCTCCCCTCTCTACCTTCCTCCAGCCTTCACCGTCCTCCATCCATCACCCCAAGTGGCGTCTCTGTGTCATCCCCCCAAATCTCCAGCTCTCTGCACCCACAATCTCCATCCCACACAGTGATCAGCATGGGCTGCATCGGATCCCACAGCGCAGGTAAGAAGCCGCTCCACGCCACACACAGCACGCCGAGGAGGGGGCTGCAAGGTGAAGACCCTGGACCATGAGACACTGCAACACACCAAACACGAGACTACACACTGCACACTGAGGAGGGGGCTGCAAGGTGAAGACCCAGGACCACGAGACCCTGCAACACACCAAACACGAGACTACACACTGCACACTGAGGAGGGGGCTGTAAGGTGAAGACCCTGGACCATGAGACCCTGCAACACACCAAACACGAGACTACACACTGCACACTGAGGAGGGGGCTGTAAGGTGAAGACCCTGGACCATGAGACACTGCAACACACCAAACACGAGACTACACACTGCACACTGAGGAGGGGGGTGCAAGGTGAAGACCCTGGACCACGAGACCCTGCAACACACCAAACACGAGACTACACAATGCACACTGAGGAGGGGGCTGTAAGGTGAAGACCCTGGACCATGAGACACTGCAACACACCAAACACGAGACTACACACTGCACACTGAGGAGGGGGGTGCAAGGTGAAGACCCTGGACCACGAGACCCTGCAACACACCAAACACGAGACTACACAATGCACACTGAGGAGGGGCCATCAAGGTGAAGACCCTGGACCACGAGACCCTGCAACACACCAAACACAAGACTACACACTGCACACTGAGGAGGGGGCTGCAAGGTGAAGACCCTGGACCGTGAGACACTGCAACACACCAAACACGAGACTACACACTGAGGAGGGGGCTGCAAGGTGAAGACCCTGGACCATGAGACACTGCAACACACCAAACACGAGACTACACACTGCACACTGAGGAGGGGGGTGCAAGGTGAAGACCCTGGACCACGAGACCCTGCAACACACCAAACACAAGACTACACACTGCACACTGAGGAGGGGGCGGCAAGGTGAAGACCCTGAACCACGAGACCCTGCAACACACCAAACACGAGACTACACACTGCAGACTGAGGAGGGGGCTGCAAGGTGAAGACCCTGGACCAAGAGACCCTGCAACACACCAAACACGAGACTACACACTGCACACTGAGGAGGGGGCTGCAAGGTGAAGACCCTGGACCATGAGACACTGCAACACACCAAACACGAGACTACACACTGAGGAGGGGGCTGCAAGGTGAAGACCCTGGACCATGAGACACTGCACACACCAAACAGGAGACTACATACTGCAACACACCAACCACGAGACTGCACACTGCAGCACACCAACCATGAGAATACACACTGCACACAACCCGGACACGAGACTACACACTGCAACACAACCCAGACACAAGACTGCACACTGCAGCACACCAACCATGAGACTACACACTGCACACAACCCGGACACGAGACTACACACTGCACACAACCTGGACAAGAGACTACACACTGCAACACACCAAACCATGAGACTGCATACTGCAACACACCAACCACGAGACTGCACACTGCAACACACCAACCACGAGACTACACACTGCACACAACGCGGACACGAGACTACACACTGCACACAACCTGGACAAGAGACTACACACTGCAACACACCAAACCATGAGACTGCATACTGCAACACACCAACCACGAGACTGCACACTGCAACACACCAACCACGAGACTACACACTGCACACAACCCGGACACGAGACTGGACACTGCACACTGTGGAGGCTGCAAGGTGAAGACCCTGGACCACGAGACACTGCAACACACCAAACCATGAGACTACACACTGCAACACAACCCGGACACAAGACTGCTCACTGCAACACACCAACCATGAGACTGCACACTGCACACAACCCGGACAAGAGACTGCACACTGCACACAACCCGGACAAGAGATTACACACTGCACACAACCCGGACATGAGACTACACACTGCAACACACCAAACCATGAGACTACACATCGCAACACAACCCGGGACTGTGAGACACTGCAACACAAGACTGGACCATGAGGCACTGAAACATAGTACACATGAATTGGCTAATTTATGCGCTAATATTTCTCGTTTATTCCTATTTTCTAGAGCAGTATTGCAATCGAGGTTTCATATATTTCCTGTTTGCTTACTATAGCACTGCAGAATGCTGCTTTATCTGTTAGTTATATATGGAGATGACTACTCTTAGTAAGCGCCTGTAGACACTGCAACAAAACACTGGACCCTGAGACACTGCAACACAACACTGGACCCTGAGACACTGCAACACAACACTGGACCCTGAGACACTGCAACACAACACTGGACCCTGAGACACTGCAACACAACACTGGACCCTGAGACACTGCAACACAACACTGGACCCTGAGACACTGCAACACAACACTGGACCCTGAGACACTGCAACACAACACTGGACAATGAGACACTGCAACACAACACTGGACAATGAGTCACTGCAACACAACACTGGACTATGAGACACTGCAACACAACACTGGACCCTGAGACACTGCAACACAACACTGGACCCTGAGACACTGCAACACAACAGTGGACAATGAGACACTGCAACACAACACTGGACCCTGAGACACTGCAACACAACAGTGGACAATGAGACACTGCAACACAACACTGGACAATGAGTCACTACAACAAAACACTGGACTATGAGACACTGCAACACAACACTGGACCCTGAGACACTGCAACACAACACTGGACCCTGAGACACTGCAACACAACACTGGACAATGAGACACTGCAACACAACACTGAACAATGAGACACTGCATCACAACACTGGACAATGAGACACTGCAACACAACAATGGACAATGAGACACTGCAACACAACACTGGACAATGAGACACTGCAACACAACAATGGACAATGAGACACTGCATCACAACACTGGACAAGGAGACACTGCATCACAACACTGGACCCTGAGACACTGCAACACAACACTGGACAATGAGACACTGCAACACAACACTGGACCCTGAGACACTGCAACACAACACTGGACCCTGAGACACTGCAACACAACACTGGACAATGAGACACTGCAACACAACACTGGACCCTGTGACACTGCAACACAACACTGGACAATGAGACACTGCAACACAACACTGGACAATGAGACACTGCAACACAACACTGGACCCTGAGACACTGCAACACAACACTGGACCCTGAGACACTTCAACACAACACTGGACAATGAGACACTGCAACACAACACTGGACCCTGAGACACTGCAACACAACACTGGACCCTGAGACACTGCAACACAACACTGGACAATGAGACACTGCAACACAACACTGGACCCTGTGACACTGCAACACAACACTGGACCATGAGACACTACAACACAACACTGGACAATGAGTCACTGCAACACAACACTGGACAATGAGACACTGCAACAAAACACTGGACCCTGAGACACTGCAACACAACACTGGACAATGAGTCACTGCAACATACACTGGACAATGAGACACTGCAACACAACACTGGACCCTGAGTCACTGCAACACAACACTGGACCCTGAGACACTGCAACACAACACTGGACAATGAGACATTGCAACACAACACTGGACCCTGAGACACTGCAACACAACACTGGACCATGAGACACTGCAACACAACACTGGACAATGAGACACTGCAACACAACACTGGACAATGAGACACTGCAACACAACACTGGACAATGAGACACTGTAACACAACACTGGAACATGAGACACTGCAACACAACACTGCAACACAACACTGGACCATGAGACACTGCAACAGAACACTGGACAATGAGACACTGCAACACAACACTGGACAATGAGACACTGCAACACAATACTGGACCCTCACACACTGCAGCACAACACTGGACAATGAGACACTGTAACACAACACTGGACCATGAGACACTGCAACACAACACTGGACAATGAGACACTGCAACACAACACTGGACCCTGACACACTGCAACAAAACACTGGACAATGAGACACTGCAACACAACACTGGACAATGAGACACTGCAACACAACACTGGACCATGAGACACTGCAACACAACACTGGACCCTGACACACTGCAACAAAACACTGGACAATGAGACACTGCAGCACAACACTGGACGATGAGACACTGCAACACAACACTGGACCATGAGACACTGCAACACAACACTGGACTATGAGACACTGCAACACAACACTGCACCCAGAGACACTGTATCACAACACTGGACAATGAGACACTGCAACACAACAATGGACCCTGAGACACTGCAACACAACACTGGACAATGAGACACTGCAACACAACACTGGACAATGAGACACTGCAACACAACACTGGACCCTGTGACACTGCAACACAACACTGGACCCTGAGACACTGAAACACAACACTGGACAATGAGACACTGCAACACAACACTGGACAATGAGACACTGCAACACAACACTGGACCCTGAGACACTGCAACACAACACTGGACAATGAGACACTGCAACACAACACTAGACCCCGAGACACTGCAACACAACACTGGACCCTGACACACTGCAACACAACACTGGACCCTGACACACTACAACACAACACTGGACCATGAGACACTGCAACACAACACTGAACCCTGAAACACTGCAACACAACACTGGACCATGAGACACTACAACAAAACACTGGACCATGAGACACTGCAACACAACACTGGACAATGAGACACTGCAACACAACACTGGACCATGAGACACTGCAAGACAACACTGGACAATGAGACACTGCAACACAACACTGGACAATGAGACACTGCAACACAACACTGGACCATGGGATACTGCAATACAACACTGGACAATGAGACACTGCAATACAACACTGGACCCTGAGACACTGCAACACAACACTGGACCATGAGACACTGCAACACAACACTGGACAAAGAGACACTGCAACACAACACTGGACCCTGAGACACTGCAATACAACACTGGACAATGAGACACTGCAACACAACACTGGAACAATGAGACACTGCAACACAACAATGGACCCTGAGACACTGCAATACAACACTGGACAATGAGACACTGCAACACAACACTGGAACAATGAGACACTGTAACACAACAATGGACCCTGAGACACTGCAATACAACACTGGACAATGAGACACTGCAACACAACACTGGACAATGAGACACTGCAACACAACACTGGACCCTGAGACACTGCAATACAACACTGGACAATGAGACACTGCAACACAACACTGGACAATGACACACTGCAACACAACACTGGACCCTGAGACACTGCAACACAACACTGGACCATGAGACACTGCAACACAACACTGGACAAAGAGACACTGCAACACAACAATGGACCCTGAGACACTGCAATACAACACTGGACAATGAGACACTGCAACACACCAAACACGAGACTACACACTGCACACTGAGGAGGGGGCTGTAAGGTGAAGACCCTGGACCATGAGACACTGCAACACACCAAACACGAGACTACACACTGCACACTGAGGAGGGGGGTGCAAGGTGAAGACCCTGGACCACGAGACCCTGCAACACACCAAACACGAGACTATACACTGCACACTGAGGAGGGGGCTACAAGGAGAAGACCCTGGACCACGAGACCCTGCAACACACCAAACACGAGACTACACAATGCACACTGAGGAGGGGCCATCAAGGTGAAGACCCTGGACCACGAGACCCTGCAACACACCAAACACAAGACTACACACTGCACACTGAGGAGGGGGCTGCAAGGTGAAGACCCTGGACCGTGAGACACTGCAACACACCAAACACGAGACTACACACTGAGGAGGGGGGTGCAAGGTGAAGACCCTGGACCACGAGACCCTGCAACACACCAAACACAAGACTACACACTGCACACTGAGGAGGGGGCGGCAAGGTGAAGACCCTGAACCACGAGACCCTGCAACACACCAAACACGAGACTACACACTGCAGACTGAGGAGGGGGCTGCAAGGTGAAGACCCTGGACCAAGAGACCCTGCAACACACCAAACACGAGACTACACACTGCACACTGAGGAGGGGGCTGCAAGGTGAAGACCCTGGACCATGAGACACTGCAACACACCAAACACGAGACTACACACTGAGGAGGGGGCTGCAAGGTGAAGACCCTGGACCATGAGACACTGCACACACCAAACAGGAGACTACATACTGCAACACACCAACCACGAGACTGCACACTGCAGCACACCAACCATGAGAATACACACTGCACACAACCCGGACACGAGACTACACACTGCAACACAACCCAGACACAAGACTGCACACTGCAGCACACCAACCATGAGACTACACACTGCACACAACCCGGACACGAGACTACACACTGCACACAACCTGGACAAGAGACTACACACTGCAACACACCAAACCATGTGACTGCATACTGCAACACACCAACCACGAGACTGCACACTGCAACACACCAACCACGAGACTACACACTGCACACAACGCGGACACGAGACTACACACTGCACACAACCTGGACAAGAGACTACACACTGCAACACACCAAACCATGAGACTGCATACTGCAACACACCAACCACGAGACTGCACACTGCAACACACCAACCACGAGACTACACACTGCACACAACCCGGACACGAGACTGCACACTGCACACTGTGGAGGCTGCAAGGTGAAGACCCTGGACCACGAGACACTGCAACACACCAAACCATGAGACTACACACTGCAACACAACCCGGACACAAGACTGCTCACTGCAACACACCAACCATGAGACTGCACACTGCACACAACCCGGACAAGAGACTGCACACTGCACACAACCCGGACAAGAGATTACACACTGCACACAACCCGGACATGAGACTACACACTGCAACACACCAAACCATGAGACTACACATCGCAACACAACCCGGGACTGTGAGACACTGCAACACAAGACTGGACCATGAGGCACTGAAACATAGTACACATGAATTGGCTAATTTATGCGCTAATATTTCTCGTTTATTCCTATTTTCTAGAGCAGTATTGCAATCGAGGTTTCATGTATTTCCTGTTTGCTTACTATAGCACTGCAGAATGCTGCTTTATCTGTTAGTTATATATGGAGATGACTACTCTTAGTAAGCGCCTGTAGACACTACAACAAAACACTGGACCCTGAGACACTGCAACACAACACTGGACCCTGAGACACTGCAACACAACACTGGACCCTGACACACTGCAACACAACACTGGACCCTGAGACACTGCAACACAACCCTGGACCCTGAGACACTGCAACACAACACTGGACCCTGAGACACTGCAACACAACA
Organism: Phyllobates terribilis; assembly: GCF_046119375.1. Classification (NCBI taxonomy): domain Eukaryota; kingdom Metazoa; phylum Chordata; class Amphibia; order Anura; family Dendrobatidae; genus Phyllobates; species Phyllobates terribilis. The sequence goes on along the minus strand of NW_027362765.1, from coordinate 371,526,940 downwards.
CTGGACCCTGAGACACTGCAACACAACACTGGACAATGAGACACTGCAACACAACACTGGACCCTGAGACACTGCAATACAACACTGGACCCTGAGACACTGCAACACAACACTGGACCCTGAGACACTGCAACACAACACTGGACAATGAGACACTGCAACACAACACTGGACAATGAGTCACTGCAACACAACACTGGACTATGAGACACTGCAACACAACACTGGACCCTGAGACACTGCAACACAACACTGGACCCTGAGACACTGCAACACAACACTGGACAATGAGACACTGCAACACAACACTGGACAATGAGACACTGCATCACAACAATGGACAATGAGACACTGCAACACAACAATGGACAATGAGACACTGCAACACAACACTGGACAATGAGACACTGCAACACAACAATGGACAATGACACACTGCATCACAACACTGGACAAGGAGACACTGCATCACAACACTGGACCCTGAGACACTGCAACACAACACTGGACAATGAGACACTGCAACACAACACTGGACCCTGAGACACTGCAACACAACACTGGACCCTGAGACACTGCAACACAACACTGGACAATGAGACACTGCAACACAACACTGGACCCTGTGACACTGCAACACAACACTGGACAATGAGACACTGCAACACAACACTGGACAATGAGACACTGCAACACAACAGTGGACCCTGAGACACTGCAACACAACACTGGACCCTGAGACACTTCAACACAACACTGGACAATGAGTCACTGCAACACAACACTGGACCATGAGACACTGCAACACAACACTGGACAATGAGTCACTGCAACACAACACTGGACAATGAGACACTGCAACAAAACACTGGACCCTGAGACACTGCAACACAACACTGGACAATGAGTCACTGCAACACAACACTGGACAATGAGACACTGCAACACAACACTGGACCCTGAGTCACTGCAACACAACACTGGACCCTGAGACACTGCAACACAACACTGGACAATGAGACATTGCAACACAACACTGGACCATGAGACACTGCAACACAACACTGGACAATGAGACACTGCAACACAACACTGGACCCTGAGACACTGCAACACAACACTGGACCCTGAGACACTGCAACACAACACTGGACCATGAGACACTGCAACACAACACTGGACAATGAGACACTGTAACACAACACTGGAACATGAGACACTGCAACACAACACTGCAACACAACACTGGACCATGAGACACTGCAACACAACACTGGACAATGAGACACTGCAACACAACACTGGACAATGAGACACTGCAACACAATACTGGACCCTCACACACTGCAACACAACACTGGACAATGAGACACTGTAACACAACACTGGACCATGAGACACTGCAACACAACACTGGACAATGAGACACTGCAACACAACACTGGACCCTGACACACTGCAACAAAACACTGGACAATGAGACACTGCAACACAACACTGGACAATGAGACACTGCAACACAACACTGGACCATGAGACACTGCAGCACAACACTGGACGATGAGACACTGAAACACAACACTGGACCATGAGACACTGCAGCACAACACTGGACTATGAGACACTGCAACACAACACTGCACCCAGAGACACTGTATCACAACACTGGACAATGAGACACTGCAACACAACACTGGACCCTGAGACACTGCAACACAACACTGGACAATGAGACACTGCAACACAACACTGGACAATGAGACACTGCAACACAACACTGGACCCTGTGACACTGCAACACAACACTGGACCCTGAGACACTGAAACACAACACTGGACAATGAGACACTGCAACACAACACTGGACAATGAGACACTGCAACACAACACTGGACCCTGAGACACTGCAACACAACACTGGACAATGAGACACTGCAACACAACACTAGACCCCGAGACACTGCAACACAACACTGGACCCTGACACACTGCAACACAACACTGGACCCTGACACACTGCAACACAACACTGGACCATGAGACACTGCAACACAACACTGAACCCTGAAACACTGCAACACAACACTGGACCATGAGACACTACAACAAAACACTGGACCATGAGACACTGCAACACAACACTGGACAATGAGACACTGCAACACAACACTGGACCATGAGACACTGCAAGACAACACTGGACAATGAGACACTGCAACACAACACTGGACAATGAGACACTGCAACACAACACTGGACCCTGAGATACTGCAATACAACACTGGACAATGAGACACTGCAACACAACACTGGACCCTGAGACACTGCAACACAACACTGGACCATGAGACACTGCAACACAACACTGGACAAAGAGACACTGCAACACAACACTGGACCCTGAGACACTGCAATACAACACTGGACAATGAGACACTGCAACACAACACTGGAACAATGAGACACTGTAACACAACATTGGACCCTGAGACACTGCAATACAACACTGGACAATGAGACACTGCAACACAACACTGGACAATGAGACACTGCAACACAACACTGGACCCTGAGACACTGCAATACAACACTGGACAATGAGACACTGCAACACAACACTGGACAATGAGACACTGCAACACAACACTGGACCCTGAGATACTGCAATACAACACTGGACAATGAGACACTGCAACACAACACTGGACCCTGAGACACTGCAACACAACACTGGACCATGAGACACTGCAACACAACACTGGACAAAGAGACACTGCAACACAACACTGGACCCTGAGACACTGCAATACAACACTGGACAATGAGACACTGCAACACAACACTGGAACAATGAGACACTGCAACACAACACTGGACCCTGAGACACTGCAATACAACACTGGACAATGAGACACTGCAACACAACATTGGACAATGAGACACTGCACCACAACACTGAACCCTGAGACACTGCAACACAACACTGGCCAATAAGACACTGTAACACAACACTGGAAAATGAGACACTACAACAAAACACTGGACCATGAGACACTGAAACACAACACTGGACCCTGCGACACTGCAACCAACACTGGACCATGAGACACTGTAACACAACACTGGACCCTGAGACACTGCAACACAACACTAGACCCCGAGACACTGCAACACAACAATGGACCATGAGACACTGCGTCACAACACTGGATTCTGACACACTGCAACACAACACTGGATTCTGAGACACTGCAACACAACACTGGACTCTGAGACACTGCAACACAACAATGGACAATAAGACACTGTAACACAACACTGGAAAATGAGACACTACAACAAAACACTGGACCATGAGACACTGAAACACAACACTGGACCCTGACACACTGCAACACAACACTGGACCGTGAGACACTGCAACACAACACTGGACAATGAGACACTGCAAAACAATACTGGACCCTGAGACACTGCAACACAACACTGGACCATGAGACACTGCAACACAACACTGGACCCTGACACACTGCAACACAACACTGGACCGTGAGACACTGCAACACAACACTGGACCATGAGACACTGCATCACAACACTGGACAATGAGACACTGCAAAACAATACTGGACCCTGAGACACTGCAACACAACAATGGACCCTGACACACTGCAACACAACACTGGACCATGAGACACTGCAACACAACACTGGACAATGAGACACTGCATCACAACACTGGACCCTCAGACACTGCAACACAACACTGGACCATGAGACACTGCATCACAACACTGGACAATGAGACACTGCAACACAACACTGGACCCTGAGACACTGCGTCAGAACACTGGACAATGAGACACTGCAACACAACACTGGACCATGAGACACTGCGTCACAACACAGGACAATGAGACACTGCAACACAACACTGAACCCTGAGACACTGCAACACAACACTGGACAATGAGACACTGCAACACAACAATGGACAATGAGACACTGCAACACAACACTGGACCATGAGACACAACACCACAACACTGAACCCTGAGACACTGCAACACAACAATGGGACACTGCAAAACAACAATGGACAATAAGACACTGTAACACAACACTGGAAAATGAGACACTACAACAAAACACTGGACCATGAGACACTGAAATACAACACTGGACCCTGACACACTGCAACACAACACTGGACCCTGACACACTGCAACACAACACTGGGCAATGAGACACTGCAACACAACACTGGACCCTGAGACACTGCAACACAACACTGGACAATGAGACACTGCAACACAACACTGGACAATGAGACACTGCAACACAACACTGGACCCTAAGACACTTCAACACAACACTGGACAATAAGACACTGCATCACAACACTGGACCCTGAGACACTGCAACACAACACTGGACCATGAGACACTGCAACACAACACTGAACCCTGAGACACTGCAACACAACACTGGACCCTGAGACACTGCAACACAACACTGGACCCTGAGACACTGCAACACAACACTGGACCATGAGACACTGCAAAACAACACTGGACCATGAGACACTGTAACACAACACTGGAAAATGAGTCACAACAACAAAACACTGGACCATGAGACACTGCAACACAACACTGGACCCTGAGACACTGCAACACAACACTGGACCCTGACACACTGCAACACAACACTGGACCCTGACACACTACAACACAACACTGGACCCTGGCACACTGCAACACAACAATGGACCCTGACACACTGCAACACAACACTGGACCATGAGACACTGCAACACAACACTGGACAATGAGACACTGCAACACAACACTGGACCCTCAGACACTGCAACACAACACTGGACCATGAGACACTGCAACACAACAATGGACAATGAGACACTGCAACACAACACTGAACCATGAGACACTGCAACACAACACTGGACCATGAGACACTGCGTCACAACACTGGACCCTGAGACACTGCAACACAACACTGGACCGTGAGACACTGCATCACAACACTGGACAATGAGACACTGCAAAACAATACTGGACCCTGAGATACTGCAACACAACAATGGACCCTGACACACTGCAACACAACACTGGACCATGAGACACTGCAACACAACACTGGACAATGAGACACTGCATCAAAACACTGGACCCTCAGACACTGCAACACAACACTGGACCATGAGACACTGCATCACAACACTGGACAATGAGACACTGCAACACAACACTGGACCCTGAGACACTGCGTCACAACACTGGACAATGAGACACTGCAACACAACACTGAACCCTGAGACACTGCAACACAACAATGGACAATGAGACACTGCAACTCAACACTGGACCATGAGACACTGCAACACAACACTGGACCATGAGACACTGTGTCACAACACTGGACAATGAGACACTGCAACACAACAATGGACAATGAGACACTGCAACACAACAATGGACAATGAGACACTGCAACACAACACTGGACCATGAGACACAACACCACAACACTGAACCCTGAGACACTGCAACACAAGAATGGGACACTGCAAAACAACAATGGACAATAAGACACTGTAACACAACACTGGAAAATGAGACACTACAACAAAACACTGGACCATGAGACACTGAAATACAACACTGGACCCTGACACACTGCAACACAACACTGGACCCTGACACACTGCAACACAACACTGGGCAATGAGACACTGCAACATTTTTTCAATAAGGATGGTGTGAGATACTTTGTCAAATGCTTTGCTGAAGTCAAGATATACTAAATGCTGTAGATATAGTATATCTTGACTTCAGCAAAGCATTTGACAAAGTATCTCACACCATCCTTATTGAAAAAATGACCAAGTATGCAATGGACCAGGCAACTGTTAGGTGGATTCATAACTGGCTTAGTGATCGGACTCAAAGGGTGGTTGTAAATGGCTTCACATCCAGCTGGATGAATGTCTCAAGTGGGGTACCACAGGGCTCCGTCCTGGGACCTGTATTGTTCAACATCTTTATCAATGATTTAGATGAAGGAATTGAGGGTAAACTGATTAAATTTGCTGATGACACAAAGCTAGGAGGGATAGCTAATACTAGAGAAGAGAGAGAGAGGATTCAAAAAGACCTAAATAAACTGGAGCAGTGGGCAGCAACCAACAGAATGGTTTTTAACAGGGAAAAATGCAAAGTACTACATCTGGGCAATAAAAATGAAAAAAGCATATACAGAATGGGAGGAATAGAGCTAAGCAACAGTACATGTGAAAAAGACTTAGGTATACTAATAGATCATAGACTGAACATGAGTCAACAGTGTGATGCAGCAGCAAAAAAAGGCAAATACAATTCTGGGATGTATTAACAGAAGCATACAGTCTAGATCACGTGAAGTCATTATCGGTCTTTACTCCTCTTTGGTCAGACCTCATCTGGAATACTGTGTACAGTTTTGGGCACCACATTTTAAAAAAGACATAGACAAACTGGAGCAAGTTCAGAGAAGAGCGACCAGAATGGTGACTGGTCTGCAAACCATGTCCTATGAGGAACGGTTGCAGGATTTGGGAATGTTTAGCTTGCAAAAAAGAAGACTGAGAGGAGACTTAATAGCTGTCTACAAATATGTCAAGGGCTGTCACATTGTAGAAGGATCATCTTTATTCTCATTTGCACAAGGAAAGACTAGAAGCAATGGGATGAAACTAAATGGGAGGAGACACAGATTAGATATTAGAAAAAACTTTTTGACAGTTAGGGTGATTAATGAGTGGAACAGGCTGCCACGAGAGGTGGTGAGTTCCCCTTCAATGGACGTCTTCAAACAGAGGCTGGACAGACATCTGTCTGAGATGATTTAGTGAATCCTGCTTCGAGCAGGGGGTTGGACCAGATGACCCAGGAGGTCCCTTCCAACTCTACCATTCTATGTTCTATGATTCTATGAACACAACACTGGACCCTGAGACACTGCAACACAACACTGGACAATGAGACACTGCAACACAATACTGGACAATGAGACACTGCAACACAATACTGGACAATAAGACACTGCATCACAACACTGGACCTTGAGACACTGCAACACAACACTGGACCATGAGACACTGCAACACAACACTGGACCCTGAGGCACGGCAACACAACACTGGACCCTGAGGCACGGCAACACAACACTGGACCCTGAGACACTGCAACACAACACTGGACCATGAGACACTGCAAAACAACACTGGACCATGAGACACTGTAACACAACACTGGAAAATGAGTCACAACAACAAAACACTGGACCATGAGACACTGTAACACAACACTGGACCCTGAGACACTGCAACACAACACTGGACCCTGACACACTGCAACACAACACTGGACCCTGACACATTACAACACAACACTGGACCCTGGCACACTGCAACACAACAATGGACCCTGACACACTGCAACACAACACTGGACCATGAGACACTGCAACACAACAGTGGACAATGAGACACTGCATCACAACACTGGACCCTCAGACACTGCAACACAACACTGGACCATGAGACACTGCAACACAACAAAGGACAATGAGACACTGCAACACAACACTGGACCATGAGACACTGCAACACAACACTGGACCATGAGACACTGCGTCACAACACTGGACCCTGAGACACTGCAACACAACACTGGACCGTGAGACACTGCATCACAACACTGGACAATGAGACACTGCAAAACAATACTGGACCCTGAGACACTGCAACACAACAATGGACCCTGACACACTGCAACACAACACTGGACCATGAGACACTGCAACACAACACTGGACAATGAGACACTACATCACAACACTGAACCCTCAGACACTGCAACACAACACTGGACCATGAGACACTGCATCACAACACTGGACAATGAGACACTGCAACACAACACTGGACCCTGAGACACTGCGTCACAACACTGGACAATGAGACACTGCAACACAACACTGAACCCTGAGACACTGCAACACAATAATGGACAATGAGACACTGCAACACAACACTGGACCATGAGACACTGCGTCACAACACTGGACAATGAGACACTGCAACACAACACTGAGCCCTGAGACACTGCAACACAACAAAGGACAATGAGACACTGCAACACAACACTGGACCATGAGACACTGCAACACAACACTGGACCATGAGACACTGCGTCACGACACTGGACAATGAGACACTGCAACACAACATTGGACAATGAGACACTGCACCACAACACTGAACTCTGAGACACTGCAACACAACACTGGACAATGAGACACTGCAACACAACAATGGACAATGAGACACTGCAACACAACACTGGACCATGAGACACAACACCACAACACTGAACCCTGAGACACTGCAACACAACAATGGGACACTGCAAAACAACAATGGACAATAAGACACTGTAACACAACACTGGAAAATGAGACACTACAACAAAACACTGGACCATGAGACACTGAAATACAACACTGGACCCTGACACACTGCAACACAACACTGGACCCTGACACACTGCAACACAACACTGGGCAATGAGACACTGCAACACAACACTGGACCCTGAGACACTGCAACACAACACTGGACAATGAGACACTGCAACACAACACTGGACAATGAGACACTGCAACACAACACTGGACCCTAAGACACTTCAACACAACACTGGACAATAAGACACTGCATGACAACACTGGACCCTGAGACACTGCATCACAACACTGGACCCTGAGACACTGCAACACAACACTGGACCATGAGACACTGCAACAGAACACTGAACCCTGAGACACTGCAACACAACACTGGACCCTGAGACACTGCAACACAACACTGGACCATGAGAAACTGCAAAACAACACTGGACCATGAGACACTGTAACACAACACTGGAAAATGAGTCACAACAACAAAACACTGGACCATGAGACACTGCAACACAACACTGGACCCTGAGACACTGCAACACAACACTGGACCCTGACACACTGCAACACAACACTGGACCCTGACACACTACAACACAACACTGGACCCTGGCACACTGCAACACAACAATGGACCCTGACACACTGCAACACAACACTGGACCATGAGACACTGCAACACAACACTGGACAATGAGACACTGCATCACAACACTGGACCCTCAGACACTGCAACACAACACTGGACCATGAGACACTGCAACACAACAATGGACAATGAGACACTGCAACACAACACTGGACCATGAGACACTGCAACACAACACTGGACCATGAGACACTGCGTCACAACACTGGACCCTGAGACACTGCAACACAACACAGGACCGTGAGACACTGCATCACAACACTGGACAATGAGACACTGCAAAACAATACTGGACCCTGAGACACTGCAACACAACAATGGACCCTGACACACTGCAACACAACACTGGACCATGAGACACTGCAACACAACACTGGACAATGAGACACTGCATCACAACACTGGACCCTCAGACACTGCAACACAACACTGGACCATGAGACACTGCATCACAACACTGGACAATGAGACACTGCAACACAACACTGGACCCTCAGACACTGAGTTACAACACTGGACAATGAGACACTGCAACACAGCACTGAACCCTGAGACACTGCAACACAACAATGGACAATGAGACACTGCAACACAACACTGAACCATGAGACACTGCAACACAACACTGGACCATGAGACACTGCGTCACAACACTGGACAATGAGACACTGCAACACAACACTGAACCCTGAGACACTGCAGCACAACACTGGACAATGAGACACTGCAACACAACAATGGACAATGAGACACTGCAACACAACACTGGACCATGAGACACAACACCACAACACTGAACCCTGAGACACTGCAACACAACAATGGGACACTGCAAAACAACAATGGACAATAAGACACTGTAACACAACACTGGAAAATGAGACACTACAACAAAACACTGGACCATGAGACACTGAAATACAACACTGGACCCTGACACACTGCAACACAACACTGGACCCTGACACACTGCAACACAACACTGGACCCTGACACACTGCAACACAACACTGGGCAATGAGACACTGCATCACAACACTGGACCCTGAGACACAGCAACACAACACTGGACAATGAGACACTGCAACACAACACTGGACCCTGAGACACTGCAACACAACACTGGACAATGAGACACTGCAACACAACACTGGACAATGATACACTGCAACACAACACTGGACCCTAAGACACTTCAACACAACACTGGACAATAAGACACTGCATCACAACACTGGACCCTGAGACACTGCAACACAACACTGGACCATGAGACACTGCAACACAACACTGAACCCTGAGACACTGCAACACAACACTGGACCCTGAGACACTGCAACACAACACTGGACCCTGAGACACTGCAACACAACACTGGACCATGAGACACTGCAAAACAACACTGGACCATGAGACACTGTAACACAACACTGGAAAATGAGTCACAACAACAAAACACTGGACCATGAGACACTGCAACACAACACTGGACCCTGAGACACTGCAACACAACACTGGACCCTGACACACTGCAACACAACACTGTACCCTGACACACTACAACACAACACTGGACCCTGGCACACTGCAACACAACACTGGACCATGAGACACTGCAACACAACACTGGACAATGAGACACTGCATCACAACACTGGACCCTCAGACACTGCAACACAACACTGGACCATGAGACACTGCAACACAACAATGGACAATGAGACACTGCAACACAACACTGGACCATGAGACACTGCAACACAACACTGGACCATGAGACACTGCGTCACAACACTGGACCGTGAGACACTGCAACACAACACTGGACCGTGAGACACTGCATCACAACACTGGACAATGAGACACTGCAAAACAATACTGGACCCTGAGACACTGCAACATAACAATGGACCCTGACACACTGCAACACAACACTGGACCATGAGACACTGTAACACAACACTGGACAATGAGACACTGCAACACAACACTGGACAATGAGACACTGCATCACAACACTGGACCCTCAGACACTGCAACACAACACTGGACCATGAGACACTGCATCACAACACTGGACAATGAGACACTGCAACACAACACTGGACCCTGAGACACTGCGTCACAACACTGGAAAATGAGACACTGCAACACAACACTGAACCCTGAGACACTGCAACACAACACTGGACCCTGAGACACTGCAACACAACACTGGACCATGAGACACTGCAACAGAACACTGAACCCTGAGACACTGCAACACAACACTGGACCCTGAGACACTGCAACACAACACTGGACCATGAGAAACTGCAAAACAACACTGGACCATGAGACACTGTAACACAACACTGGAAAATGAGTCACAACAACAAAACACTGGACCATGAGACACTGCAACACAACACTGGACCCTGAGACACTGCAACACAACACTGGACCCTGACACACTGCAACACAACACTGGACCCTGACACACTACAACACAACACTGGACCCTGGCACACTGCAACACAACAATGGACCCTGACACACTGCAACACAACACTGGACCATGAGACACTGCAACACAACACTGGACAATGAGACACTGCATCACAACACTGGACCCTCAGACACTGCAACACAACACTGGACCATGAGACACTGCAACACAACAATGGACAATGAGACACTGCAACACAACACTGGACCATGAGACACTGCAACACAACACTGGACCATGAGACACTGCGTCACAACACTGGACCCTGAGACACTGCAACACAACACTGGACCGTGAGACACTGCATCACAACACTGGACAATGAGACACTGCAAAACAATACTGGACCCTGAGACACTGCAACACAACAATGGACCCTGACACACTGCAACACAACACTGGACCATGAGACACTGCAACACAACACTGGACAATGAGACACTGCATCACAACACTGGACCCTCAGACACTGCAACACAACACTGGACCATGAGACACTGCAACACAACAAAGGACAATGAGACACTGCAACACAACACTGGACCATGAGACACTGCAACACAACACTGGACCATGAGACACTGCGTCACAACACTGGACCCTGAGACACTGCAACACAACACTGGACCGTGAGACACTGCATCACAACACTGGACAATGAGACACTGCAAAACAATACTGGACCCTGAGACACTGCAACACAACAATGGACCCTGACACACTGCAACACAACACTGGACCATGAGACACTGCAACACAACACTGGACAATGAGACACTGCATCACAACACTGAACCCTCAGACACTGCAACACAACACTGGACCATGAGACACTGCATCACAACACTGGACAATGAGACACTGCAACACAACACTGGACCCTGAGACACTGCGTCACAACACTGGACAATGAGACACTGCAACACAACACTGAACCCTGAGACACTGCAACACAATAATGGACAATGAGACACTGCAACACAACACTGGACCATGAGACACTGCGTCACAACACTGGACAATGAGACACTGCAACACAACACTGAACCCTGAGACACTGCAACACAACAAAGGACAATGAGACACTGCAACACAACACTGGACCATGAGACACTGCAACACAACACTGGACCATGAGACACTGCGTCACGACACTGGACAATGAGACACTGCAACACAACATTGGACAATGAGACACTGCACCACAACACTGAACTCTGAGACACTGCAACACAACACTGGACAATGAGACACTGCAACACAACAATGGACAATGAGACACTGCAACACAACACTGGACCATGAGACACAACACCACAACACTGAACCCTGAGACACTGCAACACAACAATGGGACACTGCAAAACAACAATGGACAATAAGACACTGTAACACAACACTGGAAAATGAGACACTACAACAAAACACTGGACCATGAGACACTGAAATACAACACTGGACCCTGACACACTGCAACACAACACTGGACCCTGACACACTGCAACACAACACTGGGCCATGAGACACTGTAACACAACACTGGAAAATGAGTCACAACAACAAAACACTGGACCATGAGACACTGCAACACAACACTGGACCCTGAGACACTGCAACACAACACTGGACCCTGACACACTGCAACACAACACTGGACCCTGACACACTACAACACAACACTGGACCCTGGCACACTGCAACACAACAATGGACCCTGACACACTGCAACACAACACTGGACCATGAGACACTGCAACACAACACTGGACAATGAGACACTGCATCACAACACTGGACCCTCAGACACTGCAACACAACACTGGACCATGAGACACTGCAACACAACAATGGACAATGAGACACTGCAACACAACACTGGACCATGAGACACTGCAACACAACACTGGACCATGAGACACTGCGTCACAACACTGGACCCTGAGACACTGCAACACAACACTGGACCGTGAGACACTGCATCACAACACTGGACAATGAGACACTGCAAAACAATACTGGACCCTGAGACACTGCAACACAACAATGGACCCTGACACACTGCAACACAACACTGGACCATGAGACACTGCAACACAACACTGGACAATGAGACACTGCATCACAACACTGGACCCTCAGACACTGCAACACAACACTGGACCATGAGACACTGCATCACAACACTGGACAATGAGACACTGCAACACAACACTGGACCCTCAGACACTGCGTTACTACACTGGACAATGAGACACTGCAACACAGCACTGAACCCTGAGACACTGCAACACAACAATGGACAATGAGACACTGCAACACAACACTGGACCATGAGACACTGCAACACAACACTGGACCATGAGACACTGCGTCACAACACTGGACAATGAGACACTGCAACACAACACTGAACCCTGAGACACTGCAGCACAACACTGGACAATGAGACACTGCAACACAACAATGGACAATGAGACACTGCAACACAACACTGGACCATGAGACACAACACCACAACACTGAACCCTGAGACACTGCAACACAACAATGGGACACTGCAAAACAACAATGGACAATAAGACACTGTAACACAACACTGGAAAATGAGACACTACAACAAAACACTGGACCATGAGACACTGAAATACAACACTGGACCCTGACACACTGCAACACAACACTGGACCCTGACACACTGCAACACAACACTGGACCCTGACACACTGCAACACAACACTGGGCAATGAGACACTGCATCACAACACTGGACCCTGAGACACAGCAACACAACACTGGACAATGAGACACTGCAACACAACACTGGACCCTGAGACACTGCAACACAACACTGGACAATGAGACACTGCAACACAACACTGGACAATGATACACTGCAACACAACACTGGACCCTAAGACACTTCAACACAACACTGGACAATAAGACACTGCATCACAACACTGGACCCTGAGACACTGCAACACAACACTGAACCCTGAGACACTGCAACACAACACTGGACCCTGAGACACTGCAACACAACACTGGACCCTGAGACACTGCAACACAACACTGGACCATGAGACACTGCAAAACAACACTGGACCATGAGACACTGTAACACAACACTGGAAAATGAGTCACAACAACAAAACACTGGACCATGAGACACTGCAACACAACACTGGACCCTGAGACACTGCAACACAACACTGGACCCTGACACACTGCAACACAACACTGTACCCTGACACACTACAACACAACACTGGACCCTGGCACACTGCAACACAACACTGGACCATGAGACACTGCAACACAACACTGGACCATGAGACACTGCAACACAACAATGGACAATGAGACACTGCAACACAACACTGGACCATGAGACACTGCAACACAACACTGGACCATGAGACACTGCGTCACAACACTGGACCGTGAGACACTGCAACACAACACTGGACCGTGAGACACTGCATCACAACACTGGACAATGAGACACTGCAAAACAATACTGGACCCTGAGACACTGCAACATAACAATGGACCCTGACACACTGCAACACAACACTGGACCATGAGACACTGTAACACAACACTGGACAATGAGACACTGCAACACAACACTGGTCAATGAGACACTGCATCACAACACTGGACCCTCAGACACTGCAACACAACACTGGACCATGAGACACTGCATCACAACACTGGACAATGAGACACTGCAACACAACACTGGACCCTGAGACACTGCGTCACAACACTGGAAAATGAGACACTGCAACACAACACTGAACCCTGAGACACTGCAACACAACAATGGACAATGAGACACTGCAACACAACACTGGACCATGAGACACTGCGTCACAACACTGGACAATGAGACACTGCAACACAACACTGAACCCTGAGACACTGCAACACAACACTGGACAATGAGACACTGCAACACAACAATGGACAATGAGACACTGCAACACAACACTGGACCATGAGACACAACACCACAACACTGAACCCTGAGACACTGCAACACAACAATGGGACACTGCAAAACAACAATGGACAATAAGACACTGTAACATAACACTGGAAAATGAGACACTACAACAAAACACTGGACCATGAGACACTGAAATACAACACTGGACCCTGACACACTGCAACACAACACTGGACCCTGACACACTGCAACACAACACTGGGCAATGAGACACTGCAACACAACACTGGACCCTGAGACACTGCAACACAACACTGGACAATGAGACACTGCAACACAACACTGGACCCTGAGACACTGCAACACAACACTGGACCATGAGACACTGCAAAACAACACTGGACCATGAGACACTGTAACACAACACTGAAAAATGAGTCACAACAACAAAACACTGGACCATGAGACACTGCAACACAACACTGGACCCTGAGACACTGCAACACAACACTGGACCCTGACAGACTACAACACAACACTGGACCCTGGCACACTGCAACACAACAATGGACCCTGAGACACTGCATCACAACACTTGACCATGAGACACTGCAACACAACACTGGACCCTGAGACACTGCAACACAACAATGGACCCTGAGACGGACCATGCATTGCAAGTCAACACCTCACCAGACTATAACTCTCTGCAAATCTACACAGGACCAGGAGGCACTGTAACGCAACACTGTACTATGATACACTGGACCCTGAGATGTGATACACACTGCAACACAACACTGAGAGGTCACACAGTGCAATGCGGACACTCTGTAAACTATAACCCTGAGCCGACTACAAAGAGTCACATGTTCTGAGACTACACACAACATTAACACTGGAAGATGACTGATCCTGCACCGTCCACCACAACACAGTGCACTGCAGTGACGTCACTACAACCAGCACATTATACATCGCTTTATATCTCAGCAGCACAATCACACATTATATAGACGGTAATACAATAAGACAAGGCAAAGGTCACTGGAAACCACAATAACATGTACACAGTGCAACACAACACCAGTCCTGGGTGTCTGCTAGGTAAAGTTATCTCAGACTATATCAGTCAGCTGCAACATTGTAGCACTGAGCTGCCAATAATACACTGCTGCATTGTGAATTATCATGTAACCTACACACTGCAACACCAGATCTGGGCACATGGTGTGACAATGTCCTGCACACTGCAGGCTGATAGGGCAATGTCCTGCACACTGCAGGCTGATAGGGCAATGTCCTGCACACTGCAGGCTGATAGGGCAATGTCCTGCACACTGCAGGCTGATAGGGCAATGTCCTGCACACTGCAGGCTGATAGGGCAATGTCCTGCACACTGCAGGCTGATAGGGCAATGTCCTGCACACTGCAGGCTGATAGGGCAATGTCCTGCACACTGCAGGCTGATAGGGCAATGTCCTGCACACTGCAGGCTGATAGGGCAATGTCCTGCACACTGCAGGCTGCTATGGCGGATTCTTAGGTCAAGTGTAGAGAAAGTATTGATTGTGCTAAGGCAAAACATTTAAAGGGAAATGCTGGACAGAGACACAACCTGCAGATTCCAGCTCCCTGGCAGTCAGTACAGGGATATCAGCCGTACACACTGCATTGTGCCAGACTTTTTGAATGCAAGGTGATGGATCCTGCACCGCGCCGGTGCACCAGATCATGACATTGCATGCTTAGCATCCAAACATTGCAGCTCATTTGCTTTCTCAGCATTGTTCTGCGGGTCTGAGCCTTGCAGCTTTACACCCTGCTGAGATGTTGCTAAGTTGTAGCTCGCCTACGCCTGGGCGTATTTGTACGTGATTGTTGATATAGTTTTCGTAGCTGTGTTCTGTGCAGGATCAGGATAAGAGCTCAGTGATGCAATATTGGAGCAGACGTACATCACCAGAGTGTGCGCTGACTTCTAATGAACGCTCGCATGGCTTCTACTTGGGATTCTGTGTGTTACCTATTCCCAGGTCGGCTGTCGTCATAGTGTACGCAGAGCATGACATTCTGGGGTGATGCTCTGCAGGCCGTTATCTATTGGGATGTACCCTATGGTCGGATCATGGCATCTTAGGTCACAATGGGAACATTATCTCCCCAGTGACATACAGAGGCTCTCAGTGGGCATTGAGTGGATGATTAGTGCATGGTGTGAGCCATTGATCGCTACCTGCTGTCAGCAAGGAAGTAATGGAGAAGTGGATCATAATTTATTTTTACTGGTGATATACACCCGCACCCCTCCTCCCTTGTAAACTCCTGTTTAGATGTTGTGCTGTAGTCTTCTGTGGTGGTACAACAATGACACATAGTGGCCAGTCACCAACATGACACCTTCAATAGGCTATAAAAAGTCCAAACAACTGGGTCAGAGTATCTCCTAAAGGGCAATTTTAGTATGGTGTTTCCGGTATATAGAAGGTTTTGTAGTGTGTTCCCGGTATACAGCAGATCTTGTGGGGTGTTCCTGGTATACAGCAGGTCTTGTGGGGTGTTTTCAGTATACAGCAGGTTTTGTGGGGTGTTCCCTGTATACGGCAGGTCTCGTGGGATGATCCTGGTATACAGCAGGTCTTGTGGGTTGTTCCCGGTATATGGCAGGTCTTGTGAGGTGTTCCTGATATACAGCAAGTCATGTGGGTTGTTCCCGGTATATGGCAGGTCTTGTGGGGTGTTCCCGGTATACGGCAGGTATTGTGGGGTGTTCTCGGTATACAGCAGGTCTTGTGCGGTGTTCACTGTATACGGCAGGCCTCGTGGGGTCTTCCCGGTATATGGCAGGTCTTGTGAGGTGTTCCCGATGTACAGCAGGTATTGTGGGGTGTTCCCGGTATACGGCAGATCTTGTGGGGTGTTCCCTGTATATGGCAGGTCTTGTGGGGTGTTCCCGGTATACGGCAGATCTTGTGGGGTGTTCCCGGTATACGGCAGGTCTCGTGGGATGATCCCGGTATATGTCAGGTCTTGTGAGGTGTTCCCGATATACAGCAGGTCTTGTGGGGTGTTCCCGGTATAAGGCAGATCTTGTGGGGTGTTCCCTGTATACGGCAGGTATTGTGGGGTGTTCCCAGTATACAGCAGGTCTTGTGGGGTGTTCACTGTATACGGCTAGTCTTGTGGGGAGTTCCTGCGATACGGCAGGTCTTGTGGTGTGTTCCCGGTATATGACAGGTCTTGTGGGGTATTCCCGGTATACAGTGGGTCTTGTGGGTTGTTCCCGGTATATGGCAGTTCTTGTGGGGTGTTCCCTGTATATGGCAGGTCTTGTGGGTTGTTCCCGGTATACGGCAGATCTTGTGGGGTGTTCCCGGTATACGGCAGGTCTCGTGGGATGATCCCGGTATATGTTAGGTCTTGTGAGGTGTTCCCGATATACAGCAGGTCTTGTGGGGTGTTCCCGGTATACGGCAGGTCTTGTGGGGTGTTCCCTGTATACGGCAGGTATTGTGGGGTGTTCCCAGTATACAGCAGGTCTTGTGGGGTGTTCACTGTATACGGCTAGTCTTGTGGGGAGTTCCTGCGATACGGCAGGTCTTGTGGTGTGTTCCCGGTATATGACAGGTCTTGTGGGGTATTCCCGGTATACAGTGGGTCTTGTGGGTTGTTCCCAGTATATGGCAGTTCTTGTGGGGTGTTCCCGGTATATGGCAGGTCTTGTGGGTTGTTCCTGGTATATGACTGGTCTTGTGGGGTGTTCCTGGTATATGGCAGGTCTTGTGGGTTATTCCTGATATATGGCAGGTCTTTTGGGGGTGTTCCTGGTATATGGCAGGTCTTGTGGGGTATTCCCAGTATATGGCAGGTCTTGTCAGGTATTCCCAGTATATGGCAGGTCTCGAGGGGTGTTCCCGGTATATGTCAGGTCTTGTGGGGTGTTCCTGGTATATGGCAGGTCTTGTGGGGTATTCCCAGTATATGGCAGGTCTTGTGGGGTATTCCCAGTATATGGCAGGTCTTGTGGGGTATTCCCTGTATATGGCAGGTCTTGTGGGGTGTTCCCGGTATATGGCAGGTCTTGGGAGTGTTCCTGGTATGCAGTGGTAACTACGTACCAAAAGTGTTTCAAAGAAGGTCAGCTGATAAACCTGGGATTGGAGGGGTTTGACTGTTTGGGGTATTGCCAGAGCGGGGCTGGAATGACATGATAAGTTATGCATGGAGCGATAAAAGACGGCCATTTTTCATCAGACTGACGGCCAGGAGCACAAGGATTCACTGTTGGAAGAAAGCAAAGCTGGCGGAGACAGAGTGAGGTAGTGGTCGTGGGCAATGGTCTCCTGGAAACCTTGGTTCTGGCATCATGTGGATCAAGGTCAAACCTAGTGTGGAAATATGCAGAGGAGCCCCTCGGATCCCCCAAAAATGACAGGACCGTGATGGTGCTGTTATTAAAGCTGTGGTAAATAACTTTACCACACAATGGAGTTTATTTTGATGCCATGAAAGGAACTTCATAAAAAAACGTGGAGTCCAAATAAGAGACGGATTGTGCACAAAATAACTGGTAAAACCTTAGGACTCCCGCCCCGGTCTGGGCTGCAGATGTCACTTGGCTGTAGATGTCACTATTAACCTTGTGGGCTTGAAAACAGCTCAGTTTTTCAGGAATCCTGGGTGTTTTCTAGAGTTCAGCATCTTATCACCGGCTGAGGAGGTAAAACCGAAGGAAAGTCAGAGACAGCAACAAATCTAACGTTCCATCAGTAATTCAATGTGTAGTTGATGATGATGCTGAGGAGGAGAAGGTTAATAATGATGATAATAATTATGACAATAATGATGATAGTAATGATGATGATGAAAATGATGATAGTAAAGATAATGAGGTTGATGATGATGATGATTTTAATGATAATTATTTTGATAGTGATGAAAATAAAGATGATTCTTATGATAATGGTGATACCTATGGTGATGATAATTATTATAATGACTATAGTAAAGATGATGATCTTGATGATGATTACAATGGTGATGTTAATAATAATTACTATGATAATGATGATAATTATTATAATGAAGATAGTAAAGATGATGATTACTTTGGTGATGATGATGATAATGATCTTGATGATGTTGACAGTAAAGATGATGATGAAGATAACAATGGTGATGATGTTGATGAGGATAATTATTATGATGATGTTGATATTGGTAGTGACGATGATAACAATGACAGTGATGATGATGATGTTGTTGATAGTAAGGATGATGATATAGATAATAATTTTGATGATGATGATATTGACGCTAATAATAATGATGATAATATTGTGACGATGTTGGTTACATGTACAAGAGTGATAATGATCATAACTATGAAGATGACCTGATGGTGATAATGATGAAGATGATGATATTGATAATTAGGAAGATGGCGATGTTGATGATTGTGAGGCTGTTGATGATGATTGTGCTGAAGACAGCGACATTAGTGGTAATGATGGTGCCGTTACTACTACCGATGATGCTGGTGCATTCACACGACTAGATCATTGTATCAGATTAACTATAAAAAGCGAATAGAGATGACCAAACCCGAACTTAAAAGTTCGGGGTTCATACGGGACAGTCAGTGTCCGATGCTTAACGCTGACTACTCCCGGAAGTCCGGTGCAATGTTCAGAATCCGGGGAAATTCCGAGAGAGAGATAATTTTCTCGTTAGAATTCAAATGGTAACAATTATCTCCTCTTCTAAATCAACCATTGGATGATGGTTATGATGATGATAACTTTCTTGATTAGGATGATGCTGGTGAAATCTTGGGGTGGGCATGCCACAGGTGCCATCTGTGCAGCTGCACAGCCCCACTAGTTTAGGGATCCATTTCAACTTTCAAAGTAACTTCGTACTGTCCCAATTTGATTGCATGATGCAGACAGAACTAACAAGTTTCATGAGTCATAAAAATTTCTGGAGTGTTCATAGAAATACAGAAGGGGGCACTATATGATGAGATATTGCAGAGCAAGGGTCCCAATTTCTGTTTCTACACGGGGCCCTCTCCTGTCTTTGTCCACCACAGAACAAAACTAAGGTGAAGGCTATGATCATAATGATGAGGAAGTACTGGAGAGAGTGCTGGTGATGATGGTGCCGGTGACAGAAGTACTGGAGAGAGTGCTGGTGATGATGGTGCCGGTGACAGAAGTACTGGAGAGAGTGATCGTGATGATTGTGTGGAAGACCGAAGTACTGGAGAGAGTGCTGGTGATGATGGTGACAGTGACAGAAGTACTGGAGAGAGTGCTGGTGATGATGGTGCCAGTGACAGAAGTACTGGAGAGAGTGCTGGTAATGATGGTGCCGGTGACAGAAGTATTGGAGAGGGTGCTGGTGATGATGGTGCCGGTGACAGAAGTACTGTAGAGAGTGCTCGTGATGATGGTGCGGATGACAAAAGTACTGGAGAGAGTGCTGGTGATGATGGTGCCAGTGACAGAATTACTGGAAAGAGTGCTGGTGATGATGGTGCTGGTGATGATGGTGCCGGTGACAGAAGTACTGGAGAGAGTGTTGGTGATGATGGTGCGGATGACAAAAGTAATGGAGAGAGTGCTGGTGATGATGGTGCCGGTGACAGAAGTACTGGAGAGAGTGCTGGTGATGAGGGTGCCAGTGACAGAAGTACTGGAGAGAGTGCTGGTGATGATGGTGCCGGTGACAGAAGTACTGGAGAGAGTTCTGGTAATGATGGTGCCGGTAACAGAAGTACTAGAGAGGGTGCTGGTGATGATGGTGCCGGTGACAGAAGTACTGGAGATAGTGCTGGTGATGATAGTGCCAGTGACAGAAGTACTGGAGAGGGTGCTGGTGATGATGCTGCCGGTGACATAAAGTATTAGAGAGGGTGCTGGTGATGATGGTGCAGGTGACAGAAGTACTGGAGAGAGTGCTGGTGATGATGGTGCCGGTGACAGAAGTACTGGAGAGGGTGCTGGTGATGATGGTGCCGGTGACAGAAGTACTGGAGAGGGTGCTGGTGATGATGGTGCTGGTGACAGAAGTACTGGAGAGAGTTCTGGTAATGATGGTGCCGGTAACAGAAGTACTAGAGAGGGTGCTGGTGATGATGGTGCCGGTGACAGAAGTACTGGAGATAGTGCTGGTGATGATAGTGCCAGTGACAGAAGTACTGGAGAGAGTGCTGGTGATGATGCTGCCGGTGACATAAAGTATTAGAGAGGGTGCTGGTGATGATGGTGCAGGTGACAGAAGTACTGGAGAGAGTGCTGGTGATGATGGTGCCGGTGACAGAAGTACTGGAGAGGGTGCTGGTGATGATGGTGCCGGTGACAGAAGTACTGGAGAGGGTGCTGGTGATGATGGTGCTGGTGACAGAAGTACTGGAGAGGGTGCTGGTGATGATAGTGCCAGTGACAGAAGTACTGGAGAGGGTGCTGGTGATGATGCTGCCGGTGACATAAAGTATTAGAGAGGGTGCTGGTGATGATGGTGCAGGTGACAGAAGTACTGGAGAGAGTGCTGGTGATGATGGTGCCGGTGACAGAAGTACTGGAGAGGGTGCTGGTGATGATGGTGCCGGTGACAGAAGTACTGGAGAGGGTGCTGGTGATGATGGTGCTGGTGACAGAAGTACTGGAGAGAGTGCTGGTGATGATGGTGCCGGTGACAGAAGTACTGGAGAGAGTGCTGGTGATGATGGTGCCGGTGACAGAAGTACTGGAGAGAGTGCTGGTGATGATGGTGCCGGTGACAGAAGTACTGGAGAGGGTGCTGGTGATGATGGTGCCGGTGACAGAAGTACTAGAGAGGGTGCTGGTGATGATGGTGCCGGTGACAGAAGTACTGGAGAGAGTGCTGGTGATGATGGTGCGGATGACAGAAGTACTGGAGAGAGTGCTGGTGATGATGGTGCGGGTGACAGAAGTACTGGAGAGAGTGCTGATGATGATGGTGCCAGTGACAGAAGTACTGGAGAGATTGCTGGTGATGATGGTGCCGGTGACAGAAGTATTGGAGAGAGTGCTGGTGATGATGGTGCCGGTGACAGAAGTACTGGATAGAGTGCTGGTGATGATGGTGCCGGTGACAGAGTTACTGGAGAGAGTGCTGGTGATGATGGTGCCGGTGACAGAAGTACTGGAGAGAGTGCTGGTGATGATGGTGCCGGTGACAGAAGTACTGGAGAGAGTGCTGGTGATGATGGTGTCGGTGACAGAAGTACTGGAGAGAGTGCTGGTGATGATGGTGCCAGTGACAGAAGTACTGGAGAGAGGGCTGGTGATGATGGTGCCAGTGACAGAAGTACTGGAGAGAGTGCTGGTAATGATGGTGCCGGTGACAGAAGTACTAGAGAGGGTGCTTGTGATGATAGTGCCGGTGACAGAAGTACTGGAGAGGGTACTGGTGATGATGGTGCCGGTGACAGAAGTACTAGAGAGGGTGCTGGTGATGATCGTGCTGGTGACAGAAGTACTAGAGAGGGTGCTGGTGATGATGGTGCCGGTGACAGAAGTACTAGAGAGGGTGCTGGTGATGATAGTGCTGGTGACAGAAGTACTGGAGATGGTGCTGGTGATGATAGTGCCGGTGACAGAAGTACTGGAGAGGGTGCTGGTGATGACAGTGCCGGTGACAGAAGTACTGGAGAGAGTGCTGGTGATGACGGTGCCGGTGACAGAAGAACTAGAGAGGGTGCTGGTGATGATGGTGCCGGTGACAGAAGTACTGGAGAGAGTGCTGGTGATGATGGTGCCGGTGACAGAAGTACTGGAGAGAGTGCTCGTGATGATGGTGTGGAAGACCGAAGTACTGGAGAGAGTGCTGGTGATGATGGTGACGGTGACAGAAGTACTGGAGAGAGTGCTGGTGATGATGGTGCCAGTGACAGAAGTACTGGAGAGAGTGCTGGTAATGATGGTGCCGGTGACAGAAGTATTGGAGAGGGTGCTGGTGATGATGGTGCCGGTGACAGAAGTACTGTAGAGAGTGCTCGTGATGATGGTGCGGATGACAGAAGTACTGGAGAGAGTATTGGTGATGATGGTGACGGTGACAAAAGTACTGGAGAGAGTGCTGGTGATGATGGTGCCAGTGACAGAATTACTGGAAAGAGTGCTGGTGATGATGGTGCTGGTGATGATGGTGCCGGTGACAGAAGTACTGGAGAGAGTGTTAGTGATGATGGTGCGGATGACAAAAGTAATGGAGAGAGTGCTGGTGATGATGGTGCCGGTGACAGAAGTACTGGAGAGAGTGCTGGTGATGAGGGTGCCAGTGACAGAAGTACTGGAGAGAGTGCTGGTGATGATGGTGCCGGTGACAGAAGTACTGGAGAGAGTTCTGGTAATGATGGTGCCGGTAACAGAAGTACTAGAGAGGGTGCTGGTGATGATGGTGCCGGTGACAGAAGTACTGGAGATAGTGCTGGTGATGATAGTGCCAGTGACAGAAGTACTGGAGAGGGTGCTGGTGATGCTGCTGCCGGTGACATAAAGTATTAGAGAGGGTGCTGGTGATGATGGTGCAGGTGACAGAAGTACTGGAGAGAGTGCTGGTGATGATGGTGCCGGTGACAGAAGTACTGGAGAGGGTGCTGGTGATGATGGTGCCGGTGACAGAAGTACTGGAGAGGGTGCTGGTGATGATGGTGCTGGTGACAGAAGTACTGGAGAGAGTGCTGGTGATGATGGTGCCGGTGACAGAAGTACTGGAGAGAGTGCTGGTGATGATGGTGCTGGTGACAGAAGTACTGGAGAGGGTGCTGGTGATGATGGTGCCGGTGACAGAAGTACTAGAGAGGGTGCTGGTGATGATGGTGCCGGTGACAGAAGTACTGGAGAGAGTGCTGGTGATGATGGTGCGGATGACAGAAGTACTGGAGAGAGTGCTGGTGATGATGGTGCGGGTGACAGAAGTACTGGAGAGAGTGCTGATGATGATGGTGCCAGTGACAGAAGTACTGGAGAGATTGCTGGTGATGATGGTGCCAGTGACAGAAGTACTGGAGAGATTGCTGGTGATGATGGTGCCGGTGACAGAAGTACTGGAGAGAGTGCTGGTGATGATAGTGCCGGTGACAGAAGTACTGGAGAGAGTGCTGGTGATGATGGTGCCAGTGACAGAAGTACTGGAGAGAGTGCTGGTGATGATGGTGCCGGTGACAGAAGTACTGGAGAGAGTGCTGGTGATGATGGTGTCGGTGACAGAAGTAATGGAGAGAGTGCTGGTGATGATGGTGCTGGTGACAGAAGTACTGGAGAGAGTGCTGGTGATGATGGTGCCAATGACAGAAGTACTGGAGATAGTGCTGGTGATGATGATGCCGATGATAGAAGTACTGGAGAGAGTGCTGGTGATGATGGTGCGAATGACAGAAGTACAGGAGAGAGTTCTGGTGATGATGGTGCCGGTGATAGAAGTACTGGAGAGAGTGGTGGTGATGATGGTGCCGGTGACAGAAGTACTGGAGAGAGTGCTGGTGATGATGGTGCGGATGACAGAAGTACAGAAGAGAGTTCTGGTGATGATGGTGCCGGTGATAGAAGTACTGGAGAGAGTGTTGGTGATGATGGTGCCAGTGACAGAAGTACTGGAGAGAGTGCTGGTGATGATGGTGCCAGTGACAGAAGTACTGGAGAGAGTGCTGGTGATGATGGTGACGATGACAGAAGTACTGGAGAGAGTGCTAGTGATGAGGGTGCCGGTGACAGTGTAGTTAATGGCTTTTATGGTTCTGATAATGATGATGTTGGCAACTGATAGCTAAGATGATGATAATAGCAATGAATATATAGCATGAATGTGTTGTGACAATACAGCTGTGCTGGTGATAGTGGTACCAGTAATAATGTGTTTGTGATAATAGTACTGGTAACAATAGTGCTGGTAATCATAGTGCGGGTGATGATGGTACTAGTGACAATACTGCTGATAATCATAGTGCTGATGATGGTACTAGTGACAATAGTGCTGGTAATCATAGCGCTGGTGGTGATGGTATTAATGACAATAGTGTTGGTAATCATAGTGCTGATGATGGTATTAATGACAATAGTGCTGGTAATCATAGTGCTGATTATGGTATTAATGACAATAGTGCTGGTAATCATAGTGCTGATGATGGTACTAGTGACAATAGTTCTGATAATCATAGCGCTGGTGATGATGGTACTAATGACAATAGTGCTTGTAATCATAGTGCTGGTGATGATGGTAATAGTGACAATAGTGCTGGTAATCAGCGCTGGTGATGATGGATGGTAATAGTGACAATAGTGCTGGTAATCATAGCGCTGGTGATGATGGTATTAATGACAATAGTGTTGGTAATCATAGTGCTGATTATGGTATTAATGACAATAGTGCTGGTAATCATAGTGCTGATGATGGTACTAGTGACAATAGTTCTGATAATCATAGCGCTGGTGATGATGGTACTAATGACAATAGTGCTTGTAATCATAGTGCTGGTGATGATGGTAATAGTGACAATAGTGCTGGTAATCATAGTGCTGATGATGGTACTAGTGACAATAGTTCTGATAATCATAGCGCTGGTGATGATGGTACTAATGACAATAGTGCTTGAAATCATAGTGCTGGTGATGATGGTACTAGTAACAGTAGTGCTGGTAATCATAGCGCTGGTGATGATGGTATTAATGACAATAGTGTTGGTAATCATAGTGCTGATGATGGTATTAATGACAATAGTGCTGGTAATCATAGTGCTGATGATGGCACTAATGACAATAGTGCTGGTAATCATAGTGCTGATGATGGTACTAGTGACAATACTGCTGATAATCATAGTGCTGATGATGGTACTAATGACAATAGTGTTGGCAATTATAGTGCTGATGATGGTACTAGTGACAATACTGCTGATAATCATAGTGCTGATGATGGTACTAATGACAATAGTGCTGGTAATCATAGTACTGGTGATGATGGTACTAGTGACAATAGTGCTGGTAATCAGCACTGGTGATGATGGATGGTAATAGTGACAATAGTGCTGGTAATCATAGCGCTGGTTATGATGGTACTAGTGACAATACTGCTGATAATCATAGTGCTGATGATGGTACTAATGACAATAGTGTTGGTAATCATAGTGCTGATGATGATACTAGTGACAATACTGCTGATAATCATAGTGCTGATTATGGTACTAACGACAATAGTGTTGGTAATCATAGTGCTGATGATGGTAATAGTGACAATAGTGCTGGTAATCAAAGAGCTGGTGATGATGGTACTGTTGACCATAGTACAGGTGATAAAATTTCTGGTGATTATAGTGCTGGTGATTGTAGTACTGATGATGGTATTGGTGAAAATGATGTTTGTGACAATGGTAGTAATGACATTAGTGCTGGTGATAACATTTCTGGTAATGATGATGATGAGAATGGTGCATTCACTCTATGTTACCGCACACTTCTGAATCCTCACAGCGCGTGCAATGTGCACTGTGCAGATTCTCCGGTGGTCACAGTGACCACAATAATCGGATATGCATACTCCTGGCCAGAATCCGACTAGACTGTTTACAGCCTCCCTCTATACACTTGCATTGAGCGCACTGCAAGCAGTCTAGTTGGATTCTGGCGGAGTGTATGCATATCGTATTCTGGCAGTCACGTGACCGTCGCTGACACCGGAGAATATGCACAGCTCATCAGTGACTGCAGACTTGTCGTTTTAGAGCGGACAACCCCTTTAATGATTAGGACAATATTGATAATGATGATGATGATGCTGCTGATGTTGATGTCAGTGTTGATGATGATTATACTGATGATAGCGACATTGTTTTTAAAGTTGACAATGCCGATGATAACTTAATATTGTTGATGATGATGTTTGTGATGAAGACGCTGGTGATGATGAAGCATCTGCTGATAATAAGTAGTATTATTATATAAAATGTCACGCTGAATTGATTCTTAAGTCTGATCTAGTGCAGCATGGTGGCTCAGTGGTTAGCACGGTGGCTCAGTGGTTAGCATGGTGGCACAGTGGTTAGCATGGTGGCACAGTGATTAGCATGGTGGCACAGTGGTTAGCACTGTAGTTTTGCAGCGCTGGGGTCCTGGTTTCAAATCCCACCAAGGACAACATCAGCAAGGAGTTTGTATGTTCTCCCCTTGTTTGGTTTGCGTGGGTTCCCTCCGGGTTCTCCGTTTTCCTCCCACACTCCAAAGACATCCTGATAGGTAATGTAGATTGTGAGCCCCAATGGGGACAGTGATGATGTCTGTAAAGGGCTGTGGAATTAATTGTGCTATATAAGTGAGTAAAATAAATAAGAAAAATAAAAAAATCTAAGAGCAACATTTACCACTGTCATAATCACTGCCCAATTTCCTAGATAGAAAGAAAGCAGTGAAAGAAACCAGAAGAAACAGCATAGGATTAGGAATAGGGTTGAGCGAGTATGTTCTGTCCGAGTATGCTTGGGCCGAGCTCCGAGTATTTACAGCTGCTTGGTGATGTGGTTGATCGCTCCCGTGTGCATGATTTGCAACTGTTTGACAGCTTTATTATATGGGAGGAATGTGTAAGAAATAAACATTCTTCACATGTAATAAAGCTGTCAAACAGTTGCAAATCATGCACACGGGAGCGATCAGCCATATCACCGAGCAGCTGTAAATACTCGGAGCTCGGCCCGAGCGTACTCGGCGAAAGGGTTAATAGAACATACTCGCGCAACACTAATTAGGAATTGATGAGAGTATAAAGTACATGAGCACCGTGACGCGCGTCTCCCCTTCTAAGTTGTGCAATAGACATAGGCACAACTCTACTTTAGGCAGGTACCGTGACCTTAACTTCTGTATTGAAGTCACAAACTCCATGAAGATGCAGGAAACTCAAATTGGAAACTTTCCAGACAAGACGCCGCATGGCCTGCCCTGTATGGTACTGCGGTTCTTTCTTGTAAATTCTTGATGATGACTGCAAAGCCCTGGGCTTCCTGTCTCAGCGCCTCCTTTTCCGTTTCACAGAAGCTGTTACAGAACATTTTCTCTGCCTTCCTGATACATTGTAGCTGTCTGATATTAAGGAGCATGGAGGATGGGAAGCGAGGACAGAAAGTGTACAAGACGGTGGGGAAATAAGTGGAGCAAGTATTCTAGATACAAATGGTGGCTGGGTTTAGGTGGAATAGATACAGGCGGCGCTGATTACACGTCTGTTTTAGAAACATTGTAATTCAGGAATCAGGGTATAAAGCGTTACAGGTCTCTCCTAGATGAAGGGAGCTGCGGTGCTCGGCATTATAGAAGGATAATAATAATACATCCAGCAGGAGATGAAGCTTCTGTTACTGCTGAAGGCGGAAGTTTCCGGGCGGTAGGCTTCCAGGCATTGTTAGGGAGACAGCCCCCGAATCCATCCCGGGCCGCAGATATTCTCATCCGCTAATTATCCCTTGTGCTGACATTCAATTAAGAATTCTGTACGTTCTGTCATGCGTGAGCTCGCGGTGCATGTACATTAATATGTCCCTGATCATCGTGTTCTCCAGCAGCTGGAAATGTCCGTACAAAACACATTACAATGTTCTATGGAGAAACTCTAAACCCTGCAAATCAGAGGCCAACATCTCATCCAGCTCAAGATCTGCAATATAACAAGACTCCGGGGGTCTGCCCGGATACAAGTCAGATCACTAATGTCACCCCATGAAGAGACAGATGATAGACAGATAATAGATAGATAATAGATAACAGATAATTGATGATAGATAATAGATAGATAATAGATAGATAATAGATAACAGATAATAGATGATAGATAATAGATAGATAGATAATAGATAGATGATAGATAATAGAGAGATAATAGATAGATAGATAATAGATAGATGATAGATAATAGATAGATGATAGATAGATGATAGATAATAGATAGATGATAGATAATAGATAGATAATAGATAGATGATAGATAATAGATAGATAATATATAGATAATAGATAATAGATAGATAATAGATAGATGATAGATAATAGATAGATAATAGATACATAGATAGATGATAGATAGATGATAGATAATAGATGATAGATAATAGATAATAAATAGATAGATAATAGATGATAGATAGATAATAGATAGATAATAGATAGATAATAATAGATAATAGATAGATAGATAATAGATAGATAATAGATGATAGATAATAGATAGATAATAGATAGATAGATAATAGATAGATAATAGATAGATGATAGATAATAGATAGATAATAATAGATAATAGATTATAGATAATAGATAGATAATAGATAGATAATAGATAACAGATAATAGATGATAGATAATAGATAGATAGATAATAGATAGATAATAGATAACAGATAATTGATGATAGATAATAGATAGATAATAGATAGATAATAGATAACAGATAATAGATGATAGATAATAGATAGATAGATAATAGATAGATGATAGATAATAGAGAGATAATAGATAGATAGATAATAGATAGATGATAGATAATAGATAGATGATAGATAGATAATAGATAGATGATAGATAATAGATAGATGATAGATAATAGATAGATAATAGATAGATGATAGATAATAGATAGATAATATATAGATAATAGATAATAGATAGATAATAGATAGATGATAGATAATAGATAGATAATAGATACATAGATAGATGATAGATAGATAGATAGATGATAGATAATAGATGATAGATAATAGATAGATAATAGATAATAAATAGATAGATAATAATAGATAATAGATAGATAGATAATAGATAGATAATAGATGATAGATAATAGATAGATAATAGATAGATAGATAATAGATAGATAATAGATAGATGATAGATAATAGATAGATAATAGATTATAGATAATAGATAGATGATAGATAGATAGATAATAGATGATAGATAGATAATAGATAGATAGATAATAGATGGATAATAGATAGATAATAGATAGATAATAGATAGTTAGATGATAGATGATTAATAGATGATATACATGATATATAAAAGAGAAATGTGATACATTAGATACATTACAGATATATATATAATGATAGATTAGTGATTGATGTGATTATAGATATTATAGATTATATATATATATATATATATATATATATATATATATATATATATATATATATATATATATATATATACAGTGCCTTGAAAAGTATTTATACCGAAAGAACTTTTTCAAGTTACACCCATATTTTTGGGGGATTTTATGTGATGCCAACGCAAAGTAGCAAGCAATTGTGAAGTGTAAAGGAAAAGATAAATGGTTTACTAAACATTTAAAAAAAAATAAATCTGATAATTATGAGGTGCATTTGTATTCAGCCCCCTGAAGTCTGATACCCCTAAATAAATTCATGAGTGACCAATCGCCTCCAGAAGTCACATAATTAGTACATTGTCTCCACCTGGGTGTAATTTCTTCTCAGTATAACTACAGCTGTTCTGTGAAGGCCTCAGAGTTTTATGTGAGAACATTAGGGATCAAACAGCATAATGAAAACCAAGGAGCCCACCAGACAGGTCACAAGAGTAGAGTCAATACAAAGTAGCAAGTATTTGTGATATTTGTGACGTGTAAAGGAAGTGACACGAGGTTTTATAATTATTTTAAAATGATAAATCTGGCAGTTATCCCATGCATTTGTATTCAGCTCCCTGACCTGAGTCACTACTTTGTAGGACCACCTTTTGCTGCAGTCTTTTGGGGTCTGTCTCTACCAGCTTTGCACATCTACAGGTCACATTTTTGCCCCTTCTTCTTTGCACACTTGCTCTCAGATTGGATGGAGACGTCTGTGATCAGCAATTTTCACGTCTTGTCACAGATTCCTAATAGAATTTCAGTCTGGACTGTGACTGCGCCGTTCACACACATGAATATGCTTTGATCTAAACGCTCCATTGTAGCTCTGCTAAGATGTTTAGGGTCGTTGTCCTGCTGGAAGGTGAACCTACGCCCCAGCCTCAAGTCTTTTGCTGCCTCTAACAGGTTTTCCTCCAGGATTATCCTGTATTTAGCTCCATCCATCTTCCATCAGCTCTGACCAGCTTCCCTGCCCCTGCTGAAGAAAAGCCTCCCCACAGCCTGATGCAGCCACCACCATGTGTGATGGTGGGGGTGGTGTTTTCAGGGTGATGTGCAGTGTTAGTTTTCCACCACACAAAGCGTTTTGCATTTAGTCCAAAAAGTTTGACTTTTGTCTCATCTGACCAGAGCCCCTTCTTTCACCTGCTCGCCGTGACCTCTACATGGATTTTTGCAAACTGCAAACAGAATTAATTAGCTTGCTTTCAAAAAATGGCTTTCTTCTTGCCATTCTTCCATAAAGGCCTGATTTGTGGAGTATGGGACTAATAGTTGTCCTGTGGACAGATTCTCCCACCTGAGCTGTGGATCTCTGCAACTCCTTCGGTGACCATGGGCCTCTTGGCAGCTTATCTCATTAGTGCTCTCATTGCTTCGGATGCCAGGTTAGGTGGATGGCCATGTCTTGGTAGGTTTGCAGTTGTGCCATACTCCTTCCATTTTTGGATGATGGATTGAACAGTGCTGGTGAGATTTTCAGAGCTTGGGCTATTTTTTTTATAACCTAACCCTGCTTTACTCTTCTCCCTGACCTGTCTGGTGGGCTCCTTGATTTCCATGATGATGTTTGATCCCTAATGTTCTCACACAAACCTCTGAGGCCTTCACAGAACAACTGTAGTTATACTGAGAAGAAAGTGCATACAGGTGGACTCAATTTACCAATTATGTGATTTCTGGAGGCGATTGGTCACTCAGCATTTTATTTAGGGGCATCAGACTTCAGGGGGCTGAATACAAATGCACCTCACAATTGTCAGATTTATATTTTTAAAATAATTAGTAAACCATTTATCATTTCCTTAACACTTCACAAATACTCGCTACTTTCAATTGGTATAACATAAAATCCCAATAAAATACATTGAAGTTTGTGGGTGTAACATGAAAAAATGTGGAAAAGTTCATGGGGTATGAATACTTTTTCAAGGCACTGTATATAAATAGATGGGTAGATTCAGTAACTTAAAGCTTGTGGGCCTTAACCCCTTAAGGACCATGGGTTTTTCCGTTTCTGTTTTTTTGCTTCCCTTCTTCCCAGAGGCATAACTTTTTTATTTTTTCATCACTATAGCCATATGAGGACTTGTTATTTGTAGAACAAGTTGTACTTTTGAACGACACCATTGCTTTTACCATATCATGTACTAGAAAACAGGAAAACAAATTCCAAGGGCGGTGAAATTGCAAAAAAAAGTGCAATTCCACAATTGTTTGTGTCTGGGGCCGGGTGAGGGCTTAATTTTTGTACGCCGAACTCCTGTTTTTATTGATACTATTTTTGGCAGATATGATGTTTTCATTGCCCTGTTATTGCATTTTATTGCAATGCTGTGGCGACCAAAAAAAAAGTGATTTTGGCATTTTGATTTTTCTCCCCCTTACACCATTTACTGATCGGATTAATTATTTTCATATATTGATAGATCGGGCGATTCTGAACACGGCGATACCAAATATGTGTATTTTTTAATTTTTTTTTTAATTGTTTTGCGTTGAATGGGGTGAAAGGGGGGTGATTTAAACTTTTATATTTTTTAAATATTTAAAAATTATTTTTTTTTACTTCCTTCAATAGGAGACTAGAAGCTGCGATCTACTGATCGCTTGTATTACACATAGCAGGGTTGCAGCTCTATTGTTTATAACAAAAATGCTCATCTGCTATGGGCGGCGCTCATAGCAGTTTCTGCAATGACAACCACAGGGGTCTACTGCAGACCCCGGGTTGTCATGCCAACCCATCGGCGACCCGCAGTCATTTGACACGGGTGCCGATGGACGAAGCTAAGACGCGCATTCAGTTTGCGCGAGTTAAATGCCGCTGTCAGAGATTGACAGCGGCATTTAACTAGTTAACAGCCGCCGGTAGATCGCAATTACATCTGTGGCTGTTAGGGGCATATGACAGCAATTCAGATCAGCTGTCATGTGACGGAAAAGGTGCGGGCTCATCGCCGGAGCCCGCACCAAAAAGGGGACACAACCTATGATGTGTGACACACGTTATTAGTTGTTAAAGGGTTAATGCAAAATCTCCAACAGGCCCCCCAACTATCATAGGTCTTTAATATTAATAGTCTTTTTCATATGGGCCTAAGGTACTTTGGGCCCCCTAGGTTTTAGAGCAGGGATGTCAAATTCAAACACACAGAGGGCAAAAATTAAAAACTTGTACAGAGTCGAGGGACAACCATTATAGAGTATACTGGGCCCCACATAGTCCTCCATACAGTATAATGGGCCCCACATAGTCCTGCATACAGTATAATGGCCCCACATAGTCCTCCATACAGTATAATAGCCTCACATAGTCCTCCATACAGAATAATGGTCCCCACACAGTCCTCCATACAGTATACTGGGCCCCACATAGTCCTCCATACAGAATAATGGCCTCACATAGTCCTCCATACAGAATAATGGCCTCACATAGTCCTCCATACAGAATAATGGCTCCACATAGTCCCCCATACAGTATAATGGGCCCCACATAGTCCTCCATACAGAATAATGGCTCCACATAGTCCTCCATACAGTATAATGGCTCCACATAGTCCTCCATACAGTATAATGGCCCCACATAGTCCTCCATACAGTATAATGAGCCCCACATAGTCCTCCATACAGTATAATGCGCCCACATAGTCCTCCATACCATATAATGGCCCCACATAGTCCTCCATACAGAATAATGAGCTCCACATAGTCCTCCATACAGAATAATGGCTCCACATAGTCCTCCATACAGTATAATGGTCCCACATAGTCCTCCATACAGTATAATGGGCCCCACATAGTCCTCCATACAGTATAATGGGCCCCACATAGTTCTCCATACAGAATAATGGCTCCACATAGTTTTCCATACAGTATAATGGGCCCCACATAGTCCTCCATACAGTATAATGGGCCCCACATAGTCCTCCATACAGTATAATGGGCCCTACATAGTCCTCCATACAGAATAATGGCTCCACATAGTTTTCCATACAGTATAATGGGCCCCACATAGTCCTCCATACAGTATAATGGGCCCACATAGTCCTCCATACAGTATAATGGGCCCCACATAGTTCTCCATACAGAATAATGGCTCCACATAGTTTTCCATACAGTATAATGGGCCCCACATAGTCCTCCATACAGTATAATGGGCCCCACATAGTCCTCCATACAGAATAATGAGCTCCACATAGTCCTCCATACAGAATAATGGCTCCACATAGTCCTCCATACAGAATAATGGCTCCACATACTAATCCATACAGAATAATGGCTCCACATAGTTTTCCATACAGTATAATGGGCCCCACATAGTCCTCCATACAGTATAATGGCCCCACATAGTCCTCCATACAGAATAATGGCCCCACATAGTTCTCCATACAGAATAATGGCTCCACATAGTTTTCCATACTGTATAATGGGCCCCACATAGTCCTCCATACAGAATAATGAGCCCCACATAGTCCTCCATACAGAATAATGGCCCCACATAGTCCTCCATACAGTATAATGCACCCACATAGTCCTCCATACAGTATAATGGGCCCCACATAGTCCTCCATACAGTATAATGCACCCACATAGTCCTCCATACAGTATAATGGCTCCACATAGGAGTGGTGGTTCTAGTGTCATGGGCCAAATAAAACCAACCTGCAGGCCGTATGTTCTAGAGCCTGGGAACGTTTGCAACCCTTGCACCTATTATGTTTACGCCCTTGGATAGATAATGCACCCACATAGTCCTCCATACAGTATAATGGGCCCCACATAGTCCTCCATACAGTATAATGGGCCCCACATAGTCCTCCATACAGTATAATGGGCCCTACATAGTCCTCCATACAGAATAATGGCTCCACATAGTTTTCCATACAGTATAATGGGCCCCACATAGTCCTCCATACAGTATAATGGGCCCACATAGTCCTCCATACAGTATAATGGGCCCCACATAGTTCTCCATACAGAATAATGGCTCCACATAGTTTTCCATACAGTATAATGGGCCCCACATAGTCCTCCATACAGTATAATGGGCCCCACATAGTCCTCCATACAGAATAATGAGCTCCACATAGTCCTCCATACAGAATAATGGCTCCACATAGTCCTCCATACAGAATAATGGCTCCACATACTAATCCATACAGAATAATGGCTCCACATAGTTTTCCATGCAGTATAATGGGCCCCACATAGTCCTCCATACAGTATAATGGCCCCACATAGTCCTCCATACAGAATAATGGCCCCACATAGTTCTCCATACAGAATAATGGCTCCACATAGTTTTCCATACTGTATAATGGGCCCCACATAGTCCTCCATACAGAATAATGAGCCCCACATAGTCCTCCATACAGTATAATGGGCCCCACATAGTCCTCCATACAGTATAATGCACCCACATAGTCCTCCATACAGTATAATGGCTCCACATAGGAGTGGTGGTTCTAGTGTCATGGGCCAAATAAATAGCCGTATGTTCTAGAGCCTGGGAACGTTTGCAACCCTTGCACCTATTATGTTTACGCCCTTGGATAGATAATATATACTATAGAAAAATATAAAGTTAGACAAATAACATATATCAATATAAATGGAATAATGATAGATAGATATCATCTAAGCATCTCTGGGAACTCCTTCAAGATTGTTAGAAGACCATTTCCGGTGACTACCTCTTGAAGCTCATCAAGAGAATGCCAAGAGTGTGCAAAGCAGTCATCAAAGCAAAAGGTGGCTACTTTGAAGAACCTAGAATATAAGACATATTTTCAGTTGTTTCACACTTTTTTGTTAAGTATATAATTCCACATGTGTTAATTCATAGTTTTGATGCCTTCAGTGTGAATGTACAATTTTCATAGTCATGAAAATACAGAAAAATCTTTAAATGACAAGGTGTGTCCAAACTTTTGGTCTGTACTGTATATATATATATATATATATATATATATATATATATATATATACAGGGTGGTCCAAAAGTAGGTGTACAGAAAGTGTAATAAGGTTATGAAGGGGGAGATTTATCAAACATGGTGTAAAGTGAAACTGGCTCAGTTGCCCTTAGCAACCAATCAGATTCCACTTTTCATTCCACACAGACTCTTTGGAAAATGAAAGGTGGAATCTGATTGGTTGCTAAGGGCAACTGAGCCAGTTTCACAGATCTAGTTTTCACAGATAGATCTCCCCCAAATCTGTTTTCTTTTCAGGTAATTCAGATAACACATAATGGCAAATGATTTAAATACAGATCAAAGAAAATGGATTTTAACAGAGTATTGGAAATCTCAAAATGCTGAAACCGTTAGAGCAAATTGGGTTGAAACATTTGGTACTCGAGCCCCAAAGAGACAAACCATTTACCACATTTGTGACAAATTCACCGCCACTGGCTCAATCCTTAATACTCCAAAAACTGCTCGACCCAAAGCAGTCTGTACAGAAGATAATAAACAACTTGTTGCTGAAACATTTGTTCAGAGTCCAAAAAAGTCCACAGAAGAAGAGCCTCTCTGGAATTGGGAATTTCACGAGCTTCTATCATGAGAATCCTGAAATCTATTGGGTGGAAGCTTATCATCCACGTCTAATTCATGGTTTATTGGAGGATGATCCAGACAGGCGGCTGCAATTTAGTGTTTGATAAATCTCCCCCTTCATAACCTTTTGGACCACCCTGTATATATATATATATATATATATATATATATATATATATATATATATATATATATATATACATACACTGCTCAAAAAAATAAAGGGAACACTGAAATAACACATCCTAGATCTGAATGAATGAAATATTCTCATTGAATACTTTGTTCTGTACAAAGTTGAATGTGCTGACAACAAAATCACACAAAAATCATCAATGGAAATCACATTTATTAACCAATGGAGGCCTGGATTTGGAGTCACCCCCAAAATTAAAGTGGAAAAAAACACTACAGGCTGATCCAACTTTGATGTAATGTCCTTAAAACAAGTCAAAATGAGGCTCAGTATTGTGCGTGGCCTCCACGTGCCTGTATGACCTCCCTACAACGCCTGGGCATGCTCCTGATGAGGCTGAGTATTGTGTGTGGCCTCCACGTGCCTGTATGACCTCCCTACAACGCCTGGGCATGCTCCTGATGAGGCTCAGTATTGTGTGTGGCCTCCACGTGCCTGTATGACCTCCCTACAATGCCTGGGCATGCTCCTGATGAGGTTCAGTATTGTGTGTGGCCTCCATGTGCCTGTATGACCTCCCTACAACGCCTGGGCATGCTCCTGATGAGGCTGAGTATTGTGTGTGGCCTCCACGTGACTGTATGACCTCCCTACAACGCCTGGGCATGCTCCTGATGAGGCTGAGTATTGTGTGTGGCCTCCACATGCCTGTATGACCTCCCTACAACGCCTGGGCATGCTCCTGATGAGGCTCAGTATTGTGTGTGGCCTCCACGTGCCTGTATGACCTCCCTACAACGCCTGGGCATGCTCCTGATGAGGCTGAGTACTGTGTGTGGCCTCCACGTGCCTGTATGACCACCCTACAACGCCTGGGCATGCTCCTGATGAGGCTGAGTATTGTGCGTGGCCTCCACGTGCCTGTATGACCTCCCTACACCGCCTGGGCATGCTCCTGATGAGGCTGAGTATTGTGTGTGGTCTCCACGTGCCTGTATGACCTCCCTACAACGCCTGGGCATGCTCCTGATGAGGCTGAGTATTGTGTGTGGCCTCCACGTGCCTGTATGACCTCCCTACAACGCCTGGGCATGCTCCTGATGAGGCCGAGTATTGTGTGTGGCCTCCACGTGCCTGTATGACCTCCCTACAACGCCTGGGCATGTTCCTGATGAGGCTCAGTATTGTGTGTGGCCTCCACGTGCCTGTATGACCTCCCTACAACGCCTGGGCATGCTCCTGATGAGGCTGAGTACTGTGTGTGGCCTCCACGTGCCTGTATGACCACCCTACAACGCCTGGGCATGCTCCTGATGAGGCTGAGTATTGTGTGTGGCCTCCATGTGCCTGTATGACCTCCCTACAACGCCTGGGCATGCTCCTGATGAGGCTGAGTATTGTGTGTGGCCTCCACGTGCCTGTATGACCTCCCTACAACGCCTTGGCATGCTCCTGATGAGGTTGCGGATGGTCTCCTGTGGGATCTCCTCCCCGACCTGGACTAAAGCATCCGCCAACTCCTGGACAGTCTGTGGTGCAACGTGACGTTGGTGGATGGAGCAAGACATGATGTCCCAGATGTGCTCAATCGGATTCAGGTCTGGGGAACGGGCGGGCCAGTCCATAGCTTCAATGCCTTCATCTTGGAGGAACTGCTGATACACTCCAGCCACATGAGGTCTGGCATTGTCCTGCATTACGAGGAACCCAGGGCCAGCCGCACCAGCATATGGTCTCACAAGGGGTCTGAGAATCTCATCTTGGTATCTAATGGCAGTCAGGCTACCTCTGGCGAGCAGATGGAGGGCTGTGCGGCCCTCCAAAGAAATTCCACCCCACACCATTAAAGACCCACTGCCAAACCGGTCATGCTGAAGGATGTTGCAGGCACCAGATCGCTCTACACGGCGTCTCCAGACTCTGTCACGTCTGTCACATGTGCTCAGTGTGAACCTGCTTTCATCTGTGAAGAGCA
This sequence comes from Phyllobates terribilis, assembly GCF_046119375.1. Lineage (NCBI taxonomy): Eukaryota > Metazoa > Chordata > Amphibia > Anura > Dendrobatidae > Phyllobates > Phyllobates terribilis. The sequence continues at coordinate 371,486,477 of NW_027362765.1, read as the reverse complement.
CAGGGCGCCAGTGGCGACTTAGCCAATCCTGGTGTTCTGTGGCAAATGCCAAGCGTCCTGCACGGTGTTGGGCTGTGAGCACAACCCCCATCTGTGGACGTCGGGCCCTGATACCACCCTCATGGAGTCGGCTTCTAACCGTTTGTGCTGACACATGCACATTTGTGGCCTGCTGGAGGTCATTTTGCAGGGCTCTGGCAGTGCTCCTCCTGTTCCTCCTTGCACAAAGGCGGAGGAAGCGGTCCTGCTGCTGGGTTGTTACCCTCCTACGGCCCCCTCCACATCTCCTGGTGTACTGGGCTGTCTCCTGGTAGCGCCTCCAGCCTCTGGACACTACGCTGACAGACACAGCAAACCTTCTTGCCACAGCTCACATTGATGTGCCATCCTGGATGAGCTGCACTACCTGAGCAACTTCTGTGGGTTGTAGAGTCCGTCTCATGCTACCATGAGTGTGAAAGCACAACCAACATTCAAAAGTGACCAAAACATCAGCCAGAAAGCATTGGTACTGAGATGTGGTCTGTGGTCCCCACCTGCAGAACCACTCCTTTATTGAGTGTGTCTTGATAATTGCCAATAATTTCCATCTATTGTCTATTCCATTTGCACAACAGCATGTGAAATTGATTGTCAATCAGTGTTGCTTCCTAAGTGGACAGTTTGATTTCACCGGAGTTTCATTTACTTGGAGTTATATTCTGTTGTTTAAGTGTTCCCTTTATTTTTTTGAGCAGTGATATATCTAGCTATCTATATAGATATAGATAGATAGATATATATTGTAAAGTGCTGTAGAATATGCTGGCGCTATGGAAATACAAATTATTATTGAAAGAAATACATTAGATAGCTAGACAGACTATAGATAGATTGGATCACAGATAAATAAGTAGATATATAAAATATACATAGATGAATAAATAGAATACAGATACATGGATATAAAGACAAACAGGTAAATAGAAAGATATATAGATCATAGAATCATAGAATCATAGAATCATAGAATGGTAGAGTTGGAAGGGACCTCCTGGGTCATCTGGTCCAACCCCCTGCTCAAAGCAGGATTCACTAGATCATCTCAGACAGATGTCTGTCCAGCCTCTGTTTGAAGACGTCCATTGAAGGGAAACTCACCACCTCTCGTGGCAGCCTGTTCCACTCATTAATCACCCTAACTGTCAAAAAGTTTTTTCTAATATCTAATCTGTGTCTCCTCCCATTTAGTTTCATCCCATTGCTTCTAGTCTTTCCTTGTGCAAATGAGAATAAAGATGATCCTTCTACAATGTGACAGCCCTTGACATATTTGTAGACAGCTATTAAGTCTCCTCTCAGTCTTCTTTTTTGCAAGCTAAACATTCCCAAATCCTGCAACCGTTCCTCATAGGACATGGTTTGCAGACCAGTCACCATTCTGGTCGCTCTTCTCTGAACTTGCTCCAGTTTGTCTATGTCTTTTTTAAAATGTGGTGCCCAAAACTGTACACAGTATTCCAGATGAGGTCTGACCAAAGAGGAGTAAAGACCGATAATGACTTCACGTGATCTAGACTGTATGCTTCTGTTAATACATCCCAGAATTGTATTTGCCTTTTTTGCTGCTGCATCACACTGTTGACTCATGTTCAGTCTATGATCTATTAGTATACCTAAGTCTTTTTCACATGTACTGTTGCTTAGCTCTATTCCTCCCATTCTGTATATGCTTTTTTCATTTTTATTGCCCAGATGTAGTACTTTGCATTTTTCCCTGTTAAAAACCATTCTGTTGGTTGCTGCCCACTGCTCCAGTTTATTTAGGTCTTTTTGAATCCTCTCTCTCTCTTCTCTAGTATTAGCTATCCCTCTTAGCTTTGTATCATCAGCAAATTTAATCAGTTTACCCTCAATTCCTTCATCTAAATCATTGATAAAGATGTTGAACAATACAGGTCCCAGGACGGAGCCCTGTGGTACCCCACTTGAGACATTCATCCAGCTGGATGTGAAGCCATTTACAACCACCCTTTGAGTCCGATCACTAAGCCAGTTATGAATCCACCTAACAGTTGCCTGGTCCATTGCATACTTGGTCATTTTTTCAATAAGGATGGTGTGAGATACTTTGTCAAATGCTTTGCTGAAGTCAAGATATACTATATCTACAGCATTTCCCTGATCCACCCAGTCAGTGATTCTGTCATAGAAGGAAATTAAGTTAGTCTGACATGACTTGTTAGTTACAAACCCATGCTGACTCTGGTTAATCACTTCATTCTTATCCATGTACTTACATACATGTTGTTTAATAATTTGTTCAAAGATCTTTCCTGGTATAGAAGTCAGACTCACCGGCCTATAGTTCCCTGGGTCCACCTTCTTCCCCTTTTTGAAGATAGGAACAACATTTGCTCTTCTCCAGTCTTCTGGGACTTCTCCTGTTCTCCAAGAATTTTCAAAGATTATGGAGAGTGGTTCTAAAATTTCTTCTACGATCTCCTTCAGTACTCTGGGGTGTAATTCATCTGGACCTGGAGACTTGAACTCATTTATGTTAGCTAAATATTCCCTCACAATCTTTCTGTTTACAGATAACTTGGATTCCTCTATTCATTTAAAAGGACAGTGAAAATCAGTTGATGTTACATTTTCTTTCTGAGAGAAAACAGATGCAAAATAGGAATTAAAAAGTTCGGCCTTCTCAACATCCTCTCTTACCATTTCTCCATTTTCATCCTGTAAAAATCCTATAGCATCTTTGACTTTTCTTTTACTTTTGACATACCCCCAAAATCCTTTTTTATTGCTTTTGACATCTCTTGCAAGCCTTAATTCATTGTCAGCTTTAGCTAACCTGATACGTGCCCTACAGGATCTGCAGACTGCATTATAATCTTCTTTAGATATGCCTCCCTCTTTCCATTTAATAAACATTTCTTTCTTTCTTAAAGAGAAATTAGATTGCATAAATCGATAAACTATAGATAGATAAACGGACAGATTACAGATAGATTTGATTATATATAAAGAGATGAGATAAATAGAAGATAGATACAATATGGATGATACATTAGAGATAGATGCGATTATAGACACAATGATAGATTTCATATATGATACTTAAAGATGAGACAGAATAAATAGATTAGATTTTTTTAACCCATTATTCCAGATTGTTACATCTTTTGTTTCCATGAAGACAGGACTATTTTGGGGAATGATCAGCACCTCTATTTCTAGTCAGTTATGACTTTTGTCACCAAACCAATCCCTCTTTCTTTCCAACAGGTGGTGAAGGGGCAGCACTGGACTGGAAAGGCTTACAAGATGCAGATCAAGGAACAATGGAGAACAGCTCGGTCCATGGAAGCAGCACGCACAGACCATCCAATGAGGTACCACTTTGTCTATGGCGCGCCTTCATGGCTCCTGGGACTGAAGGAGTATTTACCCTCAATACTTCTCATTGCTCTTTTGCCTTTTATTTTTGGCAATAATTCCTGGTGTTACCTGCGTCTCCTCGCTGATTTATGATACAAAATATATGTCGGTGTTCTTCTAGGTTCTGTTCACCTGGCCAGAATCCACTGCATTTCACTTGTCAGCACATTTTCCTGCATTATTTTTCCATAGTAAGTTAAAGCAGAATCTCAAATAGCAGAGAAAACCCGTCACAGCTGTGGATGTGGGTCATAAGCTCAGAAATGGAAAGATACTGTAGATTGATAGATACTCTCCTCAACATTGAAACTATAGCGCTGAGAAGGAAAAATGATGGAATAATGGAAATCACAGGATGGATAGACATGTGAGTGATCTGCAAATGATGAAAACATGGAAACAAACTTTTCAAAACATCTGGATTTATTAAGTATTGAATATGAGCGCAGAAATTACCGCACTTAAATGACATGGCTGCCATCACTGAGGTTATTAATGGTCGTCTGAGGAAGGTTCTGCCGCTGAATGCACTTGGGCAAATTATCAAGATCCGCTGCTGGCAGCTCCTGTGTAATCACTGACCAATGATGTCCTGGATGTGCTTGTTGGGAGACGAGTCTGGAGACGCTGCAGAGCATGCTAGCATGTTTAGGCCACACAGGCTGCTCACAGTAGCACCAGCAACATCCAGTCCGGCTCCTGAGACATTTTGGAAAAATGGCTGCACCGTTGGTTCCACGATTGATCCGATCTGTGCTTCAAGTCAAATTAGACGTCACATACCAAACCTAAGGTGTCATTGTCTACACAAGCCATCACGAGGCGTCAGCACAACATTGGGCTATGAGTTAGAGGACCAGCTACATGTGCTCCATTATTGACCTCTCTCAATGCTCTTATAGGCTGTCGTGGTGCAAATCAACATGGCAATGGAGGCTGGAATGGAGGTCTATCCTCTTCAGTCATGAGTCTCGCTTTTTGTCTTGGACGCAGGGAAAGCTGAAGATTGATCTGGAGGCCTCATGGGCAGCGCCATCAAGAGACTTTCATGAGGGAATGTCACACTGGTCCTACTCCTGGGATTATGCGGTGTGGGCTGGAGACATAGTGTACAGTAGCCGGACCCTTCTAGGCTTCATTCCAGGTGCTCGGTGTTACATTGATGATTTGACCAAGTGAATTCAGCGACGCAGAACATTCCTCAGACAAAAGCGAAATCTGGCACCACTATGGTAAAGCATTTCATTTTTGCTATTTAGCACCTCTCTTTCATGTGTACCATGAAATACAGAGTTTTAGATCAAATAAGTAGCACTAATAGAAAACAGTAAAGATAGGCTTAAAGAAAGACATAGAAAGAAAATAGAGACCTTAAAATGTGCACCATAATTATCAATAAAATGTATCTGGTAACATGCCAAATACTGAATCTCCTACATATATTCACCCATTGTCTCTGAGGTCATTAATGCAGCAGTTATATTCTTGTACATAGGAGCAGTATTATAGTAGTTATATTCTTGTACATAGGAGCAGTATTATAGTAGTTATATTCTTGTACATAGGAGCAGTATTATAGTAGTTATATTCTTGTACATAGGAGCAGTATTATAGTAGTTATATTCTTGTACATAGGAGCAGTATTATAGTAGTTATATTCTTGTACATAGGAGCAGTATTATAGTAGTTATATTCTTGTACATAGGGGCAGTATTATAGTAGTTATATTCTTGTACATAGGAGCAGTATTATAGTAGTTATATTCTTGTACATAGAGGGCAGTATTATAGTAGTTATATTCTTGTACATAGGAGCAGTATTATAGTAGTTATATTCTTGTACATAGGAGCAGTATTATAGTAGTTATATTCTTGTACATAGGAGCAGTATTATAGTAGTTATATTCTTGTACATAGGAGCAGTATTATAGTAGTTATATTCTTGTACATAGAGGGAAGTATTATAGTAGTTATATTCTTGTACATAGGAGCAGTATTATAGTAGTTATATTCTTGTACATAGGAGCAGTATTATAGTAGTTATATTCTTGTACATAGGAGCAGTATTATAGTAGTTATATTCTTGTACATAGGGGCAGTATTATAGTAGTTATATTCTTGTACATAGGAGCAGTATTATAGTAGTTATATTCTTGTACATAGAGGGCAGTATTATAGTAGTTATATTCTTGTACATAGGAGCAGTATTATAGTAGTTATATTCTTGTACATAGGAGCAGTATTATAGTAGTTATATTCTTGTACATAGGAGCAGTATTATAGTAGTTATATTCTTGTACATAGGAGCAGTATTATAGTAGTTATATTCTTGTACATAGAGGGAAGTATTATAGTAGTTATATTCTTGTACATAGGAGCAGTATTATAGTAGTTATATTCTTGTACATAGGAGCAGTATTATAGTAGTTATATTCTTGTACATAGGAGCAGTATTATAGTAGTTATATTCTTGTACATAGGAGCAGTATTATAGTAGTTATATTCTTGTACATAGGAGCAGTATTATAGTAGTTATATTCTTGTACATAGGGGCAGTATTATAGTAGTTATATTCTTCTACATAGGAGCAGTATTATAGTAGTTATATTCTTGTACATAGGGGGCAGTATTATAGTAGTTATATTCTTGTACATAGGGGGCAGTATTATAGTAGTTATATTCTTGTACATAGGGGGCAGTATTATAGTAGTTATATTCTTGTACATAGAGGCAGTATATTAGTTATATTCTTCTACATTGATGCAGTATTATAATAGTTATATTCTTGTACATAGGAGGCAGTATTATAGTAGTTATATTCCTGTACATAGGAGCAGTATTATAGTAGTTATATTCTTGTACATAGGGGGCAGTATTATAGCAGCTATATTCTTGTACATAGGAGCCGTATTATAGAAGTTATATTCTTGTACATAGTAGCAGTATTATAGTAGGTATATTCTTGTACATAGGAGCAGTATTATAGCAGTTGTATTCTTGTACATTGGAGCAGTATTATAGTATTTATATTCTTGTACATAGGTGCAGTATTATAGTAGTTATATTCTTGTACATAGGAGCAGTATTATAGTAGTTATATTCTTGTACATAGGAGCAGTATTATAGCAGTTATATTCTTGTACATTGGAGCAGTATTATAGTAGTTATATTCTTGTGCATAGGGGGCAGTATTATAGTAGTTATATTCTTATACATAGAGGGCAGTATTATAGTAGTTATGTTCTTGTACATAGGGAGCAGTATTATAGTAGTTATATTCTTGTGCATAGGAGCAGTATTATAGTAGTTCTATTCTTGTACATAGGAGCAGTATTATAGCAATTATATTCTTGTACATAGAGCAGTATTATAGTAGTTATATTCTTGTACATGGGGGCAGTATTATAGTAGTTATATTCTTGTACATAGGGGCAGTATTAAAGTAGTTACATTCTTTTACATAGGAGGCAGTACTATAGTAGGTATATTCTTGTACATAGGGGGCAGTATTATAGTAGTTATATTCTTGTACATAGGAGCAGTATTATAGTAGTTATATTCTTGTACATAGGAGCAGTATTACATTAGTTATATTCTTGTACATAGGGGGCAGTATTATAGCAGTTATATTCTCATACATTGGAGCAGTATTATAGTAGTTATATTCTTGTACATAGGTGCAGTATTATAGTAGTTATATTCTTGTACATAGGAGCAGTATTATAGTAGTTATATTCTTGTACATAGGAGCAGTATTATAGCAGTTATATTCTTGTACATTGGAGCAGTATTATAGTAGTTATATTCTTGTACATAGGGGCAGTATTATAGTAGTTATATTCTTGTACATAGGGGCAGTATTATAGTAGGTATATTCTTGTACATAGGAGCAGTATTATAGTAGTTATATTCTTGTACATAGGAGCAGTATTATAATAGTTATATTCTTGTAGATAGGGGCAGTATTAAAGTAGTTATATTCTTGTACATAGGAGGCAGTATTATAGTAGTTATATTCTTGTACATAGGGGCAGTATAGTAGTTGTATTCTTCTACATTGATGCAGTATTATAGTAGTTATATTCTTGTACATAGGAGGCAGTATTATAGTAGTTATATTCCTGTACATAGGAGCAGTATTATAGTAGTTATATTCTTGTACATAGGGGGCAGTATTATAGCAGTTATATTCTTGTACATAGGAGCAGTATTATAGTAGTTCTTTTCTTGTACATAGGAGCAGTATTATAGTTGTTATATTCTTGTACATAGGGGCAGTATTAAAGTAGTTACATTCTTGTACATAGGAGGCAGTATTATAGTAGGTATATTCTTGTACATAGGGGGCAGTATTATAGTAGTTATATTCTTGTACATAGGAGCAGTATTATAGTAGTTATATTCTTGTACATAGCAGTATTATATTAGTTATATTGTTGTACATAGGGGGCAGTATTATAGCAGTTATATTCTTGTACATAGGAGCAGTATTATAGTAGTTATATTCTTGTGCATAATAGCAGTATTATAGTAGGTATATTCTTGTACATAGGAGCCGTATTATAGCAGTTATATTCTCGTACATTGGAGCAGTATTATAGTAGTTATATTCTTGTACATAGGTGCAGTATTATAGTAGTTATACTCTTGTACAAAGGAGCAGTATTATAGTAGTTATATTCTTGTACATAGGAGCAGTATTATAGCAGTTATATTCTTGTACATTGGAGCAGTATTATAGTAGTTATATTCTTGTACATAGGGGCAGTATTATAGTAGTTATATTCTTGTACATAGGGGCAGTATTATAGTAGGTATATTCTTGTACATAGGAGCAGTATTATAGTAGTTATATTCTTGTACATAAGAGCAGTATTATAGTAGTTATATTCTTGTACATAGGGGCAGTATTAAAGTAGTTATATTCTTGTACATAGGAGGCAGTATTATAGTAGTTATATTCTTGTACATAGAGGCAGTATAGTAGTTATATTCTTCTACATTGATGCAGTATTATAGTAGTTATATTCTTGTACATAGGAGGCAGTATTATAGTAGTTATATTCCTGTACATAGGAGCAGTATTATAGTAGTTATATTCTTGTACATAGGGGGCAGTATTATAGCAGCTATATTCTTGTACATAGGAGCAGTATTATAGTAGTTATATTCTTGTACATAGTAGCAGTATTATAGTAGGTATATTCTTGTACATAGGAGCAGTATTATAGCAGTTGTATTCTTGTACATTGGAGCAGTATTATAGTATTTATATTGTTGTACATAGGTGCAGTATTATAGTAGTTATATTCTTGTACATAGGAGCAGTATTATAGTAGTTATATTCTTGTACATAGGAGCAGTATTATAGCAGTTATATTCTTGTACATTGGAGCAGTATTATAGTAGTTATATTCTTGTGCATATCGGGCAGTATTATAGTAGTTATATTCTTATACATAGAGGGCAGTATTATAGTAGTTATGTTCTTGTACATAGGGAGCAGTATTATAGTAGTTCTATTCTTGTACATAGGAGCAGTATTATAGCAATTATATTCTTGTACATAGAGCAGTATTATAGTAGTTATATTCTTGTACATAGGGGCAGTATTAAAGTAGTTACATTCTTTTACATAGGAGGCAGTATTATAGTAGGTATATTCTTGTACATAGGGGGCAGTATTATAGTAGTTATATTCTTGTACATAGGAGCAGTATTATAGTAGTTATATTCTTGTACATAGGAGCAGTATTATATTAGTTATATTCTTGTACATAGGGGGCAGTATTATAGCAGTTATATTCTTGTACATAGGAGCAGTATTATAGTAGTTATATTCTTGTGCATAATAGCAGTATTATAGTAGGTATATTCTTGTACATAGGAGCAGTATTATAGCAGTTTTATTCTCGTACATTGGAGCAGTATTATAGTAGTTATATTCTTGTACATAGGTGCAGTATTATAGTAGTTATATTCTTGTACATAGGAGCAGTATTATAGTAGTTATATTCTTGTACATAGGAGCAGTATTATAGCAGTTATATTCTTGTACATTGGAGCAGTATTATAGTAGTTATATTCTTGTACATAGGGGCAGTATTATAGTAGTTATATTCTTGTACATAGGGGCAGTGTATATTCTTGTACATAGGAGCAGTATTATAGTAGTATTATTCTTGTACATAGGGGCAGTATTGTAGTAGTTATATTCTTGTAGATAGGGGCAGTATTAAAGTAGTTATATTCTTATACATAGGAGGCAGTATTATAGTAGTTATATTCTTGTACATAGGGGCAGTATAGTAGTTGTATTCTTCTACATTGATGCAGTATTATAGTATTTATATTCTTGTACATAGGAGGCAGTATTATAGTAGTTATATTCCTGTACATAGGAGCAGTATTATAGTAGTTATATTCTTGTACATAGGGGGCAGTATTATAGCAGTTATATTCTTGTACATAGGAGCAGTATTATAGTAGTTCTATTCTTGTACATAGGAGCAGTATTATAGTTATTATATTCTTGTACATAGGGGCAGTATTAAAGTAGTTACATTCTTGTACATAGGAGGCAGTATTATAGTAGGTATATTCTTGTACATAGGGGGCAGTATTATAGTAGTTATATTCTTGTACATAGGAGCAGTATTATAGTAGTTATATTCTTGTACATAGGAGCTGTATTATATTAGTTATATTCTTGTACATAGGGGCAGTATTGTAGCAGTTATATTCTTGTACATAGGAGCAGTATTATAGTAGTTATATTCTTGTGCATAATAGCAGTATTATAGTAGGTATATTCTTGTACATAGGAGCAGTATTATATCAGTTATATTCTCGTACATTGGAGCAGTATTATAGTAGTTATATTCTTGTACACAGGTGCAGTATTATAGTAGTTATATTCTTGTACATAGGAGCAGTATTATAGTAGTTATATTCTTGTACATAGGAGCAGTATTATAGTCGTTATATTCTTGTACATAGGGGCAGTATTAAAGTAGTTATATTCTTGTACATAGGAGGCAGTATTATAGTAGTTATATTCTTGTACATAGAGGCAGTATAGTAGTTATATTCTTCTACATTGATGCAGTATTATAGTAGTTATATTCTTGTACATAGGAGGCTGTATTATAGTAGTTATATTCCTGTACATAGGAGCAGTATTATAGTAGTTATATTCTTGTACATAGGGGGGCAGTATTATAGCAGCTATATTCTTGTACATAGGAGCAGTATTATAGTAGTTATATTCTTGTACATAGTAGCAGTATTATAGTAGGTATATTCTTGAACATAGGAGCAGTATTATAGCAGTTGTATTCTTGTACATTGGAGCAGTATTATAGTAGTTATATTCTTGTACATAGGTGCTGTACTATAGTAGTTATATTCTTGTACATAGGAGCAGTATTATAGTAGTTATATTCTTGTACATAGGTGCTGTATTATAGTAGTTATATTCTTGTACATAGGAGCAGTATTATAGCAGTTATATTCTTGTACATAGGGGCAGTATTATAGTAGGTATATTCTTGTACATAGGAGCAGTATTATAGTAGTTATATTCTTGTACATAGGAGCAGTATTATAGTCGTTATATTCTTGTACATAGGGGCAGTATTAAAGTAGTTATATTCTTGTACATAGGAGGCAGTATTATAGTAGGTATAAGCTTGTACATAGAGGCAGTATAGTAGTTATATTCTTCTACATTGATGCAGTATTATAGTAGTTATATTCTTGTACATAGGAGGCAGTATTATAGTAGTTATATTCCTGTACATAGGAGCAGTATTATAGTAGTTATATTCTTGTACATAGGGGGGCAGTATTATAGCAGCTATATTCTTGTACATAGGAGCAGTATTATAGTAGTTATATTCTTGTACATAGTAGCAGTATTATAGTAGGTATATTCTTGTACATAGGAGCAGTATTATAGCAGTTGTATTCTTGTACATTGGAGCAGTATTATAGTAGTTATATTCTTGTACATAGGTGCTGTATTATAGTAGTTATATTCTTGTACATAGGAGCAGTATTATAGTAGTTATATTCTTGTACATAGGAGCAGTATTATAGCAGTTATATTCTTGTACAATGGAGCAGTATTATAGTAGTTATATTCTTGGACATAGCGGCAGTATTATAGTAGTTATATTCTTGTACATAGGGGCAGTATTATAGTAGGTATATTCTTGTACATAGGAGCAGTATTATAGTAGTTATATTCTTGTGCATAGGGGGCAGTATTATAGTAGTTATATTCTTATACATAGAGGGCAGTATTATAGTAGTTATATTCTTGTACATAAGGAGCAGTATTATAGTAGTTATATTCTTGTGCATAGGAGCAGTATTATAGTAGTTCTATTCTTGTACATAGGAGCAGTATTATAGCAATTATATTCTTGTACATAGAGCAGTATTATAGTAGTTATATTCTTGTACATGGGGCAGTATTATAGTAGTTATATTCTTGTACATAGGGGCAGTATTAAAGTAGTTACATTCTTGTACATAGGAGGCAGTATTATAGTAGGTATATTCTTGTACATAGGGGGCAGTATTATAGTAGTTATATTCTTGTACATAGGAGCAGTATTATAATAGTTATATTCTTGTACATAGGAGCAGTATTATATTAGTTATATTCTTGTACATAGGGGCAGTATTATAGCAGTTATATTCTTGTACATAGGAGCAGTATTATAGTAGTTATATTCTTGTGCATAATAGCAGTATTATAGTAGGTATATTCTTGTACATAGGAGCAGTATTATAGCAGTTATATTCTCGTACATTGGAGCAGTATTATAGTAGTTATATTCTTGTACATAGGTGCAGTATTATAGTAGTTATATTCTTGTACATAGGAGCAGTATTATAGTAGTTATATTCTTGTACATAGGAGCAGTATAATAGCAGTTATATTCTTGTACATTGGAGCAGTATTATAGTAGTTATATACTTGTACACAGGGGCAGTATTATAGTAGTTATATTCTTGTACATAGGAGCTGTATTATAGTAGTTATATTCTTGTACATAGGAGCAGTATTATAATAGTTATATTCTTGTAGATAGGGGCAGTATTAAAGTAGTTATATTCTTGTACATAGGAGGCAGTATTATAGTAGTTATATTCTTGTACATAGGGGCAGTATAGTAGTTGTATTCTTCTACATTGAAGCAGTATTATAGTAGTTATATTCTTGTACATAGGAGGCAGTATTATAGTAGTTATATTCCTGTACATAGGAGCAGTATTATAGTAGTTATATTCTTGTACATAGGGGGCAGTATTATAGCAGTTATATTCTTGTACATAGGAGCAGTATTATAGTAGTTATATTCTTGTACATAGTAGCAGTATTATAGTTGTTATATTCTTGTACATAGGGGCAGTATTAAAGTAGTTACATTCTTGTACATAGGAGGCAGTATTATAGTAGGTATATTCTTGTACATAGGGGGCAGTATTATAGTAGTTATATTCTTGTAAATAGGAGCAGTATTATAGTAGTTATATTCTTGTACATAGGAGCAGTATTATATTAGTTATATTCTTGTACATAGGGGGCAGTATTATAGCAGTTATATTCTTGTACATAGGAGCTGTATTATAGTAGTTATATTCTTGTGCATAATAGCAGTATTATAGTAGGTATATTCTTGTACATAGGAGCAGTATTATAGCAGTTATATTCTCGTACATTGGAGCAGTGTTATAGTAGTTATATTCTTGTACATAGGTGCAGTATTATAGTAGTTATACTCTTGTACAAAGGAGCAGTATTATAGTAGCTATATTCTTGTACATAGGAGCAGTATTATAGCAGTTATATTCTTGTTCATTGGAGCAGTATTATAGTAGTTATATTCTTGTACATAGGGGCAGTATTATAGTAGTTATATTCTTGTACATAGGGGCAGTATTATAGTAGGTATATTCTTGTACATAGGAGCAGTATTATAGTAGTTATATTCTTGTACATAGGAGCAGTATTATAGTAGTTATATTCTTGTACATAGGGGCAGTATTAAAGTAGTTATATTCTTGTACATAGGAGGCAGTATTATAGTAGTTATATTCTTGTACATAGAGGCAGTATAGTAGTTATATTCTTCTACATTGATGCAGTATTATAGTAGTTATATTCTTGTACATAGGAGGCAGTATTATAGTAGTTATATTCCTGTACATAGGAGCAGTATTATAGTAGTTATATTCTTATACATAGGGGGCAGTATTATAGCAGCTATATTCTTGTACATAGGAGCAGTATTATAGTAGTTATATTCTTGTACATAGTATCAGTATTATAGTAGGTATATTCTTGTACATAGGAGCAGTATTATAGCAGTTGTATTCTTGTATATTGGAGCAGTATTATAGTATTTATATTCTTGTACATAGGTGCAGTATTATAGTAGTTATATTCTTGTACATAGGAGCAGTATTATAGTAGTTATATTCTTGTACATAGGAGCAGTATTATAGCAGTTATATTCTTGTACATTGGAGCAGTATTATAGTAGTTATATTCTTGTGCATAGGGGGCAGTATTATAGTAGTTATATTCTTATACATAGAGGGCAGTATTATAGTAGTTATATTCTTGTACATAGTAGCAGTATTATAGTAGGTATATTCTTGTACATAGGAGCAGTATTATAGCAGTTGTATTCTTGTACATTGGAGCAGTATTATAATAGTTATATTCTTGTACATAGGTGCTGTATTATAGTAGTTATATTCTTGTACATAGGAGCAGTATTATAGTAGTTATATTCTTGTACATAGGAGCAGTATTATAGCAGTTATATTCTTGTACAATGGAGCAGTATTATAGTAGTTATATTCTTGGACATAGCGGCAGTATTATAGTAGTTATATTCTTGTACATAGGGGCAGTATTATAGTAGGTATATTCTTGTACATAGGAGCAGTATTATAGTAGTTATATTCTTGTGCATAGGGGGCAGTATTATAGTAGTTATATTCTTATACATAGAGGGCAGTATTATAGTAGTTATATTCTTGTACATAAGGAGCAGTATTATAGTAGTTATATTCTTGTGCATAGGAGCAGTATTATAGTAGTTCTATTCTTGTACATAGGAGCAGTATTATAGCAATTATATTCTTGTACATAGAGCAGTATTATAGTAGTTATATTCTTGTACATGGGGGCAGTATTATAGTAGTTATATTCTTGTACATAGGGGCAGTGTTAAAGTAGTTACATTCTTGTACATAGGAGGCAGTATTATAGTAGGTATATTCTTGTACATAGGGGGCAGTATTATAGTAGTTATATTCTTGTACATAGGAGCAGTATTATAATAGTTATATTCTTGTACATAGCAGCAGTATTATATTAGTTATATTCTTGTACATAGGGGCAGTATTATAGCAGTTATATTCTTGTACATAGGAGCAGTATTATAGTAGTTATATTCTTGTGCATAATAGCAGTATTATAGTAGGTATATTCTTGTACATAGGAGCAGTATTATAGCAGTTATATTCTCGTACATTGGAGCAGTATTATAGTAGTTATATTCTTGTACATAGGTGCAGTATTATAGTAGTTATATTCTTGTACATAGGAGCAGTATTATAGTAGTTATATTCTTGTACATAGGAGCAGTATAATAGCAGTTATATTCTTGTACATTGGAGCAGTATTATAGTAGTTATATTCTTGTACACAGGGGCAATATTATAGTAGTTATATTCTTGTACATAGGAGCTGTATTATAGTAGTTATATTCTTGTACATAGGAGCAGTATTATAATAGTTATATTCTTGTAGATAGGGGCAGTATTAAAGTAGTTATATTCTTGTACATAGGAGGCAGTATTATAGTAGTTATATTCTTGTACATAGGGGCAGTATAGTAGTTGTATTCTTCTACATTGAAGCAGTATTATAGTAGTTATATTCTTGTACATAGGAGGCAGTATTATAGTAGTTATATTCCTGTACATAGGAGCAGTATTATAGTAGTTATATTCTTGTACATAGGGGGCAGTATTATAGCAGTTATATTCTTGTACATAGGAGCAGTATTATAGTAGTTCTATTCTTGTACATAGTAGCAGTATTATAGTTGTTATATTCTTGTACATAGGGGCAGTATTAAAGTAGTTACATTCTTGTACATAGGAGGCAGTATTATAGTAGGTATATTCTTGTACATAGGGGGCAGTATTATAGTAGTTATATTCTTGTACATAGGAGCAGTATTATAGTAGTTATATTCTTGTACATAGGAGCAGTATTATATTAGTTATATTCTTGTACATAGGGGGCAGTATTATAGCAGTTATATTCTTGTACATAGGAGCAGTATTATAGTAGTTATATTCTTGTGCATAATAGCAGTATTATAGTAGGT
Organism: Phyllobates terribilis; assembly: GCF_046119375.1. Taxonomy (NCBI): domain Eukaryota; kingdom Metazoa; phylum Chordata; class Amphibia; order Anura; family Dendrobatidae; genus Phyllobates; species Phyllobates terribilis. The sequence continues at coordinate 371,470,627 of NW_027362765.1, read as the reverse complement.
ATATTCTTGTACATAGGAGCAGTATTATAGCAGTTATATTCTCGTACATTGGAGCAGTATTATAGTAGTTATATTCTTGTACATAGGTGCAGTATTATAGTAGTTATACTCTTGTACAAAGGAGCAGTATTATAGTAGCTATATTCTTGTACATAGGAGCAGTATTATAGCAGTTATATTCTTGTTCATTGGAGCAGTATTATAGTAGTTATATTCTTGTACATAGGGGCAGTATTATAGTAGTTATATTCTTGTACATAGGGGCAGTATTATAGTAGGTATATTCTTGTACATAGGAGCAGTATTATAGTAGTTATATTCTTGTACATAGGAGCAGTATTATAGTAGTTATATTCTTGTACATAGGGGCAGTATTAAAGTAGTTATATTCTTGTACATAGGAGGCAGTATTATAGTAGTTATATTCTTGTACATAGAGGCAGTATAGTAGTTATATTCTTCTACATTGATGCAGTATTATAGTAGTTATATTCCTGTACATAGGAGGCAGTATTATAGTAGTTATATTCCTGTACATAGGAGCAGTATTATAGTAGTTATATTCTTGTACATAGGGGGCAGTATTATAGCAGCTATATTCTTGTACATAGGAGCAGTATTATAGTAGTTATATTCTTGTACATAGTATCAGTATTATAGTAGGTATATTCTTGTACATAGGAGCAGTATTATAGCAGTTGTATTCTTGTATATAGGAGCAGTATTATAGTATTTATATTCTTGTACATAGGTGCAGTATTATAGTAGTTATATTCTTGTACATAGGAGCAGTATTATAGTAGTTATATTCTTGTACATAGGAGCAGTATTATAGCAGTTATATTCTTGTACATTGGAGCAGTATTATAGTAGTTATATTCTTGTGCATAGGGGGCAGTATTATAGTAGTTATATTCTTATACATAGAGGGCAGTATTATAGTAGTTATATTCTTGTACATAGGGAGCAGTATTATAGTAGTTCTATTCTTGTGCATAGGAGCAGTATTATAGTAGTTCTATTCTTGTACATAGGAGCAGTATTATAGCAATTATATTCTTGTACATAGAGCAGTATTATAGTAGTTATATTCTTGTACATGGGGGCAGTATTATAGTAGTTATATTCTTGTACATAGGGGCAGTATTAAAGTAGTTACATTCTTGTACATAGGAGGCAGTATTATAGTAGGTATATTCTTGTACATAGGGGGCAGTATTATAGTAGTTATATTCTTGTACATAGGAGCAGTATTATAGTAGTTATATTCTTGTACATAGGAGCAGTATTATATTAGTTATATTCTTGTACATAGGGGGCAGTATTATAGCAGTTATATTCTTGTACATAGGAGCAGTATTATAGTAGTTATATTCTTGTGCATAATAGCAGTATTATAGTAGGTATATTCTTGTACATAGGAGCAGTATTATAGCAGTTATATTCTCGTACATTGGAGCAGTATTATAGTAGTTATATTCTTGTACATAGGTGCAGTATTATAGTAGTTATATTCTTGTACATAGGAGCAGTATTATAGTAGTTATATTCTTGTACATAGGAGCAGTATTATAGCAGTTATATTCTTGTACATTGGAGCAGTATTATAGTAGTTATATTCTTGGACATAGGGGCAGTATTATAGTAGTTATATTCTGGTACATAGGGAGCAGTATTATAGTAGTTCTATTCTTGTGCATAGGAGCAGTATTATAGTAGTTCTATTCTTGTACATAGGAGCAGTATTATAGCAATTATATTCTTGTACATAGAGCAGTATTATAGTAGTTCTATTCTTGTACATGGGGGCAGTATTATAGTAGTTATATTCTTGTACATAGGGGCAGTATTAAAGTAGTTACATTCTTGTACATAGGAGGCAGTATTATAGTAGGTATATTCTTGTACATAGGGGGCAGTATTATAGTAGTTATATTCTTGTACATAGGAGCAGTATTATAGTGGTTATATTCTTGTACATAGGAGCAGTATTATATTAGTTATATTCTTGTACATAGGGGGCAGTATTATAGCAGTTATATTCTTGTACATAGGAGCAGTATTATAGTAGTTATATTCTTGTGCATAATAGCAGTATTATAGTAGGTATATTCTTGTACATAGGAGCAGTATTATAGCAGTTATATTCTCGTACATTGGAGCAGTATTATAGTAGTTATATTCTTGTACATAGGTGCAGTATTATAGTAGTTATATTCTTGTACATAGGAGCAGTATTATAGTAGTTATATTCTTGTACATAGGAGCAGTATTATAGCAGTTATATTCTTGTACATTGGAGCAGTATTATAGTACTTATATTCTTGGACATAGGGGCAGTATTATAGTAGTTATATTCTTGTACATAGGGGCAGTGTATATTCTTGTACATAGGAGCAGTATTATAGTAGTTATATTCTTGTACATAGGAGCAGTATTATAGTAGTTATATTCTTGTAGATAGCGGCAGTATTAAAGTAGTTATATTCTTATACATAGGAGGCAGTATTATAGTAGTTATATTCTTGTACATAGGGGCAGTATAGTAGTTGTATTCTTCTACATTGATGCAGTATTATAGTAGTTATATTCTTGTACATAGGAGGCAGTATTATAGTAGTTATATTCCTGTACATAGGAGCAGTATTATAGTAGTTATATTCTTGTACATAGGGGGCAGTATTATAGCAGTTATATTCTTGTACATAGGAGCAGTATTATAGTAGTTCTATTCTTGTACATAGGAGCAGTATTATAGTTATTATATTCTTGTAAATAGGGGCAGTATTAAAGTAGTTACATTCTTGTACATAGGAGGCAGTATTATATTAGGTATATTCTTTTACATAGGGGGCAGTATTATAGTAGTTATATTCTTGTACATAGGAGCAGTATTATAGTAGTTATATTCTTGTACATAGGAGCAGTATTATATTAGTTATATTCTTGTACATAGGGGCAGTATTATAGCAGTTATATTCTTGTACATAGGAGCAGTATTATAGTAGTTATATTCTTGTGCATAATAGCAGTATTATAGTAGGTATATTCTTGTACATAGGAGCAGTATTATATCAGTTATATTCTCGTACATTGGAGCAGTATTATAGTAGTTATATTCTTGTACACAGGTGCAGTATTATAGTAGTTATATTCTTGTACAAAGGAGCAGTATTATAGTAGTTATATTCTTGCACATAGGAGCAGTATTATAGCAGTTATTTTCTTGTACATTGGAGCAGTATTATAGTAGTTATATTCTTGTACATAGGGGCAGTATTATAGTAGTTATATTCTTGTACATATGGGCAGTATTATAGTAGGTATATTCTTGTACATAGGAGCAGTATTATAGTAGTTATATTCTTGTACATAAGAGCAGTATTATAGTAGTTATATTCTTGTGGATAGGGGCAGTATTAAAGTAGTTATATTCTTGTACATAGGAGGCAGTATTATAGTAGTTATATTCTTGTACATAGGGGCACTATAGTAGTTGTATTCTTCTACATTGATGCAGTATTATAGTAGTTATATTCTTGTACATAGGAGGCAGTATTATAGTAGTTATATTCCTGTACATAGGAGCAGTATTATAGTAGTTATATTCTTGTACATAGGGGGCAGTATTATAGCAGTTATATTCTTGTACATAGGAGCAGTATTATAGTAGTTATATTCTTGCACATAGTAGCAGTATTATAGTAGGTATATTCTTGTACATTGGAGCAGTATTATAGTAGTTATATTCTTGTACATTGGAGCAGTATTATAGTAGTTATATTCTTGTACATAGGTGCAGTATTATAGTAGTTATATTCTTCTACATAGAAGCAGTATTATAGTAGTTATATTCTTGTACATAGGAGCAGTATTATAGCAGTTATATTCTTGTACATTGGAGCAGTATTATAGTAGGTATATTCTTGTACATAGGAGCAGTATTATAGCAGTTATATTTTTCTACATAGGGGGCAGTATTATAGTAGTTATATTCTTATACATAGAGGGCAGTATTATAGTAGTTATATTCTTGTACATAGGGAGCAGTATTATAGTAGTTATATTCTTGTGCATAGGAGCAGTATTATATTAGTTCTATTCTTGTACATAGGAGCAGTATTATAGCAATTATGTTCTTGTACATAGGAGCAGTATTATAGTAGTTATATTCTTGTACATGGGGGCAGTATTATAGTAGTTATATTCTTGTACATAGGAGGCAATATTATAGTAGTTATATTCGTGTACATAGGAGCAGTATTAAAGTAGTTACATTCTTGTACATAGGAGGCAGTATTATAGTAGGTATATTCTTATACATAGGGGGCAGTATTATAGTAGTTATATTCTTGTACATAGGAGCAGTATTATAGTAGTTATATTCTTGAACATAGGAGCAGTATTATAGTAGGTATATTCTTGTACATAGGAGGCAGTATTATAGTGGTTTTAATCTTGTACATAGGAGCAGTATTATAGTAGTTATATTCTTGTACACAGGTGCAGTATTATAGTAGTTATATTCTTGTACAAAGGAGCAGTATTATAGTAGTTATATTCTTGCACATAGGAGCAGTATTATAGCAGTTATTTTCTTGTACATTGGAGCAGTATTATAGTAGTTATATTCTTGTACATAGGGGCAGTATTATAGTAGTTATATTCTTGTACATATGGGCAGTATTATAGTAGGTATATTCTTGTACATAGGAGCAGTATTATAGTAGTTATATTCTTGTACATAAGAGCAGTATTATAGTAGTTATATTCTTGTGGATAGGGGCAGTATTAAAGTAGTTATATTCTTGTACATAGGAGGCAGTATTATAGTAGTTATATTCTTGTACATAGGGGCACTATAGTAGTTGTATTCTTCTACATTGATGCAGTATTATAGTAGTTATATTCTTGTACATAGGAGGCAGTATTATAGTAGTTATATTCCTGTACATAGGAGCAGTATTATAGTAGTTATATTCTTGTACATAGGGGGCAGTATTATAGCAGTTATATTCTTGTACATAGGAGCAGTATTATAGTAGTTATATTCTTGCACATAGTAGCAGTATTATAGTAGGTATATTCTTGTACATTGGAGCAGTATTATAGTAGTTATATTCTTGTACATTGGAGCAGTATTATAGTAGTTATATTCTTGTACATAGGTGCAGTATTATAGTAGTTATATTCTTCTACATAGAAGCAGTATTATAGTAGTTATATTCTTGTACATAGGAGCAGTATTATAGCAGTTATATTCTTGCACATTGGAGCAGTATTATAGTAGGTATATTCTTGTACATAGGAGCAGTATTATAGCAGTTATATTTTTCTACATAGGGGGCAGTATTATAGTAGTTATATTCTTATACATAGAGGGCAGTATTATAGTAGTTATATTCTTGTACATAGGGAGCAGTATTATAGTAGTTATATTCTTGTGCATAGGAGCAGTATTATATTAGTTCTATTCTTGTACATAGGAGCAGTATTATAGCAATTATGTTCTTGTACATAGGAGCAGTATTATAGTAGTTATATTCTTGTACATGGGGGCAGTATTATAGTAGTTATATTCTTGTACATAGGAGGCAATATTATAGTAGTTATATTCGTGTACATAGGAGCAGTATTAAAGTAGTTACATTCTTGTACATAGGAGGCAGTATTATAGTAGGTATATTCTTATACATAGGGGGCAGTATTATAGTAGTTATATTCTTGTACATAGGAGCAGTATTATAGTAGTTATATTCTTGAACATAGGAGCAGTATTATAGTAGGTATATTCTTGTACATAGGAGGCAGTATTATAGTGGTTTTAATCTTGTACATAGGAGCAGTATTATAGTAGTTATGTTCTTGTACTTAGGGGCAGTATAGTACTTATATTCTGCTACATTGATGCAGTATTATAGTAGTTATATTCTTCTACATAGGTGCAGTATTATAGTAGTTATATTCTTGTACATAGGAGCAGTATTATAGTGGTTATATTCTTGTACATAGGAGTAGTATTATAGTAGTTATATTCTTGTACATAGTAGCAGTATTTTAGTAGGTATATTCTTGTACATAGGAGCAGTATTATAGCAGTTATATTCTTGTACATAGGAGCAGTATTATAGCAGTTATATTCTTGTACATTGGAGCAGTATTATAGTAGTTATATTCTTGTACATAGGTGCATTATTATAGTAGTTATATTCTTGTACATAGGGAGCAGTATTATAGTAGTTATATTCTTGTACATAGGAGCAGTATTATAGTAGTTATATTCTTGTACATAAGAGCAGTATTATAGCAGTTATATTCTTGTACATTGGATCAGTATTATAGTAGTTATATTCTTGTACATAGGGGCAGTATTATAGTAGTTATATTCTTGTACATAGGGGCAGTATTATAATAGGTATATTCTTGTTCATTGTAGCAGTATTATAGTAGTTATATTCTTGTACATAGGAGCAGTATTATAGTAGTTATATTCTTGTAGATAGGGGCAGTATTAAAGTAGTTATATTCTTGTACATAGGAGGCAGTATTATAGTAGTTATATTCTTGTACATAGGGGCAGTATAGTAGTTATATTCTTCTACATTGACGCAGTATTATAGTAGTTATATTCTTGTACATAGGAGAGTATTATAGTAGTTATATTCTTGTACATAGTAGCAGTATTATAGTAGGTATATTCTTGTACATAGGAGCAGTATTATAGCAGTTATATTCTTGTACATTGGAGCAGTATTATAGTAGTTATATTCTTGTACATAGGTGCAGTATTATAGTAGTTATATTCTTGTACATAGGATCAGTATTATAGTAGTTATATTCTTGTACATAGGAGCAGTATTATAGCAGTTATATTCTTGTACATTGGAGCAGTATTATAGTAGTTATATTCTTGTATATAGGGGCAGTATTATAGTAGTTATATTCTTGTACATAGGGGCAGTATTATAGTAGGTATATTCTTGTACATAGGAGCAGTATTATAGTAGTTATATTCTTGTACATAGGGGGCAGTATTATATTAGTTATATTCTTATACATAGAGGGCAGTATTATAGTAGTTATATTCTTGTACATAGGGAGCAGTATTATAGTAGTTATATTCTTGTGCATAGGAGCAGTATTATAGTAGTTATTTTCTTCTACATAGGAGCAGTGTTATAGCAATTATATTCTTGTACATAGGAGCAGTATTATAGTAGTTATATTCTTGTACATGGGGGCAGTATTATAGTAGTTATATTCTTGTACATAGGAGGCAATATTATAGTAGTTATATTCTTGTACATTGGAGCAGTATTATAGTAGTTATATTCTTGTACATAGGGGCAGTATTATAGTAGTTATATTCTTGTACATAGGGGCAGTATTATAGCAATTATATTCTTGTACATAGGAACAGTATTATAGTAGTTATATTCTTGTACATATGAGCAGTATTATAGTAGTTATATTCTTGTACATAGGGGGCAGTATTATAGTAGTTATATTCTTGTACATAGAAGCAGTATTATAGTAGTTATATTCTTGTACATAGGGGCAGTATTATAGTAGTTATATTCTTGTACATAGGAGCAGTATTATAGTAGTTATATTCTTGTACATAGGGGGCAGTATTATAGTAGTTATATTCTTGTACATAGGAGCAGTATTATAGTAGTTATATTCTTGTACATAGGGGCAGTATTATAGTAGTTATATTCTTGTACATAGGAGCAGTATTATAGTAGTTATATTCTTGTACATAGGGGGCAGTATTATAGTAGTTATATTCTTGTACATAGGAGCAGTATTATAGTAGTTTTATTCTTGTACATAGGGGCAGTATTATAGTAGTTCTATTCTTGTACATAGGAGCAGTATTATAGCAATTATATTCTTGTACATAGGAGCAGTATTATAGTAGTTATATTCTTGTACATAGGGAGCAGTATTATAGCAGTTATATTCTTGTACATAGGGGCAGTATTATAGTAGTTATATTCTTGTACATGGGGGCAGTATTATAGTAGTTATATTCTTGTACATAGGAGGCAATATTATAGTAGTTATATTCTTGTACATAGGAGCAGTATTATAGTAGTTATATTCTTTTACATAGGAGCAGTATTATAGTAGTTATATTCTTGTACATAGGAGCAGTATTAAAGCAGTTATATTCTTGTACATGGGGCAGATATATTCTTTTATTTTGCGCACTGTGGACAAAGGAACATCAAGATCTCTGGAGATGGACTTGTAACCTTGAGATTTTTGATATTTTTAAAAAATTTAGGTTGTCAAGTCCTCAGACAGTTCTCTTCTCCTCTTTCTGTTTTCTCCATGCTTAGTGTGGCACACAGACACACAATGCAAAGATTGAGTCAACTTCTCCCCTTTTTTTATCTGGTTTCAGGTGTGATTTTCATATTGCCCACACCTGTTACTCCCCACAGGTGAGTTTGAACGAGCATCACATGCTTGAAACAAAGTTGTTTACTCACAATGTTGGAAAGGTGCCAACAATTTTGCCCTGCCCATTTTGGGCGTTTTGTGTCAAATTATGTCCAATTTGCCTTTTTTTTGTTTTTTTTTCTTGTGTTGTTCCAATACACACAAAAGAAATAAACATGTTTATAAAAAAACATGTACAGTAATTGCAATAATTTTCTGGGAGAAATGTTGTGGAACAATTTCAAGGGTACCAACCCTTTCGGCTATTACTGTAATGTCAGGCCCTAGTTGGTTTATATCTTAGGTAGTTGTCTACTTGATGCAATACACTTGTAGTACGTGAAACATAGAATTTTTTATTTAATATTTTTAATTCTGGTTGTACAGACACATTAGAAGACATTCATATGATGGTGCAGAGCGTGATCGCATCCAGACCTTATAGCTCAGGCACTGTTCCCACACAGCTCCTGCAACCTTCTATCTCCTTTCTGGTAGTAGTTTATGTTGACCTTGAATTTATGTGTTAAATTTATTACATTGTCAGAATGTTCTGTGATTACGAAAGATTAGGTTTTACAGCCTATTATCAGCATCTGTAAAGCACAAGACAATATAATTATATATAAAACATTGCCAGGTTATACCAGCTGTACATATAGCATTATATACGGAGGATGCCCAGGTTATACCAGCTGTACATATATAATTATATACAGGAGATACCCAGGTTATACCAGCTGTACATATATAATTATGTACAGGAGATACCCAGGTTATACTGGCTGTACATATATAATTATATACAGGAGATACCCAGGTTATACCAGCTGTACATATAGCATTATATACGGAGGATGCCCAGGTTATACCAGCTGTACATATATAATTATATACAGGAGATACCCAGGTTATACCAGCTGTACATATAGCATTATATACGGAGGATGCCCAGGTTATACCAGCTGTACATATATAATTATATACAGTAGATGCCCAGGTTATACCAGCTGTACATATATAATTATGTACAGGAGATACCCAGGTTATACCGGCTGTACATATATAATTATATACAGGAGATGTCCAGGTTATACCAGCTGTACATATATAATTATATAGAGGTGATACCCAGGTTATACCAGCTGTACATATATAATTATGTACAGGAGATACCCAGGTTATACCGGCTGTACATATATAATTATATACAGGAGATGCTCAGGTTATACCAGCTGTACATATATAATTATATACAGAAGATGCCCAGGTTATACCAGCTGTACATATATAATTATATAGAGGAAATGCCCAGGTTATACCAGCTGTGCACATATAATTATATAGAGGTGATACCCAGGTTATACCAGCTGTACATATATAATTATATACAGAAGATACCCAGGTTATACCAGCTGTACATATATAATTATATACAGGAGATGCCCAGGTTATACCAGCTGTACATATATAATTATATAGAGGTGATACTCAGGTTATACCAGCTGTACATATATAATTATATACAGAAGATGCCCAGGTTATACCAGCTGTACATATATAATTATATACAGGAGATGCCCAGGTTATACCAGCTGTACATGTATAATTATATACAGAAGATGTCCAGGTTATACCAGCTGTACATATATAATTATATACAGGAGATACCCAGGTTATACCAGCTGTACATATATAATTATATACAGGAGATACCCAGGTTATACCAGCTGTACATATATAATTATATACAGGAGATACCCAGGTTATACCAGCTGTACATATATAATTATATACAGAAGATGCCCAGGTTATACCAGCTGTACATATATAATTATATAGAGGAAATGCCCAGGTTATACCAGCTGTACACATATAATTATATAGAGGTGATACCCAGGTTATACCAGCTGTACATATATAATTATATACAGAAGATACCCAGGTTATACCAGCTGTACATATATAATTATATACAGGAGATACCCAGGTTATACCAGCTGTACATATATAATTATATAGAGGTGATACTCAGGTTATACCAGCTGTACATATATAATTATATACAGAAGATGCCCAGGTTATACCAGCTGTACATATATAATTATATACAGGAGATGCCCAGGTTATACCAGCTGTACATATATAATTATATAGAGGTGATACTCAGGTTATACCAGCTGTACATATATAATTATATACGGAGGATGCCCAGGTTATACCAGCTGTACATATATAATTATATACAGGAGATGCCCAGGTTATACCAGCTGTACATATATAATTATATACAGAAGATGCCCAGGTTATACCAGCTGTACATATATAATTATATACAGGAGATTCCCAGGTTATACCAGCTGTACATATATAATTATATACAGGAGATGCCCAGGTTATACCAGCTGTACATATATAATTATATAGAGGTGATACTCAGGTTATACCAGCTGTACATATATAATTATATACGGAGGATGCCCAGGTTATACCGGCTGTAAGTATATAATTATATACAGGAGATGCCCAGGTTATACCAGCTGTACATATATAATTATATACAGGAGATGCCCAGGTTATACCAGCATGCTGACTGAATCAATGATGTATAACCTATCCTAGCTGTACATGTATAATTATACACTGGTTCCCCTTTCACAGCGTCCATCATGTGGAGAATGATCTTAGACGCCCTCCGATGTTTGACTTCACTGTACTGGGATTGAAGTCTGGTCAGCAGCACAATGGGGCTCGGCAATTAGCGGGATATCTATGTCCTTTACATCATTTAACACTCATCTTCTGGGAAGGGACAAGGGACCATGGAGCCGGTCATGCAGAACAGCAGATAACAGACATTAAATGGAGACAGCTTGGAGGGGAGAGGATGGCGGTGCATCCTCCATGTGTCACTCTCTGTGTCATTATGAGAGGAGCTGTGGGGTAATTTTCTGGGTATTGTTATAAGTGTGGGTGAACTATGTGTACTTCGCTTCTGTCGTTCCCACCAGATACAGATACAAGAGCGTTCAATCTATATGTTAACTTTGACCCCCGGGTGTCAAAATCATATATATATAAATAAATAAATATATATATAAATAAATATATCTATATATATATATATATATATATATATATATACACACTCGCAGTATATACCAGTGCATAAATCACACTACAGCCTACAGTGTATCTTTTAAGGCTTAGATCAGGCTGTGATCAGGACATTATTATAGGGGGTACATATGTAATAATTACACAGACCCACGTGGCTGGTCCTGGTATGGATTTTACATTGGTTCCTAGTTCTTGAAGTTCTGCGTTTAGCTGGAGTCGTATTCATAGATGTAAAGTGCTGAAGGGTCGGACTCAGCAGTGCAGAACGTTTATGAAGGCTGGATACATGAAATGAATTGTAATGTTTTTGTCCCTGTCCTCGCCAATGTTATTGCTTCCTATATAAGATCAAAATATTTCACTCCTAGAATGCTCTATTTTGCTTGTTCCCATGTCCTACAGTAACTGGACATCTGCTTCCCACTCCTGACATAATGACTCTGTTGTCACAAGCAGCCTTGTCCTCACTAATATCATCACATAAATAGACAGGTCTCTTTCCCTCACAAGATCAGCACACTCATCTCCTGCTGCTAGTGATCATGCTCCCTCTAGTGTGTAACCCTTATTTTGTTATCCTCCACCTGCTTCCTTCCTCCTCCATTCAGCCCTTCCTTACTTACATCCTCACATGAATGGACAGGTCACTTACCCTCACAAGATCAGCACACTCATCTCCTGCTGCTAGTGATCATACTCCCTCTAGTGTGTAACCCTTATTTTGTTATCCTCCACCTGCTTCCTTCCTCCTCCATTCAGCCCTTCCTTACTTACATCCTCACATGAATGGACAGGTCACTTACCCTCACAAGATCAGCACACTCATCTCCTGCTGCTAGTGATCATGCTCCCTCTAGTGTGTAACCCTCATTTTGTTATCCTCCACCTGCTTCCTTCCTCCTATATTCAGCCCTTCCTTACTTACATCCTCACATGAATGGACAGGTCACTTTCCCTCACAAGATCAGCACATTCATCTCCTGCTGCTAGTGACCAGGCTCCCTCCAGTGTGTAATGCTCATTTTGTTATCCTCCCCTTGCTTCCTTCCTCCTCCATTCAGCCTTTCCTTACTTACATCCTCACATAAATGGACAGGTCTCTTTCCCTCACAAGATCAGCACACTCATCTCCTGCTGCTAGTGATCATGCTCCCTCTAGTGTGTAACCCTCATTTTGTTATCCTCCACCTGCTTCCTTCCTCCTATATTCAGCCCTTCCTTACTTACATCCTCACATGAATGGACAGGTCACTTACCCTCACAAGATCAGCACACTCATCTCCTGCTGCTAGTGACCACACTCCCTCCAGTATGTAACCCTCATTTGTTATCCTCCACTTGCTTGTATTCTCCTCCATTAAGTCTTTTTCTTACTTGCATCCTCACATGAATGGACAGGTCACTTTCCCTCACAAGATCAGCACATTCATCTCCTGCTGCTAGTGACCAGGCTCCCTCCAGTGTGTAATGCTCATTTTGTTATCCTCCCCTTGCTTCCATTCTCCTCCATTTAGCCCTTCCTTACTTATATCCTCACATGAATGGACAGTTCACTTTCCCTCACAAGATCAGCACACTCATCTCCTGCTTCTAGTGACCACGCTCCCTCCAGTGAGTAACCCCCATTTTGTTATCCTCCATTTGCTTCCATTCTTCTCCATTCAGTCCTTTCCTTACTTACATTCTCACATAAATCGACAGGTCACTGTTAGGGCTAAATGATTTGCAGGACACTGGTCTTGTGGCTGCCAGACCAGAGCCTTACATATTTCCTCCTACCAACCCTCATCCTTGATGCCTATTCAGATTAGTAGGTCTGACTTGATGTCATCATTGCAATGTGACGCGTGCATGACATCATGCCAGACATTAATCTGAGAGGAACCAGGAATGCTAGTAGATATGAGGCGGTTTGCAAGGTTCTAGTCTGACATCCACTTACTAACAACGTGGCTGCTGGACCAGGGTCCTATGAATCATTTTGCTCATCTCTACTTACTTTCCCTCACAAAGTCAACACTCATCTCCTGCTGCTAGTGACCATGATTCTTCCGTTATATAACTCTCACTATTCATCTTCCACTTGCTTTCATTCTACTCCATTCAGCCCTGTCGTCCATCTGTGCTTTATCAGATGAATAGATAGGTCACTTCTGCTCTCAAAATCAGCACACTAATCTTCCGCTGCTAGTGAAAATAATTCTTTCAGTATTTGCTTCCATTCCCTTCTAGTCAGCCCTGTCCTTCCCTACAAAATCAAATGAATAGACAAGTCACTTTCCTTGACAAGATGAGCAAAGTCATCTCCTGCTGCTAGTGACCATGCTCCTTCCAGTATGTAACACTCACTCTCTTTACTTCCTTTATCTTTGATTTTACTTCATACTTCCAGACTTTGAAACTGTCCCTTTCAGCCCTCTCCCTACTTACATCATCACAAGTGGACAGGTCACTGTCCCCCACAAAATCAAAAGGTTCTTCTCCTTAAGTACTCATTGATGATGGGGATTCTGATTCTTCCACTATGTAACTCCCACTCATCCTTATTTTTGTATCTAAATGATGGCACTGCCTCTCTCCCCCTCCGCAGCTACTACAGCACCACCCTACATTTCCCATTACAGACTGTTTTCATTTAGACACAGTTTGATACTTTTATCATTTTATAATCTGGTCTATAAAAGAGAAATCTAGACATGTTCACATTGGCTTATCAACTGGTGGAGCTGAGTTTTATTATTATTTGTGTGGACGTCTTCTCTGGTTCTTGCCAGAATCGAAGATCCTGAGAATGATGAGGACTTTGGTATCGATCCGGTGTTTTTATTGCTCCCGGAAATGAGATAGTGACTTTGTTCTTGTTTGTTTTGTTGCTGTTTTTTTGTTTGTTTGTTTGTTTCCATTTCTTGTCAGCTTTTTTGTTCTTATTCTCCAGATATTCGTAGACGCTGGTGAGGATCATTATCTCGTACGATCGGAGCCAGAGGAATTGCTTGAAACTCCTCATCTCCAATACAAAATCTATGACAGGATCCCTTCGCCTTCCATTTATAATACCGCTGTCGTCTTATGTGACAACGGTTTTTAGGCCCCTCAAGTGCTAGGGCCCCGGTGTGACTGCTACCTCTGTACGCCCTATAGATATACCCATGACCAGGGCCATATAGCATGGGCAGAAATGCCTGCGCCAATTCCACCCCTGGAATTTTGATATGTGTTTAAACTCTGTATGGCACTGGTATGTGTTCATTTCGTGTTGTCACCATAAAGGGAACCTGACAACTGATACTTGATGCCCAATCTACGGGCAACATGTATCAGATAGTGGCTGTATCATTCCAGCCAGGTATGTATGACTCTGAAACACTGCCGCACTTCAGAGAAAACATACTTTAAAAGCCACGCGAGAGACTAGACAGACGACTTCTCCTCGCCCGCTTCCCTTCAGTGACAGGTCTCTGAAGGGAAAAACTTTTTGACAGTTAGGGTGATTAATGAGTGGAACAGGCTGCCACGAGAGGTGGTGAGTTCCCCTTCAATGGACGTCTTCAAACAGAGGCTGGACAGACATCTGTCTGAGATGATCTAGTGAATCCTGCTTTGAGCAGGGGGTTGGACCAGATGACCCAGGAGGTCCCTTCCAACTCTACCATTCTATGATTCTATGATTCTCCCGGTATGTGTGTATAGGGAGAGACCAACTAGCAACCACCTGCTTAACATACGGCAGGATACACCTCAGAATCAGAAATCATCAGATACAGCCTTGAGATATAAACTCTTATATCTATAAATGTCACATCTGGATGGTTAGATAATATACCTAATCATTAACAAGTGCTCAGAAATAACAAAGAAGGAAAATGTGTGGATCTCACCTATTTCGCTGGTATGCATTTCTCAGGGATAGTGGTCCATGTTCATAAGTTCTTTTTCCTGGACTATTCTACCCTGTCGTGCCCCGGTAATGGCTCCTGTCCTTACAAGGACAGTACCCAAGTATAGCATAAAAACCCTCCCGACGCGTTTCTTTCTCCTTTCGGAGAAGTCGTCAGAGGAGTATGTTAGGCATTTGGGAAGGTACGGGTATTATATAGAATATAAGTGACTCCATGCATAAAAAGTGTTTAAAAACGCCAAAAGAGATTCCTCGCATTGGTGAGTGATCTCTCATAGTGGTGCAGTGCTGCAAAAGTAGTAGGGAGAGAGATATGACATTTATAGATATAAGAGTTTATTATGCCTGTTATATATAGCTCTTAAATGTCCCGAGGTTAGTAGGGTCATTTTGGTTATGTTTCTTGGGTTTTTGGCAATTGAGGCCAATATTTTATGATAAGTTAAAGATAAGTTTTAGAGAAAGGCTGTATCTGGTGTATATGGAGAGACCTGTCAGTCACTGGAGAAACTTCCGGGAATTCGACTGGTCTCCTGTGCAACTTGGTCCACGGCTTTTAAAATATGTTTTTCTCTGAATTGACGCAGTGTATCAGTCACACATCTCTGTCTGGAATGATACAGCCAGTATCTGATACATTATTATTATTATTTATTATTATAGCGCCATTTATTCCATGGCACTTTTACATGTGAAAAAGGGGATATACATACAAGAACAATTACAATAATCTTGAACACAATGTGACAGCGACTGGTACAGGAGGAGCGAGGACCCTGCCCGCGAGGGCTCACAATCTACAAGGCTGCCTGAACCACGGGTACTATGTACCAGCTGTCATGTATCAAGCACCGCAAAGAAATCTATCGCTTAGCAATATGGTATTCATTATTACTTTATTTACACAAACAATAGAGGTTAGGCTTTTTCCCCTTGTTACATTCCAACCTGTCGTGTGTGCACTAAGCTCGCTGCTTAAGAGCCGTAACAATCAGCAACCCTCCAGCCAGCACAGGGCTTTACTTGCCAAATGAACCCATCTTCCGCTTCCCGGCTCTTTAGTCTGCTTTTCAAGGTACTAGTGGCTTCATTATCTAGGGTGAGGGTGAGAGAAGGCTCCTGGTTCTTCCTCCTTATTTGCATCATCTGTGAGTGGGGAGCCAGACTTGTATTCCCCCTATAACCTAATGGGGCCGTCTGTGTTGGGGCTCCCTTCCTCCATGAGCCCCATAGCTCAGTCATGGTTTTTTGTCTACCCTCGTACTCCGTTACCGTCACACTGCCACAATCTCTGGTGATCGCTACTTTCATTCCTTTCTAGTACGCCATGTAACAACCTTTATAGGAGTTGTAATAGCGGCAATAATATAGAATTTGTCATTTATATCTTCTGTTTACACTGAACAATCCATTTTTTGGGGAAAATTCTCACAAAACATTGTTACAGGTCAATCCTCAGGAATCAGTTGTAATTTGTGCCAGGAGTTTGGTCTAAGGGGTAACGTTTCTCCTCGAGGAGAGTGACAAGCTAAGCCTGGCATGTCAGAGTGAGGAGACTTATAAGCCATACATTCTCGGCTGGGAAATTAAATGTGTAAATTGTCTCTTCAGAGATGAAGAGGACTAGAACTCTAGCGCCACCTATTGAAAAGTCAATATCAACTCTTGCAATATGACTTGGGATAAAAGCCAAACCAGAATCTCAATTTGTAGACACGGTGTTTCATTGTGTTGCCCCTAATCAGTGCAAAGAGCGAAATCTGATTTGGCTAGGTGAGAAGCTCTGGACTGGGGTCTAAGCGTAACGCTTCTCCTTGTGGAGAGGGTAATATTTCTCCTTGCGGAGAGTGACGTGTTAAGCATGTCAAGTGAGGAGACTTTTAAAGCCGCAATGTTTCTCTGGGAAATATGCAAATTGTCTCTTCAGAGAAGAAGAGGACTAGAACTCTAGTGCCACCTACAGAAAGTAGCAATCCTAAAAGTCAATAGTGACCCTTTAACGAGCCTTATCACATGACTTGGGATAAAAGCCAAGACCAGAAATTCAATTTGCAGACACTGTGTTTCGGTCTGACGCCTCTCACCCAGCCAAACCAGAACTCACACTTTGCACTGACGAGGGGCAGTACCCTGAAACACAGTGTCTGCAAATTGAGTTTCTGGTCTTGGCTTTTATCCCAAGTCATGTGATAAGGCTCGTTAAAGGGTCACTATTGACTTTTAGGAGTGCTACTTTCTGTAGGTGGTGCTAGAGTTCTAGTCCTCTTCCTCTCTGAAGAGACAATTTCCTTGTGGAGAGTGACAAGCAAAGCTGGGCATGTCAGAGTGAGGAGACTTATAAGCCATGGATGTTCCTCTGGGAAATTAAATATGCAAATTGTCTCTTCAGAGAAGAAGAGGACTAGAACTCTAGATCGCTGCTTCCAATAGGTGGCGCTCGAGTTCCAGTCCTCTTCTTCTCTGAAGAGACAATGTGTCAGAACCCTGCAACAAGAGTTCAATTTCTCTGCAGTGGCACCACAGGAGAATTCAAGTATTACATGGTGTCCATTGCAATCAATGAGTAATGCATGAATATGTCGGGTCCTCCAGAGAGAGAACAATGCTCTTTGTAGTCGCTGAAATAACAGGAGAGGACAACTCAAGGACTTCAATGTACCTGGGATTTTGCATTGTATCATGTAATAACATGGTTGGGTCCCTAGTAGAGGTCTGAACACAGGACCATCCATACTGTCAGATTACAGCTTGTTACACTGTATATCCGCTCTTTGTCCTGGCTACTAAATTAGCATTTACCTAGAGCATTTGTTTTTTTGTCTCATTAACCCCGAGACAACGTGTTATGCTTTCCCCGAGACGCATTATAAGATTGCTACATATTGTGCTTGCAAAGGGAAAGTGAAGGGATAATTTCCAGCGCTGTGTAAATTGTCACATATTTCTCCCTGCAGGAGCAGAGACCCCCTGAGGCGGCAGCATTCAGCCCCCTCTTTGTTTCCCCTGTACACAGCCCATAAGTCAGAGCTGTCATGGTGACTGCAGAGCAGACTGCAATGTGTTCCCAGGGTCCGTCTGGAGCAGGCGAGGAGACTGAGCCCCAGCAATCTGGAGGAATTGCTGCAGGGAGCTCAGAAGGCCTGGCTGCTGGCTTTCCTTATGTATGGCATCGATAATTGTGTCTTGTTTATTCCGAGTCCGACAATGATAAGTGATAACGCCAATGTGCAAGGACTCAGAACATTCATCTCGGCTCTGTATTTATATACGGAGATGTTCTGCTGCAATGTGTCATTTGTAGCAAAAATCCACCATTGTCCAGAATGAGGTCTTCTCTGCCAATAAGCTTACATAGTATTTAGGATGATGAGCACCCTTGTCGACTGTTACACTCAATGGGTGCCGGCTGCCTTGGAAAGCTTCTAAGTTTGGTTTTCTTATGTGAACCTTATAATTATTCCAGGAAAAAAATAGTAGGGAACTTGATAGCAGATACAGGCTGCCCGAACCAGAGTCTGACTGTCCATATAGCTTCTCCATAGACTGAAGGTCTGTCCCTATACACACACATAAACTTGTCAGGGTACTGGATAGTCAGGGTGCTAGATTGTTTGGATGGTGGATTGTCAGGGTGCTGGATTGTCAGGGTGCTAGATAGTCAGGGTGCTGGATAGTCAGGGTGCTGGATAGTCAGGGTGCTGGATACTCAGGGTGCTGGATAGTCAGGGTGCTGGATTGTCAGGGTGCTGTACAGTCAGGGTGCTGTACAGTCAGGGTGCTGTACAGTCGGGGTGCTAGATAGTCAGGGTGCTGGACAGTCAGGGTGCTGGACAGTCAGGGTGCTGGATTGTCAGGGTCCTGGATTGTCAGGGTCCTGGATTGTCAGGGTGCTGGATTGTCAGGGTCCTGGATAGTAAGGGTACTGGATTGCCAGGGTGCTGGATAGTCAGGGTGCTGGATTGCCAGGGTGCTGGATAGTCAGGGTGCTGGATAGTCAGGGTGCTGGATAGTCAGGGTGCTGGATTGTCAGGGTGCTGGATAGTCAGGGTGCTGGATAGTCAGGGTGCTCGATTGTTTGGATGCTGTACAGTCAGGGTACTGGATAGTCAGGGTGCTGTATAGTCAGGGTACTGTACAGTCAGGGTGCTGTATAGTCAGGGTGCTGGATTGCCAGGGTGCTGTATAGTCACGGTGCTGGATAGTCAGGGTGCTGGATAGTCAGGGTGCTAGATTGTCAGGGTGCTGGATTGTCAGGGTGCTGGATAGTCAGGGTGCTGGATAGTCAGGGTGCTGGATAGTCAGGGTGCTGGATAGTTAGGGTGCTGGATAGTTAGGGTGCTGGATAGTCAGGGTACTGGATTGTCAGGGTGCTGTATAGTCAGGGTACTGGATAGTCAGGGTACTGGATAGTGAGGGTGCTGGGATGTCAGGGTGCTGGATTGTCAGGGTGCTAGATTGTTTGGATGGTGGATTGTCAGGGTGCTGGATTGTCAGGGTGCTAGATTGTTTGGATGGTGGATTGTCAGGGTGCTGGATAGTCAGGGTACTGAATTGCCAGGGTGCTGGATTGCCAAGGTGCTGGATTGTCAGGGTGCTGGAAAGTCAGAGTGCTGGATTGTTTGGATGCTGGATAGTCAGGGTGCTGGATTGTCAGGGTGCTGTATGGTCAGGGTGCTGTACGGTCAGGGTACTGGATAGTCCGGGTGCTGTACAGTCAGGGTGCTGTACAGTCAGGGTGTTGTACAGTCAGGGTGCTGTACAGTCAGGGTGCTGTACAGTCAGGGTGCTGGATAGTCAGGGTGCTGGATAGTCAGGGTGCTGGATTGTCAGGGTGCTGTACAGTCAGGGTGCTGTACAGTCAGGGTGCTGGATAGTCAGGGTGCTGGATAGTCAGGGTACTGGATAGTCAGGGTGCTGGATTGTCAGGGTGCTGTACAGTCAGGGTGCTGGATAGTCAGGGTGCTCTACAGTCAGGGTGCTAGATAGTCAGGGTGCTGGATTGTCAGGGTGCTGGAGAGTCAGGGTGCTGGAGAGTCAGGGTGCTGTACAGTCAGGGTGCTAGATAGTCAGGGTGCTGGATAGTCAGGGTGCTGGACAGTCAGGGTGCTGGACAGTCAGGGTGCTGGATAGTCAGGGTGCTGGATAGTCAGGGTGCTGGATAGTCAGGGTGCTGGATAGTCAGGATGCTGGATAGTCAGGATGCTGGATAGTCAGGATGCTGGATAGTCAGGATGCTGGATTGCCAGGGTGCTGGATAGTCAGGGTGCTGGGTTGTCAGGGTGCTGTATAGTCAGGGTACTGGATAGTGAGGGTGCTGGGATGTCAGGGTGCTGGATTGTCAGGGTGCTAGATTGTCAGGGTGCTAGATTGTTTGGATGGTGGATTGTCAAGGTGCTGGATAGTCAGGGTACTGAATTGCCAGGGTGCTGGATTGCCAAGGTGCTGGATTGTCAGGGTGCTGGATAGTCAGGGTGCTGAACTGTTTGGATGCTGGATAGTCAGGGTGCTGGATTGTCAGGGTGCTGTACGGTCAGGGTCAGGGTACTGGATAGTCAGGGTGCTGGATAGTCAGGGTGCTGTACAGTCAGGGTGCTGTACAGTCAGGGTGCTGTATAGTCAGGGTGCTGGATAGTCAGGGTGCTGGATTGTCAGGGTGCTGGATTGTCAGGGTGCTGGATTGTCAGGGTGCTGTACAGTCAGGGTGCTGGATAGTCAGGGTGCTGGATTGTCAGGGTGCTGGATTGTCAGGGTGCTGTACAGTCAGGGTGCTGGATAGTCAGGGTGCTGGATAGTCAGGGTGCTCTACAGTCAGGGTGCTGGATAGTCAGGGTGCTGGATAGTCAGGGTGCTGGACAGTCAGGGTGCTGGATTGTCAGGGTGCTGTATAGTCAGGGTGCTGTACGGTCAGGGTACTGGATAGTCAGGGTGCTGGATAGTCAGGGTGCTGGATAGTCAGGATGCTGGATAGTCAGGGTGCTGTACAGTCAGGGTGCTGTACAGTCAGGGTGCTGTATAGTCAGGGTGCTGGATTGTCAGGGTGCTGGATTGTCAGGGTGCTGTATAGTCAGGGTGCTGTATAGTCAGGGTGCTGGATTGTCAGGGTGCTGGATAGTCAGGGTGCTGGATAGTCAGGGTGCTGTACAGTCAGGGTACTGGATAGTCAGGGTGCTGGATAGTCAGGGTGCTGTACAGTCAGGGTACTGTACAGTCAGGGTGCTGGATTGTCAGGGTGCTGGGTAGTCAGGGTGCTGGGTAGTCAGGGTGCTGGATAGTCAGGGTGCTGGATAGTCAGGGTGCTGGATAGTCAGGATGCTGGATTGCCAGGGTGCTGGGTAGTCAGGGTGCTGGGTAGTCAGGGTGCTGGGTAGTCAGGGTGCTGAATAGTCAGGGTGCTGGATTGCCAGGGTGCTGGATAGTCAGGGTGCTGGATAGTCAGGGTGCTGGATAGTCAGGGTGCTGGATAGTCAGGGTGCTGGATTGTCAGGGTGCTGGATAGTCAGGGTGCTGGATTGTCAGGGTGCTGTATAGTCAGGGTGCTGGATTGTCAGGGTGCTGGATTGTCAGGGTGCTGGATTGTCAGGGTGCTGGGTAGTCAGGGTGCTGGATAGTCAGGGTGCTGGATTGTCAGGGTGCTGGATAGTCAGGGTGCTGGATTGTCAGGGTGCTGGATAGTCAGGGTGCTGGATAGTCAGGGTGCTGGATAGTCAGGGTGCTGGATTGTCAGGGTGTTGGATAGTCAGGGTGCTGGATTGTCAGGGTGCTGGATTGTCAGGGTGTTGGATAGTCAGGATGCTGGATTGTCAGGGTGCTGGATTGTCAGGGTGCTGGATTGTCAGGGTGTTGGATAGTCAGGATGCTGGATTGTCAGGGTGCTGGATTGTCAGGGTGTTGGATAGTCAGGATGCTGGATAGTCAGGGTGCTGGATTGTCAGGGTGTTGGATAGTCAGGATGCTGGATTGTCAGGGTGCTGGATTGTCAGGGTGCTGGATTGTCAGGGTGTTGGATAGTCAGGATGCTGGATTGTCAGGGTGCTGGATTGTCAGGGTGTTGGATTGTCAGGGTGCTGGATTGTCAGGGTGCTGGATTGTCAGGGTGTTGGATAGTCAGGATGCTGGATTGTCAGGGTGCTGGATTGTCAGGGTGTTGGATAGTCAGGATGCTGGATAGTCAGGGTACTTTCAATATAAATTGAGACGCACAGATTGACAAAACAATCAACAAATCTATTTGACCTTGAAACTTTCCAGAAATCAGTTGTTCTGAGAAGTTTCTCCATCAAGGGATCGGAGTGTGGAGGATGGAGATTCAGAAGTGGTGCATTAATACAGCCAGAAATGGATATCTGCTTTCCTGACATGCCATGAAAAATTGGCAAATATAATTCAGGAGCCGGGACATAATCTGCAGCTTCTGCGCCCTGTGGCATAATCTGTAACAAGGTCTCCATGTACCAAGTGCTATTTATAATACTGGCATATTACAATGTGATAGAGAGGCCTTTGTGCCCCAATCTGACCCCAGGACCTGAGTGCAACGTTTCTCTCTGTGCCTCTTATAGCTTTGCTTGTGTTTGGAGCTTTTCATAGGTGTGAAGGTCCATTGAATATTACAGGGTGCTAACCTAGTACGTGAGTACTGTAAAGACAACCACATTGGTTGCAGAAGAATAAATGGAGCAAAAAATCCCTGAATTTGGTGAGCACCTCCTACCTCATTGCCCCAAGCACTAGCGGACACAGAGTGAAAAGGGACCCTGTGCAAGAGCAATATACGTGCCCTTTGCAGCCCAAGAGCTCCTAAAAATGCTAAATTGCACCTGCTTTGGAGGTATAAATGGGCCCCCTTACCTCTTGGGCCCCTGTGCGGCTGCACAGGTTGCACCAATGATATGTCCGCCCCTGGCCCCAAGCGCCTTTTTCTTTTGACCTCTGTTTTTTGTTGGAAGGTCAGACCATTAAGACACAAGCTTAGACCCAAACCAAGACACCTGAGAAATACTACTGCCAGCAATGTACAGGGGATGGATACAAATATGTCAGCAAGCTGTTACTATTATTTACACACAGCTACATTTTATCCAACGGTGACGGTATCTGCAGCTACTATGTCACCGTAGGACTGTGTGAATGAATGTCTGGCGGTATTATTTAGGCAATATGTATCGCTGCTACGTGCTCACTGTATGTCGCTACTATGTAGGTTCCCTATGGCTGATTCCTATGGGTATTGTTGTATTGTTGTTTGGTACTATAGCGGAATTATTTAGGGACAGTAAGAACACACTGTATGATAGTATTATATGAACACCATGATACCGTTATTTGATATGGACATACTCTCATTGTTGTTTTTCAGTGGTTTGTTGCACTGTTTGGTATTGGACTCCTTATGGTATTCAGTATATTATATGCAGTAGGTTTATATGGCTGCTGTAATCTGCCGTTGTTTCACTCTATATGTTAGTGTTATACAGTCACTGAAATCATTATTTCACTCTGTATGGTGGTATTATTTATTATCACTTTTACACAGAGACGTTGTTGTATTGCACACATTGTGGTGCGCACCATCATTTACTGGGCATTCATTGTAGTATTACTTGGATAATGTGCTACTTTATGACATTACATGGTAGATTTATGTAAGCATAGTATAACAATTTTTAGACAGCACTGTATGGCGACTTTATAGCGGAACTGAATAGTATTGTAGCTTGGTGGTAATGGCGATGTTTTAGGGTACCATAATAAAGGTACAGTACTACTGCATGAGGCCATATTATATGCGTATTCTTGGATAGTATTATTTTATCGGTATTGTAGCAATATTATTTTTTGCTTCCTGAATAATAAATGGTGTCTTGCACAGATTTTTATCCAGCCGTGCTTATTTGGAAAGAGTTAAGCTGTGCGTGGTGTGAGCTCTTCAGGACAGTGCCTCTTCTCAGCTGTATAGCGGTATTCTAGGTGCTGCTGTTCCTCCAAGTTTGTGCATCATTTATGTATATTTTTGTACCTTATGAATAAATCTATACATTTCTATACATTTTACTGCTTTTTTGAGAAAAACATTGATGTTGTATAATGGAATGAGAAGCCATAGAAGAGTAAAGGCGGGATTCAGTGATCATCGTGGAACACAAAACCTACAGTCTCAGTCTCAGACATTCATTTGCAATGCAGGTGATATTGTTCTCTGTTATCAGCCATTTCAAAGAGACGCTGACTGCTCTCCCCCATAATCTCTGCATTATCTCACTATTTCTATAATTATATTTCTATAATTATATTTCTATAATTATAAATATTAAATATAAATATTATAAATATTATAAATATTAAAAATACTATTATATAATATTATATAATAAATAATACTAATAATTAATAAATAATAAAGAATTATTATATAATAAATAATAATATTATTATATTGTATATTTAAATATTATGATATAAATATTAAATATTTATAAATATTATAAATATTGATATGTATAAATATTAAATATTTATAAATATTATAAATATTAAATAAATATTATAAATATTAAATTATAAATATTTCTATAATTATATTTCTATAAGAGTTTACTTATAGGGCGTTGTAACACAGAAGCTCGCCCCTCTAATTGTCAGCTCCTCTCTCAAGCCGTCATTGCTCCATTCTTTGCTATGGTTTCAGCACGATACAATAAATTCCAGATAAGCCTGTAAATGTGTTTTCTCATTTTTATCACTACAGTAATCCTCCAATTATAGTCCAGTATCTCCATTGGGATACCTTCCAGCCCACTGTGAAGAGGAGCCACGTACGGGATTTACTTCAGTCTGTGGAGGCCAGTGGGAGTTGGATTGCAGACATATTGGATATTATCATTGTTTCCACTAGTGACAGAAATAAGATGTATCCGATGGCTCTCACCATTTTAACACGCGACGTATTGATAGGTCACATATTGTGATGTTTCCACATGGAAATGCAATCTTTACAATATTAAAGGGATGTATATTTAATGTCATTAAAGGGATTTGCAATGACCCCAATCTGCTATGACCACAAATACAGTGGTGTGAAAAAGTGTTTGTCCCTTTCTGGTTTCTTATTCTTTTGCAGGTTTGTCACACTTAAATGTTTCGGGTCACAAAACAAATTTAAATATTTGACAAAGATAACACAAGTAAACACAAAATGCAGTTTTTAAATGAAGGTCTTTATTATCAAGGGAAAAAGAAATCCAAACCTACAGGGCCCTGTGTGAAAAAGTGACTGCCCCCTAAACCTAATAACTGGTTGGGCCTTTAGCAGCAACAACAGCAATCAAGCGTTTGCTATAACTGGCAATGAGTCTTTTATAATCACCACCATATTTTACTGTTGGTATGATGTTCCCTTTCTGAAATGCTGTGTTACTTCTACGCCAGATGTAATGGGACATACACCTTCCAAAAAGTT
This sequence comes from Phyllobates terribilis, assembly GCF_046119375.1. Classification (NCBI taxonomy): domain Eukaryota; kingdom Metazoa; phylum Chordata; class Amphibia; order Anura; family Dendrobatidae; genus Phyllobates; species Phyllobates terribilis. The sequence goes on along the minus strand of NW_027362765.1, from coordinate 371,444,702 downwards.
CACCTTTTGTCTCGTCAGTCCACAGTATTCTAAAGTCTTGGCGATCATCAAGATGTTTTCTTGCAAAACTTAGATGAGCCTTTATGTTCTTTTTGCTCAGCAGTGGTTCTCGTCTTGGATCTCTGCCATGCATGCCATTTGTGCCCAATCTCTTTCTTATGGTGAAGTCATGAACACTGACCTTCACTGAGGCAAGTTAGGCGTGCAGTTCTTTGGATGTTTTTGTGGGGTCTTTTGTGACTTCTTGGATGAGTCGTTGCTGCGCTCTTGGGGTAATTTTGGTCGGCCGGCCACTCCTGGGAAAATTCACCACTGTTCCATGTTTTCACCATTAGTGGATAATGGCTCTCACTGTGGTTTGCTGGAGTCCCAAAGCTTTAGAAATTACTCTATAACTTTTCCCAAACTGATAGATCTCAATTACTTTGTTTCTCATTTGTTCCTGAACTTCTTTGGATCGCAGCATGATGTCTAGCTTTTGGGAATCTTTTGGTCTACTTCACTTCAGTCAGGCAGGTCCTATATAAGTGATTTCTTGGTTGAGAACAGGTGTTGCAGTAATCAGGCCTGTGTGTGGCTAGGGAAATTGAATTCAGCTTCCCAAAGATGTGATAAACCACAGTTAATTTATGTTTTAGCGGGGGCAATCACTTTTTCACACAGGGCCCTGTAGGTTTGGATTTCTTTTTTTCCCTTAATAATGAAGACCTTCATTTAAAAACTGCATTTCGTGTTATCTTTCTCCAATGTTTAAATTTGTTTTGTAATCTGAAACATTTAAGTGTGACAAACATGCAAAAGAATAAGAAGTCAGGAAGGGGGCAAACACTTTTTCACATCACTGTAGCAAAGTTGTGCGGCACTGAGAAAACACAGAGCTGCTTGGTCTATCGCTGTTTTATGTGGCCACATTGGTGGCCACTGAGTGTAATTCAGTCGTGATGAGCGAATCTGTTAAAAATTCTAAATTTAAATTGAATTAAAGGGTTAATTCTGCACCACCAATGGTACTCACCTGGTTTGGTTGTGAACCGCAACCACTGATAAGTTTAAGGCTGCTGCGTACCCACAATTGATATTAACTATAAAATGGAATGGACGGGTTAATTCTACACCTCCAGTAGATCAAAGATGGAAGATAAATGGTATCCAGAAATGCGGTTTATTTGTCAGCGCATTTCGAGGTTCAAAACTTCTTCATCAGGACAAACCACAAAGACGTATTTTGTCCCGATGAAGAAGTTTTGAACTTCGAATGCTAGGTGAGCGCCATTGCCTTAGGTCTCCCCACTTTTACTCGGATAAAACCCTACTGCGCTTATTGTTATTTCAGTTTTCTTCACCTGAAATTCTAAATTTGTGATATTTGAGAATGAAATTTCATACACATTGAATACTAAATATATGTAAAAAAAAAACAAAAAACATACTTACACGGCCCTCACCTCCCCTACCACAAAGTCCTGCCCCAGTCTAATCCCGTTCCTTCACCTGTCCGGTCTGGTTGCGGTCTTCGGCATCTTCCAGTGCCTTTTTCAGTGCCCAGCAATGTCTCCTGCGCAGTCTCATAATGTCAGTGCCGAAGATGGCACCGTAAAGGGCACACCTGTGACAGCACCCAAGAATACAGGTGAGAGCCAGGTGAATATTCATTTTTTTTTTACATTTCTTTTAACTCCTTTCTGTGCGTTCTAGCCGCTATTTTGTTGAATCCGTGCAAATCTCAATGCAAAATAAAATAGATTCTGGCAAATCTGAATATTTTTGTGAAATCTGAGGCAAATTCGAAGTGGATTTGCTCATCTCTACCACCCGGGAGTCTGCCGAAGCCTACAGGAGATAAAGTATCTGCTCAGCTACCTCTCGACTGCCCACCTCATCAGCACATCCTAGTAATAGCTCATCTTCGTCTTTGCTGAGACATCGCCTTTAATGAAACATCCCTTATTTGTGTGCCTGCTATTTATTTTGATGTCAAGGTTATCTCTCTCTGTTATCAGGCAGATTTGGAATACGGACTTTGATCATTAAGGCTCTGTCTTCAGCTCTGGGATTCTGTACTCTGTTTGATGTTGTGGCTTGATAGATGTATCACAATGTTGCAGTTGCCCAGAACTGACCCATCCATTGTTAGCAGCGAGAAGGCGCCTTGGATGGAGGAAACGATACATTGATAAATATGGTGCACATTATAGGACGTATTTTCTACCATGTTTCTGTTGCGACAAGATTGATACATGAGATAATGTGAATATGTTGCCTTGGGACTTGCACTTATGTCCCCAGGTCCAAAAGCCTTGGTGTCTTATGTTGTAAGTACTAATGGACCTGTCACTAAAGCAGACATCTCAACACAAGAAAATGTAAAATACTAAAGCAATTTAAAGGCACTTTAGGTGCCACCAGGTTTTGGCACCTAATCTGTAGAAGCAGAGACCCTGATTCCAGTTGATGTGTCATTTAAGGGGCGGCTTGCTATAGTTTTGATAAAAGAACTTTTATTATCAGGAGATTATCGCTAGAGGACTAGTAAATCTGCCGCCATGTAGTCCTGCACCCCACCACTGATAGGCATTTTTCTGCCTATGCACAGTGTACACATAAAGCGGCCAATCAGCGAAGTGGGAGGGGTTATACATAGCTCAGCATTTAGAGAACTGCTAGATCTGCTGCAGAGAAAACAGAGATTTTATCAAAACTGCAGCAAGAAGCCCAGTAAGTGACACATCACTGGAATCAGGGTCTCTGCCCCTACATCGTGTTGCTCTCAGAAGGGGGAGCAGAAACTTGGAGATAGATACCCTTTATTAATGCTGCTCCTGAAGGCCAAATTAGGGGGGCAAAAGAAAGTGTATGCTAAAGGCAAATCGTTCTCTCCTTTTCCAGTTGATTAGGTAAATGGGATCAACCATCCAGTTCTAAAAGTAACGTGGAGCCTGACATGTGATCCCTCTCAGCCAATCAGCCCAGGGGGAATCCCAGGTTTGCTGTTAAAGACTTGTCCTCACAGATCCACTAAGGGGCTGTTAAATAAATCCACTTGAATTGTTGCCGCCATAACAGATCGTCTCTTCTACTAATCATCAACAACAAAGAATCTGATCTGTTACAGCTTTGTTATGCCTGGTGCAGGGCCTGAGGTCCGACACCATCCTCTCCCTGTGACTCCTGCTCGTCGCCCACAGTGATCCTGCATATATATGAGGTGGAGGCTTGCAAACACCGTGTGTGGGCTAAAGAAGCAACCCCAGGCTTCCTGTATGACTGTGCATGAGAATAAGGGCTCATAGGCTTTCTCTATGAGCGGGCAAGAAAGCAGGACTCCTAGGCTTTATGATCGGGCAGGGAGGCAGGACTCCTAGGCTTTATGAGCGGGCAGGGAGGCAGGACTCCTAGGCATTATGCGTGGGAAGGGAGGCAGTACTCCTAGGCTTTATGAGCGGGCAGGGAGGAAGGACTCCTAGACTTTATGAGTGGGCAGGGAGGAAGGACTCCTTGGCTTTATGAGCAGCCAGGGAGGCAGGACTCCTAGGTGTTATGAGTGGGCAGGGAGGCAGGACTCCTAGGCTTTATGAGCGGGCAGAGAGGCAGGACTCCTAGGCGTTATGAGCGGGCAGGGAGGAAGGACTCCTAGGCTTTATGAGTGGGCAGGGAGGCAGGACTCCTAGGCTTTATGAGCGGGCAGAGAGGCAGGACTCCTAGGCGTTATGAGTGGGCAGGGAGGCAGGACTCCTAGGCTTTATGAGCAGCCAGGGAGGCAGGACTCCTAGGCTTTATGAGTGGGCAGGGAGGCAGTACTCCTAGGCTTTATGAGCGGGCAGGGAGGAAGGACTCCTAGGCTTTATGAGCGGGCAGAGAGGCAGGACTCCTAGGCTTTATGAGCGGGCAGAGAGGCAGGACTCCTAGGCTTTATGAGTGGGCAGGGAGGCAGGACTCCTAGGCTTTATGAGCGGGCAGAGAGGCAGGACTCCTAGGCGTTATGAGTGGGCAGGGAGGCGGGACTCCTAGGTTTTATGAGTGGGCAGGGAGGCAGTACTCCTAGGCTTTATAAACGGGCAGGGAGGAAGGACTCCTTGGCTTTATGAGCAGCCAGGGATGCAGGACTCCTAAGCTTTATGAGCGGGCAGGGAGGAAGGACTCCTAGGCTTTATGAGTGGGCAGGGAGACAGGACTCCTAGGCTTTATGAGCGGGCAGGGAGGAAGGACTCCTTGGCTTTATGAGTGGGCAGGGAGACAGGACTCCTAGGCTTTATGAGTGGGCAGGGAGACAGGACTCCTAGGCTTTATGAGCGGGCAGGGAGGAAGGACTCCTAGGCTTTATGAGTGGGCAGGGAGACAGGACTCCTAGGCTTTATGAGTGGGCAGGGAGACAGGACTCCTAGGCTTTATGAGCGGGCAGGGAGGAAGGACTCCTTGGCTTTATGAGCAGCCAGGGAGGCAGGACTCCTAGGCTTTATGAGCGGGCAGGGAGGAAGGACTCCTTGGCTTTATGAGCGGGCAGGGAGGAAGGACTCCTAGCCTTTATGAGTGGGCAGGGAGGCAGGACTCCTAGGCTTTATGAGTGGGCACTGAGGCAGGACTCCTAGGCTTTATGAGCGGGCAGGGAGGAAGGACTCCTAGCCTTTATGAGTGGGCAGGGAGGCAGGACTCCTAGGCTTTATGGGCGGGCAGGGAGGCAGGACTCCTAGGCTTTATGAGCAGCCAGGGAGGCAGGACTCCTAGGTTTTATGAGCAGCCAGGGAGGCAGGACTCCTAGGCGTTATGCATGGGAAGGGAGGCAGTACTCCTAGGCTTTATGAGCAGCCAGGGAGGCAGGACTCCTAGGCGTTATGAGTGGGAAGGTAGGCAGTACTCCTAGGCTTTATGATCGGGCACAGAGGCAGGACTTATAGGCTTTATTAGCGGGCAGAGAGGCAGGACTCCTAGGCTCTATGAGCGAACAAGGAGGCAGGACTCCTAGGTTTTATGAGCAGCCAGGGAGGCAGGACTTCTAGGCATTATGCGTGGGAAGGGAGGCAGTACTCCTAGGCTTTATGAGTGGGCAGGGAGGCAGGACTCCTTGGCTTTATGAGCAGCCAGGGAGGCAGGACTCCTAGGCGTTATGAGTGGGAAGGGAGGCAGGATTCCTAGGCTTTATGAGCGGGCAGGGAGGCAGGACTCCTAGGCTTTATGAGTGGGCAGGGAGGCAGGACTCCTAGGCTTTATGAGCAGGCAGGGAGGCAAGACTTCTAGGCTTTATGAGCAGCCAGGGAGGCAGGACTCCTAGGCGTTATGAGTGGGAAGGGAGGCAGTACTCCTAGGCTTTATGAGCGGGCAGGGAGGCAGGACTCCTAGGCTTTATAAGTGGGAAGGGAGGCAGTACTCCTAGGCTTTATGAGTGGGCAGGGAGGCAGGACTCCTAGGCTTTATGAGCGGGCAGGGAGGCAGTACTCATAGGCTTTATGATCGCGCAGGGAGGCAGGACTCCTAGGCTTTATGAGTGGGAAGGGAGGCAGTACTCCTAGGCTTTATGAGTGGGCAGGGAGGCAGGACTCCTAGGCTTTATAAGTGGGAAGGGAGGCAGTACTCCTAGGCTTTATGAGTGGGCAGGGAGGCAGGACTCCTAGGCTTTATGAGCGGGCAGGGAGGCAGTACTCCTAGGCTTTATGAGTGGGCAGGGAGGCAGGACTCCTAGGCTTTATGAGCGGGCAGGGAGGCAGGACTCCTAGGCTTTATGAGTGGGCAGGGAGGCAGGACTCCTAGGCTTTATGAGTGGGCAGGGAGGCAGGACTCCTAGGTTTTTTGAGCGGGCAGGGACGAAGGACTCCTAGGCTTTATGAGTGGGAAGGGAGGCAGCACTCCTAGGCTTTATGAGCGGGCAGGGAGGCAGGACTCCTAGGCTTTATGAGTGGGCAGGGAGGCAGGACTCCTAGGCTTTATGAGTGGGAAGGGAGGCAGTACTCCTAGGCTTTATGAGTGGGCAGGGAGGCAGGACTCCTAGGCTTTATGAGCGGGCAGGGAGGCAGTACTCATAGGCTTTATGATCGCGCAGGGAGGCAGGACTCCTAGGCTTTATGAGTGGGAAGGGAGGCAGTACTCCTAGGCTTTATGAGTGGGCAGGGAGGCAGGACTCCTAGGCTTTATAAGTGGGAAGGGAGGCAGTACTCCTAGGCTTTATGAGTGGGCAGGGAGGCAGGACTCCTAGGCTTTATGAGCGGGCAGGGAGGCAGTACTCCTAGGCTTTATGAGTGGGCAGGGAGGCAGGACTCCTAGGCTTTATGAGCGGGCAGGGAGGCAGGACTCCTAGGCTTTATGAGTGGGCAGGGAGGCAGGACTCCTAGGCTTTATGAGTGGGCAGGGAGGCAGGACTCCTAGGTTTTTTGAGCGGGCAGGGACGAAGGACTCCTAGGCTTTATGAGTGGGAAGGGAGGCAGCACTCCTAGGCTTTATGAGCGGGCAGGGAGGCAGGACTCCTAGGCTTTATGAGTGGGCAGGGAGGCAGGACTCCTAGGCTTTATGAGTGGGAAGGGAGGCAGTACTCCTAGGCTTTATGGGTGGGCAGGGAGGCAGGACTCCTAGGCTTTATGAGTGGGCAGGGAGGCAGGACTCCTAGGCTTTATGAGTGGGTAGGGAGGCAGGACTCCTAGGCTTTATGAGTGGGCAGAGAGGCAGGACTCCTAGGCTTTATGAGTGGGCAGGGAGGCACGACTCCTAGGCTTTATGAGTGGGCAGGGAGGCAGGACTCCTAGGTTTTATGAGCGGGCAGGGAGGCAGGACTCCTAGGCTTTATGAGTGGGAAGGGAGGCAGTACTCCTAGGCTTTATGATCGGGCAGGGAGGCAGGACTCCTAGGCTCTATGAGCGAACAATGAGGCAGGACTGCTAGGCTTTATGAGCGGGCAGGGAGGCAGGACTCCTAGGCTTTATGAGTGGGCAGGGAGGCAGGACTACTAGGCTTTATGAGTGGGCAGGGAGGCAGGACTCCTAGGCTTTATGAGTGGGCAGGGAGGCAGGACTTCTCGGCTTTATGAGTGGGAAGGGAGGCAGGACTCCTAGGCTTTATGAGCGGGCAGGGAGGCAGGACTCCTAGGCTTTATGAGTGGGCAGGGAGGCAGGACTCCTAGGCTTTATGAGTGGGAAGAGAGGCAGTACTCCTAGGCTTTATGAGCGGGCAGGGAGGCAGGACTCCTAGGCTTTATGATCGGGCAGGGAGGCAGGACTCCTAGGATCTATGAGCGAACAAGGAGGCAGGACTCCTATGCTTTATGATCGGGTAGGGAGGGAGTACTCATAGGCTTTATGATCGGGCAGGGAGGCAGGACTACTAGGCTCTATGAGCGAACAAGGAGGCAGGACTACTAGGCTTTATGAGCAGGCAGGGAGGCAGGACTCCTAGGCTTTATGAGCAGGCAGGGAGGCAGGACTCCTAGGCTTTATGAGCAGGCAGGGAGGCAGGACTCCTAGGCTTTATGAGCAGGCAGGGAGGCAGGACTCCTAGGCTTTATGAGCAGGCAGGGAGGCAGGACTCCTAGGCTTTATGAGTGGGCAGGGAGGCAGGACTCCTAGCCCTTATGAGTGGGCAGGGAGGCAGGACTCACAGCCTTTCCGTATCAGTGGCTGTAGAAAGCAGGGTTTACAGGGTTTCTTTTTGAGTGGGTGAGATAGGCAGGACTTAATGAGTCCTTACAGCAGTTAAACAGCTTTTAATATGTAAATTCTGAATCATGTCGCGGACAACTACACATTCCTGATAAAGCCCTCCGATATCAGATCAGAAAGATCCAGTTAAAACTTCACAATTTGATATTTTGCATTTAAGTTGATATAAAATGTAATGAAAACTCACCCAGCATTTCATGTAAATTTAAACTTTTGGTCAAAATATTTTGTAGTATTACATTTTATAAGGATGTGATTGTTTTTCTGTACAAGTGAATGTAATGTGTCAGATGTATCAGTCACTGCATGTGGGTATAATGTATAGATTTATACTTGTGTGTTACGTTCTGTTCATCTTCTCTGTGTTACTGTATAGAACAGTCTATGTCTATCTGTGCTCTCTCTCTCTATAGCTTTCCAATGTTTGTCTCTGTCTTTATCTTACCCCCTCCCTTCCTATTACGCTCCTTTATGGCCCTTAAAAGTTTTGTGCCACATTTGGTAGTTATCCCCTATTCATAACATCTTCATAATATCCTGATCGCTGAAGGGCCAACCACTGGGACCCCCACTAATCCCAAGGAAGTTGAGGTTGGACATGCTCTATGGGACTGCTAGATATCTTAAGAGCCTCCTTCTTGGGATCCCATTAGTTGGACCCTCAACAATTAGAAAGCTATCCGACATCTAAAGGAAAGAGGATAACTTCCAAACTTGGCACAAACCATCTAAGGTCTTTCTCTCCCTCCTCTTATGTCTTTTATTTCCACTCTTCGTAACAATCCAAAACAACGAACTTTAAATAATCTTCTACAGCGCCTTGAAAAAGTCTTCACACCCTGTGAACTTTTCCACATTTTTTTCACGTTACACCCTCAAACGTAAAAGTATTTTATTGGGATTTTATGTGATACCAACACAAAGTAGAAAGTATTTGTAAAATATTAAGGAAATGATACAGGGTTTTCTAAATATTTATAGAAACCTGAATATTGTTCCTTGCATTTGTATTCATCCCTCCTGAGTCAGTACTTTGTAGGACCACCTTTCGCTACAATTTCTGCTGTAGTCTTTTGGGGTCTGTCTCTATCAGCTTTGCACATCTAGAGGTGACATTTTGCCCGTCTTCTTTGCACAATCGCTCTCGCTCAGTGAGATTGTATGGAGATGTCTGTGATCAGCAATTTTCACATCTTGCCACAGATTCTCATTGGTTTTAGGTCTGGACTGTGACTGGGTCTTTCACACACACAAAAATATGCTCTGATCTAAACCCTCCATTGTAGCTCTGGCAGGATGTTTAGGGTAGTTGTCCTGCTGGAAGGTCAACTTATGCCCCCGTCTCAAGTCTTTTGCAGCCACTAACAGGTTTTCCTCCAGGATTGTCCTGTATTTAGCTCAATTCATCTCCCCATCAACTCTGACCAGCTTCCTTGCCTTTGCTGAAGAAAGGCCTCCCCACAGCCCGATGCAGCCACCACCATGTGTGACGGTGGGGATGGTGTTCTCAGGGCGATGTGCAGTTTTAGTTTTCCACCACACATAGAATTTTGCATTTAGCTCAAAAAGTTCTACTTTGGTCTCATCTGAGTAGATCACCTTCCTCCACATTCTCACTGTGTCCCCTACATGGCTTTTTGCAAACTGCAAACGGGATTTCTTATGGCTTGCTTTCAAAAATGTCTTTCTTTTTGCTGTTCTTTTGTAAAGGCCAGATTTGTGGAGTATACGACTAATAGTTGTCCTGAGGACGGATTCTCCCGCCTGAGTGGTAGATATTTGCTGCTCCTCCGGTGACCATCGGCCTCTTGGCAGCTTCTATAATTAGTGCTCTCCTTGCTTGGGATGTCAGTTTAGGTGGACGACCATGTCTTGGGAGGTTTGCCATTGTGCCATACTCCTTCCATTTTTGGATGATGGATTGAACAGTGCTCCGTTAGATGTTCAGAGATTGGGCTATTATTTTAATAACCTAAGGATGTGATCAATACCATGGATGGCAGGAAGAACAAACAAATCAATCTTGGAACAAATCAAGCCAGACATGTCATTGGAAGCAAAGATCACAAAGCTACCACTTGCCTACATTGGACATATCATACAAAGAGAGCAATCACTGGAGAAGGACATCATGGTCGGAATAATAAAAGGAACTAGGCTTAGAGGAAGACCAGCAAACCGATGGCTTGATACAATTAAAATAATGACGGAAAAGGTGGACCCTGGTGGACGTATCTAGGCTTGCACAAGATCGATTATCCTATAGAGCTTTCAACCATGAAGCCGCCATGACTCGAGATCGAGCCAAAGGCCATTAAATAAATAAACCCTGCTTTACTCTTCTCCACAACTTTATCCCTGACCTGTCTGGTGTGCTCCTTCATTTTCATGATGCTGTTTGATCCCTAATGTTCTCAAATCTCTGAGGCCTTCACAGAACAGCTGTAGTTATACTGAGAAGAAATTACACCCAGGTGAACTCAAGCTACTAATTATGTAACTTCCTTTACACTTCATAAATACTCGCTACTTAGTGTTGGTTTCACATAAAATCCCAATAAAATGCATTTAAGCTTGTGGGTGTAACGTGAAAAAATGTGGAAAAGTTAATGAAGAATGAATACTTTTTCAAGGCACTGTATATACCCAACTTTCTTTCTATCCCCAAATTTCTTTTTCTTTCTATCTCTTTATCTCTACCTTTCTATCTCTTATATTTATCTCTCTCATATCTATCTAAATTCCAGACGAGAGGCAGCACTCCAGTTCTTGTGCAAAAAAAACGGACTTTATTTGCTCATGTAAGCAGCAACTTTTCAGCCCAAAATAGTTGGGCCTTTTATCTATCTATTATCTATCTATATATCTATCTACTTCATATCTATCTCTCCTTTCTCTCACCCCGCTCTCTCACTCTTCCTCTTTCTCGTTCTTCCTCTCTTGTCCATCGTCTTCTCGGTCTTTCTCACATTTGCTTTGTCTGGTTCTTTGTTGCCTCTCATGTGACTGTTCTCCCTCTCTCTCAGACACGAACAGACTTTTCCTGGGACGGAATTAATGTGAGTCCAGCATTAACCCTGCCTATCTCTTCTCTCTGTAGCTCTGCACTCACTGTCTCACATATCTCTGCACTCACTGTCTCAAATATCTCTGCACTCACTGTCTCACGTTGCTTTACTTTCCACAAGCATCTTTACATTAGAAGGAACCTATAATTTGTTTCACACTGCCCAAAACGTGGGTAGCATGAATCTGATACTGGCTGCACGATTGCAAAAATATACTTTAAAGACCCCGTGGCTGGGGACCATAGGCAGAGAGTAGACAAGTCCAGCGCTGCCCCCAGTTGGCTTTTCCCAGTGCTGCTCCGGGTGACTGACAGGTCACTCACTATGGTAAAGACCTGTCAATCACTGTAGCAGCATTGTGAAGAAGCACCCCCGGGAGAGGTGCCAGACTGTTCCTGGCTCCAGTCATGGTCTCCAGCTGGATCTTTAACCTCTTCAACACCAAGCGATTTTCACTTTTTTGTTTTATTCTTCTCTTCTTCCAAGAGCCATAACTTTTTTATTTTTCCTTCAATAGGAGGGCTTTTTTTTTTTTGCAGGACAAATTGTACTATTCAATGACACCATTGATTTTATCACGTAGCGTACTGGAAAACGAGAAAAAAAAATTCAAAGTGCAGTGAAATTGCAAAAAAAAGTACAATTCCACAATTGTTTTTTGAATTTTTTATTTACCATGTTCATTATATGGTAAAACTGACCTGGCAATATGATTCTCCAGGTCAGTACAAGTACGCGGACACCAAACATGTAGAGATTCTTTTTAGATTTAAGTGGTGAAAAAATTTCGGAAATTTGTATGAAAAAAAGTTTTTGTGTTTGTCACCATTTTTCGAGACTCGTAGAGTCTCCATTTTTGGGGTCTGGGGCTGTTGTGTGAGGGCTTATTTTTTGTGCCCTGAGCTGTCGTTTTTATTGGATACAATGTTTTGATCACCTTTTATTGCATTTTATTGCAATGTTGCAGCGACCAAAAAACGTAGTTTTGGGAATTGATTTTTTTTTTCATTACGCCGTTTACCAATTGGATTAATTTATTTTATATTTTGATAGACCGGACGTTTCTGAATGGAGCGATATCAAATATGCATATTTTTTAAAATTGTTTTATTTTTAATGGGGAAACGGGGTGATTTGAACTTTTTTGTTTTTTTATTTTTTAAAACTTTTTTTTAAAACTTTTTTTTTTTTACTTTTTACTTTATTTAATAATAGGCTTGAAGCTGATCATCTGATCACCTGTGCTATAGCCCTGCTATGTATAACAAAAATCACAATCTCCTATGAATGTCGGCCACAGACCGGCGTTCACAGGAAGCTTGTGATGACAAGCACGGGGACTCTTAGCTGTCATGAGAACCCATTGGCGCCCCACGATCACATGACAGGGGCACAGATGGGTGGGATTTGTGACATGCCTCAAAGGCAGATGATAACGTAAATATACGTCATTGGTCGTGAAAGGGTTAAACTATGTATTCTCTGCATTGCCGAGCGTTTCACAGGGCTATATAGCTGGTTGCAATCATGCAGCCAGGATCTGATTCAGGCTACCCATGGTTTGGGCTACATGACTCAGATGACAGGTTCCCTTTAACACTCCCATCTCCAAAGTATGTAAGGAGATTGCTTAGTCAGACATATTAGTAGTAAAATCTTTACCTACTTTTTTACGAACGTCTGATAATCCAAAACGTCTGACTATCAGACCCAACAGGCCCCATTAATGCCAGATTAAAGGAATGTTACCATATTGATGCCACTGCAGGGACAGTATTTCGGCCACAGCTATAATATACCTGTCCATGAGTTGTGTCTGGCATCATATTTCCCGACCAGTGACGTGAATAGAGGCTGACCTACAACCTATGGACAGCGGTGGTCCTGTTTTTGGAAGTCATATTTGCCTAATGTTATACAATCCAATGAAGTCCACACTTGCACTTTTTCTACATCCATTTTTGGTGGATTTTCCATATCTCTAAAGGCAGCAAAAATGTTAAAAGCTTGCTGATGGTTTCCCGAGTAGTCACAGGAATAAAAAACATAAATAACATTTTTTTTTATTTATAATGATGACTTGATAGGTAAGAACACTTCTGAACTTCTTTCTCTTCTAATCACTATGTCTAAAATATACAAATCAATTTTTTTTTTTAGTTAAAGGGGTTCTCCGAGACTTTGATAATGATGTTTTATCCTCAGTATTAAATATTAAATTGGTGGGGATGCAACTTACTGAGCCCCAACCAATCAGCTGTCCTGTGCCTGTAATTAATCCAAATCACTTTCGTGAAGCTGCAGTACCAAGTATAGCCACTACAAAATGTTTGGTGCTGCACCTGATATTGCAGCTCAGTCCCATTCACTTCAATAACACAGAAGTGCAGAGAACTGCAGTACCAAAAATAACCACTACAAAACTCATGGCGCTGTGATTGGTAAATTATATATATAGAACACCAAAGCCACTTCAATCAGCGGATTGTGGTTGTGTCAGAAGGTGGAATACCTAAAGGTAATCCAATTTTTCCCCCACTTTTGTGAACTGTTCTATTGCCCTTTTAAGGACCATCAATATCTAAGTCGCGAAAAACCCCTTTAAGCTGGACATGTGCAGTGTTTCTTAAGATTCAAGGCAGATTTAACATGGCATAAATGTCTGATTTGCTGGTATTTCCAGTGATCACCAGAATGGGGGTGCTAGTCCTCCTTCCAGGTAAAAAGTTGACATCTCTCCTTCCAGTGATCTCTATAGGAGATAATGAAGCAGCCAAGTCCAAGTTGGAAACCCACCCAACTGAGATACCAAAAAATGTCTCCAAAAGTAACACCTTCTTGGTGAATTTTAAGAGAATCCGCACCATGTCCGGCCACCATTAGCGTACCTCTCACCGTCCCCCCACTGGCTCACACTCTCTTTTTTGCACATTTTATCACTTTCTCTCTTTCACTGTCACAGCGAGATTACATCGTCACTCAACGACCTCTGTATCCACCTCTCTTGGCTCCGAGCAGAACCTGTCTCATGTCTGTCCGTCTCTCGATCCTGTCCTGTCTCTCTATCTTTATAGTCTTCTAGTCTATCTCGTTCCTTGAAGGATTATTTCCTCTCTCTCTCTTATGATCTGTCTGTTAGCTATCAATGGAAGACACAACCTCGATCCTTCCTCGGTTGAAGAGACATTCCAATGCGTATGGAATTGGTGCTCTCGCCAAATCCTCTGTCAAAGGTACTGGACATTCAGTGATGATCTCCACCCGGACCCGGACCTGGGCCGACCGTCTGTCTCCACCATGAAGTCACAATAATAACCCTCTTCTCTTTCATTGCAGGTATCTCTCGAACGATGAAGGATCATGTGACCAAACCTACAGCAATTGGTTCAGGACGTGTTGCTCATATGTTAGAATGGCAAACTTGGGGTCAGCCACCGCCTCCGACCACTAAATGCACTCAGTTGGACAGCGACGCTTACTCTGACTTGAGTGATGGAGAGAAGGAGGCGAGGTTCCTGGCCGGTGCGTATGGTATCCATTATACTAATGTAATGCCAAAAACAAAACTCTAACATGGAAGCTTTCTTCTGGAAACAGCGCCAATCCTGTGTACTGGTTGTTTCTGGTACTGCAATACCACACACAACCTGTGTACAGTTTCTGGTAGAAATCAGCTGTTTTTCTAGTTCTGGATATCCTCTTGATGTCCTGAATTAACTACTGATTGGAGCTTAGAATAGTATTATGTGGTTTTCTGCTGTGATAGTGCCCAGTTCTTTTGCTCCCATGTGAGATGGTCGCCGCCTAAGGTGCTTGGTAGCTGCATACTCTCTGATCCCCAGTGAGAACACATGTACTCTTGACGGAGCTGAGTATGAATCAATATGGGGAACGTAGAGAGGTTCTGGAAATCCAGTGTGATCTAGTGTTAGTCCAGGTATTGTTTATGCATCCCGGCACGTACGTACAGACACGCCATACTCCGCTTTCTGTGGTAGTACTGTAGACAGTGAATGAAGCTGAGGTTGAGTTTCCATACCACCGCTCCATTCAAAACCATCCTCAGGATCACTGGGGATCCCAGTGGTCAGATCAGTAAGTTCTAACCATTTCTACGGATAAGGAATAACTTTCATTCTTGGAATACCCCTTTAAATATGATACCGACCTAATGCGAAAAGTTGTGACATATTTGGGTTCAACATTGAGTACAATAGGGTAAGTTTATGAAAAAAAAGGTCTAAAAGTAAAATTAGCATTTTTGTCCATAGCAACTAATTAGAAAATGAAATGAAAGCTGCACGGTGATTGCTTTGCTAGGGGTAACAAAGATAATAGTACTTTTAGGCAGTTTTCATAAAACTGCCCCAATGTGTACTGAGCGCTGAGAGACTGCGAGGTCTGAGGTCGGTGCTGACTCCACTCTCGTTATGGGAGATAGATGGTCGATGCTGAGTGCTCCGCACTGACGACAACAGGTCAGCGCTCGGTGAGGAGATACGAGAAAAGTAGATGATGCACGTCGTAATCATTGCCATTTCTCGTTCAGTCCCGTTGCCCCTGGTGATTAATATCTACCCCTCTCCCCCAGTGTATAATATCCGGCCTTATTGTCCCCCCCCCCCCCCCCCCGTGTATAACATCCAACCCCTCAACCCCGGTACATAACATCCGGCCTTTTTGCCCCCCCCCGCCCCCCCCGGTGTATAACATCCAACACCTCAACCCTAGTGCATAACGTCTGGCCCCAGTGTATAACATTGGGCCCCTTGTCCCCCAGTATAAAACATTGGGCCCCATTGCACCCCAGCGTATAACATCCAGCCCCTCACCCCTAGTGTATTACATCCGGCCCCATTGCACCCCAGTGTATAACATCCAGCCCCTCACCCCTAGTGTATTACATCCGGCCCCATTGCACCCCAGTGTATAACATCCAGCCCCTCACCCCTAGTGTATTACATCCGGCCCCATTGCACCCCAGTGTATAACATCCAGCCCCTCACCCCTAGTGTATTACATCCGGCCCCATTGCACCCCAGCGTATAACATCCAGCCCCTCACCCCTAGTGTATTACATCCGGCCCCATTGCACCCCAGTGTATAACATCCAGCCCCTCACCCCTAGTGTATTACATCCGGCCCCATTGCACCCCAGTGTATAACATCCAGCCCCTCACCCCTAGTGTATTACATCCGGCCCCATTGCACCCCAGCGTATAACATCCAGCCCCTCACCCCTAGTGTATTACATCCGGCCCCATTGCACCCCAGTGTATAACATCCAGCCCCTCACCCCTAGTGTATTACATCCGGCCCCATTGCACCCCAGCGTATAACATCCAGCCCCTCACCCCTAGTGTATTACATCCGGCCCCATTGCACCCCAGTGTATAACATCCAGCCCCTCACCCCTAGTGTATTACATCCAGCCCCATTGCACCCCAGCGTATAACATCCAGCCCCTCACCCCTAGTGTATTACATCCGGCCCCATTGTCCCTGGTGGACTCCTAGTAATTCTGTAACGCACCGGTGCGCAGGAACCCTCCAGTAAATCATGGCATGAGTTGGTGGTGGCCGGCGCCTGGTGCTTCAGTGACACAGTGAAAGAGAGGCACACGGCTGCGATTGTGCAGGGTTTAAATGCCACTGTTTGACTGTCCCCTCTGAGTGTGATGGCGATGGTGTTCCCCATGATGTAAGTTCAGAGGGAGGACAGGGAGAGAGAGTCAGGAGCCTTTGGCAACAGTAAAACTGATGGTAACTTTTACTTCAATACAGCCCAGAGGTTATAGAAGTTGTCCGACCACGAAATCCATTTTTTTTAAGCTAATCTGTGTTGTATTGTACTATACAACACCCCTACAAGTTTTGTTTTTTGTCTTTCGTTCCTCCTGAATTTCACTTCATTCCCTGCACCCACTTTGTTTGTCTGCGGCTCTACCAAACTTGACAGCTCCCTCTCTGTGCTGTATTATCTAACCTCACAGCCAGAGCTGGCACTGGCGGGCCTCAGTGTCCAGCCCCGCCCTCTGCATCCAGCCCCGCCCTCTGCATCCAGCCCCGCCCTCTGCATCTGGCCCCGCCCTCTGCATCCGGCCCCGCCCTCTGCGTCCGGCCCCGCACTTTGCCCGCCCACTGCAAACTCACTCCAGTATTGGAAATAACAGAGCAGTGTCCTCCTCTGTGGAAAGCAGCGCAATCACTGTACTCCACACCACATCCACAGCAGTGACAGATCTTCACATGTCTCCACATCACCTCTGACATAGGAGTACTATGAAATCTATAGTGATGTGTGTGTGCAAGAGTGTATGTGTGTATATCTACACATATACCACATAATACACCTCAGCTGCTGCAGAACCTCAGTCTATGGTGATTTATCTACACATATACCACATAATACACCTCAGCTGCTGCAGAACCTCAGTCTATGGTGATTTATCTACACATATACCACATAATACACCTCAGCTGCTGCAGAACCTCAGTCTATGGTGATTTATCTACACATATACCAAATAATACACCTCAGCTGCTGCAGAACCTCAGTCTATGGTGATTTATCTACACATATACCACATAATACACCTCAGCTGCTGCAGAACCTCAGTCTATGGTGATTTATCTACACATATACCACATAATACACCTCAGCTGCTGCAGAACCTCAGTCTATGGTGATTTATATACACATTTACCACATAATACACCTCAGCTGCTGCAGAACCTCAGTCTATGGTGATTTATATACACATTTACCACATAATACACCTCAGCTGCTGCAGAACCTCAGTCTATGGTGATTTATATAGACATATACCACATAATACACCTCAGCTGCTGCAGAACCTCAGTCTATGGTGATTTATATACACATTTACCACATAATACACCTCAGCTGCTGCAGAACCTCAGTCTATGGTGATTTATATACATATATACCACATAATACACCTCAGCTGCTGCAGAACCTCAGTCTATGGTGATTTATATACATATATACCACATAATACACCTCAGCTGCTGCAGAACCTCAGTCTATGGTGATTTATATACATATATACCACATAATACACCTCAGCTGCTGCAGAACCTCAGTCTATGGTGATTTATATACATATGTAGCACCCTGAGGATTCGGCTGCTACAGGGGTATTGCACCTCAACCCAGAGGTGTGATATTCCACTCCCGGGTAAGGATGGAGTGTGGAACTGAGCTCAGTTAGCTGCATACACTACATACATCCCATTTCCGGGGGACAGAACAACGGTACTCCCACCAATATATGTGCAGGTACGACAGTGTCTGTCCCTGGCTGGAGTGGGAGGGGGGTGGAACATCCCAGTAGTGTAGAGGCAGATAGGGGGAGCAGTCTGGGTAATGCTAGGAGCTCATTGGGTGCTGGTCACCTGAGCTCACACATAGAGGGAGTATATAAGGTGGGAACCATCTTAGATCAGGGTCAGTCAGTCTTCTGTAGAGGGTTAGTCAGTCCTGAGAGAGGTCCAGGAGCGCCTGCGGAGAGAAGAGAGAGGAGAAGAGAAGGACCCAGAGGGGGAGAAGAAGGAACCCCAAGAACCCAGAATTAGACCAGAAGGGTGAAGGGTTGGCACGCAAGGGAACCGGATCCCAAATTAGTGGAGGAGAGAAACAACCCTCAGCTAAGAACCGGAGGCTGCGGCATTTCATGTGGAGCAGCCCCTCACTAAGTCCACTAAGAAGGCACACCAGGCATAGGGTCAGGGAACCCCGGAGAGGTGCACCCACCAAGAGGCCCGAGGGAGCCGGATACAAGTGGACCCCTGGTGAGAAAGGCCAGTAGAGAGGACAGTCAGAAAGGGAGCTCAGGACCACGCTCCAGAATTGCCTGGGGGTTGGCCGAGTCCAGGACCTGGTGGACGCAGCACGGCTCGGGCGGTCACTCAAGGCCAGAGTGACCAAAAGAACAGCAGTAAGTAAAAACCCTGAACTGCACAGCCCGACTCTGAGTCTTCTTATCATCCACACTGCATCACCACTACCACCATCCTCTACACCTGACCCCCTGAGGCTATACCCCTCCCGTTGGGGGTTATACTACCCGAAGCTGCACACATACCACCAGCCTCAGCGGACCCTGCTGCAGCGGCGGCCGTATTGACCGCAAATCAACGGGTGGCGTAGTCGACACTAAGAACTAATAACATCTGTAAAGACTGCCACACACTGAGCTTGACACCCTGGGCACGGACCGGGTCACAGCCACTCGGAGACTACAACCCCCATCTGATCCGGCTCCGGGTATCCCTAACAACATGGCCCAGGGGGCGCGTCAACTTTGGCGCAGTCAGCAGGATCACGTGCCCGCAACAACCGGGTACTGCGTGCCTGAAGAAAAGTTCACCGTTACCTCAAAAAGAAGTCTCCCGCCGGTTCCGGAGGGTCCCCGCCAACGGACCCCATCACAGGTCGTTTCCCGCCGGTTGTCCGCCATTTGCAGCTTTTTCCCGCCATCCATGGAGTTTCCCGCCACTGGGAGACGATTCCCGCCATTTCCAAAGATTTCCCGCCTTGGAAGAGCGGACGCCATTATGGGCGTGCCAGAGGGTGGCAAAAGGCCACCTCCCATCGTGGGCCAGGTCGAAGAATGGCGCCAAAAGCGGAAACCGCGCCCACCAACAGAGACTGTGATGCTGGAAGTGTCCATCAGCGTGAGAGAACTGCCCCTGGAACTGACAATCACTAAGTTGCCCCGGGACCACCCTCAATGTGGGCGGAGACAGAACTAAAGAACGAAGATGGGTGCAGCCTGGAGGAGTCTGGAGAGAGCGCACCCGGAGACAAGAAGTCTGGAGAGGAGTCCAGAGAAAGCGTACCCGGAGATGGAGGGAGAGACAGGCAGCACCGACCCAGTGGTCAGGAGCCTGCTGCAAGCAACAACCCCACTAGGCTTAGTGGAGATCCTAGCACAGCTCCCCCGAGACCGGGAGTGTGCACAGACCGCGCTGGAGGGCCTCGCACGGAGGATGGCCCAAGTGCAGCAAGACACGCTGACGGAGTGGAGCCGTGAGATGGCCCAGCAGACCGGAACCCGTCAGCGGAGCACGCCGCCCGAGACGAGGAGACAGACCGCCTCTGAGGATGGCGCAGGAGGAATGAAGGCAGGAGACGGCGCCGAGAAGGGAGCTGAACGGACGGAGGCAGGTAAAGGGGACGTCTCTACCCCGAGCCGAGAAACCGAGTACCTGTCCCAGCTCCCCGTCGCAGAGCCCGAAATTCCCCCTGCCGTGCCCGTCGCTGCATCGTCACCGTGCCAGACTAGGCCTCAAGCAGAAGCCGCGGCCGCGACCCCTGTGACGTCACGCGCCTCAACCCTGAGCGCGGCAAAGCAGGAAACACCACCGGCCTGGTCGCAAGGTCTAGTACCTCCGGGCGCCGCAATTCCAACAGCGCCCCCTACCTCCGCGGAGCCACTGGCCTGGTCGCAGGGCCGAGTAACCCCGGGCACCGCCGTCTTCACGGTGCCCTTTACGTTCAGGGTACCCCAGGCCTGGTCGCAAGGCCTGGCGAACCCGGGCGCCGCTTCCACCACCGCGCCCTCAACATCTAGAGTACCGCACCTGGGTGAAGACTTGTTTGCCCAGCACACTTGCCCGGATGGGCAGCCCTTTGTGTGGCCACCGGAGTACCACCATCCCCGACTCCGGAAAGAAAGACCCCTAGATGAGCCCCTGATTCCGGTTCCGAAGCCCGTTAAGAGGACCCCGCTCCCGCTGGAAGAAGCGCAGTTCGAGTGGGACCCCACCCGAGGAGACCTCATGGGGTTCACCCAAGAAACGCGGGCAGCCGCAGCTGAACGTGCGGAGTGCTGCCGGCAGCAGTTAGAGGTCTTCGACCGGGAGAGGAAAGAGAGGCGGGTCCGAGAGCAGCGGCCGCAGGAACAGAGCGCAGAGCAGAAGAGCTGGACCAGGAGGAACCCCCGTGCAGCCCACGGTCCCCGTACCACCGAGACTGTAATTAAATTCCAACTGCAGCACGGTTGGGGTTTCATAAGAGACCATCATACCCCCGGCGACGTCTTTGTAACCCGCAGAGACGTAGAAAGCCATCTGCCGGAGGGACACAGAGGTCGTGACCTATATGTAGGGGACGAGGTCACGTTCACCCGGCACAAGTGTGCCAAAGGACCCTACGCCCTCCATGTACATCGCCTGATGGAGGAGGAGCTGCGGTGTGAGGAGGAGCAAGAGGACCCGGACGGGTCTGAAGACAGAGAAGGAGCAGGAGGACGCCGTCATTAGAGTACGGTATCGTGAAACTGTAAATAGTTACCCGTCAGGGTACAGTGAACTGTTACTGCTGCTAGTTAAAATATAGTCCCCGTTGGGACCAGCAAATTGAACTGAAACCCGTGTGTCCCTATTCCCACTGACCGAGGACTGAGAGCGGTCATTCCTTTCCTAATACCTGGCCGAGGACTGAGAGCGGCCATATCTCCCCTTGTACATAGTTGCGCTTTTTAAGGCGCCCCCTACTGGTTTTATAGGAAACTGTTGTTTTTCTACCAGAGACTGAGGCACTTATCCGGTCACAAGTAGCACCGTGGCCGGAGGCACAAGAAAGTTTATGATATATATATAATGTTTTATATGTTTATGATGTTTATGAAAAAAAAAAAAAATTGTATGTTTGTGGATGTTTTGTTTTCTTGCAGCCCGAGGACGTGCTGTGATTTACCAGGGGGGAATATAGCACCCTGAGGATTCGGCTGCTACAGGGGTATTGCACCTCAACCCAGAGGTGTGATATTCCACTCCCGGGTAAGGATGGAGTGTGGAACTGAGCTCAGTTAGCTGCATACACTACATACATCCCATTTCCGAGGGACAGACAGATGGTACTCCCACTAGGTATATGTGCAGGTACGACAGTGTCTGTCCCTGGCTGGAGTGGGAGGGGGGTGGAACATCCCAGTAGTGTAGGGGCAGATAGGGGGAGCAGTCTGGGTAATGCTAGGAGCTCATTGGGTGCTGGTCACCTGAGCTCACACATAGAGGGAGTATATAAGGTGGGAACCATCTTAGATCAGGGTCAGTCAGTCTTCTGTAGAGGGTTAGTCAGTCCTGAGAGAGGTCCAGGAGCGCCTGCGGAGAGAAGAGAGAGGAGAAGAGAAGGACCCAGAGGGGGAGAAGAAGGAACCCCAAGAACCCAGAATTAGACCAGAAGGGTGAAGGGTTGGCACGCAAGGGAACCGGATCCCAAATTAGTGGAGGAGAGAAACAACCCTCAGCTAAGAACCGGAGGCTGCGGCATTTCATGTGGAGCAGCCCCTCACTAAGTCCACTAAGAAGGCACACCAGGCATAGGGTCAGGGAACCCCGGAGAGGTGCACCCACCAAGAGGCCCGAGGGAGCCGGATACAAGTGGACCCCTGGTGAGAAAGGCCAGTAGAGAGGACAGTCAGAAAGGGAGCTCAGGACCACGCTCCAGAATTGCCTGGGGGTTGGCCGAGTCCAGGACCTGGTGGACGCAGCACGGCTCGGGCGGTCACTCAAGGCCAGAGTGACCAAAAGAACAGCAGTAAGTAAAAACCCTGAACTGCACAGCCCGACTCTGAGTCTTCTTATCATCCACACTGCATCACCACTACCACCATCCTCTACACCTGACCCCCTGAGGCTATACCCCTCTCGTTGGGGGTTATACTACCCGAAGCTGCACACATACCACCAGCCTCAGCGGACCCTGCTGCAGCGGCGGCCGTATTGACCGCAAATCAACGGGTGGCGTAGTCGACACTAAGAACTAATAACATCTGTAAAGACTGCCACACACTGAGCTTGACACCCTGGGCACGGACCGGGTCACAGCCACTCGGAGACTACAACCCCCATCTGATCCGGCTCCGGGTATCCCTAACAACGTGGCCCAGGGGGCGCGTCACATATATACCACATAATACTCCTCAGCTGCTGCAGAACCTCAGTTTATGGTGATTTATATAGACATTTACCACATAATACACCTCAGCTGCTGCAGAACCTCAGTCTATGGTGATTTATATAGACATATACCACATAATACACCTCAGCTGCTGCAGAACCTCAGTTTATGGTGATTTATATACATATATACCACATAATACACCTCAGCTGCTGCAGAACCTCGGTTTATGGTGATTTATATACACATTTACCACATAATACACCTCAGCTGCTGCAGAACCTCAGTCTCTGGTGATTTATATACACATATACCACATAATACACCTCAGCTGCTGCAGAACCTCAGTCTATGGTGATTTATATAGACATATACCACATAATACACCTCAGCTGCTGCAGAACCTCAGTCTATGGTGATTTATATACATATATACCACATAATACACCTCAGCTGCTGCAGAACCTCAGTCTCTGGTGATTTATATAGACATTTACCACATAATACACCTCAGCTGCTGCAGAACCTCAGTCTATGGTGATTTATATAGACATATACCACATAATACACCTCAGCTGCTGCAGAACCTCAGTCTATGGTGATTTATATACACATATACCACATAATACACCTCAGCTCCTGCAGAACCTCAGTTTATGGT
Organism: Phyllobates terribilis; assembly: GCF_046119375.1. Classification (NCBI taxonomy): domain Eukaryota; kingdom Metazoa; phylum Chordata; class Amphibia; order Anura; family Dendrobatidae; genus Phyllobates; species Phyllobates terribilis. The sequence continues at coordinate 371,421,405 of NW_027362765.1, read as the reverse complement.
GATTTATATACACATTTACCACATAATACACCTCAGCTGCTGCAGAACCTCAGTCTATGGTGATTTATATACATATATACCACATAATACACCTCAGCTGCTGCAGAACCTCAGTCTATGGTGATTTATATACATATATACCACATAATACACCTCAGCTGCTGCAGAACCTCAGTTTATGGTGATTTATATACACATTTACCACATAATACACCTCAGCTGCTGCAGAACCTCAGTCTATGGTGATTTATATACATATATACCACATAATACTCCTCAGCTGCTGCAGAACCTCAGTTTATGGTGATTTATATACACATTTACCACATAATACACCTCAGCTGCTGCAGAACCTCAGTCTATGGTGATTTATATACACATATACCACATAATACACCTCAGCTGCTGCAGAACCTCAGTCTATGGTGATTTATATAGACATTTACCACATAATACACCTCAGCTGCTGCAGAACCTCAGTCTATGGTGATTTATATACATATATACCACATAATACACCTCAGCTGCTGCAGAACCTCAGTCTATGGTGATTTATATACATATATACCACATAATACACCTCAGCTGCTGCAGAACCTCAGTCTCTGGTGATTTATATACACATTTACCACATAATACACCTCAGCTGCTGCAGAACCTCAGTCTATGGTGATTTATCTACACATATACCAAATAATACACCTCAGCTGCTGCAGAACCTCAGTCTATGGTGATTTATCTACACATATACCACATAATACACCTCAGCTGCTGCAGAACCTCAGTTTATGGTGATTTATATAGACATATACCACATAATACACCTCAGCTGCTGCAGAACCTCAGTCTATGGTGATTTATATACATATATACCACATAATACACCTCAGCTGCTGCAGAACCTCAGTCTATGGTGATTTATATAGACATATACCACATAATACACCTCAGCTGCTGCAGAACCTCAGTCTATGGTGATTTATCTACATATATACCACATAATACACCTCAGCTGCTGCAGAACCTCAGTCTATGGTGATTTATCTACATATATACCACATAATACACCTCAGCTGCTGCAGAACCTCAGTTTATGGTGATTTATATACATATATACCACATAATACACCTCAGCTGCTGCAGAGCCTCAGTCTATGGTGATTTATATACATATATACCACATAATACACCTCAGCTGATGCAGAACCTCAGTCTATGGTGATTTATATACATATATACCACATAATACACCTCAGCTGCTGCAGAACCTCAGTCTATGGTGATTTATATACATATATACCACATAATACACCTCAGCTGCTGCAGAACCTCAGTTTATGGTGATTTATATACATATATACCACATAATACACCTCAGCTGCTGCAGAACCTCAGTCTATGGTGATTTATATAGACATATACCACATAATACACCTCAGCTGCTGCAGAACCTCAGTCTATGGTGATTTATCTACATATATACCACATAATACACCTCAGCTGCTGCAGAACCTCAGTCTATGGTGATTTATATAGACATATACCACATAATACACCTCAGCTGCTGCAGAACCTCAGTCTATGGTGATTTATATACATATATACCACATGATACTCCTCAGCTGCTGCAGAACCTCAGTCTATGGTGATTTATATACATATATACCACATAATATACCTCAGCTGCTGCAGAACCTCAGTCTATGGTGATTTATATACATATATACCACATAATACACCTCAGCTGCTGCAGAACCTCAGTCTATGGTGATTTATATACACATATACCACATAATACACCTCAGCTGCTGCAGAACCTCAGTCTATGGTGATTTATATACATATATACCACATAATACACCTCAGCTGCTGCAGAACCTCAGTCTATGGTGATTTATATACATATATACCACATAATACACCTCAGCTGCTGCAGAACCTCAGTTTATGGTGATTTATATACATATATACCACATAATACACCTCAGCTGCTGCAGAACCTCAGTCTATGGTGATTTATATAGACATATACCACATAATACACCTCAGCTGCTGCAGAACCTCAGTCTATGGTGATTTATCTACATATATACCATATAATACACCTCAGCTGCTGCAGAACCTCAGTCTATGGTGATTTATATACACATATACCACATAATACACCTCAGCTGCTGCAGAACCTCAGTTTATGGTGATTTATATACATATATACCACATAATACACCTCAGCTGCTGCAGAACCTCAGTCTATGGTGATTTATATACATATATACCACATAATACACCTCAGCTGCTGCAGAGCCTCAGTCTATGGTGATTTATATACATATATACCACATAATACACCTCAGCTGCTGCAGAACCTCAGTCTATGGTGATTTATATACATATATACCACATAATACACCTCAGCTGCTGCAGAACCTCAGTCTATGGTGATTTATATACATATATACCACATAATACACCTCTGCTGCGGCGGAACCTCAGTCTATGGTGATTTATATACATATATACCACATAATACACCTCAGCTGCTGCAGAACCTCAGTCTATGGTGATTTATCTACATATATACCACATAATACACCTCAGCTGCTGCAGAACCTCAGTTTATGGTGATTTATATACATATATACCACATAATACTCCTCAGCTGCTGCAGAACCTCAGTCTATGGTGATTTATCTACATATATACCACATAATACACCTCAGCTGCTGCAGAACCTCAGTCTATGGTGATTTATATACATATATACCACATAATACTCCTCAGCTGCTGCAGAACCTCAGTCTATGGTGATTTATATACATATATACCACATAATACACCTCAGCTGCTGCAGAACCTCAGTCTATGGTGATTTATATACATATATACCACATAATACACCTCAGCTGCTGCGGAACCTCAGTCTATGGTGATTTATATACATATATACCACATAATACACCTCAGCTGCTGCAGAACCTCAGTCTATGGTGATTTATATACATATATACCACATAATACACCTCAGCTGCTGCAGAACCTCAGTCTATGGTGATTTATATACATATATACCACATAATACACCTCAGCTGCTGCGGAACCTCAGTCTATGGTGATTTATATACATATATACCACATAATACACCTCAGCTGCTGCAGAACCTCAGTCTATGGTGATTTATATAGACATATACCACATAATACACCTCAGCTGCTGCAGAACCTCAGTCTATGGTGATTTATATACATATATACCACATAATACACCTCAGCTGCTGCAGAGCCTCAGTCTATGGTGATTTATATACACATATACCACATAATACACCTCAGCTGCTGCAGAACCTCAGTCTATGGTGATTTATCTACATATATACCACATAATACACCTCTGCTGCTGCAGAACCTCAGTCTATGGTGATTTATATAGACATATACCACATAATACACCTCAGCTGCTGCAGAACCTCAGTCTATGGTGATTTATATACACATATACCACATAATACACCTCAGCTGCTGCAGAACCTCAGTCTATGGTGATTTATATACATATATACCACATAATACACCTCAGCTGCTGCAGAGCCTCAGTCTATGGTGATTTATATACATATATACCACATAATACACCTCGGCTGCTGCGGAACCTCAGTCTATGGTGATTTATATACATATATACCACATAATACACCTCAGCTGCTGCAGAACCTCAGTTTATGGTGATTTATATACATATATACCACATAATACACCTCAGCTGCTGCAGAACCTCAGTCTATGGTGATTTATATACATATATACCACATAATACACCTCAGCTGCTGCAGAGCCTCAGTCTATGGTGATTTATATACATATATACCACATAATACACCTCGGCTGCTGCGGAACCTCATTCTATGGTGATTTATATACATATATACCACATAATACACCTCAGCTGCTGCAGAACCTCAGTCTATGGTGATTTATATACATATATACCACATAATACACCTCAGCTGCTGCAGAACCTCAGTCTATGGTGATTTATATACATATATACCACATAATACACCTCAGCTGCTGCAGAACCTCAGTCTATGGTGATTTATATACATATATACCACATAATACACCTCAGCTGCTGCGGAACCTCAGTCTATGGTGATTTATATACATATATACCACATAATACACCTCGGCTGCTGCGGAACCTCAGTCTATGGTGATTTATATACATATATACCACATAATACACCTCAGCTGCTGCAGAACCTCAGTCTATGGTGATTTATCTACATATATACCACATAATACACCTCAGCTGCTGCAGAACCTCAGTCTATGGTGATTTATATACATATATACCACATAATACTCCTCAGCTGCTGCAGAACCTCAGTCTATGGTGATTTATATACATATATACCACATAATACACCTCAGCTGCTGCAGAACCTCAGTCTATGGTGATTTATATACATATATACCACATAATACACCTCAGCTGCTGCGGAACCTCAGTCTATGGTGATTTATATACATATATACCACATAATACACCTCAGCTGCTGCGGAACCTCAGTCTATGGTGATTTATATACATATATACCACATAATACACCTCAGCTGCTGCAGAACCTCAGTCTATGGTGATTTATATACACATATACCACATAATACACCTCAGCTGCTGCAGAACCTCATTCTATGGTGATTTATATACATATATACCACAGAATACACCTCAGCTGCTGCAGAACCTCAGTCTATGGTGATTTATATACATATATACCACATAATACACCTCAGCTGCTGCAGAACCTCAGTCTATGGTGATTTATATACATATATACCACATAATACACCTCAGCTGCTGCAGAACCTCAGTCTATGGTGATTTATATACATATATACCACATAATACACCTCAGCTGCTGCAGAATCTCAGTCTATGGTGATTTATATACATATATACCACATAATACACCTCAGCTGCTGCGGAACCTCAGTCTATGGTGATTTATATACATATATACCACATAATACACCTCAGCTGCTGCAGAATCTCAGTCTATGGTGATTTATATACATATATACCACATAATACACCTCAGCTGCTGCGGAACCTCAGTCTATGGTGATTTATATACATATATACCACATAATACACCTCAGCTGCTGCAGAACCTCAGTCTATGGTGATTTATATACATATACACCACATAATACACCTCAGCTGCTGCAGAGCCTCAGTCTATGGTGATTTATATACATATATACCACATAATACACCTCAGCTGCTGCAGAACCTCAGTCTATGGTGATTTATATACATATACACCACATAATACACCTCAGCTGCTGCAGAACCTCAGTCTATGGTGATTTATATACATATACACCACATAATACACCTCAGCTGCTGCAGAACCTCAGTCTATGGTGATTTATATACATATATACCACATAATACACCTCAGCTGCTGCGGAACCTCAGTCTATGGTGATTTATATACATATATACCACATAATACACCTCAGCTGCTGCAGAACCTCAGTCTATGGTGATTTATATACATATATACCACATAATACACCTCAGCTGCTGCAGAACCTCAGTCTATGGTGATTTATATACATATATACCACATAATACACCTCAGCTGCTGCAGAGCCTCAGTCTATGGTGATTTATATACATATATACCACATAATACACCTCAGCTGCTGCGGAACCTCAGTCTATGGTGATTTATATACATATATACCACATAATACACCTCAGCTGCTGCAGAACCTCAGTCTATGGTGATTTATATACATATATACCACATAATACACCTCAGCTGCTGCAGAACCTCAGTCTATGGTGATTTATATACATATATACCACATAATACACCTCAGCTGCTGCGGAACCTCAGTCTATGGTGATTTATATACATATATACCACATAATACACCTCAGCTGCTGCAGAACCTCAGTCTATGGTGATTTATATACATATATACCACATAATACACCTCAGCTGCTGCAGAACCTCAGTCTATGGTGATTTATATACATATATACCACATAATACACCTCAGCTGCTGCAGAACCTCAGTCTATGGTGATTTATATACATATATACCACATAATACACCTCAGCTGCTGCAGAACCTCAGTCTATGGTGATTTATATACATATATACCACATAATACACCTCATCTGCTGCAGAACCTCAGTCTATGGTGATTTATATACATATATACCACATAATACACCTCAGCTGCTGCAGAACCTCAGTCTATGGTGATTTATATACATATATACCACATAATACACCTCAGCTGCTGCAGAACCTCAGTCTATGGTGATTTATATACATATATACCACATAATACACCTCAGCTGCTGCAGAACCTCAGTCTATGGTGATTTATATACATATATACCACATAATACTCCTCAGCTGCTGCAGAACCTCAGTCTATGGTGATTTATCTACATATATACCACATAATACACCTCAGCTGCTGCAGAACCTCAGTCTATGGTGATTTATATACATATATACCACATAATACACCTCAGCTGCTGCAGAGCCTCAGTCTATAGTGATTTATATACATATATACCACATAATACACCTCAGCTGCTGCAGAACCTCAGTCTATGGTGATTTATATACATATATACCACATAATACACCTCAGCTGCTGCGGAACCTCAGTCTATGGTGATTTATATACATATATACCACATAATACACCTCAGCTGCTGCAGAACCTCAGTCTATGGTGATTTATATACATATATACCACATAATACACCTCAGCTGCTGCAGAACCTCAGTCTATGGTGATTTATATACATATATACCACATAATACTCCTCAGCTGCTGCAGAACCTCAGTCTATGGTGATTTATATACATATATACCACATGATACTCCTCAGCTGCTGCAGAACCTCAGTCTATGGTGATTTATATACATATATACCACATAATACACCTCAGCTGCTGCAGAACCTCAGTCTATGGTGATTTATATACATATATACCACATAATACTCCTCAGCTGCTGCAGAACCTCAGTCTATGGTGATTTATATACATATATACCACATAATACACCTCAGCTGCTGCAGAACCTCAGTCTATGGTGATTTATATACACATATACCACATAATACACCTCAGCTGCTGCAGAACCTCAGTCTATGGTGATTTATATACACATATACCACATAATACTCCTCAGCTGCTGCAGAACCTCAGTCTATGGTGATTTATATACACATATACCACATAATACACCTCAGCTGCTGCAGAACCTCAGTCTATGGTGATTTATATACATATATACCACATAATACACCTCAGCTGCTGCAGAACCTCAGTCTATGGTGATTTATATACATATATACCACATAATACACCTCAGCTGCTGCAGAACCTCAGTCTATGGTGATTTATATACACATATACCACATAATACACCTCAGCTGCTGCAGAACCTCAGTCTATGGTGATTTATATACATATATACCACATAATACACCTCAGCTGCTGCAGAACCTCAGTCTATGGTGATTTATATACATATATACCACATAATACACCTCAGCTGCTGCAGAACCTCAGTCTATGGTGATTTATATAGACATATACCATATAATACACCTCAGCTGCTGCAGAACCTCAGTCTATGGTGATTTATATACACATATACCACATAATACACCTCAGCTGCTGCAGAACCTCAGTCTATGGTGATTTATATACACATATACCACAGAATACACCTCAGCTGCTGCAGAACCTCAGTCTATGGTGATTTATATACACATATACCACATAATACACCTCAGCTGCTGCAGAACCTCAGTCTATGGTAATTTATATACACATATACCACATAATACACCTCAGCTGCTGCAGAACCTCAGTCTCTGGTGATTTATATACATACAGTTGAAACCAGTTTCCATCCACTATATAGAAAGACACATCTGCAGGTTTTTCTCAATATCTGACATGAAATCATAATAAACCTTTCCCATCTTAGGTCAATTAGGATTATACCATAATTTTTAATATTTACCAAATGCCAGAATAATGAGAGAGAGAGAATGTTTTAAGGCATTTTTATTACTTACTGCAAAGTCAAAAGTTTACATACACTAAGATTACAATGTCTTTAAACAATTCTGGACGGCCCATATGATGATGTCATGTGGTTGGAAGCTTCTGATAGGTTTTTGGCAACATCTGAGTTAATTAGAGACACACCTGTGGATGTATTTTTTCTTTGTGTAGCATTATGGGAAAGTCCAAAGAAATCAGCCAAGATATCAGGAAGAGAATTGTGGACTTGCACAAGTCTGGCTCATCTTTGGGTACAATTTCAAGATACCTGAAGGTGCCTTGCTCATCTGTACAAACAATTATACGTAAGTACAGACAAGATGGGAATGTCCAGCCATTATACCGCTCAGGAAGGAGGCGGGTTCTGTGTGCCAGAGATGAACGTGCTTTGATCCGACATGTGTACATCAACCCAAGGACAAAAGCAAAACACCTTGTGAAGATGATGGCGGAATCTGGTAAGTTTGTGTCAATATCCACAGTGAAACGAGTTCTGTATCAACATGGGCTGAAAGGCCACTCTGCCAGGAAGAAGCCATTACTCCAAAAGAAATATAAAAAGCCAGATTAATGTTTGCAAATGCACACAGGAACGAAGACCTTCATTTTTGGAGACATGTCTTGTGGTCTGATGAAACTAAAATTGAACTCTTTGGGCATAATGACCATCGTTACGTTTGGAGGAAAAAGGGAGAAGCTTGGAAGCCAAAGAACACCATCCCAACTGTGAAACACGGCGGTGGCAACATCATGTCGTGGGGTTGTTTTGCTGCAGCAGGGACTAGTGCACTTCACAAAATAGATGACATCATGAGAAAAGAAGATTATGTGGCAATACTGAAGTAACATCTCAAGATATCAGCCGGAAAGTTAAAGCTTGGGAGGAAATAGGTCTTCCAAATGACCCAAAGCATACTGCCAAAATGGTAACAAAGTGAGAGGCTTGTGGAAGGATATCTCAAAGGTTTGACCCAAGTCATTCAGTTGAAGGGCAATCGTACCAAATACTAATGAAATGTATGTAAACTTTTAACTTTGCAGTAAGTAATAAAATGCCTTAAAACATTCTCTCTCTCATTATTCTGGCATTTGGCAAATATTAAACATTATGGTATAATCCTAATTGACCTAAAACGGGAAAGGTTTATTCTGATTTCAGGTCAGATATTGAGAAAAACATGCAGATGTCTTTTTATACAGTGTATGGAAACTTCTGGTTTCAACTGTGTATACCACATAATACACTTCAGCTGCTGCAGAACCTCAGTCTATGGTGATTTATATACATATATACCACATAATACACTTCAGCTGCTGCAGAACCTCAGTCTATGATGATTTATATGCATGTATACCACATAATACACCTCATCTACTGCAGAACTTAAGTCTAAGATGATTTATATGCATATATACCACATAATACACTTTACCTGCTGCAGAACCTCTGTCTATAGTGATGTGTGTATGGATGGATGAAGGAGAGATGGATGGATGAGAGAGGGATGGATGAGGGATGGATGGATGGGGGAGAGATGGATGAGGGATGGATGGATGGATGGATGGATGAGGGATGGATGGATGGGGGAGAGATGGATGAGGGATGGATGGATGAAGGATGGATGGATGAGGGAGAGATAGATGGATGAGGGAGAGATAGATGGATGAGAGAGGGATGGATGAGAGAGGGATGGATGAGGGATGGATGGATGAGGGATGGATGGATGAGGGATGGATGGATGAGGGAGAGATGGATGAGGGAGAGATGGATGAGGGATAGATGGATGAGGGATGGATGGATGAGAGACGGATGGATGGATGAGGGATGGATGGATAGGGGAGAGATGGATGAGGGATGGATGGATGAGTGAGGGATGGATGGACAAGAGACGGATGGAGGGATGGATGAGAGGTATGGACAAGATAGGGATGGATGAGAGAGGGAGGGATGGGTAGATGAATGGATGCACACATACATTATACTCACCTATGTAGAAGCTTTTTCCTTCCTGGCTTGTTTGATCAGCTGGGTCATTCCCCTGCTGCCTCTCACTGTGAGCTGCAGGGAGGATGAAGCAGGAGACAGGGGGAGGGTCTGGCAGAGACTGGGGGCAGTGTCTGTGACTGGAGCAGGAGGCAGGGGGAGGGTCTGGCAGATACTGGGGGTGGTGTCTGTGGCTGGAGCAGGAGGCGGGTCTGGCAGAAACTGGGGGGAGTGTCTGTTGTGATATCACAGACTAAGTCTCTGCCAGACAGGAAAACTGTAGTAGGGGAATGAGCAGCTCCTCCAGAATCAGGAGAGAGCTGCTCACATGACTAGATGTGGTATCAAGGACACCATGGGAATGCTGATAGGGAGAATATTACAAACGGTCAGTATTCTGTAGCCTAGCTACACACACAAATTATACAGAAGTCCAGACAACCCCTTTAACAGCCAGAGATGGTACATTGGAAAACATGTGACAAACAGTTCCAGGTTTACACAGTCATTGGTAGCAGATGGTGAGAACTAGATGCAAGAAAGGAGCGCATGACAGCAAGTCCCTCCAGTGTCTAACTCTGGTGGCCGGTCCTTAACACCGTGGAAAATACCTTCTTCCCTCTCAGGGCTGCAATCCCGAAATGTCCTCCTTGTCCCAGTCTCACTAACCGTCATTAACGTGTGGGTCGTGTTAGCGGACGTTTTCCCCATAGTTGCTATGAGTAACTACTCCTGGCCAAATGCTCCTCCTGCATTCTGGGCACGCTTGCAATAGCAGTAGACCTGTGTGCGCTGTAGAATCAGGGCGTCACTCCACCCCAGCGGTAGACGTCGTGAAGGTTCCCCCACACTTTCCTCGGATTAGCTGCTCCATAACAGCCTGGTATGGAACAAGGGAATGATTTCCCTCACGTTTTTCCTGAGCTGTTTTGGTGCTGTGAAGCTCACTGAAACTTCCAACTAAACTCTCATCTTGGACTCTGACTAGAACTAGTCTTGCTATAACTTTTCTGTACATAACTTTACCCACCAAGCTATTCTCTTAGCTTTGGTGAGGAGACTTAACTATTTACTTTGCTAACCAGTGCATTAGACAATTATAACAGTACAGAACCCTACAGGGCACAGCGCAATACTTGCATATCATAACTAGTTGTAGAGTTTTCGTCATAAGCAACTCTGGGGTATTACAATTCCAGGAGGACGTTACCCCCCGACTGCATTGTGCAGCTGTACAGATGGTGGAGGAGGATAATCCTATGGGCTGTTATCAGGGGTCAGCATTGGGCCCTTAGTCCCAGTGAAGGGAAATCTTAATCTTCAGCACAAGACATTGTGGACAATTGTAGCTTCAGCTCTGTGGGAACAGTTTGGGGAAGACCCTTATCTGTCCCCCATGACTGTGCCCAGTGCACAAGCTCCATACAGACATGGAGGGGGGGAACATGTGCGGCCGCATAGAGCTCGGACCTAAGCCAAGGTCGGAGATTGTGAGCATGGCCTCCCCCAACATCAGGGTCTGACCCCACAAATGCTCATATGGATGAAGGGACAAAAATTCCCACCTGTAAAATCTTGTAGAAATCGTTCCTTGAAGAGCAAGAGCCGTTATATCTGCAGATGAGTGACTCCATATTAATGTGTATGGATGGCGGATGGAGGTCAGAGAAGCCCCTGACAGGAAGGACATTTCTTACACTGCTGAGGTAAAATGCCAGCTGAGATCTGATTGGTTGCTTTTTTAAATGAAATCTGAGCTTACCTCTGATTGGTTGTTTTGTTGAAATGCAAACTTTGTTCTGATTGGTTGCTATGGACAACACAGGCACATCTGGAGTAAGAGGCCAATAAGCGTCACCATGTACAGAATGTACAAGAATATCCGGGGGCTTTGTGCTGTGGCCCACCCTGTGTGACACCGTACTGTGGCCCACCCTGTGTGACACCGTACTGTGGCCCACCCTGTATGAGACCGTATTGTGGCCCACCCTGTGTGACACCGTATTGTGACCCACCCTGTGTGACACCGTATTGTGGCCCACCCTGTATGACACCGTATTGTGACCCACCCTGTGTGACACCGTATTGTGGCCCACCCTGTGTGACACCATACTGTGACCCACCCTGTATGACACTGTACTGTGGCCCACCCTGTTTGACACCGTATTGTGGCCCACCCTGTGTAACACAGTATTGTGGCCCACCCTGTATGACACTGTATTGTGGCCCACCCTGTGTGACGCCGTATTGTGACCCTCCCTGTGTGACACCGTATTGTGACCCACCCTGTGTGACACTGTATTGTGGCCCACCCTATGTGACATAGTACTGTGACCCACCCTGTGTGACACCGTATTGTGGCCCACCCTGTGTGACACCGTATTATGACACCGTATTGTGGCCCACCCTGTGTGACATCGTCCTGTGGCCCACCCTGTGTGACACCGTACTGTGACCCACCCTGTGTGACATCGTCCTGTGGCCCACCCTGTGTGACACCGTACTGTGACCCACCCTGTGTGACACCGTATTGTGGCCCACCCTGTGTGACACCGTACTGTGACCCACCCTGTGTGACACCGTATTGTGGCCCACCCTGTGTGACACCGTATTGTGACCCACCTTGTGTGACACCGTATTGTGACCCACCTTGTGTGACACCGTATTGTGACACCTTATTGTGGCCCACCCTGTGTGACACCGTATTTTGGCCCACCCTGTGTGACACCGTATTGTGGCCCACCCTGTGTGACACCGTATTGTGGCCCACCCTGTGTGACACCGTATTATGACACCGTATTGTGGCCCACCCTGTGTGACATCGTCCTGTGGCCCACCCTGTGTGACACCGTACTGTGACCCACCCTGTGTGACATCGTCCTGTGGCCCACCCTGTGTGACACCGTACTGTGACCCACCCTGTGTGACACCGTATTGTGGCCCACCCTGTGTGACACCGAACTGTGACCCACCCTGTGTGACACCGTATTGTGACCCACCCTGTGTGACACCGTATTGTGACCCACCTTGTGTGACACCGTATTGTGACACCTTATTGTGGCCCACCCTGTGCGACAACGTATACGTGTAGAGCCTCCTTCCCTGTATATATATGTGTGTGCAGAGCCTCCCTCTCTGTGTATATAGGTGCAGAGCTTCTCTCCCTGTGTATATAGGTGCAGAGCTTCTCTCCCTGTGTATAAAGATGCAGAGCTTCTCTCCCTGTGTATAAACATGCAGAGCTTCTCTCCCTGTGTATATAAGAGCAGAGCTTCTCTCCCTGTGTATATAGGTGCAGAGCATCCCTCTCTGTGTATATGGGCGCAGAGCTTCCCTCCCTGTGTATATAGGTGCAGAGCTTCCCTCCCTGTGTATATAGGTGCAGAGCTTCCCTCCCTGTGTATATAGGTGCCGAGCTTCTCTTCCTGTGTATATAGGTGCAGAGCTTCCCTCCCTGTGTATATAGATGCAGAGCTTCTCTCCTTGTATATATAGGTGCAGAGCTTCCCTCCCTGTGTATATAGGTTGAGAGCTTCCCTCCCTGCGTACATAGATGCAGAGCTTCTCTCCCTGTATATATAGGTGCAGAGCTTCCCTCCCTGTGTATATAGGTTCAGAGCTTCCCTCACTGTGTACATAGATGCAGAGCTTCTCTCTTTGTATATATAGGTGCAGAGCTTCCCTTCCTGTGTATATAGGCGCAGTGCTTTCCTCCCTATATATATAGTGATTCTCTCCCTGTGTGTATAGATGCAGAGCTTCTCTCCTTGCGTATATAGGTGCAGAGCTTCCCTCCCTGTGTATATAGGTGCAGAGCTTCCCTCCCTGTGTATATAGGTGCAGAGCTTCCCTCCCTGTGTATATATAGGTGCAGAGCTTCTCTCACTGTGTATATAGGTGCAGAGCTTCTATCCGTGTGTATATTGGTGCAGAGCTTCCCTCCCTGTATATATAGGTGCAGAGCTTCCCTCCTTGTGTATGTAGGTGCAGAGCTTCCCTCCCTGTGTATGTAGGTGCAGAGCTTCCCTCCCTGTCTATATAGGTGCAGAGCTTCCCTCCCTGTGTATATATAGGTGCAGACCTTCTCTCCCTGTGTATTTAGGTTCAGAGCTTCCCTCCCTGTGTATGTAGGTGCAGAGCTTCCCTCCCTGTGTATATATAGGTGCAGAGCTTCCCTCCCTGTGTATTTAGGTGCAGAGCTTCTCTCCCTGTGTATATAGGTGCAGAGATTCTCTCCCTGTGTATATAGATGCAGAGATTCTCTCCCTGTGTATATAGGTGCAGAGCTTCTCTCCCTGTGTATTTAGGTGCAGAGCTTCCCTCCCTGTGTATTTAGGTGCTGAGCTTCCTTCCCTGTGTATTTAGGTGCTGAGCTTCCCTCCCTGTGTATATATAGGTGCAGAGCTTCCCTCCCTGTGTATATATAGGTGCAGACCTTCTCTCCCTGTGTATTTAGGTTCAGAGCTTCCCTCCCTGTGTATGTAGGTGCAGAGCTTCCCTCCCTGTGTATATAGGTGCAGAGCTTCTCTCCCTGTGTATATATAGGTGCAGAGCTTCCCTTCCTGTGTATATAGGCGCAGTGCTTTCCTCCCTATATATATAGTGATTCTCTCCCTGTGTGTATAGATGCAGAGCTTCTCTCCTTGCGTATATAGGTGCAGAGCTTCCCTCCCTGTGTATATAGGTGCAGAGCTTCTCTCCCTGTTTATATAGGTGCAGAGCTTCTCTCCCTGTGTATATTGGTGCAGAGCTTCTCTCCTTGCATATATAGGTGCAGAGCCTCCCTCCCTGTGTATATAGGTGCAGAGCTTCTCTCCCTGTGTATATAGGTGCAGAGCTTCTCTCCCTGTGTATATAGGTGCAGAGCTTCTCTCCCTGTGTATATAGGTGCAGAGCTTCTCTCCCTGTGTATATAGGTGCAGAGCTTCTCTCCCTGTGTATATATAGATGCAGAGCTTCTCTCCCTGTTTATATAGGTGCAGAGCTTCTCTCCCTGTGTATATTGGTGCAGAGCTTCTCTCCTTGCATATATAGGTGCAGAGCCTCCCTCCCTGTGTATATAGATGCAGAGCTTCTCTCCCTGTGTAAATAGGTGCAGAGCTTCTCTCCCTGATGCAGAACTGTTTTCACGTTGTTGCTGCAGATTTTTTCCGCACTCAGAGAAATTTAATACTGAGCCATGCGAGACGAAGAGACTGGTTCCAGCTCTGTGTAAAGCCCGCACTCAGCAGTCCCATTCTTAGAAAGCGGCAGGACCTGGTAACACCTCGTACAAGCCATATGGCCATGACTGCTGGCCGGTAAACTGCAGACGTCTTCAGAGATTACGGATACAAAGGCCAGATATATACAGCCCATCGGAGTACAGGGACATTAGATATGTCTGCTGAACTCACTGACTGACCACATGTGCACTGGGGCCTCCTCATTCACCTCCATGGTCAGATGTTGGGGAAAAGGAGGATCAAGCACTTTGGATTTCAACGTGTCTGATCCCTAGATATAGAAACATGCGTGATTGACATCTCCCGACCATCAGTCGGCCGGCGCCCCAATAATCATTAGACTGTTGTCCGAACCCTTCGACATTGGCGGGTTTAGCCGACATTGGTTTATTGTGTATGGGGGCCTTTATACTGCATGAATTTGCATCGGGCCCTTACGTCTGCAGGGTCCATATTCCCTCCGCCGGTATTATAAATTGCTCAGTAATTGGGGTCCACATTTTGCATTGGGGCTTTATATTACGCCTCTGATCTGACCTGATCTTCCACCATTCTCTCCGTTCAGCATTTTGTGTAGATCTCCGTCATTAATGTCCATTAGGTTCTATGTCATGTGTTTTCCTAGCTGTTCGCTACGCTTGGAGTTGCCAGATTCTCTCCTCACCGCAGATGAAGAGACCTGTGGGCTGCTACATTACAAAGTGAATTAAATTCCACCTACAGAAAGATGCGATCAGCAGAGGAATAATTTTCCCTCCAGGAACAATCCATCTCTTGAGCATTTCTGACCACGGCTGGAGTTAGGGACATTAATTGGTGCAAATGTACAGTGGATGTGTCCTCAGTGTGGGGTACGGTCCTGCATGGTCTGGAAGAGAAGTGGCAATGGATTCTGAGAGGGCGGCTGTCAGAGCTGTAATTACCACATTTTATTAGGATTATATCAAACGCATTGAGAGGGGAGAAGTCAGGTCACACTGCCCGAAAATCAAACTTATGTAGCAGATGGCAGAATATAGTGAAAGAAGGGAATCTGAGGCTGTGTGCCCACGTAGCGTTTTACAAGCGTTTTTGATGCGGAATTTCCGCAGCGGAAATGCTTGTAAAATGCTTGGTAACCCGCACCCCATGATCCCCAATGGGTTTCCGCAACTTCTATGCACATGCTGCGGATTTTTCCGCAGCGTTTATGCCGCGTTCAAAAATCCGCAGCATGTCATTTAATTTTGCGTTTCCGCATGCAGAATTGCCTTTGTCCAATGCATAAAAAACGCAAGGCAATTCCGCATGTGGAAAACGCGTGAAAAACGCGCGAAAAAAGCGCGATAAACGCGTGCGGAATTCCGCATGCGTTTTTCCGGGAGAGGACTTGCATTTATGCAGCAGAAATTTTCTGCTTCATAAATGCAACGTGGGCACATAGCCTGAAGGTGAAAATGCTGAATGTGGGCAGGATCCCGCTGTGATTGACACCTCTGCTGTTATGTAACAGTCTTGTGTACACAGATGGCAGAACTGCAACATTGTATCACTGTGCCAGAGTATCAGGTCAGGAGAAACATTATTAGGCCAGGGCCCCACTATCAGTATTCTGTCAGTATTTTTTTCTCAGGATTGGGAGCCAAAACCCACTCCTGAGAAAAAATACTGACCGAATACTGATGATTCGCAGACCACGATGGAAAGAGCTCTTTGCGGCTCGCAGGCCTCTTGACGGCTCGCGGGCCTCTTGACGCTCTTTGCGGCTCGCGGGCCTCTTGACGCTCTTTGCGGCTCGCGGGCCTCTTGACGCTCTTTGCGGCTCGCGGGCCTCTTGACGCTCTTTGCGGCTCGCGGGCCTCTTGACGCTCTTTGCGGCTCGCGGGCCTCTTGACGCTCTTTGCGGCTCGCGGGGCTCTTGACGCTCTTTGCGGCTCGCGGGCCTCTTGACGCTCTTTGCGGCTCGCGGGCCTCTTGATGCTCTTTGCGGCTCGCGGGCCTCTTGACGCTCTTTGCGGCTCGCGGGCCTCTTGACGCTCTTTGCGGCTCGCGGGCCTCTTGACGCTCTTTGCGGCTCGCGGGCCTCTTGACGCTCTTTGCGGCTCGCAGGCCTCTTGACGCTCTTTGCGGCTCGCGGGCCTCTTGACGCTCTTTGCGGCTCGCAGGCCTCTTGACGCTCTTTGCGGCTCGCAGGCCTCTTGACGCTCTTTGCGGCTCGCAGGTCTCTTGACGCTCTTTGAGGCTCGCAGACCTCTTGACGCTCTTTGCGGCTCGCAGGCCTCTTGACGCTCTTTTATGCCTTTTCGTTTCTTTGTTTCTCAAGGTGTGATGCAGCAATTCGCCATCTCTGAGGCAACACTAATGGCCTGGTCGTCTATGGATGGAGAAGAAGAAAGTGTCAATTCCAATCAGGAAAGACAGAGCGAAACTTATCAGGAGCTGCTGGAGAATCAGGGTAACAGTCTACAGTATATACATTATCTACATCTAGGAGCTGTGACCTAAAAGCCAGATATCTCATTATTGGGAGTGATAAGAAGGTAGTTGGTAAACTTTGCAGCTGCAGTAGATGGCCTGCTCCAACACGATGCCCTGGATCCCCCAAACCTAAACATAAGGACGTGGTCACACGTGGCAGATACGCTGTAAACCTCCAGCATTCTGTCCCAGCAGCAAAGTGTTACAAAATGTTATTCACACGCTGTGGAAAGATCTGCAGTGGAAATTGACCTGAGATGCAGATTTTAAATCATTGCATGAAATTGCAACAACTCTTCAATGATCACCTGTGGATGTGGGGGCTAACTTTGATGGAACTTTTCACGGATTTCATTATACAGTATTAAAAAAAAGTGTACACTTGAGCGTACCGTAAGGTCTTATTCACACGTCAGTGTTTGTCATAGGTATGCTGCTCGTTCTTTCCACAAACAGCACAGAGATACAGGTGCTTCTCATAAAATTAGAATATCCTCAAAAAAGAGTCATTACACACAGAGTGATCTATTTCAAGTGTTTATTTCTGTTACAGGGGTTGTGCTGTACTTTAGATTACCCCCCCATGTATCCACCCCCCCAGGTCCCTAAGACTTTTTGTAAATACCTTCTGCTGTTGATAATGCCTGTGAGTGGCGCTATTGGTGGCCACTCACAGGCATCATGTGACTCCAGCGCCGACGTCACGACAAGAGAGGCGTGACTCAGCGCTGGGGTCCCTGCGGTGGCGGCTGGGTTGTGGGTGGGGTTACCCCCCCCGCGTCACACCCGGCATCCACCGCACGCTTTCCCAATGAATGTGGAGAGGTAGAGCGCGCGGTGGATGCCGGGTGTGACGCGGGAGGGTAACCCCGCCCACAGCCTGGCATTGACCTGGAACCAGGAAGATCGTGACCCTCAGCTGCTGCCAGCACTTGTCGTGACATTAGCGAATGTCAGAGCCGACTGCCACCGGGGGGTCACGTGCTGCCTGTGAGAGGCCAGTGATAGCGCCGCTCACAGGAATTATCAATAGCAGAAGGTATTTACAAAATGTCTTAGGGACCTGGGGGTGAAAACATGGAGGGGAGGGATCTAAAGTACCGCACAACCCCTTTAATGTTGATGATTATGGCTTACCGCCAATGAACACATAAAAGTTATTGTCTCAGTAAATTAGAATACTCTATAACAGCTTGAAAAATGTTTTTAAAATCCGAAATGTTATCTTACTGAAATGTCTGTTCAGTAAATGCCCTCAGTACTTGGTCGGGCTCCTTTTGCATCAATTACTGCATCAATGCGGCAATGTGGCATGGAGGCGATCAGCCTGTGGCACTGCTGAGGTGTTATGGAAGCCCAGGTGGCTTTGATAGCAGCCTTCAGCTCGTCTGCATTGTTGGGTCTGGGGTCTCTCATCTTCCTCTTGACAATACCCCATAGATTCTCTATAATAGATCCTCTATGGGGTTAAGGTCAGGCGAGTTTGCTGCCAATCAAGCACAGTGATACTGTTGTGTGTAAACCAGGTATTGGTACTTTTGGCCGTGTGGACAGGGGCCAAGTCCTGCTGGAGAATGACATTTCCATCTCCAAAAAGCTTGTTGGCAGAGGGAAGCATGAAGTGCTGTAAAATGTCCTGGTAGACGGCTGCGCTGACTTTGGTCTTGATAAAACACAGTGGACCTACACCAGCAGATGACATGGCCCCCCAAACCATCACTGATTGTGGAGACTTCACACTAGACCTCCAGCAGCTTGGATTGTGGCCTCTCCACTCTTCCTCCAGACTCTGGGACCTTGATTTCCAAAAGAAATGCAAAATTTACTTTCATCTGAAAACACCACCTTGGACCACTGAGCAACAGTCCAGGTCTTTCTCTCTTTGGCCCAGGTAAGACGCTTCTGGTGTTGTCTATTGGTCATGAGTGGCTTGACACAAGCAATGCGACACTTGTAGCCCATGTCCTGGATACGTCTGTGTGTGGTGGCTCTTGAAGCAGTGACTCCAGCAGCAGTCCACTCCTTGTGAATCTCCCCCAAATTTTTGAATGGCCATTTCCTAACAATCTTTTCCAGGCTGCTGTTATCCCAGTTGCTTGTGCACCTTTTTCTACCACACTTTTTCCTTCCACTTCCATTAATATGCTCGGATACAGCACTCTGTGAACTGCCAGCTTCTTTAGCAATGACCTTTTGTGTCTTACCCTCCTTGTGGAGTGTGTCAATGACTGCCTTCTGGACATCTGTCAAGTCAGCAGTCTTCCCCATGATTGTGGAGCCTACTGAAACAGACTAAGGGACATTTTTAAATGCTTAGGAAGCATTTGCAGGTGTTTTTTGTTAATTATTCTAATTTACTGAGATAATGACGTTTGTGTTTTCATTGGCTGTAAGCCATAATCATCAACATTAACAGAAATAAACACTTGAAATAGATCCCTCTGTGTGTAATGACTCTATATAATAGATCCCTCTGTGTGTAATGACTCTATATAATAGATCCCTCTGTGTGTAATGACTCTATATAATAGATCCCTCTGTGTGTAATGACTCTATATAATAGATCCCTCTGTGTAATGACTCTATATAATAGATCCCTCTGTGTGTAATGACTCTATATAATAGATCCCTCTGTGTGTAATGACTCTATATAATAGATCCCTCTGTGTGTAATGACTCTATATAATAGATCCCTCTGTGTGTAATGACTCTATATAATAGATCCCTCTGTGTGTAATGACTCTATATAATAGATCCCTCTGTGTGTAATGACTCTATATAATAGATCCCTCTGTGTGTAATGACTCTATATAATAGATCCCTCTGTGTGTAATGACTCTATATAATAGATCCCTCTGTGTAATGACTCTATATAATAGATCCCTCTGTGTGTAATGACTCTATATAATAGATCCCTCTGTGTGTAATGACTCTATATAATAGATCCCTCTGTGTAATGACTCTATAGAATAGATCCCTCTGTGTAATGACTCTATATAATAGATCCCTCTGTGTAATGACTCTATAGAATAGATCCCTCTGTGTAATGACTCTATATAATAGATCACTCTGTAATGACTCTATATAATATAGGAGTTTCACTTTTTCTATTGAAGTGAAATAAATTAAATTTTTGATGATATTCTAATTTTGTGAGAAGCACTTGTACATTAGATTCTACGAGGCTTCTGCTGATCAATGGTCCAGGCAAAAAGAAAAAAGACGTGTTCTACTTTGGTCCATTTCAATGCCAGAATTTGCAGATTCTTGTGACCGGTCCATGAAGAACTCAGAAAGCACACAGATATTTCATGGACCGGTCACAAGGAGACGCTCGGGAAACCTCCATCCGTGTTTTGTCTAGGAAAAAATATATAAAACACACGGATGATAGAAATTGATACACAAATTTAAAATGAATGAAAAACAGTAAATTGTTTTGCGGACGCTGATCAGATATGGACGTGTGAATAAGGCTTTAGACCGTACACTGAATGGAAGAGAAAGGAGACAGAAGCACGAGCACAATAGCCTTTCCAAAAAGTTCCATAAAGTGGTAAAAATAATAGTGTGGTTTGTCCTAGTAACGCCAACCCAATGCCCAAATAATAGGGTTATTAAAAATGTAATACTGCCCTAATAATGCCACCAGATGCCATAACTGTGCTATAAGATGCCCAGGTCCAAGTGTAAGAGACGGATAAAGGTGGTTAGTGGGGATTAAACCCCCAGGGAACCATCTTGAGGATGAAGGTGGAGACCTGCGAGTGGTGGAAGCTTTAGAACAATACCAATTTTTGGAGCCAGACCACGTAGAACTATTCATGATATAAGTTGGATATTTGACAACTGGGGGGGGGGGGGTTGGACTAATTTAGGGGGTCCAGATGTCATTAATGGCTGGTAAATTAGGGTTAATCAGACTGATGTCAGTGTATAATGTCTTCTTTATGTCTTCCCTGTCCTGTCCTCTCTGTGTTTCCTATGAATTCTCTCCTCTGATGTGTAGACAACCTTGCACAGACACACTCTGACTGCTGGCCACACTCATACGTGTCACAAGGACTCTACTGCCTGGGCTCCTCTGAAGCATGGGCCAGCAGCGAGCAGTCGCTAACAGTATCCCCAGCACCAGTAGGGTTTATACCCACAAATCCTGGACCTGAGTTTGAAGAAAGACCGCTTGAAAACATCTGTGAGATTGCCCCTCAGTTACTGCACTCTAAAATATCCCCTTCCGAAGAAGACGATGTCGTTTGCCATGACTTGCAGTCTCTTTCTCCGCCGCGGGAGGAGTGCGAGAGCTTCCCACACAGCCGGAAGGTGTCAGATGTTGCCACATCGGGGGTACAATCCGGAGAGGAAGAGGAGGAAAGAGAAGTGGAAAACTGATTCACTGCGGGGATCTCGAAGAAGGAAATGATTGAGAGCATGGCCGTGTGAGAGACTGGCAGTGTAAGATGGCATCTGGGTGGGGTCATTTATCAACTTTTCCCTAAAAGGTGGAGCATATAATTTACGTGCACAAAAAAAAACTAAATATTGCTGCTCTCCAACTTTTTGCACTCAATTATAACAAGAAGCACCCAGTCTGTACTGCGACGCCCTCAGGCTGAACATCATATTGATACATGTTACCCATGAAGCCCTTGGGTTTCCTGATTTGAATTATTTTACAAAAGCTGGTTTTAGGCTGTGTTTAGTTATCTCCTGACACAGCACTGAAGAGTAACAGGATCTAAACACAGAGCACACACATTAGCAATGCTTATAAACTCCTAATTATGCACTTACTACCCACAATCAAACAGCCAAGATGTGGCATTGTGTAATCTACAATTCCCTTACAGTATATGGTGAGGTTTAGGTTGTGTTCAGTTATCTCTTGACAAAGCACCATGGCTAAACAGGATCTAAAAGCAGGACGCACTCGATATTAGCCATGTCGATGAAATCATCATTGTGCACTTATTACCCTCATATCAACAACTAAGATGTGATGTTATGTAATCTAACATTCTTTCTCAATGTACAATGAGTTTAAGGCTGTGTTCAGTAATCTCCTGACAAAGCAATGTGGTATAACAGGATCTAAAAGCAGAGCACATAGGACTTTAGCAATGACAATGAAATCCTAATTATGCTCTTAGTACCCACAGTTCAACAACCACCAGCTGGCATTGTGCAATCTACCATTCACGCACAGTTTAGATTGACTTTTAGGCTGTGTTCAGTAATCTCCTGACAAAGCACCAGGGCTCAACAGGATCTAAAAGCCGAACACACACATTAGCAATACCTATATAATTATCATAGTGCACTTATTCTCTTCACATCAGCAACCAAGATGTAACATTATGTAACCTACCATTCTCTCACAGTGTACACTGAGGTTTAGGCTGTGTTCAGTAATCTTCTGACAAAGCATTATGGCTTAACAGGATCTAAAAGCAGCCACAATATTTGCAATACCTATCAAATCATCACAGTGCACTTATTACCCTCACATCAGTAACCAAGATGTATCATTATGTAACCTACCATTCTCCCACAGTGTACATAGAGATTAAAGCTGTATTCAGTAATCTCCTGACAAAGCACCATGGCTAAACATTATCTATAAGCAGAGCATGCACAAAATCATCATAGTGCACTTATTACCTTCACATCAGCAACCAAGATGTAACATTATGTTACCTACCATTCTTTCACAGTGTACACTGAGGTTTAGGCTGTATTCAGTTATCTCCCAATACAGCACTGTGACATAACATTGGCCCATTTAGGGCTGTAGCGCTATGGGCCACCATTATTTTATTTCCTTATTTTTCTTCATGGATGCCACTGTCTTCCTTGTCTCGTATAAAGTCCTAATGATGCACTTAGACAACAACCTGGGGCGCTTTTACATACACAGCGTCAGAGCAATACAGGCTCCACATATGCACAATGAGCCACCATTATTTACAAAAAAAAAATTTATGCTTAAAATGTTCAAGGGGAAAAATAACAGCATCACATCTATCGAAGGAAAAACTCCAAAACGCTTTCAAAGGGATCCCTTTTCTCTATTGATGCTTTTATCTTTCTCCGGGATCCACTGGATTATAGCGATCATATTAATCCAAGGATCTTGATAAAAAAACAAAGCAAAGTTTTTTTTCATGCCTAAGTAACACGATGGCACTTTACTGCCCCCTTTTGGCAGCAAATTGATTTGATAAATGACCCCCATCCAATGAAAGTGTGAAACGGTGGGCATCAAGGATTAAAAAGCCGCAACTAAAATGTGCAAAAAGAGACACAGGCTGTCTGCCTGCCCGACCACCACTGCAAAAACGTCTTCCCATGTTGTCCAAGAGATGAAGACCACCTTCCATCCACCCTCCCCCCACCATATCCATCTGAGATAAGACATGTCCAAGACACAAAGGAGTTCCAATCATGTCTTCTCCTGAAGTTTGCATATCTCAAAAAAAAGAGACAGGCTCGGGTGGTGGAAAGAAAGACTGCTCAGTTTGGGGAGGTCTCGCATGCCTTAAAGTGACCTCCTTAAAACATCCTAAAAATCATTGCCAAACTCCCCCCCTCCCAAAAAAAAAAACTGATATCTGCGTTCCTGCCAAAGACCCCAGAGCATTGCTTCATTAACCCTATCCCCTGACAAAAAAATCTAAAGGGCATTGTACTTCATCCTCTTGCCAACCTTTACGAATATATATACTGGGCATTTTACTGCATCCATGTTTTTGGTTTATATATTTTTTTGTGTTTTTTTATTTTTTATAAATGTTTGTTTTTGTGTCATTTTTTGTGCTTGCTGGCAAGATTCATTTGCAAAGTTGAGTCATTAAACCCTTAATGGTCTGCTTGTAGGGCATTGCTCTGGTAAAACAGTTTTGTAAAGACTGCTTTACTAATATATTCTTCCTTGTGGCAAAGACCTGCAGAGCATCATGGCACTAACGTCCTGTCCTGGGCCCAATAACCCATTCTGAAGTTAGACTTCTGAGTATATTCATTGTAAAGAACCTGCGGTCTGCACCGTCTGCAGATACAACTCATGGTGACCTCCTTACATATCGATAGAGCACATGGGACCATTGTACCTGAAGTTGTTGGATAATGGTCACAGTGGCCTCCAGGTTGTGGGAACTTCATTATCCACTGTCTGCAGATAATTGGGCTTGTTATCCACAAATACCAGCTGTGTTGACCTCTACCTATAACTCCTTGTTGTGAGGACCTTCTGCTTGCAGTCTATAGATACCTGATAGTTGTCTTCCTTATTCGTTGGACTCTTCACCTTCGGTCTACAGACAATGGTTGTGGTGCCTTCTTTGCCTTTTTTTCTTGAGGAGATCCAGCTGGTACAGAGTCCTTATAAGCAATGCTCCATGGTAAAAGTATGCAAATTTCTATTACTTTCTATGTCTGGATACAGTTGGTAACTTTTTTTCTTGCGGTTTGTAGTTAACAGTCAATTATCCTGGATACTTCCAGCCTTTAGGTACAGATTATGGTGACCTCTTCAAGTCCTAATCTTTAGGTACAGGCTGTGATGTCTTTTAACTTTTGCAAAAAGTTTGTGTACTGGTTTCATAGACAAGGGTAGGGATCTCCTACTTTTCCGTACATATAACTTGCGGAGACATCTTTGTACACAGCATGTAGATACATTTTGGGGGACCCCAGTAGATATATCTTCATCTTCAGTCCTCCAGATACAGGTTGAGGTAAACCCTTTCTCTTCTGTCTGCTTGTACAGGTGAGGGTAAACTTATTCATCCTTTATCGTCTTTATCTTCTTCTAACTATTACAGTTTGGGGTAAAACTTTTATCCTCTGTTTGCAGATTCAGGTTTTGGTGGCTTCTTTATCTTCTGTCTACAGATAGATGTTGAGGTGACCTCTTCATCAAGTCCACACTTATTTATTGGGTGACCTTTTTAGCTTCTATAAACAGATACAGTTTGGAGTGATCTCTCAATCTTCTCTCCATAAATACAGGTTGAGATGATCTCTATATCTTTTTTGTTTTCATAAGTATAGATTGGGGTGTTTATCTTCTGTCCACATATGTAGATTCTGGTAACTCTTCTATGTTCTGTCTTCAGATACAGGTTGGGGTGACCTCTTTATCTTCTGTCTACAGATATAAGATAGGGTGACCTCTTTATCTCCTGTTTACAGTCAGAGGTTGGGGGAACATCTTTATCTTCTGTCTATTTTCATAGGTTAAGCAAAAAATGGAAAGGGTTGATTCTGCAGTGCCAGTGGATCAAGGATAAGAGATAATTGGTGTCCAGAAATGCGGTTTATTTGACAACTCATTTTGAAAATTTAAAACTTCTTCATCAGGACAAACCACACTGATCCACTGGCAGCTCAGAATTAATCCTTTCTTTCCATTTTTTGCTTATATCGATTTGTGGGTCTGCAGCAGCCTTAAGCCTGTTAGTGGTTGTGGCCACATAACCATACAAGGTGAGTACCATTGTCTTTGGTCTCCCCACTATTACTTAGATAAAACCTTATTGCGCTTATTGGTATTTCAGTTTTATTCACCTCTTATTTTCATAGGTTGACTCTTTATCTTCTGTCTACAGTTGTAGGTTGGGATGACCTCTTTATCCTCTGTCTACAGTCATAGGTTGGGGGTGACCTCTTTATCTTCTGTCTGCAGTTGTAGGTTAGGAGTGACCTCCTTATCTTCTGTCTACAGTCAGAGGTTGAGGTGACCTTATTTATCTTCTGTCTACAGTCATAGGTTGAGGTGACCTCGTTTTCCTCTGTCTACAGTCATAGGTTGAGGTGACCTCATTATCCTCTGTCTACAGTCATAGGTTGAGGTGACCTCATTATCCTCTGTCTACAGTCATAGGTTGAGGTGACCTCGTTATCCTCTGTCTACAGTCATAGGTTGAGGTGACCTCTTTATCTTCTGTCTGCAGTTGTAGGTTAGGAGTGACCTCTTTATCTTCTGTCTGCAGTCAGAGGTTGGGAGTGACCTCCTTATCTTCTGTCTGCAGTTATAGGTTGGGGTGACCTCTTTATCCTCTGTCTGCAGTTGTAGGTTGTGGAGACCTCATTATCCTCTGTCTACAGTTGTAGGTTGAGGTGACCTCGTTATCCTCTGTCTACAGTCATAGGTTGAGGTGACCTCTTTATCTTCTGTCTGCAGTTATTGGTTGGGGTGACCTCTTTATATTCTGTCTGCAGTCATAGGTTGAGGTGACCTTGTTATCCTCTGTCTACAGTCAAGGTTGAGGTGACCTCTTTATCTTCTGTCTACAGTCAAGGTTGAGGTGACCTCTTTATTTTCTGTCTGCAGTCATAGGTTGAGGTGACCTCGTTATCCTCTGTCTACAGTCAAGGTTGAGGTGACCTCTTTATCTTCTGTCTACAGTCAAGGTTGAGGTGACCTCTTTATCTTCTGTCTACAGTCATAGGTTGAGGTGACCTCTTTATCCTCTGTCTACAGTCAAGGTTGAGGTGACCTCTTTATCTTCTGTCTGCAGTTGTTGGTTGGGGTGACCTCTTTATCTTCTGTCTGCAGTCATAGGTTGGGAGTGACCTCTTTATCTTCTGTCTACAGTCATAGGTTGAGGTGACCTCGTTATCCTCTTTCTACAGTCATAGGTTGAGGTGACCTCGTTATCCTCTTTCTACAGTCATAGGTTGAGGTGACCTTTTTATCTTCTGTCTGCAGTTATAGGTTAGGAGTGACCTCTTTATCTTCTGTCTACAGTCAGAGGTTGAGGTGACCTCTTTATCTTCTGTCTACAGTCATAGGATGAGGTGACCTCTTTATCTTCTGTCTGCAGTTATAGGTTAGGAGTGACCTCTTTATCTTCTGTCTACAGTTATAGGTTGAGGTGACCTCTTTATCTTTTGTCTACAGTTATAGGTTGATGTGACCTCTTTATCTTCTGTCTACAGTCATAGGTTGAGGTGACCTCGTTATCCTCTTTCTACAGTCATAGGTTCAGGTGACCTCGTTATCCTCTGTCTACAGTCATAGGTTGAGGTGACCTCGTTATCCTCTGTCTACAGTCATAGGTTGAGGTGATCTCATTATCCTCTGTCTACAGTTATAGGTTGAGGTGACCTCTTTATCTTCTGTCTACAGTCATAGGTTGAGGTGACCTCTTTATCTTCTGTCTGCAGTTATAGGTTAGGAGTGACCTCTTTATCTTCTGTCTGCAGTTATTGGTTGGGGTGACCTCTTTATCTTCTGTCTACAGTCATAGGTTGAGGTGACCTCTTTATCTTCTGTCTGCAGTTATAGGTTAGGAGTGACCTCTTTATCTTCTGTCTGCAGTTATTGGTTGGGGTGACCTCTTTATCTTCTGTCTACAGTCATAGGTTGAGGTGACCTCGTTATCCTCTGTCTACAGTCATAGGTTGAGGTGATCTCATTATCCTCTGTCTACAGTTATAGGTTGAGGTGACCTCTTTATCTTCTGTCTACAGTCATAGGTTGAGGTGACCTCTTTATCTTCTGCCTGCAGTTGTAGGTTGGGAGTGACCTCTTTATCTTCTGTCTGCAGTTATTGGTTGGGGTGACCTCTTTATCTTCTGTCTGCAGTTATAGGTTGGGGTGACCTCTTTATCTTCTGTCTGCAGTCATAGGTTGAGGTGACCTCTTTATCTTCTGTCTGCAGTTATAGGTTAGGAGTGACCTCTTTATCTTCTGTCTGCAGTTATTGGTTGGGGTGACCTCTTTATCTTCTGTCTACAGTCATAGGTTGAGGTGACCTCGTTATCCTCTGTCTACAGTCATAGGTTGAGGTGATCTCATTATCCTCTGTCTACAGTTATAGGTTGAGGTGACCTCTTTATCTTCTGTCTACAGTCATAGGTTGAGGTGACCTCTTTATCTTCTGTCTGCAGTTATAGGTTAGGAGTGACCTCTTTATCTTCTGTCTGCAGTTATTGGTTGGGGTGACCTCTTTATCTTCTGTCTACAGTCATAGGTTGAGGTGACCTCTTTATCTTCTGTCTGCAGTTATAGGTTAGGAGTGACCTCTTTATCTTCTGTCTGCAGTTATTGGTTGGGGTGACCTCTTTATCTTCTGTCTACAGTCATAGGTTGAGGTGACCTCGTTATCCTCTGTCTACAGTCAT
This sequence comes from Phyllobates terribilis, assembly GCF_046119375.1. NCBI lineage: Eukaryota > Metazoa > Chordata > Amphibia > Anura > Dendrobatidae > Phyllobates > Phyllobates terribilis. Next base: position 371,392,488 of record NW_027362765.1, on the reverse strand, counting down.
AGGTTGAGGTGATCTCATTATCCTCTGTCTACAGTTATAGGTTGAGGTGACCTCTTTATCTTCTGTCTACAGTCATAGGTTGAGGTGACCTCTTTATCTTCTGCCTGCAGTTGTAGGTTGGGAGTGACCTCTTTATCTTCTGTCTGCAGTTATTGGTTGGGGTGACCTCTTTATCTTCTGTCTGCAGTTATAGGTTGGGGTGACCTCTTTATCTTCTGTCTGCAGTCATAGGTTGAGGTGACCTCTTTATCTTCTGTCTGCAGTTATAGGTTAGGAGTGACCTCTTTATCTTCTGTCTGCAGTTATTGGTTGGGGTGACCTCTTTATCTTCTGTCTACAGTCATAGGTTGAGGTGACCTCTTTATCTTCTATCTGCAGTTATAGGTTAGGAGTGACCTCTTTATCTTCTGTCTGCAGTTATTGGTTGGGGTGACCTCTTTATCTTCTGTCTACAGTCATAGGTTGAGGTGACCTCGTTATCCTCTGTCTACAGTCATAGGTTGAGGTGATCTCATTATCCTCTGTCTACAGTTATAGGTTGAGGTGACCTCTTTATCTTCTGTCTACAGTTATAGGTTGAGGTGACCTCTTTATCTTCTGTCTACAGTCATAGGTTGAGGTGACCTCTTTATCTTCTGTCTACAGTCATAGGTTGAGGTGACCTCGTTATCCTCTGTCTACAGTTATAGGTTAAGGTGACCTCTTTATCTTCTGTCTGCAGTTATTGGTTGGGGTGACCTCTTTATCTTCTGTCTGCCGTTATTGGTTGGGGTGACCCCTTTATCTTCTGTCTGCAGTTGTAGGTTGGGAGTGACCTCTTTATCTTCTGTCTGCAGTTATTGGTTGGGGTGACCTCTTTATCTTCTGTCTGCAGTTATAGGTTGGGGTGACCTCTTTATCTTCTGTCTGCAGTCATAGGTTGGGGTGACCTCTTTATCTTCCATCTACAGATACATTTTGGTGTTACCTTGATTCTGAGGATACATCAGGTTGAAAGCTTTATCTAGATATATCCACAGGGTACTGGAGATGTCATAAGTTCATACATATTTTTTTCCACCAATCAGACAATTCAAATATCGTTGTAACGTTGAATCCTGATGATTGATGAAATGTACATAGATCTATATAATTATGCAGGTCGTCCTGAAGAAACCTACATGTATTTTTTGGTCTTTCTTCTAAATGTTTGGCCTTTAACGTCTGTGCAGTTGAGCCTCTTGTTTGTCCCTCTGTCAAGACGGTGGTCTTCAAACGTCTGTACATTTTGTGACCCAAGTGACTTCTATGTAATGTTTCAATGTTCAGCAATACGTCCGTGTCTGTATTAAATTTTTTAAAAAGTTTCCGAATGTCTGAAAAACTCAAACAAAACGCACAGCAATGAGATTGATTTCTATATAAAACATGGGACTGAATTATTTCTAAGATTTTCTCTTTTGATTATTCTTTCTGCACAAGGTCATAAAGTCTTTTTGATTAAAAGATTTACGTGTATGATATTTATAGAAGTGTGAGGAAAAGAATTGGTTAACTTTGTGATAAATTGGTTGTTCAATTGAGAAAACCCCATTTCCCTATAATAGAGGGGGGGTTCTCATCGGCAGTTGCATTGCAGAAATATTGAACATTACTGCCGGCCTTACACCAGAATTCTGAGAATCAAAGAAGTTAAACTTTTTGAATATTTTTAGTACAGGAAAAAAAAAGGTTTACCAGCAATCCAGATACTGTAATGTGACCAGATTCGATTTTGTTTCATTTTGTATTTTCTTTTTTTTCCTATACATGAAAAGTCATGCATACATTTAATCTTAGAATTTCGATAATTTGTAAATTTTGCAATTGATAACATAAAAAAGTCTTATATGTGCTAAAAAATGTACAATCATTTTTAAAGATTTTTTTTTTTCAATTTTAAATTTTTTTCTATCTTGTTCACATTATATCTTGTCCGGCTCAAAGTGTGTATATGTATAATATGTATCTATATAGATATACTGCTTCTATCGATAGATAGGTAGATAGATAGATAGATAGATAGATAGATAGATAGATAGATAGATAATATAAAGTATCTCTCTCATATGTAAACATATGTAAAAAAAAAAAAGTATACTTACCTAATCCTCACCTGTCCGGCTGCACAGTCCAATTCTGATCCAGTGTGGTGTTGACTGAGCCGTCTTTGGTGCTAGGCCACAACATTACACTGCTACGTGAAATAGGTCATGTCCTCGCTTGGCATGTTTCTTCTCCTAGTGATGGCAGGAGGCTGCCAAGGTGTCAGACTCTAAAGATGGCCCAATGCTGACCCAGACACCAAAGATGGCCCAATGCCGACCACACCAATGACTGAACTGAGGAAATCAGGTGAGGGCCTGGTGAGCATTGATGGTTTAAAAAAGAAAAATTAAACCCCTTCCTGGCCCTGTTGAATCTAGCAAAAATGGTGGCTGCCGGTTTCTGGATTTATTCAAATTTAATCTGGCAAATACATTTTTTTTTTGTGAAATTTGATTCTCTTCAAAGGGATTCACTCATCCCTAAATACATCATACATACATACAAATATATATATTTAAGTATAACCTTGAGCTGTGATACGTGATGGCTGCCTGGAATAATATTACTGATATAGTACCAGTCTGATGTGATATACAATATAATGACGGCCAGCTGTGATATCCAGAAGTGGGGACCAGTTGCATATGTTGTGATATATAAACTCCACACGTTTCCTATGCGTAATATATAGCGTTATACGAGTCTGGAGTGTGCTATATATTGGCCAGTGTGATATAAGCGAGATGCATTGCTAGTGAAATATTATCTATAATCTATACAAAGTCTATACTGTGCGTCCTGTGTGTTACCAGTGATATATATTGTCAGACATGTTCTATGTGATATTCAGGAGATGTCATTACCACGTTGTGTTTATCGGTGATCTGTACTAATGGCCCTATATAATATCAGTGGTATAATATTTAATGCCCATGGTTATGGTTTCTATAGTATATGTACTAGCAGTCCTATGTAAAGACCATCGTATATAACACCAGGCCTGTGATGTCAGCGGTACTGGTTACGTTCATGAATGATGTCAGTGATTTGTACTCTAAGTCATGTATCAGGTCGGTGATCTATGTAATAACAGTCCTATGTAACACCCTGGCTATATATTGTCAAACTGTCGTAAAATACTGATCAATGTCATAATTGACATCAGTTATATATTGTAGTGGTCATATATGAAGTCTGTGATATATGTAACCGCAGTCTTATTTGCATGTATAATATATAATATCACACCTGTGTCATACGTGACATGTAAGACTGGTCCTAAATGTTGTCACTGATATACCATAACAGTATCAGCAGTATGTAATTGATATCTCCGGGCCAAAAAAAAGAGGCAAATCTGTGTGTTGTACTATAGAGCTAGAATATTATACAGTCATAAACAGTAATAATATCAATGAACCCTAAATGCTAACTGCAACATGAAATTTTTAGGATATTACCAAACTGTGCTTAAAGAGTAACTAAACTTTTTTTTATTTAATCATCCTCCTGGTATTAGAACGTTATGCATTTCTTATCATATGTCCTTATTTATTATGCTGCAGTGAAGTTTTCTGCTCCTTTAGAAGCTGCTTTCATCTGCTGTTCAGCAAAAATCCATCCACTAAACAGAATATGGGAATCTCCCTGTCTGTGTACAGGGGTGGGGTGCAGAGAGGATCACACAGGTAATGACTGACCGCATAAAGGAAAAGAATCGCAGCATAGTATTTGGGAAAGTAGGAAGCAAAATAAAGCAATGAAGTATTACAGAAATGAATACATTTTCTATGCCTGAAGGATAATGAAATAAAAATAATATTTACTATTTAAAGAAAACTGACATAAAGTAGCTAGAAAACAGTGTCCTATAGTAACCCAATAATACCGCACAGTAGCTAGAGAACAATGTCATAAAGTGTCCCACCACATAGTAGCTACATAATCTCTCATTTCTCCATCAAACAGTAACTTGATAACAGTATCAAACAGCACCCAAATAAAACCGCCATACAGTAGCTAGATATCTGTGTCATACAATGTCCAAATAAAACCGCCATACAGTAGCTGGATAACTGTGTCATACAATGTCCAAATAAAACTGCCATACAGTAGCTAAATGACTATCGTATATAAAACCCAAATAAAACCACCATAAAGTAGCTAGATAACTGTGTCATACAATATCCAAATAAAACCGCCATACAGTAGCTGGATAACTGTGTCATACAATGTCCAAATAAAACTGCCATACAGTAGCTAAATGACTATCGTATATAAAACCCAAATAAGACCGCCATACAATAGTTAGATAACTGTGTCATGCAATGTCGAAATAAACCGCCATATTGTAGCTAGATAACTGTGTCATACAATGTCCAAATAAAATCGCCATACAGTAGCTGGATAACTGTCATACAATGTACAAATAAAACTCACATACAATAGCTAAATAACAATCTCATACAGTGTGCAAATAAAACCGTCATAAAGAAGCGAAATAACTGTGTCATATCGTGCCAAAAGAAAATCGTTATACAATAGCTAAATAAAAAAAACACCATACAGTAGCTACATAACAATGTCATACAGTGCTGAAATAAAACCAGCAAATAGAGACTAGATAACAGTGTCATACAGTCACCTATTAACACCGCCATATAGCAGCTAAATACAAAAACCATACAGTTCCCAGCAAAACATCATCATACAGTAACTAGATATGTGTCGTACAGTAACTATAGCCGCCAGACAGTAACTGCTCAGCAGTGTCGTATTAACACCACCATATAGTAGCTAGATAATATCCTACAGTTCTCAAAAAAAAAAAAGTCCACATACAGTAGGTAGATAGCAGCGCCATGTAAAGACCAAGTAGCGCCACCATACAGTAATAGACAATGCCCTAGAATGCGCCATACAGTAGTTAGACAACAGTGTCTGCACGGTATCTAGATAACAGGGTCATACAGTGCCCAAATAGCCCCACCATACAGTGACTAAATAATTGTGCCATACCTTAACCAAATAAAACCACCATAGAGTTGTTAGATAACGATGTCATACAATGCCAGCATAAAATCACTATACAGTAACTAGATACCAGTCATACAGTATCAAAACATACAGAAACCAGATAACAGCGTCATACAGTGCCCAAATAGCGCTGATATCTAGTAACAAAATAACAATGCCATACCGTGCCCAAATAGTCCCACCATACAGTAACTAGACAACCGCGTCAAACAGTGACCAAATAATGAACTGTTCGTCATACAGTGCCTAAAAAGCACCGCCAAAGAGTAGATAGATAAAAGCGTCATACAGTGCCCAAATTAAACCAGTGAAAAGTTGCTTGATAATGCCATACAGTGCCGAAATAACACCACCATCCAGTCACCAGATAAGTGCCATACTATACAACAACCTACCAAAAAGATACATGATAACAATGTCATATACTGCCCAAATCACGACACTAGTTAGCGGTTTTGTATAGTGGCAAGTAAAACCAACATATAATGGTTGTATGAGCATCATAAAGTGAAAAGTCAAAGCAGCAGGATAAGTGCCTGAGTAGCACCATCATTCAGTAGCTAAATAACAGTGTCAGTGCTCTAGTAATACCGCCATATACTGCCTACATAGCCATGACAAGTGGTGCTGAATCATGTCTCTACATCATCAGTATTTTAATTGCACTGATTAAATACTGTATTATTACATCTATGATCTAAAACACCATAGAGACGATTGGATTTCCGCCGCTCTGGGAGCAGCTTATTATGGTGACTGTTACGTGTTCTACCTGTATGTAGATGAGCTCCTGGAGTCTATGAAGTATATCAATTAATATTGTAACATATGAGCGGGTCTGTAATGTGTAATATATGTATGATATATGTATGATATATTCTGTATTAATACCGAGGTCAGAAGAGGCTCATGTATGGAATAGTCGTTTCAATAATTAAGTGTCTGTCTATAGAAGACAAACAGAAATCCTGTTTATTTTACATTTATTAAATGTAACTTTTTATTTTCTATTTTCTAAAACTTCCTTGTGGGCGGCCATGTTGGGGACACACTTTCTTCAAGTGTAGACGGTATAGCAGAGTATAAAAGATACATGGGAACATAGGATGAAGAAAGACATACTGTAGTTCGGGCTTTCTACACCAGTTATATAATATTATCTATCATTAGATCCGATCCTTCATCACTCACAATGTCATTTGTTGTGAGAAAAGCATCCAGCTCTTTTGTAAATGCTGATATAGTATCTGCCATTATTACTTATTGTGGTCAGGCATCCAACAGTTAATGGACCGGAACTGTCAATACAGTCGCCAGGAAGTGATTGACTGCAGCCACTCCAACTGTGGAGGGATGATTTGAAAGAATGATTCCTCTGACCTCTCTTTCCAATGGTAATGATATGACTTTGCTAAGTAGAGCCTTTAATGATAATGAGATGACCCTGCTGATCCCTCCCTCTAAAGATAGTGAGATGACCCTGTGACCCCTCCCCCAAATAATAGTGAGATGACCTTTCTGACCCCTATCTCAACTGATAGTGAGATGACCCTTCTGACCCCTCCCTCTAATGATAATGAGATGATCATGCTGACCCCTCCCACTAATGATAGTGAGATGACCCTGCTTGCCCTCCCCCTAATTATAGTGAGATGACCCTACTGATCCCGCTAATGATAATGAGATGACCCTGCTGATTCCTCCCTCTAATGATAATGAAATAACACTGCTGATCCCTCCCTCTAATGATAATGAGATGACCCTGCTGATCCCTCCCTCTATTGATAATGAGATGACCGTACTGACCCCGCCTTCTAATGTTAACGAGATAACGCTGTTGGCCCCTCCCTCTAATGATAATGAGATGACCATGCTGACCCTTCCTTCTAATTATGAGATGACCATGCTGACATTGCCTTTTAATGATAATGAGATGACCCCGTTGACCTCTCCCTTTAATGATAATGAGATGACCCTGCCCTCTAATGATAATGCGATCACCCTGCTGACCCCGCCTTATAATGTTAATGAGATAACCCTGTTGACCCCTCCCTCTAATGGTAATGAGATAACCAAGCTAACCCCTCCTTCTAATGATAATGAGATGACCCTGTTGACCTCTCCCTCTAATGATAATGAGATGACCCTGTTGACCTCACCCTATATTGATGATAATGAAATAACTCATCTAATCCTACTCTATAAAGATAATGAGCCCCCAAATGATAATGAGATGACTCTACTGACTCTGCCCCCTAATGATATGACTCTACTAATACCATGCTCTAATAAGATGATTTTTCGAATCCTTTTCTGACCCTGTTTTCTCAACTAATAATAAAATGACTTTGATGGCCATGTCTTCTATTGATGAAATGGCTTTGCTTACCTCATTCTTTATTAACAGTTACGTGTAGATGCCTCTGCTGACCCCATCCTTAATGATAGATAATTCTCATGAATATATCCTCCCAATGACAAGGAGATGGCTCGGTTGACCATGCACTTACCTCTAATGGTCCTAAGAAACCCCTGCTTACAGCACCCTCTAATGATAATGAAATGGCCATGTTCCAGTCTACACAGCAAAGCTACAGGAAAATCAAGTGAATTGTATGCATTCTCTAGTAGCAAGGGTGGAAACTAAAATATGTTAGATACTTTTATGAATAATGACATGAAAAAAAATAATTTTCGTTAAACATTATTACAATAAAGCCCCTTTTAAAATGTATTCAAGTTTTAAAATATTAAAGCAGCAGAAAGAGAATTGCAGATTTTTAAAAAACAACCTGCAACCTGCTTCATGCAGTAATGGAGCAACTCTCTGCAGATACCAGTACTATATTATGTATAGTATAACATATAATATGACATGGATATTAGAAGCGCTGTGTAATATATATCGTATTTATGTCTGTATGATATACCGTAATATATGTAAGGTATCAGATGTTTATAACACACATTAGTTCAGTGAAAAATTCTTTAATCAATGATATAGTGTAATCTATATGTAATATCAGCATAAATACAATACATAATATTCATGCTGTAAAATATATGCTATATAAGATATCAGCACAGCATGATATAAGCTATATATACTTATAATACCATCAGTATGATATAAGCTGTATATACTATGTCATAATGCTATGACATTGGGAAGGGCCCTTCCTGGCACTCAATGCCCAAGGGACACCACTGTATGTTCACTTTTATTACTCTGCCTCTTCCTTCTCTTCCTCTTCCTTCTTTTCCTTCACTGGGTCTCTGCCATGTTTCCAACTCAGGACCTGCTGCATGGAAGGCAGCAGTGAGCCACAGGCTGCAATGTTATCTATGAGAAGATATTCTCTGTGTAATAATCACTGAACTATTCTTCACATACTGTGCTGGTATATACAGATATATCTCTATATGCCAGTGAGTTAAAGGAAGGAATGAAAAAGATGGAAAGTAAAGCTAAATATTTTATATATTTATATATATATATATATATATATATTAGTTGCTACGAAATAAGGGCACGAAAAGCAATGATAATGAATGCTATTAAACACATAAAATATCCATGTCATATTTTGTTTCCATATAATTCTAACATCTCAAACAATGCAGTGAGCGCATTATTTATGGAAGTCGGGAAATGGGGTGAATAGAAATGTTGCAATTAATAAAAATGACTAAAATTAGTAAAATATTTAATTATGGATTTTGCAAAATGATGCTAAAAAAATCTACCACTCATATTGCAAAAGGAAGAGACTTCATATACAGTTGTGCTCAAAAGTTTACATACACAGGCAGAATTTTTTCCTTTCTTGGCCTTGTTTCAGAAAATATGAATGATAACAAAAAAACTTTTTTTTCCACTCATGGTTATTGGTTGGGTGAAGCCATTTACTGTCACATTTCTGTGTTTTCTCTTTCTAAATCTTAATGACAACCAAAAACATCCAAATGACCCTGATCAAAAGTTCGCATACCCTGGCAATTTTGGCCTGATAACATGCACAGAATTTGACACAAATGGGTTTGACTGGCTACTAAAGGTAACATCCTCACCTGTGACCTGTTTGCTTGTAATCAGTGAGTGTGCATAAAAGCTGAGTGAGTTTCTGGGATCCAGATAGACTCTTGCATCTTTCATCCAGCCACTGATGTTTCTGGATTGTGAGTCATGGGGAAAGCAAAAGATTTGTCAACAGATCTAAGGGAAAAGGTAGTTGAACTGTATAACACAGGAAAGGGATACAAAAAAATATCCAAAGAATTGATAATGCCAGTCAGCAGCGTTCAAACTGTGATTAACAAATGGAAAATCAGAAGCTCTGTAAAAACCAAACCATGGTCAGGTAGACCAACAAGAATTTTGGCCACAACTGCCAGGAAAATTGCTTGGGATGCAAAGAAAAACCCACAAATAACATCAGCTGAAATTGAGGACTCTCTGAAAACTAGCGGTGTGGCAGTTTCAAGATGCACAATAAAGAGGCACTTGAAGAAAAATGGGCTGCATGGTCTAGTCGCCAGAAGAAAGCCATTAGTGCGCAAATGCCACAAAGTATCTCGCCTACAATATGCCAAACAGCATAGAGACAAACCTCAAAACTTCTGGAACAAGGTAATTTGGAGTGATGAGACCAAAATTGAACTTTTTGGCCACAACCATAAACGTTACATTTGGAGAGAGGTCAACAAGGCCTATGATGAAAGGAACACCATTCCTACAGTAAAGCATGGAGGTGGAGTGCTGATGTTTTTGGGATGTGTGACCTACAAAGGCACAGGAAACCTGGTAAAAGTTGAAGGAAAGATGAATGCAGCACGTTATCAGCAAATACTGGAGGCAAATTTGCACTCATCAGCCCGGAAGCTGCACATGGGACGCACTTGGACGTTCCAACATGACAACGATCCAAAACACAAGGCCAAGTCGTTCTGTCATTGGCTACAGCAGAACAAAGTGAAGGTTCCGGAGTGGCCATCTCAGTCTCCTGACTTCAATATCATTGAGCCACTCTGGGGAGATCTCAAGCGCGCAGTTCATGCTAGACAGCCCAGGAATTTACAGGAACTGGAGGCTTTTTGCCAAGAAGATTGGGCAGCTTTACCATATGAGAAAATAAAGAACCTCATCCACAACTACCACAAAAGACTTCAAGCTGTCATTGATGTTAGAGGGGGCAATACACGGTATTAAGGACTGGGGTATGTGAACTTTTGATCAGGGTCATTTGGATGTTTTTGGTTGTCATTAAGATTTAAAAAGAGAAAACACAGTAGTTTGACAATAAATGGCTTCACCCAACCAATAACCATGAGTGGAGAAAAAGTTATCATTCATTTTCTCTGAAACAAGGCCAAGAAAGGAAAAACTCTGCCGGGGTATGTAAACTTTTGAGCACAACTGTAGTTACACCTATATACTGTATATTAAAGTTATGGCTGGTATGGCAGGAAAAAAAACCCTGATCATTACTGTTGAGTATTACTGCTATATGATATTAGCCAGTTAGAATATTATAAACATTATTACATTTCTTAGTGTTAATGCTGTATAATATAAGCTTTATATGACCTGTGTTATATATTTAAGGTGCTGTATAATATAAGCTACATATCACATCAGAGCTGTATGTTATAAAATACAGTTGAAACCAGAAGTTTACATACACTGTATAAAAAGACACATCTCCATGTTTTTCTCAATATCTGACATGAAATCAGAATAAACCTTTCCCGTTTTAGGATTACTATAATGTTTAACCCCTTTACAGCCTGGGGCGTAATAGTACAGACCAGGCTGTCACCCCCTGTTCAGCGCGGGCTCGGCGCTGAGCTCGCACTGAACCGGGCACATGTCAGCTGATTATTACAGCTGACATGTGCCCGCAACAGCCGCGGGTGAAATCGCGATCCACCCGCGGCTGTTAACATGTTAAATGCTGCTGTCAATCTCTGACAGCGGCATTTAACAGCACCGCACCGGAAGCGCGTCACTTACCCCGCCCATCGGTGACCCCGTCACGTGATCGCGGGTCACTGATGGGTGGGCATGACAACCCTGGGTCTGCAGCAAACCCCAGTGGTTGTCATGTACTGATCGCTATGAGCGCCACCTAGTGGTCGGCGCTCATAGCACAGGAGAATTTCTGCTACATAGAGGTGATCTGCTCATCACCTCTATGTAGCAGAGGCAATCGGACAGTTGCTGCTTCTACACTGTGTTCCAAATTATTATGCAAATAATATTTTCTCAGATTTTCCCAAATTACCTATATGAATTGCAGTCATTGTAATTTTCCAGTCAAATAACTATTAGAGTACAATTGAAAGGTTTTTGTACAAACTGCCTATGATAACAGTATATTTAAAAAAAAATAAAAAACTCAAACTGCACTCAAAATGCATGTTCCAAATTATTATGCACAGCAGAGTTTTCAACCTTTTCATTTTAATAAAGAACAAAAAAATGGTCATTTTTGAAATTATAAGCATTAGCAGGTTGTTAGAAACTGAAATCAAACAGTTTTCAACTCAAAACTTTATTCTAGGTGATGTTACATTTGCACATAGGACCCCTTGTTCGAAAGGAGCTTCTGAACTCTCTCGTCCATTGAATTTGTCAGGTTTTGGATGGTTTCTGCTTCAATTGTTTTGCATGAGGACAGAATACCCTCCCAGAGCTGTTGCTTAGATGTGAACTGCCTTCCGCCATCATAGACACTCCTTTTGATGATGCTCCAGAGGTTCTCAATGGGGTTGAAGCCAGGGGAGCATGGGGGCCACACCATAAGTTTGTCCCCTTTGATGCCCATAGCAGCCAGAGATGCAGATGTGTTATGTGCAGCATGAGACGGGGCATTATCATGCATGAAAATGATCTTGCTGCGGAATACACAGTTCTTCTTGAACCATGGAAGGAAGTGCTGTTTGAGAAACTCAACATACATTATGGAGTTCATCTTTACCCCTTCAGGGATCCTAAAAGGGCCGACAATCTCTCTCCCCATGATTCCAGCCCAAAACATTACTCCACCTCCTCCTTGTTAGCGCCGTAGCCTTGTTTGCATGGGGTGTCCATCAACCAGCCATCCTCCACTCCATCCATCTGGACCATCGAGATCATTTCATGCATGATAATGCCCCGTCTCATGCTGCACATAACACATCTGCATCTCTGGCTGATATGGGCATAAAAGGGGACAAACTTATGGTGTGGCACCCATGCTCCCCTGACCTCAACCCCATTGAGAACCTCTGGAGCATCATCAAAAGGAGTGTCTATGATGGCGGGAGGCAGTTCACATCTAAGCAACAGCTCTGGGAGGGTATTCTGTCCTCATGCAAAACAAAGCAGAAACCATCCAAAACCTGACAAATTCAATGGACGAGAGAGTTCAGAAGCTCCTTTCGAACAAGGGGTCCTATGTGCAAATGTAACATCACCTAGAATAAAGTTTTGAGTTGAAAACTGTTTGATTTCAGTGTGTAATAACCTGCTAATGCTTATAATTTCAAAAATGACCATTTTTTTGTTCTTTATTAAAATGAAAAGGTTGAAAACTCTGCTGTGCATAATAATTTGGAACATGCATTTTGAGTGCAGTTTGAGTTTTTTATTTTTTTAAAAATATCCTGTTATCACAGGCAGTTTATACAAAAACCTTTCAATTGTACTCTAATAGTTATTTGACTGGAAAATTACAATGACTGCAATTCATATAGGTAATTTGGGAAAATCGGAGAAAATATTATTTGCATAATAATTTGGAACACAGTGTAGTCTCCTATGGAGATTATAGAAGCAAGCAAAAAGTGTAAAAAAAAATGTTTTAAGCTTTTATATTTTTTAAATATTTTTAAAATCACCCCCCTTTCGCCCCATTCAAAATAAAATAATAAAAAAAAAAACCCCACATACACATATTTGGTATGTGAAAAAAATTCTAAACGCCAGAATTACGTTTTTTGGCTGCCGCAACATTGCAATAAAATGCAATAATGGGCGATCAAAACATCGGATCTACCCCAAAATGATATCAATAAAAACATCAGCTTGACTCGCAAAAAATAAGCCCCCACCCGGCCCCAGATCCCAAAAATGGAGACGCTACGGGTCTTGGAAAATGGCACCATTTTTTTTTTTTTTTTTTAGCAAATTTTGGATTTTTTTTTCACCACTTAAATAAAAAAGAGCCTATACATGTTTGGTGTCTACGAACTCGTAATGAGCTGGAGAATAAGAATGGCAGGTCAGTTTTAGCATTCAGTGAACGTGGTAAAAAAAAAAAAAAAAACTTCTGTGGTATTGCACTTTTTTGCAATTTCACCGCACTTGGAATTTTTTTCCTGTAGACGATATGGTAAAACCAGTAATGTCGTTCAAAAGTACAACTTGTCCCGCAAAAAAAAAGCCCTCACACGACCATATTCACCAAAAAATAAAAACGCTATGGCTCTGGGAACAAGGGGAGCAAAAAATGAAAATGCAAAAACGGAAAATCCCAGGGTCCTTAAGGGGTTAATATTTGCCAAATGCCAGAATAATGAGAGAGAATGTTTTAAGGCATTTTTATTACTTACTGCAAAGTCAAAAGTTTACATACATTTCATTAGTATTTAGTGCAATTGCCCTTAAACTGAATGACTTGGGTGAAACATTTGAAATATCCTTCCACAAGCTTCTCACAATAATTGGTCGAAATTTGGTCCGACATGTGCATATCAACCCAAGGACAAAAGCAAAAGACCTTGTGAAGATGAAGGCAAAAGCTGGTAAGGTTGTGTCAATATCCACAGTGAAACAAGTACTGTATCATCATGGGCTGAAAGGCCACTCTGCCAGGAAGAAGCCATTACTCCAAAATAAACATAAGAAAGCCAGATTAATGTTTGCAAATGCACTCAGGAACAAAGACCTTAATTTTTGGAGACATGTCCTGTGGTCTGATGAAACTAAAATTGAACTTTTTGGGCATAATGACCATTGTTATGTTTGGAGGAAAATGGGAGAAGCTTGGAAGCCAAAGAACACCATCCCAACTGTGAAACACGGCGGTGGCAGCATCATGTTGTGGGGTTGTTTTGCTGCAGGAGGGACTTGTGCACTTCACAAAATAGATGACATCATGAGAAAAGAAGTAAATGTTGCAATACTGAAGTAACATCTCAAGACATCAGCCAGGAAGTTAAAGCTTGGGAGGAAATGGGTCTTCCAAATCGACAATGACCTGAAGCATACTGCCAAAATGGTAACAAAGTGGCTTAAGGATAACAAAGTCAATGTTTTGGAGTGGCCATCGCAAAGCAATGATCTCAATCCTATTGAAAATGTATGGGCAAAGCTGAAAAGGCTGCGAGCAAGGCGACCTACAAACCTGGATCAGTTACACCAGTTCTGTCAGGAGGAATCGGCCCAAATTCCGACCAACTATTGTGAGAAGCTTGTGGAAGAAAATCCCAAACGTCTGACCCAAGTCATTCAGTTTAAGGGCAATGGTACCAAATACTAATGAAATGGATGGGAACTTCTGACTTTGCAGTAAGTAATAAAAATGCCTTAAAACCTTCTCTCTCTCTCATTATTCTGGCATTTGGCGAATATTAAAAATTATGGTAATTAACCTAAAACGGGAAAGATTTATTCTGATTTCATGTCAGATATTGAGAAAAACATGAATATGTGTCTTTTTATATAATGTATGTAAACTTCCGGTTTCAACTGTACGTGTCCCATCAGTTCTGTATGATATAAGATACTCCGAGATATTTAATGTTGTAGGAAGTGTATACAATAACTGCTATATAATGTAATCTATATATACTACCAGTACTGTACATTAAAATGCTGTGTGATGTAAAGTGTTCATGCATAAGGGATGTGTGATATAAGCTGTACAACATTATTGCTGTATGATATGAGCTATATATTATATCAGCGCTGTATGATATAAACTGTTTATACGACTGCTGCAGTATCAGTGCTATATGAACTATATATACCATCAGTACTGTGTGATTTGAGCTGTATGGCTTAAAGTGTATGTGCAAACACTATACAGATACAACACATATAGATCCAGCGCTGTCTGAAATTAATTGTTTATATGATTAATGCTGTACGATATAAACCGTGTTCAATAACTGCTGTGTAATATAACGTATCTGTACTATCAGTACTGTAGAATAATTGTGTTGTATCCTACAGCTTATACAATTTACAATAAGCTGCATGGTATTAGTGCTGTGAAATATGAGCTAGATATAATATCAGCGCTGTATGATACAGGACTGGTGCTGTATATTGTCTGTGCTGTATGATATGAGCTAGATATAATATCAGCGCTGTATGATACAGGACTGGTGCTGTATATTGTCTGTGCTGTATGATATGAGCTAGATATAATATCAGCGCTGTATGATACAGGACTGGTGCTGTATATTGTCAGTGCTGTATGATATAAGGTAGATATAATATCAGCGCTGTATGATACAGGACTGGTGCTGTATATTGTCAGTGCTGTATGATATAAGGTAGATATAATATCAGCGCTGTATGATACAGGACTGGTGCTGTATATTGTCAGTGCTGTATGATATGAGGTAGATATAATATCAGCGCTGTATGATACTGGACTGGTGCTGTATATTATCTGTGCCGTATGATATGAGGTAGATATAATATCAGCGCTGTATGATACAGGACTGGTGCTGTATATTGTCAGTGCTGTATGATATGAGGTAGATATAATGTCAGCGCTGTATGATACAGGACTGGTGCTGTATATTGTCTGTGCTGTATGATATGAGCCAGATATAATATCAGCGCTCTATGATACAGGACTGGTGCTGTATATTGTCAGTGCTGTATGATATGAGGTAGATATAATATCAGCGCTGTATGATACAGGACTGATGCTGTATATTGTCAGTGCTGAATGATATGTGGTAGATATAATATCAGCGCTGTATGATACAGGACTGGTGCTGTATATTGTCTGTGCTGTATGATATGAGGTAGATATAATATCAGCGCTGTATGATACAGGACTGGTGCTGTATATTGTCAATGCTGTATGATATGAGGTAGATATAATATCAGCGCTGTATGATACAGGACTGGTGCTGTATATTGTCAGTGCTGAATGATATGTGGTAGATATAATATCAGCGCTGTATGATACAGGACTGGTGCTGCATATTGTCAGTGCTCTATGATATGAGGTAGATATAATATCAGCGCTGTATGATACAGGACTGATGCTGTATATTGTCAGTGCTGAATGATATGTGGTAGATATAATTTCAGCGCTGTATGATACAGGACTGGTGCTGTATATTGTCAGTGCTCTATGATATGAGGTAGATATAATATCAGCGCTGTATGATACAGGACTGATGCTGTATATTGTCAGTGCTGAATGATATGAGGTAGATATAATATCAGCGCTGTATGATACAGGACTGGTGCTGTATATTGTCTGTGCTGTATGATATGAGCCAGATACAATATCAGCGCTGTATGATACAGGACTGGTGCTGTATATTGTCAGTGCTGTATGATATGTGGTAGATATAATATCAGAGTTGTATGATACAGGACTGGTGCTGTATATTGTCTGTGCTGTATGATATGAGGTAGATATAATATCAGCGCTGTATGATACAGGACTGGTGCTGTATATTGTCTGTGCTGTATGTTATGAGGTAGATATAATATCAGCACTGTATGATACAGGACTGGTGCTGTATATTGTCTGTGCTGTATGATATGAGGTAGATATAATATCAGCGCTGTATGATACAGGACTGGTGCTGTATATTGTCAGTGCTCTATGATATGAGCTAGATATAATATCAGCGCTGTATGATACTGGACTGGTGCTGTATATTGTCAGTGCTGTATGATATGAGGTAGATATAATATCAGCGCTGTATGATACTGGACTGGTGCTGTATATTGTCAGTGCTGTATGATATGAGGTAGATATAATATCAGCACTGTATGATACAGGACTGGTGCTGTATATTGTCAGTGCTGTATGATATGAGGTAGATATAATATCAGCGCTGTATGATACAGGACTGGTGCTGTATATTGTCAGTGCTGTATTTTATGAGCCAGATATAATATCAGCGCTGTATGATAGAGGACTGGTGCTGTATATTGTCAGTGCTGTATGATATGAGCCAGATATAATATCAGCGCTGTATGATACTGGACTGGTGCTGTATATTGTCAGTGCTGTGTGATATGAGGTAGATATAATATCAGCGCTGTATGATACAGGACTGGTGCTGTATATTGTCAGTGCTGTGTGATATGAGGTAGATATAATATCAGCGCTGTATGATACAGGACTGGTGCTGTATATTGTCAGTGCTGAATGATATGAGGTAGATATAATATCAGCGCTGTATGATACAGGACTGGTGCTGTATATTGTCAGTGCTGAATGATATGAGGTAGATATAATATCAGCGCTGTATGATACTGGACTGGTGCTGTATATTGTCAGTGATGTATGATATGAGGTAGATATAATATCAGCGCTGTATGATACAGGACTGGTGCTGTATATTGTCAGTTATGTGTGATATGAGGTAGATATAATATCAGCACTGTATGATACAGGACTGGTGCTGTATATTGTCTGTGCTGTATGATATGAGGTAGATATAATATCAGCGCTGTATGATACAGGACTGGTGCTGTATATTGTCAGTGCTGTATGATATGAGGTAGATATAATATCAGCGCTGTGTGATACAGGACTGGTGCTGTATATTGTCAGTGCTGTATGATATGAGCCAGATATAATATCAGCACTGTATGATACAGGACTGGTGCTGCATATTGTCAGTGATGTATGATATGTGGTAGATATAATATCAGCGCTGTATGATGCAGGACTGGTGCTGTATATTGTCAGTGCTGTATGATATGAGCCAGATATAATATCAGCACTGTATGATACAGGACTGGTGCTGTATATTGTCAGTGCTGTATGATATGAGGTAGATATAATATCAGCGCTGTATGATACAGGACTGGTGCTGTATATTGTCAGTGCTGTATGATATGTGGTAGATATAATATCAGCGCTGTATGATACAGGACTGGTGCTGTAAATTGTCTGTGCTGTATGATATGAGCCAGATATAATATCAGCGCTGTATGATACAGGACTGGTGCTGTATATTGTCAGTGCTGTATGATATGAGGTAGACATAATATCAGCACTGTATGATACAGGACTGGTGCTGTATATTGTCAGTGCTGTATGATATGAGCTAGATATAATATCAGCGCTGTATGATACAGGACTGGTGCTGTATATTGTCTGTGCTGTATGATATGAGGTAGATATAATATCAGCGCTGTATGATACAGGACTGGTGCTGTATATTGTCAGTGCTGTATGATATGAGGTAGATATAATATCAGCGCTGTATGATACAGGACTGGTGCTGTATATTGTCAGTGCTGTATGATATGAGCCAGATATAATATCAGCGCTGTATGATACAGGACTGGTGCTGTATATTGTCAGTGCTGTATGATATGAGGTAGATATAATATCAGCACTGTATGATACTGGACTGGTGCTGTATATTGTCTGTGCTGTATGATATGAGGTAGATATAATATCAGCGCTGTATGATACAGGACTGGTGCTGTGTATTGTCAGTGCTGTATGATATGAGCCAGATATAATATCAGCGCTGTATGATACAGGACTGGTGCTGTAAATTGTCTGTGCTGTATGATATGAGCCAGATATAATATCAGCGCTGTATGATACAGGACTGGTGCTGTATATTGTCAGTGCTGTATGATATGAGGTAGACATAATATCAGCACTGTATGATACAGGACTGGTGCTGTATATTGTCAGTGCTGTATGATATGAGCTAGATATAATATCAGCGCTGTATGATACAGGACTGGTGCTGTATATTGTCTGTGCTGTATGATATGAGGTAGATATAATATCAGCGCTGTATGATACAGGACTGGTGCTGTATATTGTCAGTGCTGTATGATATGAGGTAGATATAATATCAGCGCTGTATGATACAGGACTGGTGCTGTATATTGTCAGTGCTGTATGATATGAGCCAGATATAATATCAGCGCTGTATGATACAGGACTGGTGCTGTATATTGTCAGTGCTGTATGATATGAGGTAGATATAATATCAGCACTGTATGATACTGGACTGGTGCTGTATATTGTCTGTGCTGTATGATATGAGGTAGATATAATATCAGCGCTGTATGATACAGGACTGGTGCTGTGTATTGTCAGTGCTGTATGATATGAGCCAGATATAATATCAGCGCTGTATGATACTGGACTGGTGCTGTATATTGTCAGTGCTGTATGATATGAGGTAGATATAATATCAGCGCTGTATGATACAGGACTGGTGCTGTATATTGTCAGTGCTGTGTGATATGAGCTAGATATAATTTCAGCGCTGTATGATACAGGACTGGTGCTGTATATTGTCTGTGCTGTATGATATGAGCCAGATATAATATCAACGCTGTATGATACAGGACTGGTGCTGTATATTGTCAGTGCTGTATGATATGAGGTAGATATAATATCAGCGCTGTATGATACAGGACTGGTGCTGTATATTGTCAGTGCTGTATGATATGAGGTAGATATAATATCAGCGCTGTATGATACAGGACTGATGCTGTATATTGTCAGTGCTGTATGATATGAGGTAGATATAATATCAGCGCTGTATGATACTGGACTGGTGCTGTATATTGTCAGTGCTGTATGATATGAGGTAGATATAATATCAACGCTGTATGATACAGGACTGGTGCTGTATATTATCTGTGCTGTATGATATGAGGTAGATATAATATCAGCGCTGTATGATACAGGACTGGTGCTCTATATTGTCAGTGCTGTATGATATGAGGTAGATATAATATCAACGCTGTATGATACAGGACTGGTGCTGTATATTATCTGTGCTGTATGATATGAGGTAGATATAATATCAGCGCTGTATGATACAGGACTGGTGCTGTATATTGTCAGTGCTGTATGATATGAGGTAGATATAATATCAGCGCTGTATGATACAGGACTGGTGCTGTATATTGTCAGTGCTGTGTGATATGTGGTAGATATAATATCAGCGCTGTATGATACAGGACTGGTGCTGTATATTGTCAGTGCTGTATGATATGAGCCAGATATAATATCAACGTTGTATGATACAGGACTGGTGCTGTATATTATCTGTGCTGTATGATATGAGGTAGATATAATATGAGCGCTGTATGATACAGGACTGGTGCTGTATATTGTCAGTGCTGTATGATATGAGGTAGATATAATATCAGCGCTGTATGATACAGGACTGGTGCTGTATATTGTCAGTGCTGTGTGATATGTGTTAGATATAATATCAGCGCTGTATGATACAGGACTGGTGCTGTATATTGTCAGTGCTGTATGATATGAGGTAGATATAATATCAGCGCTGTATGATACAGGACTGGTGCTGTATATTGTCTGTGCTGTATGATATGAGGTAGATATAATATCAGCGCTGTATGGTACAGGATTGGTGCTGTATATTATCAGTGCTGTATGATATGAGATAGATATAATATCAGCGCTGTATGATACAGGACTGGTGCTGTATAATCAGTGCTGTATGATATGAGCCAGATATAATATCAGCACTCTATGATACAGGACTGGTGCTGTATATTGTCTGTTCTGTATGATATGAGGTAGATATAATATTAGCGCTGTATGATACAGGACTGGTGCTATATATTGTCAGTGCTGTATGATATGAGCTAGATATAATATCAGCGCTGTATGATACAGGACTGGTGCTGTATATTGTCAGTGCTGTATGATATGAGCCAGATATAATATCAGCGCTGTATGATACAGGACTGGCGCTGTATATTGTCTGCGCTATATGATATGAGGAAGATATAATATCAGCGCTGTATGATACAGGACTGGTGCTGTATATTGTCAGTGATGTATGATATGAGGTAGATATAATACCAGCGCTGTATGATACAGGACTGGTGCTGTATACTATCTGTGCTGTATGATATAAGGTAGATATAATATCAGCGCTGTATGATACAGGACTGGTGCTGTATATTGTCAGTGCTGTATGATATGAGGTAGATATAATATCAGCGCTGTATGATACAGGACTGGTGCTGTATATTGTCAGTGCTGTATGATATGAGGTAGATATAATATCAGCGCTGTATGATACTGGACTGGTGCTGTATATTATCTGTGCTGTATGATATGAGCCAGATATAATATCAGCGCTGTATGATACAGGACTGGTGCTGTATATTGTCAGTGCTGCATGATATGAGGTAGATATAATATCAGCGCTGTATGATACTGGACTGGTGCTGTATATTATCTGTGCTGTATGATATGAGCCAGATATAATATCAGCGCTGTATGATACAGGACTGGGGCTGTATATTATCAGTGCTGTATGATATGAGGTAGATATAATATCAGCGCTGTATGATACTGGACTGGTGCTGTATATTGTCTGTGCTGTATGATATGAGCCAGATATTATATCAGTGCTGTATGATACAGGACTGGTGCTGTATATTGTCAGCGCTGTATGATATGAGCCAGATATAATATCAGCGCTGTATGATACAGGACTGGTGCTGTATATTGTCAGTGCTGTATGATTTGAGGTAGATATAATATCAGCGCTGTATGATACTGGACTGATGCTGTATATTGTCAGTGATGTATGATATGAGGTAGATATAATATCAGTGCTGTATGATACAGGACTGGTGCTGTATATTGTCAGTGCTGTATGATATGAGGTAGATATAATATCAGCACTGTATGATACTGGACTGGTGTTGTATATTGTCAGTGCTGTATGATAGAAGGTAGATATAATATCAGCGCTGTAAGATACAGGACAGGTGCTGTATATTGTCTGTGCTGAATGATATGAGGTAGATATAATATTAGCGCTGTATGATACAGGACTGATGCTGTATATTGTCAGTGCTGTATGATATGAGCCAGATATAATATCAGCGCTGTATGATACAGGACTGGCGCTGTATATTGTCAGTGCTGTATGATATGAGGTAGATATAATATCATAGTTGTATGATACAGGACTGGTGCTGTATATTGTCAGTGCTGTATGATATGTGGTAGATATAATATCAGCACTGTATGATACAGGACTGGTGCTGTATATTGTCAGTGATGTATGATATGAGGTAGATATAATATCAGCGCTGTATGATACTGGACTGGTGCTGTATATTGTCAGAGCTGTATGATATGAGCCAGATATAATATCAGCGCTGTATGATACAGGACTGGTGCTGTATATTGTCAGTGCTGTATGATATGAGCCAGATATAATATCAGCGCTGTATGATACAGGACTGGCGCTGTATATTGTCTGCGCTATATGATATGAGGAAGATATAATATCAGCGCTGTATGATACAGGACTGGTGCTGTATATTGTCAGTGATGTATGATATGAGGTAGATATAATATCAGCGCTGTATGATACAGGACTGGTGCTGTATACTATCTGTGCTGTATGATATAAGGTAGATATAATATCAGCGCTGTATGATACAGGACTGGTGATGTATATGGCCAGTGCTGTATGATATGAGGTAGATATAATATCAGCGCTGTATGATACAGGACTGGTGCTGTATATTGTCTGTGCTGTATGATATGAGGTAGATATAATATCAGCGCTGTATGATACTGGACTGGTGCTGTATATTGTCTGTGCTGTATGATATGAGGTAGATATAATATCAGCTCTGTATGATACAGGACTGGTTCCGTATATTGTCAGTAGTGTATGATATGAGGTAGATATAATATCAGCGCTGTATGATACAGGACTGGTGCTGTATATTGTCAGTGCTGTATGATATGAGGTAGATATAATATCAGCTCTGTATGATACAGGACTGGTGCTGTATATTGATCTAGGATTGAGAGTTTGAAAGTGGAATGAGCAGGATGTTCAGCAGCACAGAGTATTTCAGGAGAGGGGTGTGCTAACATTGTGGGAGAACATAGATTGGGAGTTAGCGCAAGCTTAGGAAGCTAAAAGTCCATCGAGGTACAAGACCCGAGGGTCCCACCCTTGACTCTCCGAGAGTTTCCATGGGGCCAGATGACCAGCTGGTCCCAATCTGGCTTCTTTGAGTGTCTCCATGGGTTTCAGGCGACCAGAGGGTCCCACCTGGCAGCCCCAAGCAACATATCCATGGGGCCAGGTGATTTCATCGTCCCAACCTGGTCTCCCCAAATGTATCCACAAGCTCTCTGATGGTCAATGGAGCATATCCATATCTTTCCAGTCAGGGCGATATACCCTTAGGCCGGAATCATGTAGAATCCAAATCTGTGTCTCTTTGGTTAAAGCCATGCTTCCAAGCTGATGGTCTCAGAGTCTGAACCTTGACTCTCCCTGTAAAGTCTCTTTCCAATTTCTGTTTCAAGTCTGCCTGCTACAGAGGCATATCTGCTTGTTAAGTACATATCCACAGGTCAAGGGGTTAGGGAGGGCATTACTCACAGGGCTCAGGTCTCATTGTTTGAGCTAATCAATTTACATAGTTAGTATCGCATGGGGCTCTTGTAAATAAACATCATTGTTTCAGAATCAAAGAGAAGACTACATTCGGGGTTATACAAATACTGGTCTGTCCTTCTTGACCAGCCACAGAAATACACATACATTTACAAGTCAACACAAAGATAATAGTGTATTTCTCTTGGATTAACAAATCTAAATGTCTGGCTGATTAAGATTATAAGCTGTATCGTCACATTTATGATCCATGAGTCACTCTGAGGATTTTTTAGGGGGAGATTTTTAGTATATCTACTTCAATTTTATGATGTCTGCAAAAAGACAGGTTTAGTAAAGCTGGGAGGAAATTGTGAATGCTTGATTCAACCTAAAACTGAACTGCACTGGAGTAATCAATGCATCAATGTCTGCTGCAAACTATAGTAAATCTATTCACCTTCCAGATACAACTCCTCTCCCACCAAGCTGTGGTCATTGTTATCATCACTTTTTAAAGCCACAAAAAGTCTCAATATTCCCACTTTCAGTTTATTATGTAACGGTATTATTTATTGTCTGTAGTATGCCTGATATGTCTACAGTCATCCTACATGGTAACGTATACTTCATTATAGGATACTATTGTTGAACTGTTTTATTATACACTGCAAAGGAAATATTGGAATAAAGACAATGTAAAGAGCAATTCTAGTCACATAAAATATTCTACAAACTGTAAAAATGTGTTTAATATTCGGTAGGGACAGTAATAGTTATGTTCTTATACATAGGAGCAATATTATAGTAGTTATATTCTTGTACATAGGGGGCAGTATTATAGTAGTTATATTCTTGTACATAGGAGCAGTATTATAGTAGTTCTATTCTTGTACATAGGGGGCAGTATTATAGTAGTTATATTCTTGTGCATAGGAGCAGTATTATAGTGGTTTTATTCTTGTACACAGGAGTAGTATTATAGTAGTTATATTCTTGTACATAGGAGGCAGTATTATAGTAGTTATATTCTGGTACATAGGGACAGTATTATAGCAGTTATATTCTTGTACATAGGGGGCAGTATTATAGTAGTTATATTCTTGTACATAAGAGCAGTATTATTGTAGTTATATTATTGTACATAGGAGGCAGTATTATAGTAGTTATATTCTTGTACATAGGAGCAGTATTATTATAGTTATATTCGTGTACATAGGAGCAGTATTATAGTAGTTATATTCGTGTACATAGGGGGCAGTATTATAAAAGTTATATTCTTGTACATAAGAGCAGTATTATAGTAGTTATATTCTTGTACATAGGGGGCAGTTTTATAGTAGTTATATTCTTGTACATAAGGGGCAGTATTACAGTAATTATATTCTTGTACATAAAGCAGTATTATAGTAGTTAAATTCTTGTACAAGAGGGTAATATTATAGTAGTTGTATTCTTGTATATAGGGGCAGTATTATAGTAGTTTTAATCTTGTACATAGGAGGAAGTATTATAGTAGGTATTTTCTTGTATATAGGAGCAGTATTATAGTAGTTATATTCTTGTGCATAGGGGCAATATTATAATAGTTATATTCTTGCACATAGGGGCAGTATTATAGCAGCTATATTCTTGTACATAGGAGCTGTATTATAGTAGTTATATTCTTGTACATAGGAGCAGTATTATAGTAGTTATATTCTTGTACATAGGAGCAGTATTATAGTACTTATATTCTTGTACATAGGGGTAGTATTATAGTAGTTAGATTCTTGTACATAGGAGCAGTATTATAGTACTTATATTCTTGTACATAGGGGCAGTATTATAGTAGTTATATTCTTGTACATAGGGGACAGTATTATAGTAGTTATATTCTTGTACATAGGGGACAGTATTATTGTAGTTATATTCTTGTACATAGGGGCAGTATTATAGTAGTTATATTCATGTACATAGGAGCAGTATTGCAGTAGTTATATTCTTGTACATAGGGGGCAGTATTATAGTAGTTATATTCTTGTACATAGGGGCAGTATTATTGTAGTTATATTCTTGTACATAGGGGGCAGTATTATAGTAGTTATATTCTTGTACATAGGAGCAGTATTATAGTAGTTATAATCTTGTACATAGGTGCTGTATTATAGTAGTTATATTCTTGTACATAGAGGGCAGTATTATAGTAGTTATATTCTTGTACATAGGAGCAGTGTTATAGTATATTCTTGTACATAGAGGGCAGTATTATAGTAGCGATATTCTTGTACATAGGGGGCAGTATTACAGTAGTTATATTCTTGTATATAGGGGCAGTATTATAGTAGTTATATTCTTGTATATAGGGGCAGTATTATAGTAGTTATATTCTTGTACATAGGGGCAGTATTATAGTAGTTATATTCTTGTACATAGGGGGCAGTATTATAGTAGTTATATTCTTGTACATAGGGGGCAGTATTATAGTAGTTATATTCTTGTACATAGGGGCAGTATTATAGTAGTTATATTCTTGTACTTAGGAGGGCAGTATTATAATAGGTATATTCCTACACATAAAGGGCAGTATTATATTACAGATAACCATCAACTGTGAAGACACCGATGGAGATTACTCAGTCAATGGATAAAAGAAATTACAGAATGACATTTTTCAGGGTGAGAGATAAGTTCAGAGTAGTTGTCATTTCATTCCTCCACAGTTTGGAGTGAAAATGAGCAAATCACAAAGCTTCTCCCATTGTAAGTCAGCATGTGAGGAGCAAAACAATAATATTAACATTTATTTTACAGTTGTTCACTGTCTTATTCTTATTAGTTGCATCTGGATTTGCCCTTAAATTCTATAAATGATGAGGTTTCCCCCTAGGACATTAAATCGTTAGTGTCTCAGAGAAATAATACAAAATAAAGCAGAGAAATGTTATGTTGATCAGTGTTCTATATTATGATGGAACTGTCGTCTCTTATGTTAGTAGTTCGCCCTGTAAGTTTGTAGTATCCGGTACAGCCAATGCCAACAGTTTGTATACATTGTAACTACAGATATAGTGCTGTGTATATTATCAGGAGCTTACAGTGCTGCTCACCATTATAGGCACCCCTTCATTTTTTTCATGGACTGTACAATATCTTCAGAAATAAATGGAAATGTACCAAAGTTATATCCTCAGGATTTTTTAATTAGTTGTTCAAAGTAATACAGCAATAAACATTGTTTATCAACTTCCATGTTGCAATTTCAGAGAAGAAACAGAATAACCAACATGTGCAGCAATAAAGACTCCCCTAATTAATACTTGGTTGCCCACCCTTTGGCATTGCTGACGGCCTCCACACGTTTCTTGTAGCCATCTATAAGCTTCTTGCACTTCTCAGCTGGAGTTTTCTCCCATCTCTTCCATTGCAGTTTGTTCAAGCTCTTGAATGTTTGCAGGTTTCTTTTTCCCATTGGCATATTTCAGCTCACCCCAAAGATTTTCAATGGGATTGAGGTCAGGACTCATTGCTGGCCATTTTAAAACAGTTCAATTTTCTTTTTCAACCCTTCCTATGTACTTTTGGATGTGTGCTTTGGTCATTGTTTTGCTGGAGGACCCATGATCTTTGACTCAAACCAAGTTTTCTTACACTGGGTAGGACATTTCACTCTAAAATCTCTTAATAATTCTCTGATTTCATGATTCCTGTGATACAGTCAAGGCCTCCAGTACCAGACGCAGCAAATCAACCCTCAGCATTATGTATCCTCCACCATGTTTAACTGTTGGTAAGGTGTTCTTTTCCTTATAAGCTTTGCATTGCCAAAAAACTCTATTTTTGTTTCATTTGTCCACAGAACATTTTCCCAGAAGGATTCTGGTTTCTCAAGGTACTCTTTAGCAAAGATAAGTCATTCCTTTTTATATCTTCTCTTCAGCAACAGTTTCTTCCTTGGCTTTTGCCCATGAAGCTCTGATTGGTTTAGTGTGCGGCATATGGTACTTGTTGAAACCATGACCCCAGACTGTTCCAGGTTGGCCTTCAGGTCTTTGGATGTTTGATGTGGTGTTTTTTTCCACCATTTGCACCAACCTTCAAAGACATCTCTTGTCAATTTTCCTCTTTTCCCAACATCTAGGGACGTTCTTGATGGTTCCATGCTTGGCAAACTTCTTAATTACATTGCGCACTGTTGAAACTGGGATACCAAGGTCTTTGGAGATGGCCTTATACCCTTTGGAAGTCTTGTGTTTGCTAATAATAGCAGTTCTGATAGCTCCTTTGTCTTCACCATTGTGACAAAGGATCAGGGCCTACCATGTGGCTTTTTAAAACACTGAAGTCATCATTCATTGGCTAATTCATGTCACATGGGCGCCGACAATTAATCACAGGAGAATCTTTTTGTGATTTACGATACTAAATTAATGTAAAGGTGCCAATACCAGTGACACAGCAAGCTTTAGGTTTTTCTATTTTTCCCTCCCATTGTTTTTTTCTTTTAAATTATTGTTTATCATTTGATCTTTAATATTTAACACGAGTCTCTATACAAAAAAACTGTTTCACTTGATTCATTTTTTTCAGGAGATATTCCACATTATGTACTTAAACTTCATGGGGCCAATAACGATGAGCAGGACTGTATCTAGACTGTCAGACAAAAATAATAGAACTATATTATGTTGCATATTTATAGGAGTTTTTTGATTTGGGAAACAAACATTAACATACTCTGTTAGGGAATTTGGGTTTCAAAAAGGGGGATACAAAGAATGCACCTCTCTACAGTGATGTAGCAGTGCGGTATATGTAGGTATTCTGTAAAGCGACGACGTTGTCTGATATATCTGCAGTAATGGGGGCTGGTTCTGTATGGCTGTGTTCTCAGAGGATCCCTTGTGTCATGTGGATGACTTCATGTATTGAGCGTTCAATCTATGCAGAAATGAATCATTTTTCTTTCACGCTGTCCCTCCAATGCATTCAGCTTTAGTGAAAGGAGTCGTGTAGGTCACTGACATTTTCCTTTAATGCCTCGTGTCATCATCAAGGAAGTCGTCCTGTCAATGTCTTCTGTGTTTTGTGCGGTGAATCAACATTTTTGTCTAATGTAACTCTTTATAGCCATTTATGATTTTTTTTTTTAAGGGTGTCAACTTACAAAATGTAAAAAAAAAAAAAAGAAATACTAATTTCTGGCAAATTATTTCCCTGGTGGTCTAGGGCAATAAAGAGTTTTACTTTAAATTTTTACATATATTTTACATTAAATGTTCCAGGACATTATATTAATTAATTTGATATTCCATGGTGGTCTAGGGCATTAAAAGGTTAATTTTATATTCCCTGGGGATCTAGGGCAATAAAGAGGATTATTTTACATTCCCTCTTGGTCTAGGACATTACATGGTTAATTTTACATCTCCCGGTGGTTGATGACATTAGAAGGTTAATTTTCTATTCTCTAGTGGTCTAAGATATGAAGATGTCAATTTTCCATTCCCTGGGGGTTAATTTTATATTCCTTGGTGGTCTGGGACAATAAATTAGTTACGTTTATAAATCCTGGGGGTCTAGAAAAATAAATTAGTTAATTTTATAGATCCTGGAGGTCTAAGGCAATAAATAAGGTACATTTATATTCCCTGGTGGTCTAGGACAATACTTAAGTTACATTTATATTCCCTGGTCATCTAGTGCAATATATAAGTTACATTTATATTCCCTGGTGGTCTAGGACAATACATACGTTACATTTATATTCCCTGGTGGTCTAGGACAATACATAAGTTACATTTATATTCCCTGGTGGTCTAGGACAATACATAAGTTACATTTATATTCCCTGGTCATCTAGTGCAATATATAAGTTACATTTATATTCCCTGGTGGTCTAGGACAATACATACGTTACATTTATATTCCCTGGTGGTCTAGGACAATACATAAGTTACATTTATATTCCCTGGTGGTCTAGGACAATACATAAGTTACATTTATATTCCCTGGTGGTCTAGGACAATACATAAGGTACATTTATATTCCCTGGTGGTCTAGGACAATACATAAGGTACATTTATATTCCCTGGTGGTCTAGGACAATACTTAAGTTACATTTATATTCCCTGGTCATCTAGTGCAATATATAAGTTACATTTATATTCCCTGGTGGTCTAGGACAATACATACGTTACATTTATATTCCCTGGTGGTCTAGGACAATACATAAGTTACATTTATATTCCCTGGTGGTCTAGGACAATATGTAAATTACATTTATATTCTCTGGTGGTCTAGGGCAATACATACATTACATTTATATTCCCTGGTGGTCTAGGGCAATACATACATTACATTTATATTCCCTGGTGGTCTAGGACAATACATAAGTTACATTTATATTCCCTGGTGGTCTAGGACAATACATACGTTACATTTATATTCCCTGGTGGTCTAGGACAATACATAAGTTACATTTATATTCCCTGGTGGTCTAGGACAATACATAAGTTACATTTATATTCCCTGGTGGTCTAGGACAATACATAAGTTACATTTATATTCCCTGGTGGTCTAGGGCAATAAATAAGTTAAACTTATATTCCCTGGTGGTCTGTCAGTTCTATATTCCCTGGTGGTCTGTCAGTTCTATATTCCCTGGTGGTCTGTCAGTTCTATATTCCCTGGTTGAAAGAGGTTCGTTTTACATTCATCGGTTCTCTGAGACAGTAAAAAATGTAATTTCACTTTTTCTTGAGGTCGAGGGAGGTGAAGAGGTCAGTGGATAATTGAGGCTTCTCCTGGGGTCCGATCTTCGGAGGGCAGTTGGAGGTTCTGGTACGGGGGACACTTTGCTTATTGTCTATTGACCATTCTAATAAGGATTTGTCCAAAGCAGAGAATCCCTTTAACAAAGTACAGGCTGCAGGTTTTGTTTTGATTTTTAGAAAAGATCAATTCAGCAAAAAAAAAAAAAAAAAACTATTTAAAGGGATATCCTCACAAAAAGATGAACCCTTTGGGCTGGACAGGTCGTGACTTTTCTGTACCTGGAAAACCATCTTTTTGGCTATAAAACACGTCAAGAACCAGTGATATCCTCATCCTTATAAGAGAAAGAGATCCCATTGAGAGCGGTCGGAGTTTTTCCTTTGGTCACTGGTTTCCTTCTAGTTTTATAGTCGGAAGATTAAAAAAATCCTGAAATACAGAAATAAAAAAACTAGCCTTGATGCTTTGCTGAGGTCTGAAGATATAAAGGGCATTTTCCAGGTTATGCAATGCTCTGCATGTGGATGTAATTATACTAATCACTGGGTGTGATGCTCTGCAGGCGGTTTCCTTCATCCGGTTGTACCTGTTGGTGAAACCATCTGCAGGCGTCTTCTTTTCTACAATGGTCTGTGTCGCTTTTCCATTTTCATCTATTGCATTAAGTCAGCGATTTTCTTTAATTCTGTCAAGTCCTTACTGAGTGCGATGCTCTGCAGGCAATTTCCCTCTGCAGGTGTCATCCTGGCTGCGATGCTCTGCAGGGTTCTGTGGTGAAGACCGTCGACTTGTTCCCATTTTATATGGACATGGGTTTCTATTGTCTTTTTTCTTTACCTTTGAATGTAATTGTTTTTTATCATCTTGTGCTTCTTTGGGCTCCCAGTTTCCATATCTATATGACATGTATGTATATACATATATAAATATGTATATATATATATATATACACACCCACGCACGCAGGAGAACCTATATACTGGGTGAGTCTTGGTCAGACAGCATGCGGGAGGGTGCACGGAATAAAGCCTAGAGAAATGACCTACATTGTGTCCGTGCCGTCATTATTATCCTTCTGGATACATTTTTCTATTCTTCTCTTTGTTGTTTTCTCACAATTTAATACAAGACAAAAAGGGAATCTCATAAACTGTAAATCATAAATGATACCTTCATAGAATTATTCCAGACAGAAAACAAATATCGTGTTACTAGTTGGAGACAGTCAACAAGTTGCTGTTGATGGAAACTTTATTATTATTATTATTATTATTATTATTATTATGTATCTCTCTCTGGTGTCCTCTGGAGACAATCAGCAGGCTGGTTAGCTGCAGTTCACATGTCAAGGCTTTTGTGAATCCCCCAGGGTTCAGTAACGGGGGATTACTGTTAGCATTTAATAATGTTAATATTTAATAATGAGTCTTGCTGCATAGATTATTAGTATTAAATACAGACTCATAAAAGGAAGCACGGATCCGTCAACAGCAGCATGTTATAATAGGGAAAAGTAGTATGTTGATTGTTTCAAGGGCTCATAACCAAATAAGCATCCATATTGCCTAATTAATATAATAATAATAGCGAAAATAATAATATAATAATAAGCATCCATATTGCATGATTAATATAATAATAATAATAGCAAAAATAATAATAATATAATAATAAGCATCCATATTGCCTAATTAATATAATAATAGCAAAAATAATAATATAATAATAATAAGCATCCATATTGCCTATAATAATAATAATAATAATAAGCATCCATATTGCCTGATTAATAAAATATTAATAATAATAAAGATAATAATAATAATAAGCATCCATATTGCCTAATTAATATGTTAAAATAAAATAATAATAAATAATAATAATAATAATAATAAGCATCCATATTGCCTAATATAATAATAATGATTATTATTAATAATACAAATACTAAAAATAATAAGCATCCATATTGCCTAATTAATATAACAATAAAATAATCAAATAATAATAATAAGCATCCATATTGCCTAATTAATATAATAATAAAAATAATAAAATAATAAGCATCCATATTGCATAATTAATATAATATTATTATTAATATAAGCATCCATATTGCCTACTTAATATAATAATAATAATAAAAATAAAATCTAATATTGAGTCTAACTGCAGGAATTTTAGTGTGAGCATCATTATAGAATAAAAGTATTAAATATAGACGCATGATAGGAAGCATTGTATCCATCAACAGCAGCATGCTGACTGTTTCTAAGCAGTATGAAATATAGAAAAAAAAACAGGAAACCAAAAGAAAGTAATGAAGTTCTGGAATCTATCTATAAAGCCAATATCCTGGTTTTCTAAGGTAAGTGAAAGGGTTCATTGTAAATTCCCTGATGATTAAAGGCAGTGAACAGGTTAATTTTATAATTCCTTAAAGTCTAGCAATGGAGGAATCAGTTTTACATTCCCTAGATAAGAAGTCAATGTTTATTTCAGGATTTTACTAGGGGGTCCCATCTTTTGGAGACCCTTATAAAGAGGGGATCTAGCTTGCCAGCACCTTAAACCAGCACTGGCCTCGGCTCAGCTGGTCCATCGTCCCTTGCTTATAGGTGGGGTTGAACTAAGCGATATAAGTTCCCTGGTGGTCTAGCATTGTGGGCGGTTACTTTTACCTTCCCTGGTGGTCTTGAGCTGTCAAGAGGTTTGTTTTTTATCCTCTGTTAGTTTTGGACATAGTTTTACATTTCCTGGTGGACTACGGCATTGTGAAGGTTAATTTTACTTTCCCTGGTGGTCTAGGGCAGTTGGAGGTTAATTTTACAATCCTTGGTCATCTAGGACAGTTTAGTTGTATGTTTCCTGGTGGTCTAGGGCAGTGGAATGGCTAATTTGTCCCTTTCTAGTGGTGGTCTGAGACAATGGAGGGGGTCGTAGTTTTACATTTCTTGGTGTTCTGAAGCAATTAAGTGGTTAGCTTTACATTTCCTGGTGGTCTAGGGTAGTGAATTGTTAACTTTAGATTTCCTGGTCATCTAGTGCAGTAAGGGGGTTAACTTTACATTCCCTGGTGGTCTACATCAATGAGTGGAGGGGGAGAAGGTCAATTACATTCCCTGGTGGGCTGGAGCAGTGAAAAGTTTAATTGTCAGGGGACTCATTGTACATTCTCTGGTGGTCTAGCACAGTGGGGGGATTAGTTTCACATTTCCGGGTGGTCTAGGACAGTTTAGTGGTCAGTTTTACATTCCATGGTGGTCTAGAGCAGTCAAGGGGTTAATTTTACAATTCCTGATGGTCTAAGACAGTTTGGGGGAGAAGGTAGTGTTACATTTGATGGTCATCCAAGGTGGTCAGGGGATTCATTTTTATATCCTGGTGGTCTGGGGTAGTGAAGGGGGTAATTTTATGTTTCTTAGATGTTTAGGGCAGTTTAAAGCAATTGGATTATATTGCACAGAGGTCTGAGCTAATGAGAGCGTCTATATTCCCTGGTGGGCTAGTGCAATGATGCAGTTATTATTACATTCCCTGGTGGGCTAGTGCAATGATGCAGTTATTATTACATTCCCTGGTGGGCTAGTGCAATGATGCAGTTATTATTACATTCCCTGGTGGGCTAGTGCAATGATGCAGTTATTATTACATTCCCTGGTGGGCTAGGGCAGTGAATTGGTAACTCGTGCTGCTCTTAGGGGAGCTAGCTTTTAAGGTTTGTGTAGGAAGTAGGGGCTCTGGGCATATGCCCCTCTTTACACCCATTAACATAGACTTTGTTTTATCTTAGACTGTGAGTTCTCCTTCAGCACCAGCAGGGGGCAGCTTTTCTCGAAAATGAGTTTACGGGTTGTCACCCAGAGACAGATCTCCCTAAGGCTGTGTGCACACAGAGTTTGTGGAAACTCTGCAAATCCTCAAAAAGTTAGAGTTTCCAATCCGAAAAACTCAGCAAAAAGGCTCAGTGTGAACATAGCCCAAGTGGAATCTGGAGCGCTCACGTGCTGCATAGCCGCTGGCGTCATGTCCTCCTCGGTCTCCATATTTCCCCATCACTCGCACCTCAGTATTATTCTGCTGGGTCATGTCCTGCTGGGTCTCCATGTTTCCCTACCACTCGCACCTCAGTATTAGGCTGGTTTCACACGTCCGTATATTTCCAGTACCGGAAAAAGGGGACACGGATTTCTCCAGTACCGGTGTGTCCACGTGTGTTACACGTGTGGCAACTGTGTGCCGCCCATGTGCCTCATCAGGATCACACCGACCGGCGCCTGGGAACCTGTGTACACTTAACGCTGTTCCTAACCACCGGGTGCTAAATGCTGCCCTCATCATTGTCCCCTGCAATCAGCACCACCAGGGACAATGATGAGGCTAGTAGTGTCTGCTCCTGCAGTTTCCCTCTTTAAAAATAAGAAAATAAGATTAAAATAATAAAATCCATATACTCACCTGTCCGGAGATGTCCCCCGCTGTAATCCTCTGACGGCTGACGCCGAGGATCTGGGGAGAATGAGCTGCTCCAGCGAGCGACCCTGGAGCGCTGTGTCCTCTCACTCACTGGAGCGGCTCATTCTCCCCAGCTCCTCAGCGTCAGCAGTCAGAGGATAACAGCAGGCAAGAATCTCCGGACAGGTGAGTATATGGATTTTATTATTTTCATCTTATTTTTACATGGGGACACTGTGGTAGCAGACTACTAATACCCTCATTATTGTCCCTGCTGGTGCTGATCGTATCGCCGGCAGGGTACCATGATGAGGGCAGCGCTCAGCACCGGCGCTTGGGAACAGCGCTACAGTGTGCTCTGTTCCCAAGCGTGTCACACTGATGACATACGGATGCCATCTGTGTGTGTTCAGCGTGAGACACTTTTGCGGACTTGTCAGCGTGTGGAGCACATGGACACGCGGTCCGTGGAAACACATTGACATGTGCACAGACCCATAGTTTTGAATGGGTCTCTGTGTGTCAGTGTCTCCAGTACATGTGGAAACTGTCACCACTCGTACCGGACACACTGACGCCCTTATTCTGCCACGTTCTGATCACGGTTACAGACAATTCTAATGCCGCAAACTACCTGCCCAGCGCAGCCATGAATAATGCAGGAGGACGAGAGCGCAGCGCTCTAATATTAGCTCCGAGAGGAGGCGACGCGGATTACGGAGGAAGAAGGACTGAGCCGAGGTCATTAGACTTAATATAACGAAGATAATTCCCTGCACAACCTCAAAATGCAGAACAATCCGAGGAGGATGAAGACGTGACACAAGGAAATGATCTGTTACTATTAATGTCTGACAAGTAATTGGTGGAAGGATCTAAATGTGAGGACACCCGCAAACAGCCCCCCAGATCTCAGCTTCTTGTCCCTGCTCAAGTTTAAAAAATAGTTTTGGGGTTCAGTGTAGTGAGATAAAGTAAGGTCCCCTTCAGATCCAGGTATCTGGGAAGCTGAGACAGGAGGAGCTTTTTAGTGGGGTCTTCACATTGTGCCTGTCTATGTCCTGGAGCTCTCCGATGTAAGGACGCTGTCAAACAGCTCCACATATCTCAGCAGTTACCAATAAACACATCCAACAAGTCTAGGAAGCTGAGATATCAGGTGTTTAGTGCTCTGGTCACTAGGAACAGTCAATGTAGCTCTAGTATATGAGGACGCCATCAAACAGCATCCCAGATCTCAGCTTCTGAGGATAAGTACAGTCACTTTGTAACATAACGGCCGTTCCCCTCTTGGATTCGAGTACGTAGGAAGCTGAGATATGAGGCGCCGTTTGCCACAATAAAGGACGCCGTTATCACTAGGAATAGCTCTCCAATGTGAGGACACCAACAAACAGCATCCTATATCTCAGCACTTACTAGTTAGTTATTTCCCCCATGTCAGCGAAGCTGAGATATGAGGCGCCGTTTACTGGCCGGGCACCATAAAGGACGCCGTTATCACTAAGGAATAGCTCTCCAATGTGAGGACACCAACAAACAGCATCCTATATCTCAGCACTTACTAGTTAGTTATTTCCCCCATTTCACCGAAGCTGAGATATGTGGTCACTAGGATCAACCACATGAGCTCTGGTATGTGAGCACCCACAAACAGCCCCCCAGATCTCAGCTGCTTAAGAAACACTGCGGTCATACCATGTGTGGTCACCAACAAACAGCTCCCCATATCTCAGCTTCACCCTTCTAACACATACAACATGCAATACCGGACAGAGACAGGTGTGGCGCTGTTTTTGGATAAAGCAGCCATGTGTTTCTAATCCTGGACGGCCCCTTTTGTGTCTTTGCCGAAAACATATTTTGCGCCCCCCCCCCCCCCCTGCGTCACCTCCATGTCACTGAGCAGCTGAGATATGAGGGGCTAGTTCTGCCCTTTATGTTTGGACCCCCTTAAAGGGGAAGTCACCGTTCCTTACATACCACATAATAAACACAACCAGATCTGTATTATAAAATATTTTAATTTCCCACCGATAAATAATACAAGGGGCGGATACAGGATTGCACATGGACATCGCTAGACCGGGAGACGGTAAATGATGCAAGGTGGCATTGATGCAATTACACCAATCAACATCATCTAAAGAATGGATACCGGGTTGGGTTATAAAGAACAGCGCCCCTAGTGTCCAGTTTAATCAGACCGTGGCCATGTGGCCATTAACATTACAGCTATCAATGACACCGCTACTGCCCAAAACGAAGGCGGAATGGCCTCATTAACATTTTTTCCAGAATCAGCGCCATTCCTGATATACCAGGGTTTATGAATTAGCAAAAAAAATTCAATTTACAGTGATTGACACTAGAGGGCGTCCTAGTTGTTCAGCTGCTATCTATCCACCAGAAAAAGATGAATAAAAAAATGATAAAGGTTGGAGTTCAGTTATTTTTATGCATAAACATAGAGCTAAATGATGAAATTCTAACAGCCGCCACTAGGGGGAGCAAGGGGGAAACATTCCATGCATTGAGTGCCCTTGTATAGTAATATGTAGTGAGCTCCCCCTTGTGGTGTCTGCAGGAAGCGAAAATTTCATCATGTAACAGAGAATACTGTTAGAACTGATTAACATTACCAATTAATTAACATTAACAATTTATACAAAATTAAAAGGGTTGGGCGTTCTTTTAAGGACAGATAAAAAGTCACAACCAATGACAACGTTTGTTTCCATTTCCCATTTCACCAGTATTTCCGTTTATTGTCCTATTGACTTCAATGGAAAAAGTCACAGATGGAAAAAAAAAAAACTTCAGTTGATTTCAATGTAAAAAAGTCACAGATGGAAAAACTTGGATAGAAACTGCTTTGAATAAACTTTTGCTCTTGTTATCAATATTTTTATTTATTGTCCAATTGATTTCAATAAAAAAAAAAGTCACAGCTGGAAAAAAACGTAAGTGAAGAATGAATGGATGGAAGAGTACACCAGATACTAATTTGCTCATAACAGAATCCTAAATATTTGTTTCCCTTTTGAGATCAATTTACAAAGAAGTTTTGATGGATATAAAAATGAACAAAAGTTTTTGATGCAATATGCAGTGTGCCGGGTATCGTTCCCCCATCATTGTTCACCAGGGACAGGCAGAGATAAAGGATAAGTCTAAACATCACTAATGGTTACCTGTTATTACAAATCCCCTCCAGTCTCAAGAACAGCTACAAGTTGCTTGGGGTATGTCTCTATCAGTTTTGTACATCGAGAGGCTGAAATTCTTTCCCATTCTTCCCTGCAAAACAGCTCGAGCTCATTGAGGTTGGATGGAGGGCGTTTGTGAACAGCAGTTTTCAGCTCTTTCCACAGATTCTCGATTGGAATCCGGTCTGGACTTTGACTTGGCCATTCTAACACCTGGATACGTTCATTTTTGAACCATTCCATTGTAGATTTTGCTTTATGTTTGGGATCATTGTCTTGTTGGAAGATAAATCTCCGTCCCAGTCTCAGGTCTTTTCCAGACTCCAAGAGGTTTTCTTCCAGAATGGTCCTGTATTTGGCTCCGTCCATCTTCCCATCAATTTTAACCATCTTCCTTGTCCCTGCTGAAGAAAAGCAGGCCCAAACCATGATGCTGCCACCACCATGTTTGACAGTGGGGATGGTGTTTTGAGGGTGATGAGCTGTGTTGCTTTTATGCCAAATATATCGTTTTGCATTGTGGCCAAAAAGTTTGATTTTGGTTTCATCTGACTGAGCACCTTATTCCACATGTTTGGTGTGTCTCCCAGGTGGCTTGTGGCAAACTTCAAACGAGACTTTTTATGCATATCTTTGAGAAATGGCTTTCTTCTTGACACTCTTCCATAAAGGCCAGATTTGTGCAGTGTACGACTGATTGTTGTCCTATGGACAGACTCTCCCACCTCAGCTGTAGATCTCTGCAGTTCATCCAGAGTGATCATGGGCCTTTTGGCTGCATCTCTGATCAGTCTTCTCCTTGTTCGAGGTGAATGTTTAGAGGGACGGCCGGGTCTTGGTAGATTTGCAGTGGTCTGATACTCCTTCCATTTCAATATGATCGCTTGCACAGTGCTCCTTGAGATGTTTAAAAGTTGGGAAATCTTTTTGTATCCAAATCCGGCTTTAAACTTCGCCACAACAGTATTTCGGACCTGCCTGGTGTGTTCCTTGGTCTTCATGATGCTCTCTGCACTTGAAACAGAACCCTGAGACTATCACAGAGCAGAGACCCCTGAGACTATCACAGAGCAGGTGCATTTATACGGAGACTTGATTACACACAGGTGGATCCTATTTATAATTACCAGTCATTTAGGACAACATTGGATCCTTCAGAGATCCTCACTGAACTTCTGCACTGACAGTAAAGGGGCTGAATAATATTGCACGCCCCACTTTTTAGTTTTTAATTTATTAAAAAAGTTTAAAATATCCAATAAATTTTGTTCCACTTCATGAATGTGTCCCACTTGTTGTTGATTCTTCCCCAAAAAATTTGAATTTTATATCTTTATGTTTGAAGCCAGAAATGTGGCAAAAGGTAGAAAAGTTCAAGGGGGCCAAATACTTTCGCAATGCACTGTAGGTGACCAGCCACCTCTGCAGTGGTGGATGAGTATGCACAGTCCTATGACCCCAAAAGGTCATCAAGGGCAAGACTTCACCAATATTCCCAGCAGAACAGTGACCATTACCTACAGGCAAACAATCATTTTGCTGCCCTCTAGTGGCAGATATTGTGAGCTGCATGCTCTGTGCACACTGCATTTCGATGCCTTTCTATCGAACGAAACGATAGATAAACCCAGAATATTTATTTACATCCATTCGGTTATGTTTTTCCAACTATTAATCCTTTAAAGAAGTGTCAATGATTTATCAAATTCCCTGACGCATGGGAAGGTTCACTGGACAAAGTGTAATAATAATAATAATAATCTCCCGTCTTGGTCATTATAATGAACATGTATTTTTTTCTAAATCTACTGATTCGTTATCTCACAAAATCAACAAGTGCAAGATTCTATAAAAGCATTTTGCATCTTAGTAGAAAAAATAAGACCATATAATACATCAGTGTGTAGTGACATTGCTCCGCAGGATGGCTGCGTACCTCGCAATCTCTTCAATGCATTCATGTAATGTGAAGTACAGCTGCAGCATTATAACACTATAAAAATGGCTGCTCTTGTATTAAGACTT
Source organism: Phyllobates terribilis (assembly GCF_046119375.1). Classification (NCBI taxonomy): domain Eukaryota; kingdom Metazoa; phylum Chordata; class Amphibia; order Anura; family Dendrobatidae; genus Phyllobates; species Phyllobates terribilis. Next base: position 371,352,304 of record NW_027362765.1, on the reverse strand, counting down.
GGGGTGTTCTTAATTCTCTCGACCGGACCGGTAACATCCAGGACATGAGCTTATCTATACAACCAGAAGACTGGGGGTACAAGGATGCAAAATGGAGAACAATGGGTTTAGCATCCATAAAGTCCTTCTTCTTAGTGTCCATTACACATAATCTTACCATTTGCTGTTTTTGGGAAATATGTCAAATATTTTGGAAACTTTTTCCAAAAGTTTATAATAGTAAAATATCAGGTTATTTTGCAAAAATATATATAAATGCTTGAGTTTTTAGTACAGGCAGAGGGTCAATTACTTCCCTAACACATCCTACATGTCTCCCACACTCTAACCCCATCACAAACAGTCTGGCCAATACAGTGGATTTATGGTCCAGAAATGGATCACTGCGAGCCACCAGTGAGCCGCTGCGAGCCACCAGTGAGCCGCCAACCGGCTACATCATCTGCTCGATGGAAATGAAATGCCAGAATCATTTAGGTATTAGGTGGCACCAATATTTCGGTATTATATGGTTTTCATCTGTGTCCAACTAAGACCTGAAAAGGAGCAGAGAGGGTATAGATGAACCCGTGCCCAAGGGGGGTGCAAAGACTCCACATCGGAGGACTTACATAAAAGTTGCAAAGATTCTTCCAAATTGTTTCTAGTAGCTTCAATCCATTCATCGGGACCCAAAGAACTGGCTTTCTTATGGACCAGCTCCTGCGCTGAAGAACTTGCCAGAGCCATGGATCTGGTATAATCCCCCCATGAAGGAGCTGGTGTCATGGCTGAAGCTAGTAATAATATGGACAATTTAGTTTTTATATTGCAGCAATGCCATCATATTGGCAGAACCTCAATGGATATAAAGGGTATGTTCACAAAAACGCACTTTATTGCCCCCCCCTCGCATATTTTACTAAAAATCCATCAAAAACCAAATGAAAAAAAGTGTCAAAAACCACAAAAAAAAAAAACACGGGCCTGATTCACTTACAAGGTTTTTTAAGTCACTTTTCTATTTTATCTTTTGATGCTCTTTGACATTTTTTTGCACCAAATTCTTCAATATGGCGCCGACGGTTCATGAAATCTGCACACGATCAAAAATGCTCCGTATTTTTGTCTGTAACCGTTGAAAGGCTAAATGTCGCAGAATTTGCAACGAAATCTCTGTCGTCCATTAAGTCACTACTGAAGGACATTTGCGGCAAAGTTTTGTGACAAAGTTTGCAATTGATGAATGAATCGAAAACAGCTGGAAACCTCAAACGTCCACCCACAATGCCGAATGTAATAAAAAAGAAAAAAACAAACGCAGACTTTACAAAAGACGCAAATTAAAAGAAGAATAAGGCGTAAATGAAAAACTCTGGCGATAAGTCAAAAGAGGAGCAAATGCAACAATGAATCGGCCCCCGAGTGTTCTTACAGAACCGCGACAAAAATTACGTTTTCATTTCGAAGAGATTTTTTTAGATGTGGATTTTTCAGCCTCAAAAACTCCATGTGAACATACCCTTAGGATCGTGCTGCAAAATCCCTGCCATGTGCCATTTATAAGACTGGAGTCTACTTATATGTCAGATGGGGCATTCGGGACCAGGACCCGGGACCCCTCCGGTCATGCAACCAATCATTTATTATTTTTGGATAATGAGATTTGTTGCCTCATTGGAGGCAGTTTGGTTTTCTCTGAGCTCGTCATTATGTATTGGGGGGCGACCCCCTTGCAACCATTGTGAAGTCCACACTCTGGATCCTATTTTTGCATTTACCGGCTTTCTAATCTCGATCTGGAGATGACTGGTGTCCGGTGGATGCTGGTTGTTGTATTACTTGATGTTTGTGACTTAGCTCCTCTCTCTAGCGCCCCCTATGTGTAGCTAATCTGTAAGTCACAAGGTAGCTACTTATAGGTGGCACTAGAGAGACATTGTTCTCCCTGGTGGAGAGTTCATTTGCATTTTTTTCCCCAGATTGCATTGGCCTCAGGTATATCTCCTCAATAAGATCCAGTACTTCCACACCCCCCCCAGAAATGATGTTTAGGATTCAGCTTCTGGTTGGGGAATGCAGAGCGTTGACATGAAGAAGAGAAAGTTCTTGAAGAACATTTTAAGAAATCTTCAAAATTCAAGCGTACTTAATGTAAGTATGGAGAGTAAGTGTCGGGATCTCCGGGCACCAGGCATACAAGCGTCATCACCTCCATTCTAGGAGCCTTCAGAAAGTCCTCAATGGTAGCTCCAACTTCTTCAGAGATCTGAAACAGATGCTGGATTCCATCTCCTGGCCCCCCGAGTCGCTATGGGTCGAGGTTACAAAGGTGCGTCCTCCTCACTGTGCTCTGAAAACCCTTGGAAGTCCCTCAGGATCTGCGATACGTTCTCCGATCCTTGACCCGACAGGTCGTCCAGCTCAGAATCTGGAGTCACTTCTGGAGAAGCAACAATTATGGGGTCATCGGGAATCATGGAAGGGTCAGGAGATGGAGGAACCTTGGGAACCGGTCTCTGGGATTCCTTTCGAGACAAGGTGCGACTGGCATCACGGAAACTGGCAAAGGGGGGACGGAGGCGAACCCCGGACTGAGCCGTTCCTTCAATGGCTTTTTGTAGCTAATGGAAATATAAGAAGGACCAAAGTTACATGAGTGACTGACGTATATATGGACAGGACAGTAGTGATGTCTATGTGGGAAGTAGTAATATGTAGATGCAAAATTATCGAACCCCAGAGCAAAATTGGTTTATTAGTAAAACGTTTCAATTTTTTTGAAACTGCTTCTTTTACTGACTCCTGCAGTCTCAGAATTATTCACCCCTTTGTGACCAATCACTTAAGTACTTAGTAGAACCCCTCTTGCTGTTATGACCTGCTTCCCCTTTGGCTTTTATGACCTGCTGCCCATCTGACTGTTATGACCTGCTGCCACTCTGGCTGTTATGACTTGCTGCCCCTCTGGCTGTTAAGACCGGCCATCCCTCTGGCTATTATGACCTGCCACCCCTCTGGCTGTTATGACTGACAGGTCCTTTGGCTGTTATGACCTGCAGCCCCTCTTACTGTTATGACCTGCTGCCCATCTGACTGTTATGACCTGCCACCCCTCTGGCTGTTATGACTGACTGGCCCTTTGGCTGTTATGACCTGCTGCCCCTCTGACTGTTATGACCTGCTGCGCCTCTTACTGTTATGACCTGCTGCCCATCTGACTGTTATGACCTGCCACCCCTCTGGCTGCTATGACTGACTGGCCCTTTGGCTGTTATGACCTGCTGTCCATCTGACTGTTATGACCTGCCACCCCTCTGGCTGTTATGACTGACTGGCCCTTTGGCTGTTATGACCTGCTGCCCATCTGACTGTTATGACCTGCCACCCCTCTGGCTGTTATGACTGACTGGCCCTTTGGCTGTTATGACCTGCTGCCCCTCTGACTGTTATGAGCTGCTGCGCCTCTTACTGTTATGACCTGCAGCCCATCTGACTGTTATGACCTGCCACCCCTCTGGCTGTTATGACTGACTGGCCCTTTGGCTGTTATGACCTGCTGTCCATCTGACTGTTATGACCTGCTGCCACTCTGGCTGTTATGACTTGCTGCCCCTCTGGCTGTTAAGACCGGCCACCCCTCTGGCTGTTATGACCTGCCACCCCTCTGGCTGTTATGACCTGCTGTCCCTCTGGCTTTACTGGCCAGCTGCCCCTCCGGTTGTTATGACCTGCTTGATTATAATTGTATACACAGTATGGACAGCAGTGATGTTTAGCTAATTAATGCCAATAATTTGCGCCTATAATATATAAACCATCAACCATCTTATATAAATATGCTCTTTTCTCATTGTCCTATTAACATTAAGATTTCTGCTTGAAAAAGGAGCATTCACATTTATATCGAGAGGTGATAAAACTCATCACGCCCTAAAACTTCTCACAGCTGAGGGTTTGCTAATATGACATGTAGTCTAGACAATCCTCTCTGAGATTTAAAGGGGTTGTCCTCATCGTCTATCCTCAGGAGCGCAGCGCTCCTCGGCCTTCTTGCTTCCGGGGGGGCGATGTGCTCCTGATTGATTGCAGCGCCGCTCCATGGTCCAGGCTGGAAGCACAGGAGGTTTGCCTCTATGACAATAGACATTACCAAGACAGGATGCAATTGTTACGACCTCTCAGCTGTGAGCAGTATGAAGTCTGCTGGGGATGTGGTCCATGCTTAGGATGTTTCCTTTCGCTGACAGCAAGCAGATGATTGGCAGTGAGTAGCCAGGTGACCCTGTGTGATACGACGGACCTTGTAGTATTCATCGTGGTTTATACTCCAGTCACACATAGAGCTGCATTCAAAACTCTGCGGAAAGTGCAGCTATGCAGATGACGGCATAATTTGGAATGCAGCTCTGGATGTGACTGGAGCAGGGTATAAGTGGCGCTCCGCTGCGTCCGGCAGGAGGGGTATTTTTAGCAGCGGTCACATTACGGCCCGTGTTTACTGGGCTCAATTTCGCTGATGCTCCTCTAATCTTTCTCTCACCTCTTTCAGAGCGATCACCCCTCTCAGTTTCCCTCCGCTCGTGATGAACGCCTGGCTGAGGCCGAGGAGGGAGAAGAGCGTGTGCGTCTGCAAAGGAGAAGGGAAACGCAAAAAAAACGCAAACGTCAACGAAAAACATTCAAAAATATCATAAAAAAATCACCCAAAATTGTAAATCCCCAATTATCCAGAGGTAACACCCCTCGGGGCGACAGCGAGGAGAATCGTTGCAGCTTTAATCTCTGATCCTTTTAGTTATTTAATTTTTTTGCTTAATAAAAAAGCTGTTGGTGTTAATGGGAAACCATCAGCAAGCTGCTGTTGTCAGATCTGTTTCTCTTCTAGTATCTCTCCTGTGTAATCCGGTCCTATTATATATGGGTCATAGGCTTGATTGGCTAATTAACCCTTCAATGACTCGGCATCCCTGATTATTTAACTCCTGAGTCCCCAGTGGGGCATTAGGTGATAACCAGATTATTGGGGTGTCCATATGTAAATGGCCCGAGTTATAGGTTAATACAGGTACAGAAACCATCATTATAATATAAATAAGAAAATTGCAGTAATTTCTGTCTTCAGTATCTAGCCTACTTGCTAATTGTTTCCGGTATCAGCAGGGACAGAAACCATAAACATAACAAAAATGAAACCATTATAATAAAACAAACCGTTAAAATATGTCTGCAATATCTACTCTACTTGCTGATGGTTTTCAGTATCAGGACGGACAGAAACCATAAACATAACAAACCGTTATAATATGTCTGCAAAATCCAACCTACTTGCTGATGGCTTCCAATATAGGCTGCTACAGAAACCATAATTATAATACAAATAATAAAGTCCTTACATTATCAGTCAGCAATATTTAGCCTACTTGCTGATGGTTTCCAGGTAGCAGTAAAATATACAATAAAGGCGCAGCTTTGTGCAGAACTTCCAGCCACCTACCTTATGAAGTGACGTCCTCTCCACAAGCTGAAATGGTGAGGGGTCGATGAGACAGCTATCGAAGGAGGCCACCTTCCCCAGCTCCTGCTGCTCCCAAACCGCAGTCTGAAAAGGCCAGATCTTTTCTTAGTGTCTTCTTGCACCAATTCATTATCCAAGAGGGAATCGGCGCCGTGTCTGGTACTGGGGGACTCGGGTATCAGTGCAAGTCATGGAGCTCACATGCTCTGCGCTCCATAGCATGAAACGCCACAATGTCGCGATACAATGTATCAATCCATGAAGTATCTACCGGACCCCACTCCGGGGTCACTAATTAATTAATTAATGTTAAAGGGGTAAACCATAGCCGCACACCTGTAGAGCGCCGCTCATAGTACCCAAATACCTGACCCCATCATATTCCTCGCCCGCTGCTCTTCATCTAGAAGTTCTCATTCCCAGGTCTTCACCCCTCTTTAATTCATTGCCCATTGCCTTTCTTAAAGGGGACCTGTCCCAAGGTGAAAAGTGGTCAGTGTCTCCTCTTATTTTATTCCCGCTGCTCCCTTAAGTATTTTCTTTTTTTTGTTAATCCTCCATACGGTTTCAGAGAAATTTGCCTTTTTTTATGTCCATTTTTATGGTTTTTATCAAGGTGGTGTAGCTCACAGGATTCTCTTGGGCGTGTCTTCAGGCTGCTTTGCATAATTACCCTGGGAGCCACACCTCTTTGGTAAAATAAAATCAGCACTAAATAAAAAGGCCGGCATCTCTGGAACCGTTTGGCAGATTAAAATACAACAAAAATCAGAAGACTCGGAGGAACGGCGGGAATAAAATACGAGCAAAAACTGGACACTCCTTATCTGGTGATAGGTCCATTTTAATCTGCCTGATGCTCCTGATCAAACGGACATGACATGGTATTACGTCTCTTTTCTTTTTGGAGAAGACTTTGGTTTGGCTAATAGCCTTGGTCATATGGCAAAGCCAGTCCCGAAAAGAGAAGTGTCAGACTTTGACTTAAAGGGCAGCAACCTCCACTAGGTGGCCGCTTCTTCCCTCCTGGAGGGGAGCTAATCTGCATACCTTTTTCTCCCAGAAAGCATTGCCTGACTCATGGTCTTCCCGAGCAGAAAATCTATTCCCCCCATGATATATGTCTTTATGTGGCACTCACCTCTTCTGGTGTCATTGGGTCTTCAAGTTCAGATTCCTGCAGAAAGAAAAGAAGATGAAACTTTGAGTCTTGTCCTCAGGTGACCGCTCTTTTCTTCATCGAGGGTTCCAGCTCCTCTGCTCCAATGCAAAATCTGCATTCTGGGATCCCATACTTATGGGGTAGACTAAGAGTCTCTGTAGTCCTAAGTTTTTTATGTCGGGGTTCAACTTTAAGGAAAGTATCAGTAGATGTCTGGGCAACATTATTGCTACATGAGCCAGAGCACTAGTAATTTTAGGAAATTCACGTGAAAATTTGGAATTTTTGAACATCTTCGTATATAACGAGCGGGTCACAGTCCGCTGTTCTATCATGTCATTCCCACCCGAAAATGCCCTGCTGACCTGTGGAGGCTTTTCAGGATGATCCTTCTTGGAACTACAGAAGATTCTCGCTAGTGCAGTGCGGAATCTCCGGCAGCAACTTTCTGGAAAAGAAAATATAATTTTTAAAAATGTGAAATTTTTTTACAAACGTCTTTCAAAGGAAAGAAGAAGAATGGATTTTACTAAGTTGTTGGTTTGGGGCAATGGGTGACACAATTTTCGAACAAATTACCAATTTCTTGTTAATTAGAGACTAATGGATTATTGACCCTTTATAGACATAAGAACAACTGAAACAACATTTTACCGTCCAGCAGCTCTCCTGACACGTATTTTTATTCTCCATGAAATATCAATTCAAGAGGATCCTTTCTTAAACAGTTAACAACCGCCAATGCATGACGTCACTGCCATGCACTGGCGCGTCTTTGCCTCAAATGTACTGAAAGCCGCAATATGGGGCAGGATGGAAACACCAGGGATAGGATGGAGACACCTGGGGTAGGATGGAGACACATGGGGCAGGATGTAGACACCAGGGGTAGGATGGAGACACATGAGGCAGGATAGAGACACATGGAGCAGGATGGAGACACCAGGGGTAGGATGGAGACACATGGGGTAGGATGGAGACACCTGGGGTAGGATGGAGACACCTGGGGTAGGATGGAGACACATGGGGCAGGATGGAAACACATGGAGCAGGATGTAGACACATGGGGCAGGATGGAGACACATGGGGCAGGATGGAGACACATGGGGCAGAATGGAAACACATGGAGCAGGATGGAGACACATGGGGCAGGATGGAGACACATGGGGCAGGATGGAGACACATGGGGCAGAATGGAAACACATGGAGCAGGATGGAGACACATGGGGCAGGATGGAGACACATGGGGTAGGATGGAGACACCTGGGGTAGGATGGAGACACATGGGGCAGGATGGAAACACATGGAGCAGGATGGAGACACATGGGTCAGGATGGAGACACATGGGGCAGGATGGAGACACATGGGCCAGAATGGAAACACATGGAGCAGGATGGAGACACATGGGGCAGGATGGAGACACATGGGGTAGGATGGAGACACCTGGGGTAGGATGGAGACTCATGGGGCAGGATGGAAACACATGGAGCAGGATGGAGACACCAGGGGTAGGATGGAGACACCTGGGGTAGGAAGGAGACACCTGGGGTAGGATGGAGACACATGGGGTAGGATGGAGACACATGGGGCAGGATGGAGACACATGGGGCGGGATGGAGACACATGGGGCGGGACGGAGACACATGGGGCAGGATGGAGACACATGGGGCAGGATGGAGACACATGGGGCAGGATGGAGACACCTGTGGCAGGGTGGAGACACCTGGGTTAGGATGGAGACACATGGGGCAGGATGGAGAAACCAGGGGTAGGATGGAGACACCAGGGGTAGGATGGAGACACATGGGGCGGGATGGAGGCACATGAGGCAGGATGGAGACAAGTGGCAGGATGGAGACACATGGGGCAGGATTAAGACACCAGGGGTAAGATGGAGACACATGGGGCAGGAAGGAGACACATGGGGCAGGATGGAGACACCTGGGGTAGGATGGAGACACATGGGGCAGGATGGAGACACCTGGGGTAGGATGGAAACACCAGGGGTAGGATGGAGACACATAGGGTGGGATGGAGACACATTGGGCAGGATGGAGACTCATGGGGTAGGATGGAGACACCTGGGGCAGGATGGAAACACCAGGGGTAGGATTGAGACACATGGGGTGGGATGTAGACACATGAGGCAGGATGGAGACACCAGGGGTAGGATGGAGACAAATGGGGCAGGATGGAAACATCAGGGGTAGGATGGAGACACATGGGGTGGGATGGAGACACATGGGGCAGGATGGCGACACATGGGGTAGGATGGAAACACCAGGGGTAGGATGGAGACACATGGGGCAGGATGGAGACACATGGGGTAGGATGGAAACACCAGGGGTAGGATGGAGACACATGGGGCAGGATGGAGACACATGGGGTGGGATGGAGACACCTGGGGTAGGATGGAGAAACATGGGGCGGGATGGAGACACAAGGGGTGGGATGGAGACACATGGGGCAGGATGGAGACACATGGGGCAGGGTGGAGACAACAGGGGTAGGATGGAGACACATGGGGCAGGATGGAGACACCAGGGGTTGGCTGGAGACACCAGGGGTAGGATGGAGACACATGGGGCGGGATGGAGACACATAAGGCAGGATGGAGACAAGTGGCAGGATGGAGACACATGGGGCAGGATTAAGACACCAGGGGTAAGATGGAGACACATTGTGCAGGATGGAGACACCTGGGGTAGGATGGAGACACATGGGGCAGGATGGAGACACCTGGGGTAGGATGGAGACACATGGGGCAGGATGGAGACACCTGGGGTAGGATGGAGAAACCAGGGGTAGGATGGAGACACCTGGCGTAGGATGGAGACACATGGGGCGGGATGGAGACACCTGGGGTAGGATAGAGACACATGGGGCAGGATGGAGACACCTGGGGTAGGATGGAGACACCTGGGGCAGATGGAGACAGCTGGGGCAGATGGAGACACCTGAGGTAGGATGGAGACACATGGAGCAGGATGGAGACACATGGTGCAGGATGGAGACACCTGGGGTAGGATGGAAACACATGGGGCAGGATGGAGACACCAGGGGTAGGATGGAGACACCAGGGGTAGGATGGAGACACCTGGCGTAGGATGGAGACACATGGGGTGGGATGGAGACACATGGGGTAGGATGGAGACACATGGGGCAGGATGGAGACATATGGGGCAGGATCGAGACACCAGGGGTAGGATGGAGACACATGGGGCGGGAGGGAGACACATGAGGCAGGATGGAGAAAGTGGCAGGATAGAGACACATGAGGCAGGATGGAGATACCTGGGGTAGGATGGAGACACATGAGGCGGGATTTACACACCAGGGGTAGGATGGAGACACATGGGGCAGGATGGAGACATCTAGGGTAGGATGGAGACACATGGGGCAGGATGGAGACACCTAGGGTAGGATGGAGACACCTGTGGTAGGATGGAGACACATGGGGCAGGATAGAGACGCATGAGGCAGGATGGAGACAAGAGGCAGGATAGAGACACATGAGGCAGGATGGAGACAAGTGGCAGAATGGAGACACATGGGGCAGGATTTAGACACCAAGGGTAGGATGGAGACACATTGGGCAGGATGGAGACATCTGGGGTAGGATGGAGACACATGGGGCAGGATGGAGACACCTAGGGTAGGATGGAGACACATGGGGCAGGATGGAGACACCTGGGGTAAGATGGAGACACATGGGGCAGGATGGAGACACCTGGGGTAGGATGGAGACACCTGTGGTAGGATGGATACACATGGGGCAGGATGGAGACACCTGGGGTAGGATGGAGACACCTGGGGCAGATGGAGACACCTGGGGTAGGATGGAGACACATGGGGCAGGATAGAAACACCTGGGGTAGGATGAGAGACACATGGGGCAGGATGGAGACACCTGGGGTAGGATGAAGACACATGAGGTGGGGTGGAGACACCTTGGGTAGGATGGAGACACCTGGGGTAGGATGGAGGCACCTGGGGCAGATGGAGACACCTGGGACAGTATGGAGATACCTGGGGTAGGATGGAAACACATGGGGTAGGATGGAGACACCTGGGTAGGATGGAGACACATGGGGCAGGATGGAGACACCAGGGGTAGGATGGAGACACCTGGGGCGGGGTGGAGACACATGAGGCAGGATGGAGACAAGTGGCAGGATGGAGAGACATGGGGCAGGATTAAGGCACCAGGGGTAGGATGGAGACACATGGGGCAGTATGGAGACACCTGGGGTAGGATGGAGACACCTGGGGTAGGATGGAGACACATGGGGCAGGATGGAGACACCTGGGGTAGGATGGAGACACCTGTGGTAGGATGGATACACATGGGGCAGGATGGAGACACCTGGGGTAGGATGGAGACACCTGGGGCAGATGGAGACACCTGGGGTAGGATGGAGACACATGGGGCAGGATAGAAACACCTGGGGTAGGATGAGAGACACATGGGGCAGGATGGAGACACCTGGGGTAGGATGAAGACACATGAGGTGGGGTGGAGACACCTTGGGTAGGATGGAGACACCTGGGGTAGGATGGAGACACCTGGGGCAGATGGAGACACCTGGGACAGTATGGAGATACCTGGGGTAGGATGGAAACACATGGGGTAGGATGGAGACACCTGGGTAGGATGGAGACACCAGGGGTAGGATGGAGACACCTGGGGCGGGGTGGAGACACATGAGGCAGGATGGAGACAAGTGGCAGGATGGAGAGACATGGGGCAGGACTAAGGCACCAGGGGTAGGATGGAGACACATGGGGCAGTATGGAGACACCTGGGGTAGGATGGAGACACCTGGGGTAGGATGGAGACACATGGGACATGATGGAGACACCCGGGGCAGGATGGAGACACCTGGGGTAGGATGAAGACACCTGGGGTAGGATGGAGACTCCTGGGGTAGGATGGAGACACCTGGGGCAGATGGAGACACCTGTGGCAGATGGAGACACCTGGAGTAGGATGGAGACACATGGGGCAGGATGGAGACACCTGGGGTAGGATGGAGACACATGGGGCAGGATGGAGACATCTGGGTTAGGATGGAGACACCTGGAGTAGGATGGAGACACATGGGGCAGGATGGAGACACCTGGGGTAGGATGGAGACACATGTGGCAGGATGGAGACATCTGGGTTAGGATGGAGATACATGGGGCAGGATGGAGACACCAGGAGTAGGATCGAGACACCAGGGGTAGGATAGACACCTGGCGTAGGATGGAGACACATGGGGCGGGATGGAGACACCTCGGGTAGGATGGAGACACATGGGGCAGGATTGAGACACCAGGGGTAGGATGGAGACACATGGGGCGGGATGGAGACACATGAGGCAGAATGGAGCCAAGTGGCAGGATAGAGACACATGAGGAAGGATGGAGACACCGGGGGTAGGATGGAGATACATGGGGCAGGATCGAGACACCAGGGGTAGGATGGAGTCACCACGGGTAGGATGGAGACACATGGGGCGGGATGGAGGCACATGAGGCAGGATGGAGACAAGAGGCAGAATGGAGACACATGGGGCAGGATTTAGACACCAGGGGTAGGATGGAGACACATGGGGCAGGATGGAGACACCTGGGGTAGGATGGAGACACATGGGGCAGGATGGAGACACCTGGGGTAGGATGGAGACACCTGGGGTAGGATGGAGACACATGGGGCAGGATGGAGACACCTGGGGTAGGATGGAGACACATGGGGCAGGATGGAGACACCTCAGGAAGGATGGAGACACCTGTGGTAGGATGGAAACACATGGGGCAGGATGGAGACACCTGGGGTAGGATGGAGACACATGGGGCAGGATGGAGACACCTGAGGTAGGATGGAGACACATGGGGCAGGATGGAAACACCTGGGGTAGGATGAGAGACACATGGGGCAGGATGGAGACGCCTGGGGTAGTATGGAGACACTTGGGGCGGGGTGGAGACACCTGGGGTAAGATGGAGACACCTGGGGTAGGATGGAGACACCTGGGGCAGATGGAGACACCTGGGGTAGGATGGAGACACATGGGGCAGGATGGAGATACTTGGGGTAGGATGGAGACACATTGGGCAGGATGGAGACACCTGGGGTAGGATGGAGACACATGGGGCAGGATGGAGACACCAGGCCTAGGATGGAGACAACTGGGGCGGGGTGGAGACACATGAGGCAGGATGGAGACAAGTGTCAGGATGGAGAGACATGGGGCAGGATTAAGGCACCAGGGGTAGGATGGAGACACATGGGGCAGGATGGAGACACCTGGGGTAGGATGGAGACACCTGGGGCGGGATGGAGACACTTGGGGTAGGATGGAGACACATGGGGCAGGATGGAGACATCCGGGACAGTACGTAGACACCTGGAGTAGGATGGAGACACATGGGGAAGGATGGAGACACCTGGGGTAGGATGGAGACACCTGGGGTAGGATGGAGACACCTGGGGTGGGATGGAGACACCTGGGGTAGGATGGAGACACATGGGGCAGGATGGAGAAACCAGGGGTAGGATGGAGACACCAGGGGTAGGATGGAGACACATGGGGCGGGATGGAGGCACATGAGGCAGGATGGAGACAAGTGGCAGGATGGAGACACATGGGGCAGGATTAAGACACCAGGGGTAAGATGGAGACACATGGGGCAGGATGGAGACACATGGGGCAGGATGGAGACACCTGGGGTAGGATGGAGACACATGGGGCAGGATGGAGACACCTGGGGTAGGATGGAAACACCAGGGGTAGGATGGAGACACATAGGGTGGGATGGAGACACATTGGGCAGGATGGAGACTCATGGGGTAGGATGGAGACACCTGGGGCAGGATGGAAACACCAGGGGTAGGATGGAGACACATGGGGTGGGATGTAGACACATGGGGCAGGATGGAGACACCAGGGGTAGGATAGAGACAAATGGGGCAGGATGGAAACATCAGGGGTAGGATGGAGACACATGGGGTGGGATGGAGACACATGAGGCAGGATGGCGACACATGGGGTAGGATGGAAACACCAGGGGTAGGATGGAGACACATGGGGCAGGATGGAGACACATGGGGTAGGATGGAAACACCAGGGGTAGGATGGAGACACATGGGGCAGGATGGAGACACATGGGGTGGGATGGAGACACCTGGGGTAGGAAGGAGAAACATGGGGCGGGATGGAGACACATGGGGTGGGATGGAGACACATGGGGTGGGATGGAGACACATGGGGCAGGATGGAGACACATGGGGCAGGGTGGAGACACCAGGGGTAGGATGGAGACACATGGGGCAGGATGGAGACACCAGGGGTTGGCTGGAGACACCAGGGGTAGGATGGAGACACATGGGGCGGGATGGAGACACATAAGGCAGGATGGAGACAAGTGGCAGGATGGAGACACATGGGGCAGGATTAAGACACCAGGGGTAAGATGGAGACACATTGTGCAGGATGGAGACACCTGGGGTAGGATGGAGACACATGGGGCAGGATGGAGACACCTGGGGTAGGATGGAGACAGATGGGTTAGGATGGAGACACCTGGGGTAGGATGAAGAAACCAGGGGTAGGATGGAGACACCTGACGTAGGATTGAGACACATGGGGCGGGATGGAGACACCAGGGGTAGGATAGAGACACATGGGGCAGGATGGAGACACCTGGGGTAGGATGGAGACGCCTGTGGCAGATGGAGACAGCTGGGGCAGATGGAGACACCTGAGGTAGGATGGAGACACATGGAGCAGGATGGAGACACATGGTGCAGGATGGAGACACCAGGGTTAGGATGGAGACACCAGGGGTAGGATGGAGACACCTGGCGTAGGATGGAGACACATGGGGTGGGATGGAGACACATGGGGTAGGATGGAGACACATGGGGCAGGATGGAGACATATGGGGCAGGATCGAGACACCAGGGGTAGGATGGAGACACATGGGGCGGGAGGGACACACATGAGGCAGGATGGAGAAAGTGGCAGGATAGAGACACATGAGGCAGGATGGAGATACCTGGGGTAGGATGGAGACACATGAGGCGGGATTTACACACCAGGGGTAGGATGGAGACACATGGGGCAGGATGGAGACATCTGGGGTAGGATGGAGACACATGGGGCAGGATGGAGACACCTAGGGTAGGATGGAGACACCTGTGGTAGGATGGAGACACATGGGGCAGGATAGAGACGCGTGAGGCAGGATGGAGACAAGAGGCAGGATAGAGACACATGAGGCAGGATGGAGACAAGTGGCAGAATGGAGACACATGGGGCAGGATTTAGACACCAAGGGTAGGATGGAGACACATTGGGTAGGATGGAGACATCTGGGGTAGGATGGAGACACATGGGGCAGGATGGAGACACCTAGGGTAGGATGGAGACACAAGGGGCAGGATGGAGACACCTGGGGTAGGATGGAGACACATGGGGCAGGATGGAGACACCTGGGGTAGGATGGAGACACCTGTGGTAGGATGGATACACATGGGGCAGGATGGAGACACCTGGGGTAGGATGGAGACACCTGGGGCAGATGGAGACACCTGGGGTAGGATGGAGACACATGGGGCAGGATAGAAACACCTGGGGTAGGATGAGAGACACATGGGGCAGGATGGAGACACCTGGGGTAGGATGAAGACACATGAGGTGGGGTGGAGACACCTTGGGTAGGATGGAGACACCTGGGGTAGGATGGAGGCACCTGGGGCAGATGGAGACACCTGGGACAGTATGGAGATACCTGGGGTAGGATGGAAACACATGGGGTAGGATGGAGACACCTGGGTAGGATGGAGACACATGGGGCAGGATGGAGACACCAGGGGTAGGATGGAGACACCTGGGGCGGGGTGGAGACACATGAGGCAGGATGGAGACAAGTGGCAGGATGGAGAGACATGGGGCAGGATTAAGGCACCAGGGGTAGGATGGAGACACATGGGGCAGGATGGAGACACCTGGGGTAGGATGGAGACACCTGGGGTAGGATGGAGACACATGGGGCAGGATGGAGACACCCGGGGAAGGATGGAGACACCTGGGGTAGGATGAAGACACCTGGGGTAGGATGGAGACTCCTGGGGTAGGATGGAGACACCTGGGGCAGATGGAGACACCTGGGGCAGATGGAGACACCTGGAGTAGGATGGAGACACATGGGGCAGGATGGAGACACCTGGGGTAGGATGGAGACACATGGGGCAGGATGGAGACATCTGGGTTAGGATGGAGATACATGGGGCAGGATGTAGACACCAGGGGTAGGATGGAGACACCAGGGGTAATATAGACACCTGGCGTAGGATGGAGACACATGGGGCGGGATGGAGACACCTCGGGTAGGATGGAGACACATGGGGCAGGATTGAGACACCAGGGGTAGGATGGAGACACATGGGGCGGGATGGAGACACATGAGGCAGAATGGAGCCAAGTGGCAGGATAGAGACACATGAGGAAGGATGGAGACACCGGGGGTAGGATGGAGACACATGGGGCAGGATCGAGACACCAGGGGTAGGATGGAGTCACCACGGGTAGGATGGCGACACATGGGGCAGGATGGAGACAAGAGGCAGAATGGAGACACATGGGGCAGGATTTAGACACCAGGGGTAGGATGGAGACACATGGGGCAGGATGGAGACACCTGGGGTAGGATGGAGACACATGGGGCAGGATGGAGACACCTGGGGTAGGATGGAGACACCTGTGGTAGGATGGAGACACATGGGGCAGGATGGAGACACCTTGGGTAGGATGGAGACACATGGGGCAGGATGGAGACACCTCAGGAAGGATGGAGACACCTGTGGTAGGATGGAGACACATGGGGCAGGATGGAGACACCTGGGGTATGATGCAGACACATGGGGCAGATGGAGACACCTGAGGTAGGATGGAGACACATGGGGCAGGATGGAAACATCTGGGTAGGATGAGAGACACATGGGGCAGGATGGAGACGCCTGGGGTAGTATGGAGACACTTGGGGCGGGGTGGAGACACCTGGGGTAAGATGGAGACACCTGGGGTAGGATGGAGACACCTGGGGCAGATGGAGACACCTGGGGTAGGATGGAGACACATGGGGCAGGATGGAGATACTTGGGGTAGGATGGAGACACATTGGGCAGGATGGAGACACCTGGGGTAGGATGGAGACACATGGGGCAGGATGGAGACACCAGGGCTAGGATGGAGACACCTGGGGCGGGGTGGAGACACATGAGGCAGGATGGAGACAAGTGTCAGGATGGAGAGACATGGGGCAGGATTAAGGCACCAGGGGTAGGATGGAGACACATGGGGCAGGATGGAGACACCTGGGGTAGGATGGAGACACCTGGGTCGGGATGGAGACACCTGGGGTAGGATGGAGACACATGGGGCAGGATGGAGACATCCGGGGCAGTACGTAGACACCTGGAGTAGGATGGAGACACATGGGGCAGGATGGAGACACCTGGGGTAGGATGGAGACAACTGGGGTAGGATGGAGACACCTGGGGTGGGATGGAGACTCCTGGGGTAGGATGGAGACACATGGGGCAGGATGGAGAAACATGGGGCAGGATGGAGACACCCGGGGCATGGAGACACCTGGGGTAGGATGGGGACACATGGGGCAGGATGGAGACACCTGGGGTAGGATGGAGACACATGGGGCAGGATGGAGACACCAGGTGTAGGATGGAGACACCTGGGGCAGGATGGAGACACCTGGGGTAGGATGGAGACACATGGGGCAGGATGGAGATACTTGGGGTAGGATGGAGACACATTGGGCAGGATGGAGACACCTGGGGTAGGATGGAGACACATGGGGCAGGATGGAGACACCAGGGCTAGGATGGAGATACCTGGGGCGGGGTGGAGACAGATGAGGCAGGATGGAGACAAGTGTCAGGATGGAGAGACATGGGGAAGGATTAAGGCACCAGGGGTAGAATGGAGACACATGGGGCAAGATGGAGACACCTGGGGTAGGATGGAGACACCTGGGGTGGGATGGAGACACCTGGGGTAGGATGGAGACACATGGGGCAGGATGGAGACATCCGGGGCAGTACGTAGACACCTGGAGTAGGATGGAGACACTTGGGGCAGGATGGAGACACCTGGGGTAGGATGGAGACACCTGGGGTAGGATGGAGACACCTGGGGTGGGATGGAGACACCTGGGGTAGGATGGAGACACATGGGGCAGGATGGAGAAACATGGGGCAGGATGGAGACACACGGGGCATGGAGACACCTGGGGTAGGATGGAGACACATGGGGCAGGATGGAGACACCAGGGGTAGGATGGAGACACCAAGGGTAGGATGGAGACCCATGGGGCAGGATGGAGACACCAGGGGTAGGATGTAGACACCTGGGGTAGGATGGAGACACCTGGGGCAGGATGGAGATACATGTGGCAGGATGGAGACACATGGGGCAGATGGAGACACCTGGGGTAAGATGGAGACACATGGGGCAGGATGGAGACACCTGGGGTAGGATGGAGACACCTGGGGTAGGATGGAGACACATGGGGCAGGATGAAGACAGATGGGGCAGGATGGAGACACCCGGGGCATGGAGACACCTGGGGTAGGATGGAGACACATGGGGCAGGATGGAGACACCTGGGGTAGGATGGAGACACATGGGGCAGGATGGAGACACCAGGGGTAGGATGGAGACACCAAGGGTAGGATGGAGACCCATGGGACAGGATGGAGACACCAGGGGTAGGATGGAGACACCTGGGGTAGGATGGAGACACCTGGGGCAGGATGGAGACACAAGTGGCAGGATGGAGACACCTGGGGTAGGATGGAGACACATGGGGCAGATGGAGACACCTGGGGTAAGATGGAGACACATGGGGCAGGATGGTGACACCTGGGGTAGGATGGAGACACATGGGGCAGGATGGAGACACCTGGGGTAGGATAGAGACACCTGGGGTAGGATGGAGACACCTGGGGCAGATGGAGACAGCTGGGGCAGATGGAGACACCTGAGGTAGGATGGAGACACATGGAGCAGGATGGAGACACATGGGGCAGGATGGAGACACCTGGGGTAGGATGGAGACACATGGGGCAGGATGGAGACACCAGGGGTAGGATGGAAACACCAGGGGTAGGATGGAGACACCTGGCGTAGGATGGAGACACATGGGGTGGGATGGAGACACATGGGGTAGGATGGAGACACATGGGGCAGGATGGAGACATATGGGGCAGGATCGAGACACCAGGGGTAGGATGGAGACACATGGGGCGGGAGGGAGACACATAAGACAGGATGGAGAAAGTGGCAGGATAGAGACACATGAGGCAGGATGGAGATACCTGGGGTAGGATGGAGACACATGAGGCGGGATTTACACACCAGGGGTAGGATGGAGACACATGGGGCAGGATGGAGACATCTGGGGTAGGATGGAGACACATGGGGCAAGATGGAGACACCTAGGGTAGGATGGAGACACCTGTGGTAGGATGGAGACACATGGGGCAGGATAGAGACAAAAGGCAGGATAGAGACACATGAGGCAGGATGGAGACAAGTGGCAGAATGGAGACACATGGGGCAGGATTTAGACACCAAGGGTGGATGGAGACACATGGGGCAGGATGGAGACACCAGGGCTAGGATGGAGACACCTGGGGCGGGGTGGAGACACATGAGGCAGGATGGAGACAAGTGTCAGGATGGAGAGACACGGGGCAGGATTAAGGCACCAGGGGTAGGATGGAGACAAATGGGGCAGGATGGAAAACACCTGGGGTAGGATGGAGACACCTGGGGCGGGATGGAGACACCTGGGGTAGGATGGAGACACATGGGGCAGGATGGAGACACCCGGGGCAGTACGTAGACACCTGGAGTAGGATGGAGACACATGGGGCAGGATGGAGACACCTGGGGTAGGATGGAGACACCTGGGGTAGGATGGAGACACCTGGGGTGGGATGGAGACACCTGGGGTAGGATGGAGACACATGGGGCAGGATGGAGATACATGAGGCAGGATGGAGACATCCGGGGCAAGGAGACACCTGGGGTAGGATGGAGACACATGGGGCAGGATGGAGACACATGGGGCAGGATGGAGACACCTGGGGTAGGATGGAGACACATGGGGCAGGATGGAGACACCAGGGGTAGGATGGAGACACCAAGGGAAGGATGGAGACCCATGGGGCAGGATGGAGAGACACCAGGGGTAGGATGGAGACACCTGGGGTAGGATGGAGACACCTGGGGCAAGATGGAGACACATGTGGCAGGATGGAGACACCTGGGGTAGGATGGAGACACATGGGGCAGATGGAGACACCTGGGGTAAGATGGAGACACATGGGGCAGGATGGAGACACCTGGGGTAGGATGGAGACACCTGGGGTAGGATGGAGACACATGGGGCAGGATGGAGACACATGGGGCAGGATGGAGACACCCGGGGCATGGAGACACCTGGGGTAGGATGGAGACACATGGGGCAGGATGGAGACACCTGGGGTAGGATAGAGACACATGGGGCAGGATGGAGACACCAGGGGTAGGATGGAGACACCAAGGGTAGGATGGAGACCCATGGGGCAGGATGGAGACACCAGGGGTAGGATTGAGACACCTGGGGTAGGATGGAGACACCTGGGGCAGGATGGAGACACATGTGGCAGGATAGAGACACCTGGGGTAGGATGGAGGCACCTGGGGCAGATGGAGACACCTGGGACAGTATGGAGATACCTGGGGTAGGATGGAAACACATGGAGTAGGATGGAGACACCTGGGTAGGATGGAGACACATGGGGCAGGATGGAGACACCAGGGGTAGGATGGAGACACCTGGGGCGGGGTGGAGACACATGAGGCAGGATGGAGACAAGTGGCAGGATGGAGAGACATGGGGCAGGATTAAGGCACCAGGGGTAGGATGGAGACACATGGGGCGGGATGGAGACACATGAGGCAGGATGGAGCCAAGTGGCAGGATAGAGACACATGAGGAAGGATGGAGACACCGGGGGTAGGATGGAGACACATGGGGCAGGATCGAGACACCAGGGGTAGAATGGAGTCACCACGGGTAGGATGGCGACACATGGGGCGGGATGGAGACACATGAGGCAGGATGGAGACAAGAGGCAGAATGGAGACACATGGGGCAGGATTTAGACACCAGGGGTAGGATGGAGACACATGGGGCAGGATGGAGACACCTGGGGTAGGATGGAGACACATGGGGCAGGATGGAGACACCTGGGGTAGGATGGAGACACCTGTGGTAGGATGGAGACACATGGGGCAGGATGGAGACACCTTGGGTAGGATGGAGACACATGGGGCAGGATGGAGACACCTCAGGAAGGATGGAGACACCTGTGGTAGGATGGAGACACATGGGGCAGGATGGAGACACCTGGGGTATGATGCAGACACATGGGGCAGATGGAGACACCTGAGGTAGGATGGAGACACATGGGGCAGGATGGAAACATCTGGGTAGGATGAGAGACACATGGGGCAGGATGGAGACGCCTGTGGTAGTATGGAGACACTTGGGGCAGGGTGGAGACACCTGGGGTAAGATGGAGACACCTGGGGTAGGATGGAGACACCTGGGGCAGATGGAGACACCTGGGGTAGGATGGAGACACATGGGGCAGGATGGAGATACTTGGGGTAGGATGGAGACACATTGGGCAGGATGGAGAAACATGGGGCAGGATGGAGACACCCGGGGCTTGGAGACACCTGGGGTAGGATGGGGACACATGGGGCAGGATGGAGACACCTGGGGTAGGATGGAGACACATGGGGCAGGATGGAGACACCAGGGGTAGGATGGAGACACCTGGGGCAGGATGGAGACACCTGGGGTAGGATGGAGACACATGGGGCAGGATGGAGATACTTGGGGTAGGATGGAGACACATTGGGCAGGATGGAGACACCTGGGGTAGGATGGAGACACATGGGGCAGGATGGAGACACCAGGGCTAGGATGGAGATACCTGGGGCGGGGTGGAGACAGATGAGGCAGGATGGAGACAAGTGTCAGGATGGAGAGACATGGGGCAGGATTAAGGCACCAGGGGTAGAATGGAGACACATGGGGCAAGATGGAGACACCTGGGGTAGGATGGAGACACCTGGGGCGGGATGGAGACACCTGGGGTAGGATGGAGACACATGGGGCAGGATGGAGACATCCGGGGCAGTACGTAGACACCTGGAGTAGGATGGAGACACTTGGGGCAGGATGGAGACACCTGGGGTAGGATGGAGACACCTGGGGTAGGATGGAGACACCTGGGGTGGGATGGAGACACCTGGCGTAGGATGGAGACACATGGGGCAGGATGGAGAAACATGGGGCAGGATGGAGACACACGGGGCATGGAGACACCTGGGGTAGGATGGGGACACATGGGGCAGGATGGAGACACCTGGGGTAGGATGGAGACACATGGGGCAGGATGGAGACACCAGGGGTAGGATGGAGACACCAAGGGTAGGATGGAGACCCATGGGGCAGGATGGAGACACCAGGGGTAGGATGTAGACACCTAGGGTAGGATGGAGACACCTGGGGCAGGATGGAGACACATGTGGCAGGATGGAGACACCTGGGGTAGGATGGAGACACATGGGGCAGATGGAGACACCTGGGGTAAGATGGAGACACATGGGGCAGGATGGAGACACCTGGGGTAGGATGGAGACACCTGGGGTAGGATGGAGACACATGGGGCAGGATGGAGACAGATGGGGCAGGATGGAGACACCCGGGGCATGGAGACACCTGGGGTAGGATGGAGACACATGGGGCAGGATGGAGACACCTGGGGTAGGATGGAGACACATGGGGCAGGATGGAGACACCAAGGGTAGGATGGAGACACCAAGGGTAGGATGGAGACCCATGGGGCAGGATGGAGACACCAGGGGTAGGATGGAGACACCTGGGGTAGGATGGAGACACCTGGGGCAGGATGGAGACACATGTGGCAGGATGGAGACACCTGGGGTAGGATGGAGACACATGGGGCAGATGGAGACACCTGGGGTAAGATGGAGACACATGGGGCAGGATGGTGACACCTGGGGTAGGATGGAGACACATGGGGCAGGATGGAGACACCTGGGGTAGGATAGAGACACCTGGGGTAGGATGGAGACACCTGGGGCAGATGGAGACAGCTGGGGCAGATGGAGACACCTGAGGTAGGATGGAGACACATGGAGCAGGATGGAGACACATGGGGCAGGATGGAGACACCTGGGGTAGGATGGAGACACATGGGGCAGGATGGAGACACCAGGGGTAGGATGGAAACACCAGGGGTAGGATGGAGACACCTGGCGTAGGATGGAGACACATGGGGTGGGATGGAGACACATGGGGTAGGATGGAGACACATGGGGCAGGATGGAGACATATGGGGCAGGATCGAGACACCAGGGGTAGGATGGAGACACATGGGGCGGGAGGGAGACACATAAGGCAGGATGGAGAAAGTGGCAGGATAGAGACACATGAGGCAGGATGGAGATACCTGGGGTAGGATGGAGACACATGAGGCGGGATTTACACACCAGGGGTAGGATGTAGACACATGGGGCAGGATGGAGACATCTGGGGTAGGATGGAGACACATGGGGCAAGATGGAGACACCTAGGGTAGGATGGAGACACCTGTGGTAGGATGGAGACACATGGGGCAGGATAGAGACAAGAGGCAGGATAGAGACACATGAGGCAGGATGGAGACAAGTGGCAGAATGGAGACACATGGGGCAGGATTTAGACACCAAGGGTAGGATGGAGACACATGGGGCAGGATGGAGACACCAGGGCTAGGATGGAGACACCTGGGGCGGGGTGGAGACACATGAGGCAGGATGGAGACAAGTGTCAGGATGGAGAGACACGGGGCAGGATTAAGGCACCAGGGGTAGGATGGAGACACATGGGGCAGGATGGAAAACACCTGGGGTAGGATGGAGACACCTGGGGCGGGATGGAGACACCTGGGGTAGGATGGAGACACATGGGGCAGGATGGAGACACCCGGGGCAGTACGTAGACACCTGGAGTAGGATGGAGACACATGGGGCAGGATGGAGACACCTGGGGTAGGATGGAGACACCTGGGGTAGGATGGAGACACTTGGGGTGGGATGGAGACACCTGGGGTAGGATGGAGACACATGGGGCAGGATAGAGACATCCGGGGCAAGGAGACACCTGGGGTAGGATGGAGACACATGGGGCAGGATGGAGACACACGGGGCAGGATGGAGACACCTGGGGTAGGATGGAGACACATGGGGCAGGATGGAGACACCAGGGGTAGGATGGAGACACCAAGGGAAGGATGGAGACCCATGGGGCAGGATGGAGAGACACCAGGGGTAGGATGGAGACACCTGGGGTAGGATGGAGACACCTGGGGCAAGATGGAGACACATGTGGCAGGATGGAGACACCTGGGGTAGGATGGAGACACATGGGGCAGATGGAGACACCTGGGGTAAGATGGAGACACATGGGGCAGGATGGAGACACCTGGGGTAGGATGGAGACACCTGGGCTAGGATGGAGACACATGGGGCAGGATGGAGACACATGGGGCAGGATGGAGACACCCGGGGCATGGAGACACCTGGGGTAGGATGGAGACACATGGGGCAGGATGGAGACACCTGGGGTAGGATAGAGACACATGGGGCAGGATGAAGACACCAGGGGTAGGATGGAGACACCAAGGGTAGGATGGAGACCCATGGGGCAGGATGGAGACACCAGGGGTAGGATTGAGACACCTGGGGTAGGATGGAGACACCTGGGGCAGGATGGAGACACATGTGGCAGGATAGAGACACCTGGGGTAGGATGGAGACACATGGGGCAGATGGAGACACCTGAGGTAAGATGGAGACACATGGGGCAGGATGGAGACACCTGGGGTAGGATGGAGACACATGGGGAGGATGGAGACACCTGGGGAAGGATGGAGACACCTGGGGCAGATGGAGACACCTGGGGTAGGATGGAGACACATGGGGCAGGATGGATACACATGGGGTAGGATGGAGACACTTGGGGCAAGGTGGAGACACCTGGGGTAAGATGTAGACACCTGGTGTAGGATGGAGACACCTGGGGCAGATGGAGACACCTGGGGTAGGATGGAGACACATGGGGCAGGATGGAGATACTTGGGGTAGGATGGAGACACATTGGGCAGGATGGAGACACCTGGGGTAGGATGGAGACACATGGGGCAGGATGGAGACACCAGGGCTAGGATGGAGACACCTGGGGCGGGGTGGAGACACATGAGGCAGGATGGAGACAAGTGTCAGGATGGAGAGACACGGGGCAGGATTAAGGCACCAGGGGTAGGATGGAGACACATGGGGCAGGATGGAAAACACCTGGGGTAGGATGGAGACACCTGGGGCGGGATGGAGACACCTGGGGTAGGATGGAGACACATGGGGCAGGATGGAGACACCCGGGGCAGTACGTAGACACCTGGAGTAGGATGGAGACACATGGGGCAGGATGGAGACACCTGGGGTAGGATGGAGACACCTGGGGTAGGATGGAGACACCTGGGGTGGGATGGAGACACCTGGGGTAGGATGGAGACACATGGGGCAGGATGGAGACACATGGGGCAGGATGGAGACATCCGGGACAAGGAGACACCTGGGGTAGGATGGAGACACATGGGGCAGGATGGAGACACATGGGGCAGGATGGAGACACCTGGGGTAGGATGGAGACACATGGGGCAGGATGGAGACACCAGGGGTAGGATGGAGACACCAAGGGAAGGATGGAGACCCATGGGGCAGGATGGAGAGACACCAGGGGTAGGATGGAGACACCTGGGGTAGGATGGAGACACCTGGGGCAAGATGGAGACACATGTGGCAGGATGGAGACACCTGAGGTAGGATGGAGACACATGGGGCAGATGGAGACACCTGGGGTAAGATGGAGACACATGGGGCAGGATGGAGACACCTGGGGTAGGATGGAGACACCTGGGGTAGGATGGAGACACATGGGGTAGGATGGAGACACATGGGGCAGGATGGAGACACCCGGGGCATGGAGACACCTGGGGTAGGATGGAGACACATGGGGCAGGATGGAGACACCAAGGGTAGGATGGAGACCCATGGGGCAGGATGGAGACACCAGGGGTAGGATTGAGACACCTGGGGTAGGATGGAGACACCTGGGGCAGGATGGAGACACATGTGGCAGGATAGAGACACCTGGGGTAGGATGGAGACACATGGGGCAGATGGAGACACCTGGGGTAAGATGGAGACACATGGGGCAGGATGGAGACACCTGGGGTAGGATGGAGACACATGGGGAGGATGGAGACACCTGGGGAAGGATGGAGACACCTGGGGCAGATGGAGACACCTGGGGTAGGATGGAGACACATGGGGCAGGATGGAGACACATGGGGCAGGATGGAGACACCAGCGGTAGGATGGAGACACATGGGGCGGGATGGAGACACATGAGGCAGGATGGAGACAAGTGGCAGGATAGAGACACATGAGGCAGGATGGAGATACCTGGGGTAGGATGGAGACACATGGGGCAGGATGGAGACACCTGGGGTAGGATGGAGACACATGGGGCAGGATGGAGACACCTGGGGTAGGATGGAGACACCTGGGGTAGGATGGAGACACATGGGGCAGGATGGAGACACCTGGGGTAGGATGGAGACACATGGGGCAGGATGGAGACACCTCAGGAAGGATGGAGACACATGGGGCAGGATGGAAACACCTGGGGTAGGATGAGAGACACATGGAGCAGGATGGAGACACCTGGGGTAGGATGGAGACACTTGGGGCGGGGTGGAGACAGCTGGGGTAAGATGGAGACACCTGGGATAGGATGGAGACACCTGGGGCAGATGGAGACACCTGGGGTAGGATGGGGACACATGGGGCAGGATGGAGATACCTGGGGTAGGATGGAGACACATTGGGCAGGATGGAGACACCTGGGGTAGGATGGAGACACATGGGGTAGGATGGAGACACCAGGGCTAGGATGGAGACACCTGGGGCGGGGTGGAGACACATGAGGCAGGATGTAGACAAGTGTCAGGATGGAGAGACATGGGGCAGGATTAAGGCACCAGGGGTAGGATGGAGACACATGGGGCAGGATGGAGACACC
The DNA here is from genome assembly GCF_046119375.1 of Phyllobates terribilis. NCBI lineage: Eukaryota > Metazoa > Chordata > Amphibia > Anura > Dendrobatidae > Phyllobates > Phyllobates terribilis. The sequence goes on along the minus strand of NW_027362765.1, from coordinate 371,325,365 downwards.
TGGGGTAGGATGGAGACACCTGGGGCGGGATGGAGACACCTGGGGTAGGATGGAGACACATGGGGCACGATGGAGACACCCGGGGCAGTACGTAGACACCTGGAGTAGGATGGAGACACATGGGGCAGGATGGAGACACCTGGGGTAGGATGGAGACACCTGGGGTAGGATGTTGACACCTGGGGCGGGATGGAGACACTTGGGGTAGGATGGAGACACCCGGGGCATGGAGACACCTGGGGTAGGATGGAGACACATGGGGCAGGATGGAGACACCTGGGGTAGGATGGAGACACATGGGGCAGGATGGAGACACCAGGGGTAGGATGGAGACACTAAGGGTAGGATGGAGACACATGGGGCAAGATGGAGACACCAGGGGTAGGATGGAGACACCAAGGGTAGGATGGAGATACATGAGGCAGGATGGAGACAAGTGGCAGGATGGAGACACATGGGGCAGGATTAAGACACCAGAGGTAGGATGGAGACACATGGGGCAGGATGGAGACACTTGGGGTAGGATGGAGACACCTGGAGTAGGATGGAGACACATGGGGCAGGATGGAGACACCTGGGGTAGGATGGAGACACATGGGGCAGATGGAGACACCTGGGGTAAGATGGAGACACATGGGGAGGATGGAGACACCTGGGGTAGGATGGAGACACATGGGGCAGGATGGAGACACCTGGGGAAGGATGGAGACACCTGGGGCAGATGGAGACACCTGGGGTAGGATGGAGACACATGGGGCAGGATGGAGACACCAGGAGTAGGAAGGAGACACATGGGTCGGGATGGAGACACATGAGGCAGGATGGAGACAAGTGGCAGGATAGAGACACATGAGTCAGGATGGAGATACCTGGGGTAGGATGGAGACACATGGGGCGGGATGGAGACACATGAGGCTGGATAGAGACAAGTGGCAGAATGGAGACACATGGGGCAGGATGGAGACACCTGGGGTAGGATGGAGACACATGGGGCAGGATGAAGACACCTGGGGTAGGATGGAGACACCTGGGGAGGATGGAGACACAAGGGGCAGGATGGAGACACCTCGGGTAGGATGGAGACACATGGGGCAGGATGGAGACACCTGGGGTAGGATGGAGACACATGGGGCAGGATGGAGACACCTGGGGTAGGATGGAGACACCTGGGGTAGGATGGAGACACATGGGTCAGGATGGAGACACCCAGGGCAGGATGGAGACACCCAGGGCAGGATGCAGACACCTGGGGTAGGATGAAGACACCTGGGGTAGGATGGAGACTCCTGGGGTAGGATGGAGACACCTGGGGCAGATGGAGACACCTGGGGCAGATGGAGACACCTGGGGTAGGATGGAGACACATGGGGCAGGATGGAGACACCTGGGGTAGGATGGAGACTCATGGGGCAGGATGGAGACACCTGGGGTAGGATGGAGACACATGGGGCAGGATGCAGACATCAGGGGTAGGATGGAGACACCAGGGGTAGGATGGAGACACCTGGCGTAGGATGGAGACACATGGGGCGGGATGGAGACACCTCGGGTAGGATGGAGATACATGGGGCAGGATGGAGACACATGGGGCGGGATGGAGACACATGAGGCAGAATGGAGACAAGTGGCAGGATAGAGACACGAGGCAGGATGGAGACACATGGGGCAGGATTTAGACACCAGGGGTAGGATGGAGACACATGGGGCAGGATGGAGACACCTGGGGTAGGATGGAGACACCTGCGGTAGGATGGAGACACATGGGGCAGGATGGAGACACCTGGGGTAGGATGGAGACACATGGGTCAGGATGGAGACACCTGGGGTAGGATGGAGACACCTGTGGTAGGATGGAGACACATGGGGCAGGATGGAGACACCTGGCACCTGGGGTAGGATGGAGACCCCTGGGGCACATGGAGACACCTGGGGTAGAATGGAGACACATGGGGCAGGATGGATACACCTGGGGTAGGATGAGAGACACTTGGGGCAGGATGGAGGCACCTGGGGTAGAATGGAGACACTTGGGGCGGGGTGGAGACACCTGGGGTAGGATGGAGACACCTGGTGTAGGATGGAGGCACCTGGGGCAGATGGAGACACCTGGGGTAGGATGCATGCACATGGGGCAGGATGGAGATACTTGGGGTAGGATGGAGACACATGGGGCAGGATGGAGACACCTGGGGTAGGATGGAGACACATGGCGCAGGATGGAGACACCAGGGGTAGGATGGAGACACCTGGGGTGGGGTGGAGACACATGAGGCAGGATGGAGACAAGTGGCACGATGGAGAGACATGGGGCAGGATTAAGGCACCAGGGGTAGGATGGAGATACATGGGGCAGGATGGAGACACCTGGGGTAGGATGGAGACACCTGGGGCGGGATGGAGACACCTGAGGTAGGATGGAGACACATGGGGCAGGATGGAGACACCCGGGGCTGGATGGAGACACCTGGAGTAGGATGGAGACACATGGGGCAGGATGGAGACACCTGGGGTAGGATGGAGACACCTGGGGTAGGATGGAGACACCTGGGGCGGGATGGAGAGACCTGGGGTAGGATGGAGACACATGGGGCAGGATGGAGACACCCAGGGCAGGATGGAGACACCTGGGGTAGGATGGAGACACATGGGGCAGGATGGAGACACCAGGGGTAGGATGGAGACACCAAGCATAGGATGGAGACATATGGGGCAGGATGGAGACACCAGGGGTAGGATGGATACACCAAGGGTAGGATGGAGACACATGAGGCAGGATGGAGACAAGTGGCAGGATGGAGACACATGGGGCTGGATTAAGACACCAGGGGTAGGATGGAGACACATGGGGCAGAATGGAGACACTTGGGGTAGGATTGAGACACCTGGGGTAGGATGGAGACACATGGGGCAGGATGGAGACACCTGGGGTAGGATGGAGACACCTGGGGCAGATGGAGACACCTGGGGTAAGATGGAGACACATGGGGCAGGATGGAGACACCTGGGGTAGGATGGAGACACCTGGGGCGGGATGGAGACACCTGGGGTAGGATGGAGACACATGGGGCAGGATGGAGACACCTGGGGTAGGATGGAGACACATGGGGCAGGATGCAGACACCAGGGGTAGGATGGAGACACCAAGGGTAGGATGGAGACACATGGGGCAGGATGGAACACCAGGGGTAGGATGGATACACCAAGGGTAGGATGGAGACACATGAGGCAGGATGGAGACAAGTGGCAGGATGGAGACACAAGGGGCTGGATTAAGACACCAGGGGTAGGATGGAGACACATGGGGCAGGATGTAGATACTTAGGGTAGGATGGAGACACCTGGGGTAGGATGGAGACACCTGGGGTAGGATGGAGACACATGGGGCAGGATGGAGACACCTGGGGTAGGATGGAGACACCTGGGGCCGATGGAGACACCTGGGGTAAGATGGAGAGGCATGGGGCAGGATGGAGACACCTGGGGTAGGATGGAGACACCTGGGGTAGGATGGAGACACATGGGGCAGGATGGAGACACCTGGGGTAGGATGGAGACACCTGGGGCAGATGAAGACACCTGGGGTAGGATGGAGACACATGGGGCAGGATGGAGACACCTGGGGTAGGATGGAGACACATAGGCAGGATGGAGACACCTGGGGTAGGAGGGAGACACCTGGCGCAGGATGGAGACACCTGGGGTAGGATGGAGACACATGGGGCAGGATGGAGACACATGGGGCAGGATGGAGACACATGGGACAGGACGGAGAGACATGGGGCTGGACGAAGACACATGGGGCAGGATGGAGACACATAGGGTAGGATGGAGACACATGGGGCAGGATGGAGACACATGGGGTAGGATGGAGACACCTGGGGCAGGATGGAGACACATGGGGTAGGACGGAGACATATGGGGCAGGATGGAGACACCTGGGGTAGGATGGAGACACATGGGGCAGGATGGAGACTCCTTGGGTAGGATGGAGACACATGGGGCAGGATTGAGACACCTGGGGCAGGATGGAGACACCTGGGGTAGGATGGAGACACCTGTGGTAGGATGGAGACACATGAGGCAGGATGAGAGACACATGGGGCAGGACGTAGACACATGGGACCGGACGGAGACTCCTGGGGCAGGATGGAGACACATGGGGTAGGATGGAGACACATGGGGCAGGATGGAGACACCTGGGATAGGATGGAGACACATGGGACAGGACGGAGACACCTGGAGCAGGACGGAGTCACATGGGGCAGGATGGAGACACATGGGGAAGGATGGAGGCACCTGGGGTAGGATGGAGACACATGGGGCAGGATGGAGACACATGGGGCAGGATGGAGACACATGGGGCAGGATGGAGACACATGGGGCAGGATAGGAGGACATATGTGGGCAGGTTGGAGACACATAGGGCAAATGGAGACACCTGGGGCAGATGGAGACACATGGAGAAGGATGGAGACACCTGGGGTAGGATGGGAGGACATATGAGGGCAGGATGGAGACACCTGGGGCAGATGGAGACACATGGGGCAGGATGGAGACACCTGAGGCAGGATGGGAGGACATATGGGGGCAGGATGGAGACACATGGGGCAACATGGAGACACATGGGGCAGGATGGAGACACATGTGCCGATCCTCTCTTATTTCTTCTGGATATTTACAAATAAATTGACAACTGGGTGTTATCAGTTGGGGCGTGTTCCCATGCACTGTGGCACTGTCCAATCAGTACTGACAGTGTAGAGACAAAAGGAATAGTAACACCCATTTGTTTATTTCTTCAGACATTTCCAGGAGGAATGAAAGAGGATCAAGAAAACTTACAATTTTTAAACAAATTATTTAATGGGAAATACAAGTATGAACTGACATCAACAAGTCAGAAGTGGGGACCGGATCTATCTAAAGGCTACTGCGAACTCAGACATCTAGCAAGAGGATATGCAACAAATCTTTTGGGGTGCAGGACCACTGCGGAGGTTGTCTTCTCTCTATGGCAATCATAGATTCGGGTCTATTAAATGTCTAAGATGAAAATACCCCTTTAACAAAGAACTTACTCATTGGAATATTGGATTGAAAATTAAAGGGGGTGTCCAGGAATTAGATAGGACATGTTATCCGTATCAGATCTGTGTGGGGTCCGACACCCAGCACCCCCGACCAATCAGCTTTTTTTTCAGCTCAGATGTACATGTAATTAAATAGCTGCTTGTAAACCTAGTAAAGAGCCAGATGGAGAATCTCCATCAGGCTCTTTTCCAAGACACTGAACAAGCAGCACCAGCAATGTATTCTTTTCCCAAATGAATGAATTGTCATTTGTTTGTATCTTCCCTTTGGTAGTTATTATCTGGCCAAAGTCATAATAGGGTCCGATGTAAGTGGACCCCCAACCCCAGATAGGAGAAGCCCCCGCCACCTCCAAGCACCAACTACAAGTCCTAAAGCGGTGTCTTCACCTGACCTTGCATCTAGTCGTCCCGCTCCTCACCCATTGACCTCAGTGGACAAGACCATAATAGTAGATGCCCGTTACCCCACAGGAATTATTAGAATCCACCGTAATTCATTATTTACAAAAAAAAGTAAGATCTACAAAGAACGAGAGAAGGAGCCGTCACGGAGGAGGTGCAGGGTGTTACCTGGCTCTGCTGGGGTTGTGGGCACCTCCACAGAATTATTTGGGGTGATGGGGCCGTTGCACTCCTCGATGGGCTGTAAGGAATAACAGACACGGAGGGTGTGAATACTTATTCCCGCTCCACCAGCCGCCCCCCCCGTCTGGATTGTTATCCTGGCACTGATCTGCCTCCCCTCTATAACCAGCTGCGGATGGAGATACAGAAACACACAATGAGGATGATGAGATTGGGATCCGGCCGCCTCATCCAGGTCTCGCTGTTCTCAGTCCCGGCAGCTGGAGCCTCTCACATGTTCCCTAATTATCTGTGTCCCTCTCATCTCTTATAATGGACCCTTCTCTATCCAGGGCCGTCACGTGTCCAGCAATGTGCCCCCTAAAAGGTAGTTTATGAAGCTGCCACGAAACAATGTAACGCACAGCAAGATCAAAGGGGTTGTCCAAGACTTAAATATTGATATTGATCAATATCAGATCGGAGGGGGGGGGGTCCGACACCCGTCACCCTACTAATCAGCTGTTTGCACCTCCTGCAGTGGCCGGATGTGAACAGCCCAGCTTCGTACACCATGCAGTGGCCATTCTCGGTACTGTAGCTCAACTCCTATTGAAGTGAGTGTGATTTGAGCTGTAGTACCTGAGATCGGCCACTACATAGTGTACGGCGCTGTGCTGTTTTGTCTGTACTTTTGGCCATCTTGAAAGCTGCAAACAGCTGATCGGTGGAAATACCGGGTGTCGAATCGGCACCAATCTGATATTTTTGGCCCATTCTGGGGATAGTGCAATAAAATCTAAATTCTGGACAACCCCTTTAAATACATAAGATATTCTCATTTATATTTAAAAGTTTTGTCTAATAAAGCCAAACCTTTTCAAGTTGGCCTCTTAAGGCATACAGACATCATCGAGGGGATATCCTTCCTCAGCACCCCTCCAGTAGCCTAATAAATAGAGGCTATGGTTTACCTGGACAATCCCTGTATTACATGATCGACCATTTATTTGATCGACCAGCATGTGATACCTTATCTCGCCTGTAGTGGCCGCTCTGTTCATAGCCTCTACTGGCGGTCGCGATAGAACCTTATAGACCCCATTCTACAATGACGAGATCTTTTTGACGCTGGTGGCTCATGTTGTGCGATGGATCCAGCTAGAACTATTGTGTGAGCTCAGTCTAGGGCTCTTGTTTGGATTTGGACCTTCCATGTTGAATCGTGAAAAATCCAAAACCCCAATTTGAGTTGCTGTTACCAGATTCCTCTCAGCTACTTTATACCAAATCTGACATTTCTACCTGGAAGTCTATGGCAAGAAATGGAAAATGGAGTCTACTTGTTGACCTGAAAGATGGAGCATCAAACCTACGTGTTCTTGGTTTATCATAGACCACTAATGACCACCAATATGTCAACAAGTGGACAAATATCACATGGCCGAGCATCAAAGTATTAGTTGGAGATACCCAACAAGTATTATGTATGAAGAAGGATCCTCTGTGTCCAAAATCGGCAAGGCCATGACCATGACACTTCATCGAGCTCTTGGCTACAGATTGTTCTCGCTCTATGAACCTTCTTTGGACCTGAGGATCCTTTGGTCTCGAGGAAAGTCTAACTTTCTTTTTTGACGTCGCTCTTCCTCAATATTCTAAATCTTCTACTGACTGAACGTTTGGTTACCGTAAATCACCGTTCTTCTTATTCCTTCCTTCTCACCTCTTTCTTCTCCTCCTCCTCGGCACCGGCCTCCTCTTCATCTACATATCGGAAGGAGTCCCGTTTGCCCCCGGGCCCTGCTGTCCTCTGCCCTTTGTAGGGGGCTGAAGACATGCGGAGTCGTCTCTCCTTACTTAGGACTCTGTCCAGTAAATCCCCGATCTCTGATCTCTCGATCGACCCAAGAAGAACCATACAATCTGCAAGACGGGAATATATTATTGGAATCTGCCTGGAGAGATCTCTGCAACAAGGACTTAGCCCCCAAGCCTGCCCTGCAACAAGGACTTAGTCCCCAAGACTGCCCTGCAACAAGGACTTAGTCCCCAAGACTGCCCTGCAACAAGGACTTAGTCTCCAAGGCTGCCCTGCAACAAGGACTTAGTCTCCAAGCCTGCCCTGCAACAAGGACTTAATCACCAAAGCTGCCCTGCAACAAGGACTTAATCACCAAAGCTGCCCTGCAACAAGGACTTAGACCCCAAGGCTGCCCTGCAACAAGGACTTAATCCCCAAGGATGCCCTGCAACAAGGACTTAGTCCGCAAGGATGCCCTGCAACAAGGACTTAGTCCCCAGGGCTACCCTGCAACAAGGACTTAGTCCCCAAGGCTGCCATGCAAAAAGGACTTAGACCCCAAGGCTGCCCAGCAACAAGGACTTAGTCCCCAAGACTGCCCTGCAACAAGGACTTAGTCCCCAAGGATGCCCTGCAACAAGGACTTAGTCGCCAAGATTGCCCTGCAACTAGGGCTTAGTCCCCAAAGCTGCCCTGCAACAAGGACTTAGTCCCCAAAGCCGCCCAGCAACAAGGACTTAGTCCCTAAGACTGCTCTGCAATAAGGACTTAGTCCCCAAGGCTACCCTGCAACAAGGACTTAGTCCCCAAGGCTGCCATGCAAAAAGGACTTAGACCCCAAGGCTGCCCAGCAACAAGGACTTAGTCCCCAAGGATGCCCTGCAACAAGGACTTAGTCGCCAAGATTGCCCTGCAACTAGGGCTTAGTCCCCAAAGCTGCCCTGCAACAAGGACTTAGTCCCCAAAGCCGCCCAGCAACAAGGACTTAGACCCCAAGGCTGCCCAGCAACAAGGACTTAGTCCCCAAAGCTGCCCTGCAACAAGGACTTAGTCCCCAAGGATGCCCTGCAACAAGGACTTAGTCGCCAAGATTGCCCTGCAACTAGGGCTTAGTCCCCAAAGCTGCCCTGCAACAAGGACTTAGTCCCCAAAGCCGCCCAGCAACAAGGACTTAGACCCCAAGGCTGCCCAGCAACAAGGACTTAGTCCCCAAAGCCGCCCAGCAACAAGGACTTAGACCCCAAGGCTGCCCAGCAACAAGGACTTAGTCCCCAAAGCTGCCCTGCAACAAGGACTTAGTCCCCAAGGATGCCCTGCAACAAGGACTTAGTCCCCAAGACTGCACTGCAACAAGGATTTAGTCCCTAAAGCTGCCCTGCAACAAGGACTTAGTCCCCAAGGCTGCCTTGTATTAGGTGGTACCTGGGTGAAACTACCTTCTGCCATATCTACCCACCATACAACTTAGTGCCCCCTAACTGCTAACCAGTGGCGCTACCCCCTCACTAATAGCACATTGTACAGTGCATAGACACACACATTTGGGTAAGTACCGCCATATGGTGCTCAAATAATACCAACACACAGTGGCTAAATAGCACCTCAATGTTTAAGCTAGTAACAATATATACGATAAAATATACAAGAATCAAAATAGGAGCATAATAAGATCTTTCAGCATGAGGTAACCTGCTTGTTGATGGTTTCCTAGAGGAAACACTTTGGCCTCCATCCACCAAGGTTGGTGTTTTGCACTCCAGTCCTAATGGATGGAGCGTCGCATTAAGATGAGATGAGAAGTGATGTAAGGATAAAAAAGTATCACATGCGCTAAATTAAAGTCCTAATTGATACTGTATATCCTTTAAAAGTAAAGTATCATCAGAAAATTGAAAATTAATGTTATTTAAGGAGTAACTAAGCTATTTTTTTTCCGAATGATCAGCCTTTGCAAAGTTACGAATCTTCGTGATATACTTTATTAATTTATTTTGCTTCTTTCTCTCTAAAAAAATAAAAACTCCGCTCAAAGTGCTGTTTTAACTGCCTAACTACTTATAGAAGCTGCTTTTATCTGCCGCTGTAGCAAGAATCAGTACTCAGACACAATTTTGGGAGGGGAGCAGAGACGCTTACACCAAGAGAGCGTTTATAAATGTGTCTGAGTACAGATTCTTGCAAGAGCAGCAGTTCAAAGCAGCTTCTAAAGTGAATTAAGCAGTTAAAACAGCACTTTCCGCAGGGGTTTTAAGTTTTAGAGAGAAAGAGGCAAAATAAATTAATGGAGTATAACACAAAGATTCATAACTTTGCAAAGGTTAACGAATAATTTAATTCAAAAAAAAAAAGTTTGGTTACTTTTTGGACTTGATTAATCAGTGCATTCGTGCTTATTTTTTGTCTAATTTTCTGTGTTTTGTCTATTATTTTTTGGTTTCCAGACAATTCATGATTTTATTTACACCTTTTTTGGAAGTCTGATATTTTTCTTTTTTGGTTCTTCGCTTTGTGACTGCTGGTGTTTTCCGCTGATTCACATCAGTAGTGACTTTTTAAAAAGTTGCAAAATTTGACACAATTTCACTTCAGTCCCCCCACCCCTGGTGTACATTCGAGTACTTTTGTCGCAATTCTGCGATTTTTTTTTTTGTGGTGCCATATTGCAACAAGGACAACATCTGCAAGGAGTTTGTATGTTCTCCCCGTGTTTGCGTGGGTTTCTTCCGGGTTCTCCGGTTTCCTCCCACACTCCAAAGTCATACTGATAGGGAATACAGACTGTGAGCCCCAATGGGGACAGTGATGACAATATTTGTAAATACGCTATATAAGCAAAGCCTAATAAATAATAAACAATAATTTGGGCGCAAAAAGTTGCAAAAGCAGTTCAAGTCAGGAAAAAAATGTTTTACTTTGTGCCAAATTCATCAAAAGGGCGCACACGACTCATGAATTTGGCGCAAAGTAAAACAAAAAAAATTGACTTTTTTCTGTCTTGAACTGCTGTTCAATTTTTTTTACTTTGCAACAAATTCATGTTGTGTGCGCCCTTTTGATGAATTTGATGGCAAAAATGGCCACTAATATCACAAGAAAAAAAGGAAGGTGTCTAAAAAGAAAACGCAAATGAGGAATTGGACTTTAGTTTTTATGGTAAACTTTTTTTTTAATGAATTTTAGGTGATTATTTTTTTTCATGTCATGATCTATGTTGAAAAAAGATCCTGAAATCTTGCAGTTTTCACTGAATGCTGAGCCTCATAGTAGATTAAGAGTTTCCAGCAGTTTTGTCATTGTTATCTCAGGCTCATTGGCAGCTTTTTCTCTATGAGCTGCATAGGGAGACAGCTGTCAATGAGCAGCGACAAGTTCGCAGTGGGAGCTGCAACTCATGAGTAGGAAGACTCCAAAGTTGCAGCACAAAATGCTAGAAAATAATGAATAATAATGTTGTCATTATATAATGTGCACTCAAGAGAATACAGTATATACCCCCTGATAAAACCTCTAAAAAAAACAAACTTCGGTAATCAGTTGTCTTACCACTGGACTCCACTAGGGGCAGCGTTTTGTGAGAGCAGGTCTTCAGGACATTGAGAAGATCTTTGTAAGTGCAGTGAGAAGAAACATAACGAATTTGGCTCACCATGATATCCTCCACGAAAATGTTGTATTTACTGCCAGAATTGATATAAATATTTAGAAATTTCAAAAATATAATTTTAATAAACAAAATGCAAATTCCCTTTAAGAGTCATTAAAAAAATGTTACTATCCCTTTAAGATTTTTGCAAGTTGACAATCCTAACGGCATTTCCTCACATGATCACATATCTGTCAGAAGATCCCCGTGCAGCGTATTTATAGACACAGATAAAATAAATCCTACGAGCGGCCATGGAAGCCCCGGGGAATCGTCTAATTATCGGACGCGGGTCCCAACGAGCCGCAGCCGCAGAATAACTACTTTCTAGAAAAGCTGCTATAATGAGACAGCGGCAGGATCTCTGCGTGGAGACATTGTATGTCTGACACATTCCGCAGCGATGACCTTGCTGGGTGGTAATTTGCAGCAAATGACACATGTATCCCGTTATGGGGGCACTATATGGGGGTATTTTGCTAATTAGCGCACTATGAATGATATTGGGGTACCCTGACATTATGGTGGACTGTCTCACTTATGGGGGTGCTGTGCTCATTATAGGACTGTGCTAGTTATGGGGGAAATGTCTTTTCCATGGAGGTTCTGTTATGGGGGCATCATAGCGATTATTATTATGAATGCAAAAAAATGTGTAAAAAAAAAAAAGCCCAAAAACCTATAATCCCAGTCGTAGTAATAAAAAAAAGTTACATATATATATATACCCTCACCTACTGTATCCTCACCCATCCCTCGTAGACTGTGAGCCCTCGCGGGCAGGGTCCTCTCTCCTCCTGTACCAGTCGCTGTCACATTGTGTTCAAGATTATTGTAATTGTTCTTGTATTATACCCCTTTTTCACATGTAAAGCGCCATGGAATAAATGGCGCTATAATAATAAATAATAATAATAATATGTATATATATATATATACAGTACAGACCAAAAGTTTGGACACACCTTCTTATTTAAAGATTTTTCTGTATTTTCATGACTATGAAAATTGTACATTCACACTGAAGGCATCAAAACTATGAATTAACACATGTGAGATTATATACTTAACAAAAAAGTGTGAAACAACTGAAAATATGTCTTATATTCTAGGTTCTTCAAGGTAGCCACCTTTTGCTTTGATGACTGCTTTGCACACTCTTGGCATTCTCTTGATGAGCTTCAAGAGTTGGTCACCGGAAATGGTTTTCACTTCACAGGTGTGCCCTGTCAGGTTTAATAAGTGGGATTTCTTGCCTTATAAATGGGATTGGGACCATCAGTTGTGTTGTGCAGAAGTCTGGTGGATACACAGCTGATAGTCCTACTGAATAGACTGTTAGAATTTGTATTATGGCAAGAAAAAAGCAGCTAAGTAAAGAAAAACGAGTGGCCATCATTACTTTAAGAAATGAAGGTCAGTCAGTCCGAAAAATTGGGAAAACTTTGAAAGTGTCCCCAGGTGCAGTTGCAAAACACATCAAGCGCTACAAAGAAGCTGGCTCACATGAGGACCGCCCCAAGAAAGGAAGACCAAGAGTCATCTCTGCTTCTGAGGATAAGTTTATCCGAGTCACCAGCCTCAGAAACCGCAGGTTAACAGCAGCTCAGATTAGAGACCAGGTCAATGCCACACAGAGTTCTAGCAGCAGACACATCTCTTCAACAACTGTTAAGAGGAGACTTTGTGCACCAGGTCTTCATGGTAAAATAGCTGCTAGGAAACCACTGCTAAGGACAGGTAACAAGCAGAAGAGACTTGTTTGGGCTAAAGAACACAAGGAATGGACATTAGACCAGTGGAAATCTGTGCTTTGGTCTGATGAGTCCAAATTTGAGATCTTTGGTTCCAACCACCGTGTCTTTGTGCGACACAGAAAAGGTGAACGGATGGACTCTACATGCCTGGTTCCCACCGTGAAGCATGGAGGAGGAGGTGTGATGGTGTGGGGGGGCTTTGCTGGTGACACTGTTGGGGATTTATTCAATATTGAAGGCTTACTGAACCAGCATGGCTACCACAGCATCTTGCAGCGGCATGCTATTCCATCCGGTTTGCGTTTAGTTGGACCATCATTTATTTTTCAACAGGACAATGACCCCAAACTCACCTCCAGGCTGTGTAAGGGCTATTTGAACAAGAGGGTGAGTGATGGGGGGCTACGCCAGATGACCTGGCCTCCACAGTCACCAGACCTGAACCCAATCGAGATGGTTTGGGGTGATCTGGACCGCAGAGTGAAGGCAAAAGGGCCAACAAGTGCTAAGCATCTCTGGGAACTCCTTCAAGATTGTTGGAAGACCATTTCCGGTTGTAGCACCCTGAGGATTCGGCTGCTACAGGGGTATTGCACCTCAACCCAGAGGTGTGATATTCCACTCCCGGGTAAGGATGGAGTGTGGATCTGAGCTCGGTAGGCTGCATGCACTACACACATCCCATTTCCGAGGAACAGGCCGACGGTACTCCCACTTAGAAATGTGCAGGTACGACCGAGTCTGTTCCTGGCTGGAGTGGGAGGGGGGTGGTACATCCCATGTAGTGTAGGGGCAGATAGGGGGAGCAGCCTGGGTAAAGATAGGAGCTCATTGGGTGCTGGTCACCTGAGCTCACACATAGAGGGTGTATATAAGGTGGGCACCAACTAAGATCAGGGTCAGATGCAGAGAACAAGTCAGTTGGAGACAGCAAAACAGCTGCAGAGGAGCAGACAGCAAGCAGAGAGGAAGTCAGCCTGCAGCAAGAGAGAGACCCTGAGTGAGAGAGGAGCAAAGAAGGAGTACCCAGAGGGGAAAACAGAGAGGACCCAAGAACCCAAATTAAAGCACTGGGTGAGGAGTCGGCACAGGGTACCGGAACCCAAGCTGGTGGGGGCAGAAAACACACCCCAGCCAGAGACCGGAGACCGTGGGCAGCGTTTGCCACGGTCACCCATCACATCCACCCCGAAGGCACACCACATGAAGGGTCAGGGAACCCAGGGCCAAGGGTGTCCCAACAGAAGGCCCGAGGGAGCTGGACCTAGGTGGATTACTGGTGGGGACGGCCAGAGAACGGGACAGAAAGAGAGCTCAGGGCCACGCTCCGGACTTGTTTGGGGGTTGGCTGGATCCAGGACCTGGTGGACGCAGCACGGCTCGGGTGGTCACTAACAGCTGGAGTGACCAGTACAACATCTGCAGTAAGTAAACACCCTTAACTGCACAACCCGACTTTGTCTTCACTGCCGTCTGCACTACACCACCACAACCCCCATCCTCTGCGCCTGTCCCCTCTGAGGCTATACCCCTCCCGTTGGGGGTTATCCCACCAAGCTGCGCACCCACCATCAGCCTCAGCGGACCCTGCTGCAGCGGCGGCCACAGTGACCGCATCACAACGGGTGGCGTAGTCGACACAAAAGAACTCTTAATAACATCTGTAGGACTGCCACATAACACTGAGCTTGACGCCCTGGGCACGGGGCCGGGTCACAGCCGCTCGGAGACTACAACCCCCCATCTGATCCGGTGCCGGGTATTCCCCTCAAAAAGGAATATGTCCCAGGGAGCGCGTCAACTTTGGCGTAGTCGGCAGGATTACGTGCCCGCAACACCCGGGTACTGCGTGCCTGAAGAAAAGTGCAAGTTTACCTCAGAAAGAAGTCTCCTGCCGGTTCCGGAGGGTCCCCGCCATCGGACTCCATCACCAGTCGTTTCCCGCCGATTGTCCGCCATTTCCAACTTGTTCCCGCCATCTGCAGAGTTTCCCGCCACTGGGCGACGCTTCCCGCCAAAACCGCAGATTTCCCGCCTTGGAAGAGCAGCGGACGCCATTATGGGCGTGCCAAAGGAGGGCAAGAGGCCACCTCCCATCGTGGGCCGGGACAGAAAATGGCGCCAAAAGTGGAAACCGCCCCCACCAACAGAGACTGTGATGCTGGAGGTGTCTGTCAGCGTGAAAGAACTGCCCCTGGAGCTGACAGTCACCGAGTTGCCCCGGGACCGCCCTCGAAGTGGGAGGAGACGAAAGAGAAGAGAAAAGATGGGTGTCGCCTGGAGCAGTCTGGAGCGAGCGCACCCGGAGGCAAGAGGTCTAACGAGGAGTAGCGGAGAAGTTTACCCGGATATGGAGAAAAAGCAGAGCAGCACCGGCCCGCTGGCCAGGAGCCTGCTGGAAGAAGAGCAGAGCAGCACCGACCCGTTGGTCAGGAGCCTGCTGGACACCACGACCCCACTAGGCCTAGTGGAGGTCCTTGCACAGCTCCCCCGAGACCGGGAGTGTGCACAGACTGCCCTGGAGGGCCTCGCACGGAGGATGGCCCGGGGACAGCGCGAGATACTGGCGGAGTGGAGCCGGGAGATGACCCAGCAAGCAGAGACCAGTCAACGGAGCACGCTACCCTGGAAGAGGAAGCAGACCGCCTCTGAGGATGGCGCGGGAGGACCAAAGGCCGGAGACGGCGCCGAGAAGGGAGCCGAACGCATGGAGGCAGGTAAAGGGGACGCCTATACCCCAAGCCGAGAAACCGCCCACCTGCCCCAGCTCCCCGTCGCAGAGCCCGAAAGTCCCCCTGCTGTGCCCGTAGCCGCCATGTCACCGCTATGGACTAGGCCCCGACCGGAAGCCGCCGCAGCGACCCCTGTGACGTCACGCGCCTCGACCCGGAGCATGACAAAGCAGGAAATACCACCAGCCTGGTCGCAAGGCCTAGTACCCCCGGGCGCCGCATCACCAACAGCGCCCCCTACCTCCGCGGAGCCTCCGGCCTGGCCGCAAGGCCAGGTAGCCCAGGGTGCCGCCGTCCTAACGGTGCCCTTCACCTTCCAGGTGCCCCAGGCCTGGCCGCAAGGCCTGGGCAATCCGGGCGCCACCACCACCGCGCCCGCGCCCGTAAAACCAAGGGTGCCACACCTGGGGGAGGACTTGTTCAGCCAGCTCACATGGCCGGACGGGCGGCCCTTCATCTGGCCCGAAGGATACCATGAGCTGGAACGGCAGCAGAAACTAAGACCCCTGGATGAACCCCTGATTCCGGCTCCGAAGCCCGTGGCACGGATCTCGCCCCCGCTAGCGGAAGCACAGTTTGAGTGGGACCCCACCGGAGAAGATCTAATGGGGTTCACTCAGGAAACTAGGGCGGCTGCAGCAGAGCGCGCTGAGTGTTGCCGACAGCAGCTCGAAGAGTTCGCGAGGGAGCGGAGAGAGAGGCGGGTCCGGGAACAACAGGCCCAAATAAGGAGCGCCGAGCAAAAGAGCCGGACCAGGAGGGACCCCCGTGCAGCGCACAGTCCCCGTACCACCGGGACTGTAATCAAGTTTAACCAGCAGCACGGGTGGGGCTTTATCAGAGACAACAACACCCTCGGCGACGTCTTTGTCACGCGCAGAGACGTGGAGTCCCATCTGCCGGAGGGGCACAGAGGTCGTGACCTCTACATCGGAGACGAGGTCACCTTCACCCGGCACAAGTGTGCCAAAGGACCTTACGCCCTCCACGTACACCGCCTGACGGAGGAGGAGTTGCGGTACGGGGAGGAGGAGCCAGAGGACCCGGACGGGTCTGAAGCAACACCATATCACCAAGAAAAAGCAGGAGGGAGCCGTCGTTGAGGACGGGAGTAGAGACTGTATATAGTTGCCCGTCGGGGCACAGTGAACCGTTGCTGCTAAAATAGTCCCCGTTGGGACCAGTGAACTGTTTACCCGTTAACCCCTTCATCCTACAGGCTGAGGACTGTGAGCAGCCATTCCCTTTCCCTCCTTACCTGGCCGAGGACTGAGAGCGGCCAACTTCCCCTGTATATAGTTGCGCTTCCTAAAGCGCCCCCTACCGGTTTTATAGGAAAACCAGTTTTTCTAAGAGACTGTCGCACTTTTCCCGGACACACGTTGCACAGTGTCCGGAGGAGGAACCTGAAACAAGAGACGACGAGAATGTTATATGAAAAGTTTTATATATATAATGTTTTATATGTTTTATTACGTTTATATGAAAAATTTTGTATGTTTTGGTGTTTTTGTCTTTACAGCCCGAGGACGTGCTGTGATTTACCAGGGGGGAATGTAGCACCCTGAGGATTCGGCTGCTACAGGGGTATTGCACCTCAACCCAGAGGTGTGATATTCCACTCCCGGGTAAGGATGGAGTGTGGATCTGAGCTCGGTAGGCTGCATGCACTACACACATCCCATTTCCGAGGAACAGGCCGACGGTACTCCCACTTAGAAATGTGCAGGTACGACCGAGTCTGTTCCTGGCTGGAGTGGGAGGGGGGTGGTACATCCCATGTAGTGTAGGGGCAGATAGGGGGAGCAGCCTGGGTAAAGATAGGAGCTCATTGGGTGCTGGTCACCTGAGCTCACACATAGAGGGTGTATATAAGGTGGGCACCAACTAAGATCAGGGTCAGATGCAGAGAACAAGTCAGTTGGAGACAGCAAAACAGCTGCAGAGGAGCAGACAGCAAGCAGAGAGGAAGTCAGCCTGCAGCAAGAGAGAGACCCTGAGTGAGAGAGGAGCAAAGAAGGAGTACCCAGAGGGGAAAACAGAGAGGACCCAAGAACCCAAATTAAAGCACTGGGTGAGGAGTCGGCACAGGGTACCGGAACCCAAGCTGGTGGGGGCAGAAAACACACCCCAGCCAGAGACCGGAGACCGTGGGCAGCGTTTGCCACGGTCACCCATCACATCCACCCCGAAGGCACACCACATGAAGGGTCAGGGAACCCAGGGCCAAGGGTGTCCCAACAGAAGGCCCGAGGGAGCTGGACCTAGGTGGATTACTGGTGGCGACGGCCAGAGAACGGGACAGAAAGAGAGCTCAGGGCCACGCTCCGGACTTGTTTGGGGGTTGGCTGGATCCAGGACCTGGTGGACGCAGCACGGCTCGGGTGGTCACTAACAGCTGGAGTGACCAGTACAACATCTGCAGTAAGTAAACACCCTTAACTGCACAACCCGACTCTGTCTTCACTGCCGTCTGCACTACACCACCACAACCCCCATCCTCTGCGCCTGTCCCCTCTGAGGCTATACCCCTCCCGTTGGGGGTTATCCCACCAAGCTGCGCACCCACCATCAGCCTCAGCGGACCCTGCTGCAGCGGCGGCCACAGTGACCGCATCACAACGGGTGGCGTAGTCGACACAAAAGAACTCTTAATAACATCTGTAGGACTGCCACATAACACTGAGCTTGACGCCCTGGGCACGGGGCCGGGTCACAGCCGCTCGGAGACTACAACCCCCCATCTGATCCGGTGCCGGGTATTCCCCTCAAAAAGGAATATGTCCCAGGGGGCGCGTCACGGTGACTACCTCTTGAAGCTCATCAAGAGAATGCCAAGAGTGTGCAAAGCAGTCATCAAAGCAAAAGGTGGCTACTATGAAGAACCTAGAATATAAGACATATTTTCAGTTGATTCACACTTTTTGTTAAGTATATAATTCCACATGTGTTAATTCATAGTTTTGATGCCTTCAGTGTGAATGTACAATTTTCATAGTCAAGAAAATACAGAAAAATCTTTAAATGAGAAGGTGTGTCCAAACTTTTGGTCTGTACTGTATATATATATATACATATACTGTATATATATATATATATATATATATATATATATATGTACACAAACAATCCCCTGTAAAAATCACAGATATTATTATGATTATATTATTATTTATCCGGCAAGGTGAAAGCTATTATAAACTAAAAAAAAAAAAATTATTGCCAGAATTTATATTTTTGTCAACGAAATAAAAAGTTATCAAAAACTCGTATATATCCCATAGCACAATATATTAAAAAAAAAAAAAGGTACAGCTCGTTATGCAGAAAAGAAGCTCTACAGAAACACGTAAAAGGGTTTTTATAATATGACAAAAAAAAATAAAAATTTTAAAAAAAGTTATTTTCTTTTGCAAAAAAGTGGTAAAACATAAAATTACAACATAAATATCATCATCATAACAATTTCAACTCGCAGAATAAAGGGAAAATATACCACATGCTGAAAACTAAAAAATATCAAATATTAAAAGATGGCAATTATAGCAAATAGTGCATTCTGTAAAAAAAAAAAAGTACCATTGAAAATGTATTCCAGATTTTATGGGGTTTTTTTGTATTTTTTTGGTCCTGACTCCTATTAAAAAATGGAATAAAAAGTGATGAGAGTGTTGTATGTTGGCAAACATGGTAGCAGTGAGCTTGTCCTGCAAACAGATGAGCCCTTACCGAGTTTATTCCACAGAAACACGAGTATGAGAATATGGAAAAAAAAAGAAAGTGGAAAAGTAGAAAAACATAAATAACACTATATAAAATTGGTATTATCTTAATCATATTGGCCACAGAAGGAGGCCAATATAACGTCAGTTATATATAACGGTGAACGGGAAACACCCCGAATAAAATCAGACTTCAGTAATCCACAAAGGGGGCTCATAAACCAGTCTGGAACCACTAGAGCATGTTCTGTGCAGATGCTGAACAAGCAGGGAGTGCTGGGAGATGTGAAGTATGCAGAATTACAATTTCAGCTCTGGAGTATATCACAGGATCAGTATGAGACTAGTAATGCAAACTGTAATACACAGAATAGATATATACAGGGTGCTCATCCCACACGCTGCGTCCCACCTGACGTGGCATCCTGATAGGTCCGGTAAGTACGGTAATTTCTTGGTCTGGATTATGGAATCGTAAAGACTGGGCTGAAGATTCTGAGCGACCACATTCGCCATGATGACGGAGATGAGCATAGGGAGGATGTGAGAGATCTGGCCCGTCAGCTCGAAACAGATGACAGCGGTGGAGACGGTGTGAGTGACAGCCCCCGTGAGCGCAGCCGCCCCTAGGAAACAGCATGAAGACAAGAAGGCGGCATGAAACAATGTATCACTGACAGTGCGGAATGTAACAATGGATTACTGACGGTGCAGCATGTAACAATGTATCACTGACAGTGCGGAATGTAACAATGTATCACTGACAGCGCTGACTGTAACAATGTATCACTGACAGTGCGGAATGTAACAATGTATCACTGACAGTGCGGAATGTAACAATGTATCACTGACAGCGCTGACTGTAACAATGTATCACTGACAGTGCGGAATGTAACAATGTATCACTGACAGCGCTGACTGTAACAATGTATCACTGACAGTGCGGAATGTAACAATGTATCACTGACAGTGCGGAATGTAACAATGTATCACTGACAGCGCTGACTGTAACAATGTATCACTGACAGTGCGGAATGTAACAATGGATCACTGACGGTGCAGCATGTAACAATGCATCACTGACCGTGCGGCATGTAACAATGTATTACTGACAGTGCGGAATTCAGAAATGTCACAACCGAGAAATGTATCTATCCGATGTACATGGTATAATCTGCCAGCACTGATCCCACAACAGAGCGGAGCTGCCAACCATATGCCGCAGAGTTCCAGCTAAGCAGGGGCGGGCCTGATAACTGCTCAGTCTTTAGGGTGGAGAGTGGTTGTCAGTAAAAGAACATGATCGCTTCCATTTCTGATATTCGGGTTGTGGATCTTATTGACATCTAATCTAAATTAAAACTCTCAGGTGGTGTTCCCCTTTAAGGAGGCCGCAGGATTGCGTTATTACCACGACTTATACAGGATATTTATCTGAATCCGCGTAAAGTAAATGTCTCCGCGGCCAAACGTCTGCGTACAGCTGCCGCGATAGAACAATGCAGCTTCTATCAGCGCCGAACCACAGAAGTCAGGAGAATCCCAGGAATAATAATCCCATGTCTAACTTACTGAAGAATGAAGAATGACAACATCCCGGACCAGGTCCTCCGAGCCGACATATTGGGCCTGCCATCAAAGTACTGGCAGCAAAATCACCCGCACAATAATAGAAGAGGGTCATCCAGCTACACAGAGGATGGTAACCAGAGGAAAACTATCCTCACTAGTAAAGGATAGATAGATGGATAATAGATAATAGATAGATGATAGATAGATAATAGATAGATAGATAGATAATAGATAGATGATAGATAGATAATAGATAGATAATAGATAGATGATAGACAGATAGATAACAGATAGATGATAGATGATAGATAGATGATAGATAATAGATAGATAATGGATGATAGATAGATGATAGATAGATAATAGATACATGATAGATAAATAATAGATAGATGATAGATAGATAATAGATAGATAGATGATAGATAATAGATAGATGATAGATAATAGATAGATAGATGATAGATAGATGATAGATAATAGATAGATAATAGATAGATGATAGATAGATGATAGACAGATAGATAACAGATAGATGATAGATAGATGATAGACAGATAGATAACAGATAGATGATAGATAGATGATAGATAATAGATAGATAATAGATGATAGATAGATGATAGATAGATAATAGATACATGATAGATAAATAATAGATAGATAATAGATAGATGATAGATAATAGATAGATGATAGATAGATAATAGATAGATGATAGATAATAGATAGATGATAGATAATAGATAGATAATAGATAATAGATAGATGATAGATAGATGATAGATAGATAATAGATAGATAATAGATAGATAATAGATATATAATAGATAGATGATAGATAGATAATAGATAGATGATAGATAATAGATAGATAGATGATAGATAGATGATAGATAATAGATAGATAATAGATAGATGATAGATAATAGATAGATGATAGATAGATGATAGATAGATAGATAGATAGATAATACATAGATAATACACATCTGCATGTTTTTCTCAATATCTGACATGAAATCAGAATAAACCTTCCCTGTTTTAGGACAATTAGGATTATACCATAATGTTTAATATTTGCCAAATGCCAGAATAATGAGACAGAGAGAATGTTTTAAGACATTTTTATTACTTACTGCAAAGTCAAAAGTTTTCATACACTAAGATTACTATGACTTTAAACAATTCTGGACGGCCCATATGATGATGTCAGGTGTTTGGAAGACACACCTCTGGAATCAGCCAAGATATCAGGAAGAGAATTGTGGACTTGCACAAGTCTGGCTCATCCTTGGGTACAATTTCAAGATACCTGAAGGTGCCTCGTTCATCTGTACAAACAATTATACGCAAGTACAAACAAGATGGGAATGTCCAGCCATCACATCGCTCAGGAAGGAGGCGGGTTCTGTGTGCCAGAGATGAACGTGATTTGGTCTGATATGTGCATATCAAACCAAGGACAAAAGCAAAACACCTTGTGAAGATGATGGTGGAAGCTGGTAAGATTGTGTCAATATCCACAGTGAAACGAGTACTGTATCAACATGGGCTGAAAGGCCACTCTGCCAGGAAGAAGGCATTACTCAAAAAAAAACATTAAAAAAGCCAGATTAATGTTTGCAAATGCACATGGGAACAAAGACCTTAATTTTTGGAGACATGTCCTGTGGTCTGATGAAACGAAAACTGAACTTTTTGGGCATAATGACCATTGTTACGTTTGGAGGAAAAAGGGGGAAGCTTGGAAGACTAAAAACACCATCCCAACTGTGAAACACGGGGGAGGCAGCATCATGTTGTGGGGTTGTTTTGCTGCAGGAGGGACTGGTGCACTTCACAAAATAGATGGCATCATGAGAGAAGAAGATTATGTGGCAATACTGAAGCAACATCTCAAGATATCAGCCAGGAAGGTAAAGCTTGGGCAGAAATGGGTTTTCCAAATGGACAATGACCCGAAGCATACTGCCAAAATGGTAACAAAGTGGCTTAAGGATAACAAAGTCAGTGTTTTGGAGCGGCCATCACAAAGCCCTGATCTCAATCCTATTGAAAATTTATGGGCGAAGCTGAAAAGGCTGCGAGCAAGACGACCTACAAACCTGGATCAGATACACCAGTTTTGTCAGGAGGAATCGGCCCAAATTCCACCAACTATTGTGAGAAGCTTGTGGAAGGATATCCCAAACGTGTCACCCAAGTCATTCAGTTTAAGGGCAATGGGACCAAATACTAATGAAATGGATGGAAACTTCTGACTTTGCAGCAAGTAATAAAAATGCCTTAAAACATTCTCTCTCTCTCTCATTATTCTGACATTTGGCAAATATTAAACATTATGGTATAATCCTAATTGTCCTAAAATGGGAAAGGTTTATTCTGATTTCATGTCAGATATTGAGAAAAACCTGCAGATCTGTCTTTATATATAGTGGATGGAAACTTCTGGTTTCAACTGTAGATAATAAATAGATAAATAGACCTGTCGACCTCTGTGTCGGCTACAGAAGAATTTGTTAGAGAACAGAGGCAGAAAGGAGAACTTTATTACAGGACGGGCCCATTGGACATTATACCAGAAAGGTGCCAAGGATGGGGACATTATTACTGGAAGGGGTTGGATGTTGGACATTATAACTGCAAGGGGCCCAGGATGAGCATTATGAGGGGAGCAACACATGTGTCTTTATAGGATTTAGAATGCTACAAGGGCCCATACTTCTGACTAACATGTAGGTGGGGCGCTGGTCCATATTCTGCATCGGGGACCATCGGACTCTAGTTACGCCACTGTATGGGATACACTATATACCGTATGTGCGGTGCATAGATAATTCTGTGATTATTGTCCTCAGGTTCAGTCTGCAGATAATCTGTGATTTGGGTCAGTTATTTGGACCCTTAGTAATATGGATGTGACATTAGTGACTGGTTAGTTATTATCCAATCAGACGGCAAACTATAAAGCTGGAGAACTTCTATCAGTCAGGAGATAGTCACCGATCACGGCGTAGCCCCCCGGTAATATCTTGTAGACAATCCCATCAAAGAGGATTCCATTGGGAAAGAGATAGGCCATCAACTCTCCGACGATTCTCCCGAAGGCGGCCCCTAGAGAGAAGGCGATACGTAATGCAGCAGAGCGCTCGGAGGGCTCATCGTGTGATGGGAGGTCGGCAGGGAAATTAGTGTCCGGCTGTAGTCATCATCTTCTACACAACTCACCTAATATAAACACCGGCATGAAGGCCCCGCAGGGTATCGGCATTGTGGTAGCGACCACCGACATCATGAACTGGAAAAGAAAAATTTGTAATTTTTTATGTAACTATTTTATCACACTAGTCCTAACTTTAACCCTATTCTCACACTAACCCTTTCCCTAACTCTAAACCTAGCCCTAATCCTAATCCTAGCCCTAACCCTAAACCTAACCCTAACCATGTAAATTTCCCTAACCCTAAACCTAGCCCTAACCCTAAACCTAACCCTAACCATATAAATTTCCCTAACCCTAAACATAGCCCTAAACCTAGACCTAACCATATCCCTTTCCCCAACCCTATCTCTAACCCTATTCTTAGCTCTAAACCTATCCCTTTTTCTAACCCTAAACATAGCCCTAAACCTAGCCCTAACCATATCCCTTTCCCTAACCCTATCTCTAACCCTATTCTTAGCTCTAAACCTATCCCTTTTTCTAACCCTAAACATAGCCCTAAACCTAGCCCTAACCATATCCCTTTCCCTTACTCTAATCCTATCTCTAACCCTATTCTTAACCCTAAATTTAGCCTTAACACTGTCCCTAACCCTATTATGAGCCCTAGCCACAACCCCTTCACTTACCCTATTCCTAGGGTTATAAAAAATGTAAAAACATAAAATCAGCTCTTATTAATGAATGAAGACAGTACTGAATGGTGCGCACTGATTATGATTGACTCCTGTCTGCTCAGCTTGTCATCCCTGTCACTGCCTATGCAGAGCGCAGCAGCTGAACACAAACTCATCTCCGCTGCTGTTCATGGGCAGCGCCATGTGCCGCTCATTTGACAGTGGAGGCACAATTTTTCATTCTCATAGACTTTTTGAGTCTGGAGCAATTGCCCCTGTGGCCTCACCTATGTTTAGCCATTTTTTTGCAAAACCCGGAGGATGGGGGACGGAGGGAAATGTCCAATATCCATTTATCGCTGGATTCACGCCAGATTTGACATAAGTCTCCATCTACAGATTTCATCTACAGCCCTTTGCATTAATATGATCGGACTCCTCGTTGACCTTCCAGTTTACTTTTAACATAGAAATGTAATCGGTGCAAATAAAAAGGAGAACCGTAAAGCATAAATTACAGAGATCATAAATCTCTCACTACATGGAACAGTTGTAAAAATTCTCCAGTCAGTAAAATCCACCAGCAAATAAAAAACAATAACGAGAGGAAGAAATAATGGGATCAAGAAAACAGAAAATGACAAATCCTTTAACCCCTCAAGGGTGCAGGTTGGGTCTTAAAGGGTTAATCCAAGCTTTTATACTTATCATATAACCCTGGGAAAAGTCATTAAAGTATGATATATGAGGGTCTTACCTCTGGCCCCACATGTACAGTATCTGAAGTATGGGGAGAGGTGAGCGTAGCTTGTGCTGCTTTCTCCACTGATTGGCATTGGGGTTCTGAAAATTGCTGAGGAATCTATCCACTCTGTGGCCAGGTTCGGACTGGAGCACCGGGACACCGGAGAATTCTCTGGTGGGCCCCCGAGCAGAACGCACAGGGGCCCACTGGTTAACATGGCCGACGACCTATCAGTGGCCGACGGCTGAGGCAGGGGCAGACATTACTCCGGTGCAACTGCACCGGGGCCCAGAGGTGGAGGGGGGCCCTTGCAGGGCGGCTGATAACAAGACTCCGGGGGGGGCAATGATGATGGAGAAGGTAGGGGAGATGTCAATGATGATGGAGGAGGTGGGAGAAGATATGGCAACGATGATGGAGGAGGTGGGGGAGATGGCAATGATGATGGAGGAGGTGGGGGAGAGATATGGCAATGATGATGGAGGAGGTGGGAGGAGATATGACAATGATGGAGGAGGTGGGGGAGATATGGCAATGATGATGGAGGAGGTGGGGGAGATATGGTAATGATGATGGAGGAGGTGGGAGAGATATGACAATGATGATGGAGTAGGTGGGGGAGATATGACAATGTTGATGGAGGAGGTGGGGGAGATATGACAATGATGATAGGGGAGATGGGGAATATATGGTAATGATGATGGAGGAGGTGGGGGAGATATGGTAATGATGATGGAGGAGGTGGGGGAGATATGACAATGAGGAGGTGGAGGAGATATCACAATGATGGGGGAGGTGGGGGAGACATGACAATGATGGAGAAGGTGGGGGAGAGCAATGATGGAGGAGGTGGGGGAGAGCAATGATGGAGGAGGGGGAGAGCAATGATGGGGAATTATTTGGATGCTATATGCTGTTATATCTGGTCTGGTCACGGTGTGGTGGTACTTCTCCCTTGTAGAGTATGTGGTCTTATTTGGTCACTATGTGGTGGTAATATATGGTCTGGTCATGGGTGTCACTGTATTTCTCCCTTGTATGTAGTATTATTCGGTCACTATGTGGTGGCAATATCTGGTCTGGTCATGGTGTGGCGGTATTTCTCCCTTGTATGTGGAATTATTTGATCGCTATATGCTGGTAATATCTGGTCTGGTCAAGGTGTGGCAGTATTTCTCCCTTGTATGTGGTACTATTGGTGTTGGTATAGTGGATTGTATTGTGTATGGCGGTGATTTGTTCTCTCTGATATTAAGTAGGAGAAGATTCTTTATTTTCATTAGTGATTAAATACTTGGAACAAGATGCACTTACAGGGGTTCTCCGGGGAAAACAAGTAATCACCTCTCCACAGGAGAAGTGATAAATTATTGATTAGAGGGGGTCTGACTGCTGGGACCTGCACCGATTGGTAGAATGTGGAGCTTTTATCCCCATTAGACTGGAGTTTGTGCGACTTGACCACTGATCCATTCATTCCCTCAGTGGCTGTTCTTGTTTTTTTCTTGAAGCCCCAAAGAGAATGAATGGAGCTGGGGTCAGATGTCCCACCTGTCGCTGCATTTTAAAATGGGGATTAGTGTCCTGCCAGGGATAAAACTTCCCCATTCTTCCGATAGGTGCATTTTCCAATGTTCAGATCAATAAGTGATCACCGATCCTGTGGATCCCATGGATCGGTGATAACTTATTTTAACCAAAGAACCCATTTAATGAAAACTACCGTAATTGTACATCCCAGTTATAGCGGTGCACAGTAGATGTGCCGGAGCCACCTGTGATTTACAGTCGACGCTCCACTATAACGGAGAAAACAGCTATCAGGTATTTGCATATAGCTGTAGGGTGGACCCCGAGGATCAATTCCCCCTGTGGGCCCCAGACACCCCAGTCCGACACTGCCTGTGACTATGCCATAAGTGTACAAGATGGAACTATCCCTTTAAGTATGCTGCGATTTCTTTTGTTTTCGGCCTCTGAATTCTGAAAGCCATGATTTTTTATTTTTCTATTGATGTATAATTACTTTTTTGTTGCTGTAAAGTCATCATTTTTTAAGGGGGGGGGGGATATTGAAAGAAATCATTAATTCCACTATAGAAAGTTTCCAAAGCTGAGACAGAACAGGGAAAGTTGCAAAACACTTATCCTTGCATCTCCCGCCCCCCCAGTGCCGGTTCTAGCAGTGATGCCGCCTACGAGGTCAATCACGGGTCTCAGTGGTGGTATGTCGTATATGAAAACTCCACTGCTGAGGCCAGTGATCGAACAGTCATGTGGTGATTGATGGATGGGACGTCATCAATTTCAGTGCCAGCAAGGACTGGGGCAGCGGAGGATTTAAGACATAAATGACTATTTGCTACTCTACCACAACTTTTGGAAACACCCTCAAAACTACTTTGACTTACACTGCCTTTTTCTATCTTTCACTACTTTTCTACAACTATTCTTACTATTTTTTTTAAGACCACTATGGTAGCACGGTCAATGTTTATTGGAGTTGCCACCGGGTAACGGACAGTTCTTGTAAGGGAGGAGAATTGTCTACAGTGTCTTCTCGGCTCTTCCAGCTCTCAGTAAGGACTTTCTTACAAACAGATCCTGTGCTTTTGCCATCACTGCCACTGCAACAGTTCATCATCTCACCGTGGCTGTCACTTTGTCAGCAGTGAACAATACGAAGGAGGAAACATCTGCAGACGATGTCAACCATATCGGCCAAGGATAACCTAACCGATATCTTCTTCGCACCCATGTGAGTTTGCACGTGAAGAATGTGGGACTCATAAGTCTTAATTCCCTGCGGGATGCACAAGGTGGACATTACCTTCATGACGAAGAACAGAGGCAAAGTGACGAAGACACTGGCGGAATCGGTGATGAAGGCGTTCCTGTGTCTCAGTGCTGAGGTGTTACCCTCCTCTTTGGTCCAGGTGTAGTTATCGAATAGCACATTGATGCTCTCCCTGGGCATAATCTATGAGACCATCGGGGTAGGAAACAGAGAGTCAGTGGGAGAAAGAGCAAGACAAAGAGGTAGATGGACAATGCGCACTGGTCTATTAGCTCTTACGAGAGACAGTGAAATGAATGTATCAACCATTCATTGGGTATTAAGTAAGACTCATTGGTCATTGGTTGGGAAGGAGAAAGTCGTTGTTTGATTATATTACACTCCCCTTGGCATTTTTTATGTTTTGCTAACTCACAACCTGGAATTTCACTGTTTTTTTTAGGGTTTGCATCAGTTCATGTAAAGAACTTGCCAACAACTGTGAACATTTGGTTTTCTTTTTACTGTGAAGCAAACAACAAATAAGACAACATAACTGTAAACTTCAGTGCGCATAACTATTCACCCCCCTAAAGTCAGTACTTTGTGGAGCCTCCTTTTGTGGCAATTACAGCTGCAAGTCGCTTTAGATAAGTCTCTATCAGCTTTCCACTGGGATTTTTGCCCATTCCTCAAAGCAAAACTGCTCCAACTCCTTCAAGTTAGATGGTTTCCTCTGGTGAACAGCAGTTTTCAAGTCTGACCACAGATTCTCCATTGGATTAAGGTCTGGGCTTTGCCTAGGCCACTCCAGAACATTTACACGTTCCCCCTTAAACCACCCGAGTGTTGCTTTAGCAGATGCTTTGGGTCATTATATTGTTGGAAGGTCAACCTCCGTCCCAGTCTCAAATCACTGACAGACTGAAACAGGTTTTGCTCAAGAATATCCCTGTATTTCGCACCATCCATCTTCCCCTCGACTCAGACTATTTTCCCTTTCTCTGCTTCTGAAAAACATTCTCACTGCATGATGCTGCCACCACCATGTTTCACTGTGCAGATATTTGTTCTTGGGGTGATGAGCTGTATTGGTTTGGAGCCAGACATAGCATTTAAATTGGTGGCCAAAAAGTTGGAGTGTACAGCTTATTGTCGTCATATGGACAGATACTGAAGTCTCTGCTTGGGAACTCTGCAGCTCCTTCAGGGTTACCTTTGGTGTCTGTGCTGCCTCTCCGATTAATGCCCTCCTAGCCCGAGATGAGAGCTTTGGTGGGCGCCCTCTCTTGGCAGGTTTGTTGTGGTACCATGTCCTTTCCATTTGATAATAATGGATTTGATGGTGCTCCGGGGGATCATCAGAAATTAGGATATTTTTTATAACCCAACCCTGACTTTGTCCTTGACTTGTTTGGAGATCTCCTTGGTCTTCATGGTGTTGTTTGGAGATCTCCTTGGTCTTCATGGTGTTGTTTGGAGATCTGCTTGGTATTCATGGTGTTGTTTGGAGATCTCCTTGGTCTTCATGGTGTTGTTTGGAGATCTCCTTGGTCTTCATGGTGTTGTTTGGAGATCTCCTTGGTCTTCATGGTGTTGTTTGGAGATCTCCTTGGTCTTCATGGTGTTGTTTGGAGATCTCCTTGGTCTTCATGGTGTTGTTTGGAGATCTCCTTGGTCTTCATGGTGTTCTTTGGAGATCTCCTTGGTCTTCATGGTGTTCTTTGGAGATCTCCTTGGTCTTCATGGTGTTCTTTGGAGATCTCCTTGGTCTTCATGGTGTTCTTTGGAGATCTCCTTGGTCTTCATGGTGTTGTTTGGAGATCTCCTTGGTCTTCATGGTGTTGTTTAGTTAGTGCTGACTCTTGTTAATGGTGTTGCAGCCTCTGTGGCCTTTCAGAAAAGGTAAAGTGTATATACTGATGGACATGTGACACTTACATTGCACACAAATGGACGTCCTGTCACTAAGCATGTGACTTATGAAGAGAATTTCTTGCACCGGAAATTTACAGCAGCTTCATCACAAAAGGCATGAATACATATGCACATGCCAATTTTTAGTTATTCGACCCCATAAATTTAATTTATAGCTATATTTTTCTCACTTCACTTCACCAACTTAGACTATTTAGTGCTGATGCATCACACACAAATCGGATTAGAAAAATATTTAAACACAGGTTGTAATGTAATAAAATAGGTAAAAAGCCAAGGGGGTGAATACTTTTGTAAGCCAATGTATATTGGCTGGTTTATCGTGGTGATGTAGCCGTACTTTGCAGATCCTTGTCTTTAAGATAGACAGAGCCCTATGTGCACATATAGTAGTGGAGATCGCCAACCTCCAGCTCTGAGACCTAAAACTGTCTCCACTCGGGAGTTGCAGTTGTGCAGCTGAAGAGCCGCCGGTTGGAGATCACTGATATGGAATATGGGCTTCTCACTTTGCCTTAATCGTTTTCAGTAGGATACCATATTATCTGGCAAATAAATTGGATGTATATCAGCCGAACCCCCTGGAATCTGGATGGCACCAGTCAGTCAACCATCCACAGTACATGGGGCCTCCTAGCTCCAGATGATCGAGCAGATGGATTTCAGTTGCTTCATCCTCTTGATCTTAGGAAAATAAACTGCCCCAGAGGAGACTAATTGCAGCTTACTCCCCTCTTCAAATTCGAGAACACATGCACGCTTAGTCTAGCCGAGCATGCATGTATATAAGGGAAATCAGGAAAATAGCCGTTGGCTGGAGAGCTATCCAAAGAGTATGACCAGGTTCTTCTTTACCTAATTGTTTTATCACTTTGGACATTTCCTTTATGATAAGCTCATCATAGAGTACCCCAATGTTGGGGCTTCCAGTGATTCACTGCAATCTTTGGAAGATCTTAGCAGAAAGTGTTCAATTTCCCTGCAGCACCTCCAGAGGTGACATGAAGTATTACATGGTTCCCAATGAACCAGGTACTCCAGAGAGAGAAATGTTTTTGTTTTTTTCCCAATAATTCTCAAAGCTTACTCACAGACGAGGCTCCTGGCAGACGGACCCAATAGGGTATCCGAAAATCTGAAAATGTTTTGTATTTTTTTTAATTCAACCATATGTGAACAGCAAGTCTTCAAGTACAGTATATACAATAGAAATGTGTTGTGAGATTTCCTTGAGTCATGTTCATCGATGGTCCATTTAGACCATATGACTTTTACCTAGAGGAAGGTTAAGGTTAGGGGTCAAAGAGTTTACGTTTTTTGACTTTTTAAAGAGATTTTAATAAAACCCTGATAAATCCGAAGAAAATTTGCTCAGAGAAAAACTTCAGCAGAAAGTTCTCTGCTGGGTTCCTACTAGAGCGGCAAAGGGAAATGTCAAGATGGAGTCATCAGAGGGGTAGAGATACATCATTGTCCCCTTAGTTGTTTTTTAGGTTCTTTGGTACTAAACAGGCTTACCTCTCCAGCCATGAACTGTCCGAATCCCTTCGGGAACGTAAGGGTTGCAATGCAGAAAGTTATCACAGCCGGGTAAATGAAGCGACTTGGGGACAAAAGGAAAAACAAGAACAGAATTAACATTTTTGAAATAAATAAATGAAGTATTAGATAACCGATGTATTGATCGTACTCAAAACAAAAGTAATTTTTGTAGGAAAAATAGAAAAAAAAACAACCATATCACAGTCTGCTAGGCAAAGAAGGTGGGAGTTACCATGAGGGTCTTCTTCCAAACATGGGCATGTCATATACAAATGGACGGGATCTGATGGGTTTTTATTAAATAAACTAATTTTACATTTTATAGATTTTGGAAGAGCTGAGTCCTATACTTACTAACGGCTCAGAAAACTGCTCAGGGTTTGGTTCTGACGGATTCCAAGCACCACTTGTCGATTCATGAACACAAAAAAGGCCCCGAGGAAACCGCAACAGATTCTGCACATCAAAAATATCATTATAGTAATTGCAAAATCTCAAGGATTCTAGGAAATATAACTCGGAGGAGACTTTACCCGATCACTGCAAAGGCTGGTAACTCCTGGAGGTCAAAAGGGAACTCCATGCGGAAATTGGTGCGGAAAAGTGCAGTAATCGTGACTGAAATAGACAAGCATCTATTACGCCTGGTGGAGCTTAATGTATACAGGTTTGCAAGAAGAAGTGGAAAATGTGGCGTATACGACTGCACGAGCCGACTACACGTGGTTTATTTGTAGTCCGTAACCATGAATACATTTCGGTCTGTGTCAGAGCTGTATACACAAAACGGCAGAATTTCTTTTTTTTTTCCCCAAGATTTACTTTACTCCCCATTTTAGATGCCTTGGAGCCTGGGCAGGAAAACATGGCGACGTGGGAAAACACTGGATTGGTTGGGGTAAACAACGAGGCTAGACCAATAAAACTAGTTATAAAAGTGTACCCACCCTTCAAATTCCTAAAATTTACTGTCTATATTTACATAATGTTTGTGGGTTTGGGAACAAATTTCCAAATATTTAGGCTAATAATCTCCACCGACCTGCATCCTTGTTCCATACAGCGAGGACCCGGAAAATGAAGGCACTAAATGTTGCCGCAAAGAATCCACGCCAGTAGTTCCTCACCGCAAAGTAGGAAGATGTGACCTCAATACTGAACAAGACACCTGTAGGACAATTCACAGCGACAAGGGAACACCATGAGCAAAGGACAGGACAAGGAAATGGACAACTCACTCAGGCACATGTCGAATATGGAATTCTTTGACTTGGAAAAAGTTTTTATTGGTGGTGGCCAAGTGATGTGACCTCTACTGGCTGCAGGAGAAAAAGGGACGGAAGGAGGACATAAACTTTCCATAAATTAAATTTTGGCTTTGGGTGACATTCCCAAGAAATTGGACAAATGACTCAACAATTGGTGGAGGTCTCAGCACCAGAACTTCCCACCGATGAAAACTTCTGCCATGTCACGATGATCTACCTCACCTAAGACATACAGGACAGCACCAAACATAGAAGAATTGGACTTGCCTCCTAACGGGGTTCCAAAGCAACAGCCGACACCAACAGCGCATCCCACAGTCAATACGTCAGTGTAATAATACGCCTGCTACTGATAGGCCATGAGTGACCACAGGACACAACCAAGAGAAAGAAAGACCACCGAGACATGGACGATCACAAAGAGATGAGATGCGGTAATGGATACAACGAGCCAAGTGAAAGGAGGGACGACGACAGGACAAAAAACGGTCAATGAAGGCATAAAACGAAGACAGAAATGAAAACAAAGAAAGACAAAGGGTAGAAGAAAAACGAGAGCACAAATAACAAAAAAGGAGAAAGAAAAAGAAGATAAAATCAGCAAAGATCTCACGACAGCCCCGATTATCATAGAATATTTTGTGCATGCAGCTGAGTACTTTCCCGAGGTTGGAGAAGATATCGGACACAAGTGACCAAAGACCTGACACCTTCCAACTCAGGGAGGAGAGAAAAGGAATTTGGTGGAAACCAAACACAACAGTATGCGCGGGAGGTTTAGAGAGGACACAGGCAAGATGCACAGAGTAACAACAGTGGAGGAGGAATGACCATGAATACAAGAATCATTAGGTTGAATGAAGTCAATGTCACCTTGGAGGGATCTACATGAGACACAACATTAAGATTAGCCAAAGCCAAGCACAGGTAATGTGTGATGTGACAGTTCTATGACTTTAACCTAAAACCCAGATCATTATACACGATGTCAACAATCAAGACTTTCCAAGGACAAGACCCAAATTTTGCGACCCCATTTTAGGGAGTGCGGTTGTGGACAGAGTAAAGCAGAATGGTTTGCACCAATTTGCGGTTGGGCTTCAGATGTCACTTGGATTCGCCTCCCTGGAGTCATGATAGAATGGAAATATGACTGGGTGGCTTTACGAGATTGCGTCATCACATTGTGTTGCTCATGTAGCTGCCTCCGGTTGACAGAACACATAGAAAGTAGCCATAGGGGATAAAGTTTAGAGCTCAAAACAGCCATCACAAGAGTTAACATTTATAGGCAGCACTTGCCTCCAAGTGGGGCACCAAAGCAACATCCAACCCCCACAGCACAGCCAGCGGCCAAAAGATCCAGACTTCGAAAAGGGTCCTGAGTAAGGGTTTCATACATATGTGAATGGATGCAGCAGCTCATAGATGCATTTATTATTATTACATGTCGTCTCCATACAATACTTGATATATTTCACAATGATTTACAGCTTGAACCTCCATAGTCTGATTAATATGTGCGATATAAACTAGGGGTCTTCACCTTGTGACTTCCCAACTATTGTGAAGCCACTAACTTCACGCTCCAGGTTGTGAGTAGCTCCAGTCTAAAGGTTAGAGATAAGGAACTGGTTACCCTTAATGGAGACTTTGCGAACATCCATCGCCTATCCACATGAAAGGTGATAAATGTAGGATCGCTACACCCTCCACGATTACTAGAACAGACGACCTGAGGAGTCCGATCCACTTCAACTCTTATCTCATCAAGGTCCGAAAAAAATGGAAAGTTCTCTAAATCTGTCACCTTTATCCCTGGTGCCTATTGAATTATGGAGAAGTGAGCAGTAAAGTTGGCAGATCAGCCCTCAATTTCTAACGTTCCAGCCTGGTTCCCCAACAAAGATCTATCAGCATAAATGCTATCAACTAAGTCTTCACCAAGTGCAGGAAGGCATCATTTCACCATGGATCAGAACATCTAAGGACATTTTTTTTAGCATCTCGTGGACTCTAGGAATAACTCATATTCTAAGGGCAAAGGTCGTTCCTATCCAGTGTTAGAAAGGTGCAAGCAATGAAAATACCACTGAGTGTTTGCTGACTTGGTTTTCAGGTAAGCACAAAGAATGATCGTTTCCTACTACACTTGCATACGGTTGGGCGCACACAATTAACTTTTGGGGGGAGTTTTCCAAAATGACACAAGATCGTTAAACACTAGTACAAGAGTAAAACCGGTCCAAAAATCACCAATGAGACAACCATTTAGGGAGGAATTGGGCATCGCCTAAGGGTGTTCACTTTCCAGACTGCAAGGGATGGCGGGACAATGAGGTGGCAACGGACAGGGGAGAAGAGGATATCGTTCTGTGTGGGTGTGTGGAAATTTGAACAGTATTTGCTACTAAGTTTGTGTTGTGAGATGATCGGTAGATGAGAGATCTTCTGGGACATGAAGAGTTGGACCACAAGGAAGTTGAATTTGTATTGGGGAGGGAGAGTTGTTTGCTCGAATGAAGGCATACCTGCACCTACAAGAAGAGCCCTGGCGCTACTAGGCGTCCTAAAATCTTCAAGCCAATGTTGTCAGTTGCGAATTTGCTTGTGGCCATACTCAACGGGCACATTGCCATTTAAATGTAGCAACCTGACTTTTGGCACTGCCATAGATGATGAGAAAGGGAACCCTTATACTACAGGAGTTGAAGAGGTCAAGGGATTGGCAATCTCTTACGTTCCAAACCTTAAAGATCTTGTGCTATTTTTTGGAAAGCTTTTTCATGTCTCCTGGTAGACATTCTAGACCTTCTCCTTTGTTTCCTTGGGCATGGGGCTTCATGGTTCCGCACTATGAAACCATAGTTGCCTTCTGGTGCCTGTGTGCCTACTCCAGTGATATTCTCCCCTAGAAATATCTCTGTAATCTGACATGTGATGTCCCGTGCCCTGATTGTTTTCTATTGGATTATCAATCCAAATCCAAAAGGAGCCCCTTTATATGCATGGGAGCAACTATTAGATAAGAGTCAGCCAAAAACACCAATTCCAGTGGGATGTCCAACTCTCTGATGTGTATGAACGCAAATATGGGGAAGTTGGACCTGGCACGTTGGATTTTATTAAAGGTGTCTGGAAAACACTTGAACGCTCTTGTGAGTCCACTTATATTGGGGGGTCAGGAGGAATAACCAGTAACACAACAACTACATAAAGTTTATGAGCAGTTTTATCTACAATTAAACATGTTACATGTCTTGCTACTTTACTTTAGATCAGGTTATTTTAGAATAAAATGTCCTAAATGTGGAAATTACACTACCGTTCAAAAGTTTGGGGTCACCCAGACAATTTTGTGTTTTCCATGAAAACTCATACTTTTATTTATCAAATGAGTTGCAAAATGATTAGAAAATATAGTCCAGACATTGACAAGGTTAGAAATAATGATTTTTATTTGAAAGAATAATTTTCTCCTTCAAACTTTGCTTTCGTCACAGAATGCTCCATTGCAGACCTTTGGCATTCTAGCTGTTAATTTGTTGAAGTAATCTTGAGACATTTCCCCCCATGCTTCCTGGAGCCCCTCACACAAGTTGGATTGGCTTGATGGGCACTTTTTGCGCACCATACGGTCAAGCTGCTCCCACAACAGCTCAATGGGGTTGAGATCTGGTGACGGCGCTGGCCGCTCCATTACAGATAGAATACCAGCTGCCTGCTTCTTCCCTAAATAGTTCATGCATAATTTGGAGGTGTGCTTTGGGTCATTGTCCTGTTGTAGGATGAAATTGGCTCCAATCAAGCGCTGTCCACTGGCTATGGCATGGCGTTGCAAAATGGAGTGATAGCCTTCCTTATTTAAAATCCCATTTACCTTGTACAAATCTCCCACTTTACCAGTACCAAGGCAACCCCAGACCATCACATTACCTCCACCATGCTTGACAGATGGAGTCAGGCACTATTCCAGCATCTTTTCAGTTGTTCTGCATCTCACAAATGTTCTTCTGTGTGATCAAAACACCTCAAACTTTTGATTCGTCTGTCCATAAAACTTTTTTCTAATCTTCCTCTGTCCAATGTCTGTGTTCTTTTGCCCATATTAATCTTTTCCTTTTATTAGCCAGTCTCAGATATGGCTTTTTCTTTGCCCTGAAGGCCAGCATCCCGGAGTCGCCTCTTCACTGTAGACGTTGACACTTTCATTTTGCCTGTACTATTTAATGAAGCTGCCAGTTGAGGAGCTGTGAGTTGTTGATTTCTCACACTAGAGACTCTAATGTACTTGTCTTGTTGCTCAGTTGTGCAGCGCGGCCTCCCACTTCTCTTTCTACTCTGGTTAGAGCCTGTTTGTGCTCTCCTCTGAAGGGAGTAGTACACACCGTTGTAGGAAAACTTCATTTTTTTGGCAACTTCTTGCATGGAATAGCCTTAATTTCCAAGAACAAGAATAGACTGTCGAGTTTCACATAAAAGTTCTCTTTTTCTGGCCATTTTCGGAGTTTTATAGAACAAACAAAAGTAATGCTCCAGATTCTCAACTAGCTCAATGGAAGGTCAATGTTATAGCTTCTCAAATCAGCCAAACCATTTTCAGCTGGGCTAACATACTTGTGCAAGGGTTTTCTAGGGTTTTCTAAACATCCATTAGCCTTCTTACACAGTTAGCAAACACAATGTACCATTAAAACACTGGAGTGGTGGTTGTTGGAAATGGGCCTCTATACACCTATGTAGATATTGCAATAAAAACAAGACGTTTGCAGCTAGAATAGTCATTTACCACATTAACAATGTATAGAGTGTATTTCTGATTCATTTAATGTTATCTTCATTGAAAAAAAATGTGCTTTTCTTTCAAAAATAATGAAATTTCTAAATGACCCCAAACTTTTGAACGGTAGTGTATATGAAGAGTGAGAATGGGTAACTTAACGGAAACAAAAAAAATAATCAGCATTTCCTGACTGTTAGTACAATTACCATCAGATAATAGGACGCCTTGTTATAGAGAATCATTTACATGTGGAAAGTGGAATAATTAATCAGGGAGTTTCACATTATTACAAGGTTAGATCCAGCTTAATTCACTCTAAACATTCTCCTGCCAAGTCAAAGCCAAGGCACCTGGAGCCCACGCCAGTCATTGCCAGGCAAAGGGGGCAAAATGGCAATCAACACAAAGGCAAACATGGCGTTCGGTTAACTTCAGCTCCTTACCTCGTAGACGCCACAAAACACAGACATGAATTTGCTCAGGACGGCGGCACAGATACTCGAGATGTGCACAAATGGGCCCTTTAAAAAACAAAAACGGGGGGAATTAATAGCAACAGTTTTAGAATTATTTCTGCTAAGTGAAATCATAATCTGCACTGATGAGGTATAAAAGGCAGGAACAGATGGGAGTCGTGTCACCAGTCATGCTCTAAGACTCCTGCAGAAACTAATCAATACTTCGCTCATGTCCAAGTTCTGTGCAGAATTGTGTCTCGGCTTTCCTTCCTCGGTTGCTGCCCTAGTCAAGGCACAGATGCTTGTTGGGGCCCCTGTGGCTCTTTGCACCATGCCCAACAAGCCCCTATGTTTTAATTGGAGAGGCGGTAGAGTGCCATGAAGCCAAGAACAGTGCAGTAACCCCACACACGAGTCTTCTACCAATGGTCATCGTTTCACCAAACAGGTTTTATTCCTGCGGTGTTTGCAGGAGACGCATGTGATTTCAATGTGGCCAAGTGATTCTTGCCGTGAGGCAAACTACGGCTCGCTGAATGAGAAGCCAAAAAAGATGAAACGGCAGAAAATTATATAATTCCTGTGCTGCAAAGAGACAAAATACAGAAACCTCTTGTGATGCGCAGGGAGGTATTGACTGTGCATTTATTGCATTTTATACAAAAGCTCATGAAATAATTGTGCTCTGTGCTAATATCTATCAACTACTATTATTTTTATATATGTTATATGGAAAAATAGGAGAGAGCGTAGCGCTTTTCTGAACATAGTAAGTAAGTATTAAAGAAGTTGTCCACTACTTTTACATTGATGCCCTATCCATAGGATAGTGGTAGTGGCCGCCACGGTGTACTGCACATCCGCCTCCCATTCAATTGAATAGCAGGCGGATGTGCAGTACACCGCGGTGGCCACTACCACTTGACGGCGGAGCCCCGCAGGTAAGCACTTCCGGCCGGCTGCCGCCGCCGATAGCAGCTGATAGGGCATCAATGTAAAAGTAGTGGACAACCCCTATAATGCTGCCATTAAAAGAAAAACCTTTCACCCGCTGAGGTTGTGCAGGTAGGGCACGATTCCATAAAACTCGTGAATAGGGATGAGCGAATCCAAACTGAACTGAGAAGTCCGTGTTGCTGTTTGGAATTCGGATGGTTGATAAAGCTTGTTGAAATGCTGCAGCGCGGCCAATCAACAAGCTTTTAGGCTTCAGGCACTTCCGGAACTATTGGCATGGCTGTGATTGGTCGGCGCCACCCATACCCCGGCCTATGTAAATGCCGGATCACGGGTGCTGCCGCCATTGTGCTCTGACTAGCGTAGGGACAGCAGCTCGAATGAGGGACAGTGTAAGCAAAATAAATAAATTTAAAAAAAAAATGACATGGGGTCCCGCATATTTTTAATAACCAGCCAAGGGAAAGCAGACAGCTGTGAGCTGTTATGCTGGGAAAGGGCCAATATCCATGAACCTTCTCAGCTTATTAGTATCAGCCCCCGGCTGTCTGCTTTGCCATTGCTGGTCATTAAAAATGGGAGGACATGGGGTCCCCCCTATTTTTAATAAATAGCTAAGGCAAAGCAGACAACTGTGAGCTGATGTTAAAAGACTGGGAAGTTCCATGGATATTGGCCCCTTCCCAGCAAAATAAGACCAGCTCACAGCTGTCTGCTTTCCCTTGGCTGGTTATTAAAAATAGGGGGGACCTCACGTCGGGTTTTTTTTCATTATTTATTAACAAGTACAGTAAAGTACACACGCAAGGCAATGCTCCGCTCTTTCACTTGGACCTCGCCTCCTGGTTCAAGATTATTATTTTTTATATTTTTCTTACACTAGGGTGGCACGGTGGCGCAGTGGTTAGCACTGCAGCCTTGCAGCGCTGGGGTCCTGGGTTCAAATCCCACCAAGGACAACATCTACAAGGAGTTTGTATGTTCTCCCTGTGTTTGCATGGGTTTCCTCTGGGTTCTCCGGTTTCCTCCCACACTCCAAAGACATACTGATAGGGAATCTAGATTGTGAGCCCCGATGGGGACAGTGACGATAATGTATGTAAAGCGCTGCCAAATATGTTAGTGCTAAATAAAAATAAAGATTATTATTATTCTATGTTATTTTAAGTCATTCCTATCCACATTTGTTTGCAGGGCAATTGTCCTGCTCTTACCACCATTTTGCTTCTTTTTTCAGCCCCCTAGCCCTTAATACGACCATTTTCCAGCAGTTGAGTTCAGGTCCCCATTGAATTATATGGGGTTCGGGTCCAGGGACAAGTTCAGGTCAAGTTCTGGTACCCAAACCAAACTTTGAAATAAAGTTCAGGCGATTTTGACGAATCCGAACTTCCACAGGTCCACTCATCCCTACTCTTGAACTATTGCAGATGGGTGCAGCCAACCTGGTTGCTGTGGGAAAGTCTTCCAGGGAGAGTTCCAACAGAAAGTAATCAGATGGAGAAAATCCAGGTAATCTGCTCTCCCAAGAGGCAAAAAATGGATCATTCAACGGAATTCATAAGTATAAACATTTATTAAAAGCACAAAGCGTTTCGGCAGTACTCAGACTTCATCAGGTATCTCACACCTGAGGAAGGCTGGGTCTAGCTGAAACATGTTGTGTTTTTAATAAATCTTTATCTTTATGAATTTCAGTATTTGCCTTTGGGAGAGCCAGTTACCTGGATTTTCTCTTATTATTTTTTATAGTCATTGTTCATTTCGATCTATCGAATGCTATGCTAATTGTGTGACTTGGCATCAACCTTGGATTGTAGTAGCCATGCTACACAAATAGCAAAGTGGGCCATGGTGCAAAACAGACACTCATCTGGTGCTTGCTGTTATGATCTGCAACAAGTACTAAAGAAAGATAGGGGAAAGCTGTCCCTACAGTAAGACTAAGCTGAATCCCTACGATGTAGCGGGCTGCCTGTTCCTAGCGAACAGACTCGCCTTAGTCCTCGGCTTGTCTGAACGAAGACCTATAGCATAAGGGGAGGGGTCCCTAAAAGAACTAAGGACTGGGACAAAAATGGGACACCTCCTAAACAGAGAAGTTGTTGCAGAACACAAAAAGACAAACTGACAAAAAGGTATTAGAGGTCCCAGAAGGACCAAGCGAACTGACAGAGAAAGGCACCGAAGCACCTGGCTAGAGAAACAGTCAAACACAGAAGTCCAGCACAGCCAAAAGGGCGGAGCTGGAATATAAAGGCAGATGGTCACGTGACCGCAAAACACAAGATGGAAAAAACAAACAGGGGGGTTCTAACACTTGCTACATCTGTAGATTGTAAATCTAGAATTATCTTATGGAAAATCTGCCTTGTTGGCTAATAGAGTTGAGCAAACAATTTTGCTGGACCCAGGTCCAGTGGCCACGTCAGTAGTCTATGGCTGCTGCAAAGGAGCCCTGCGTCCTGCTACCTGCAACATCCCTAACCCCTCCTCCTTAGTTGGCCACCATAACATCATTATTTTGTGGAGTGATGCACACATCACTTCCCAGGGGCCTACTAGGCAGAAGAGGTGCAGGTAGTAGAAAGTTTGTAGTGCTCAGGCCCAGTGGCAATGGACTACTAATGCAACCGCTAGACCAGGGTCTTTTTGTTCAACTCTATTGATTGACAAGTATATTTGTAAAAAAGAGTCAGAGCTTGGACCATTGAAAGGCACGAGCTTCCATGAACAATTTACCCTTAGACATAGTTTCTAAAATTAGTTTTGGCAATTTTTTAGTAGTTTAGTCCCAATTTTCTGTCTGGAAACATCTTTTTTTACACCATAGCCATTACTCTTTTGAACGTCGTGGCATCTTTCATGATTGCCCTAAGAGTCCAGCATATCACTAGCACAGGTGACTTTGAAGCACTCATTCACCACTAGGGTCTACTTCTTATGGGTTGCCATAGTAATTACCTATGGATTTTGTTCATCTGTCCTATATGTTAAGTGATTGCACTATAGATTTTTTTTAACAGCCTTTAGCTTGATCTCAATCCATGGCGACTTGATGGATGAACGATCTGTAGGAAGATCGATCTTGTGCAAGCTTAGATAGGTCCATCAGGGTCTTCTCCACCATTATCTTGATGATATAAAGCCATCGGGTTGCTGGTCTTCCTCTTTATCTTATTCCTTCTATTCTTCTGACCGTGATGTCCTCCAGTAATTGCTCTCTCCGTATGATGTGTCCAAAGTAGGCAAGTCATATCTTGGTGATCCTTGCTCCGAGTGACATGTCTGGCTTGACTTGTCCCTTGTACCATTCATGGTATTTATAACATCCTTCTTCACCACCAAATTTTGAAGGCGTTGATTCTTCTTCTGTCTTGTTTCTTTATCGTCCAGGTTTCGCATCCATGAAATGTTCCTCGATTTGAAGACCTTGTCCAGGGACTTCACTGTTGATTACTCCATAGCTATTCTCCTATTGACTTCTGGTGTCGTTGCTGCATCTTGAGTGATCATGGATCCAAGTAGGTTGAAGTTTTTTACAACTTCCTGTTCGACGGCATCCATCTAAAATGTGTCCCGGTCGTACATGGCAGTAGTCAATATCTTTGTCCTCTTTGTGTTGAGTATCAGTCCCATGTTCGAGCTCTCCATCTTGACACTCAGTAATAATACGGTAAGTCCTTCGTTCCATCCACGTTTGTTGCTATCAGTCTTTTATCGTCTACATATTTATTGATTACGATGCAATTAAAAATTATAATGTACAAGGAGAAAATTTCCCTTGGTGAATCCAAGGAACCCGGCTCCAACATTCCCAGTAAATATAAGTCACGGAGTTCTTTGCTAAGGATAATGTCTCAGTTGATAACCTGGTATGCCTCCATTCAGGAGTTTGGGGAAAGTAGGTGACAATCCTTATGGCAGCACCATATTAGGGCCGTATTATCTCCTGCGTTCAGCCCCTTTGGTTTGTGTCGTTCAGTCATTACTGGCGGCAGCTGGCGCTTAAGTTATTGCAGAAGAATTTTCACTGAGCGTGGCCCCTGATAGGGAATCCCTCCCGAGTACACCCTGCGCATCTCTCCATCCCATCACAACCGATCAAGTAACGGAGCTCCTGCCGAGTGTCTTATTTATAGATGGAAATATCACAAAGTCGGAACCCAGAGCAAGAACGTCTGCTGAATGTTTGCTTTGGACACAGACAGTTGTTGTGTTGACCTGTCCACATATATTACATCATGTGATCCGAAGGTAAAGACAATGTGTGGAAATAATAACGTATTATTCATAGCTTTATATTGTACTTGTTTTTCTTTTCTTATATTATCTACATTAGCAAACATCTTGACATTTTGCTTGTTTCACACTTCTTACTTGAGCAGATAGAATCAGCTCCCGCTTCCAGTTATCTGCGGCTCACTTGTCAGCTTTGCTGTATAGACTGGTACAGAATGAGCTGAGCCATTTCATTATTATGAGAGTCCTATTGTATTTCTTGAATCCTTGTAAGGGCTAAATAGTAACATTAAAAGCTAAATGCACAGATAAGGCTCATTATGCTGCTTTTTATGTTTTTTTTTTTAAATATATTTATATCCACGTTAAGAAAAATCTTGAAGTCTTGCACCTTTTAAACTTATCACTAGAGCACAGACAAATGAAGCTAATATTTCCTGTTATCTGCAGCCCACTTGTCAGCTTTGCTGTATAGACTAGTACAGAATGGACAGAGCCATTTCATTATTATGAGAGCCTTATTATATTTCTTGAATCCTTGTAAAGGCCTGTATTGCAGCTTTCACACTTATCATTGGAGCACACATACAATAAGCTAACATTTCCAGTTATCTGCAGCCCACTTGTCAGC
Organism: Phyllobates terribilis; assembly: GCF_046119375.1. NCBI lineage: Eukaryota > Metazoa > Chordata > Amphibia > Anura > Dendrobatidae > Phyllobates > Phyllobates terribilis. The sequence continues at coordinate 371,281,295 of NW_027362765.1, read as the reverse complement.
TTTGATGTATAGATAGGGACTGAAGGAGCAGAGTCATTTCATCACCATTATCATTATTATGAGAAGTGTGCTGTATTTCTTGAATCCGTAAAAAGGCAAAATAGTAACACCATAAAATAAACGCACAGATAACACGCTATCTGCATGCAGCTTTATTTGTTTATATACAGTACAGACCAAAAGTTTGGACACACCTTCTCATTTAAAGATTTTTCAGTATTTTCATGACTTTGAAAATTGTACATTCACACTGAAGGCATCAAAACTATGAATTAACACATGTGGAATTATATACTTAACAAAAAAGTGTGAAACAACTGAAAATATGTCTTATATTCTAGGTTCTTTAAAGTAGCCACCTTTAGCTTTGATGACTGCTTTGCACACTCTTGGCATTCTCTTGATGAGCTTCAAGAGGTAGTCACCGGAAATGGTCTTCCAACAATCTTGAAGGAGTTCCCAGAGATGCTTAGCACTTGTTTGCCCTTTTGCCTTCACTCTGTGGTCCAGCTCACCCCAAACCATCTCGATTGGGTTCAGGTCTGGTGACTGTGGAGGCCAGGTCATCTGGCGTAGCACCCCATCACTCTCCTTCTTGGTCAAATAGCCCTTACACAGCCTGGAAGTGTGTTTGGGGTCATTGTCCTGTTAAAAAATAAATGATGGTCCAACTAAACGCAAACCGGATGGAATAGCATGCTGCTGCAAGATGCTGTGGTAGCCATGCTGGTTCAGTATGCCTTCAATTTTGAATAAATCCCCAACAGTGTCACCAGCAAAGCGCCCCCACACCACCACACCTCCTCCTCCATGCTTCACGGTGGGAGCCAGGCATGTAGAGTCCATCCGTTCACCTTTTCTGCGTCGCACAAAGACACGGTGGTTGGAACCAAAGATCTCAAATTTGGACTCATCAGACCAAAGCACAGATTTCCACTGGTCTAATGTCCATTCCTTGTGTTCTTTAGCCCAAACAAGTCTCTTCTGCTTGTTACCTGTCCTTAGCAGTGGTTTCCTAGCAGCTGTTTTACCATGAAGGCCTGCTGCACAAAGGCTCCTCTTAACAGTTGTTGTAGAGATGTATCTTCTGCTAGAACTCTGTGTGGCATTGACCTGGTCTCTAATCTGAGCTGCTATTAACCTGCGATTTCTGAGGCTGGTGACTCGGATAAACTTATCCTCAGAAGCAGAGATGACTCTTGGTCTTCCTTTCCTGGGGCAGTCCTCATGTAAGCCAGTTTCTTTGTAGCGCTTGATGGGTTTTGCAACTGCACTTGGGGACACATTCAAAGTTTTCCCAATTTTTCGGACAGACTGACCTTCATTTCTTAAAGTAATGATGGCCACTCGTTTTTCTTTCCTGATTTTTTCTTGCCATAATACAAATTCTAACAGTCTATTCAGTAGGACTATCAGCTGTGTATCCACCAGACTTCTGCACAACACAACTGATGGTCCCAACCCCATTTATAAGGCAAGAAATCCCACTTATTAAACCTGACAGGGCACACCTGTGAAGTGAAAACCATTTCCGGTGACTACCTCTTGAAGCTCATCAAGAGAATGCCAAGAGTGTGCAAAGCAGTCATCAAAGCAAAAGGTGGCTACTTTGAAGAACCTAGAATATAAGACATATTTTCAGTTGTTTCACACTTTTTTGTTAAGTATATAATTCCACATGTGTTAATTCATAGTTTTGATGCCTTCAGTGTGAATGTACAATTTTCAAAGTCATTAAAATACAGAAAAATCTTTAAATGAGAAGGTGTGTCCAAACTTTTGGTCTTTACTGTATAAACTAGATGGTGGCCAGATTCTAACGCATCGGGTATTCTAGAATATGTATGCGGCCGACGGGGCGCAATCAGCAAAGCGGTGTTTAAATTTGATGCCAAAATCGCTGATTGGTCGCGGCCAGCGACCGCGACCAATCAGCAAAGCAGTGTTTAAATTTGGCGCCAAAATCGGCGATTGGTCGCGGTCGCTGGCCGCGACCAATCAGCAAAGCGGTGTTTAAATTTGGCGCCAAAATCGGCGATTGGTCGCGGTCGCCGGCCGCGACCAATCAGCAAAGCGGTGTTTAAATTTGGCGCCAAAATCGGCGATTGGTCGCGGTCGCCGGCCACGACGAATCAGCAAAGCGGTGTTTAAATTTGGCGCCAATATCGCTGATTGGTCGCGGCCAGTGGCATCGTGCGGCAGATGACCGCTAACGGCCGCCATCTTTTTCTGAAATCCCGCGTCGCTGATTGGCCGCGGCCGGACCAATCAGCGACGCGGGATTTCCTGGACAGAGGGACAGACAGACAGACGGGATAAGACGATTATATATACTAGATTAACATTTTCATTAACAAAAGTCTTTAAATTTTGCACCTTTTACATTTTTCACTGGAGCACAAATGACAAGCTAAGATTTCCTGTACTTTGAAAACTACTTGTCAGTTACACTGTATAGATTGGGACAGAATGAACAGAGTCATTTCATTCCATTACTTCCCAGAGATTGTAATATTCTATAACTATTTTCTGTCAATTGACTCTCACTCATTGCTGCTGCCCTAAAGTGTACACTCACTCCTATCCTGTCTATACAGGCAATGCAGGACATATGTGTCTCCAATATGGCTGCCATCAAGAAAGTTTTTTGTACATGTACAGCATATATATATAATTTATAAATAGCAACAATGTTTGAATAAAAAGAACAAACAAGATATTTCTATCATACAGGCGGAAATCAAATTTCTAAAACTAAACTGAAATATATTCTCTTTAAGTAGCAGATCTCGCTCAGAAATCATTTTAGTCCAGAAATCGCTGGGGGGGGACTGAACTCACAGACTCCCATCAATGTCTTCTTTTTATACCTTTTGAGCCCTTTAATTCAGAGTAGATTAGTGGTTGTCCGGGTTCCGAGTCCTGATTGTAAGGGATAAGATTTTCAAAATGTCGCATGGATTGAGAAGCAAATTAGACCTAAAGAGGAAATCCACTTAAAGGGTAAGTAAACTAATTTTTTTTATACCTTTTCGACCCTTTAATTCTTAGCAGATAAGTGGAGTGGGGATCCCAGGTCCTGAGACCCCACTGATCGCTCAAAAGACTTCACAGAAGTGCGCTCCCAGAGGAGTACGGATACAAAATAAAATCAAAGGCTTTCGACTGCATCCGTACTCTGCTCCTGTTTTCTGGCTGCACAGTTCTAAGAGGTCTTTTGAGTGATCAGTGGGGGGTCTCAGGACCTGGACCCCCACCAATTTGCTCAAAATTAAATGCCCTAAAGTATATAAAAACAATTATACAACAGTATATTTCCCCTTTAAGTCTTTTTATTTCTTAATCATTGCAACTTTTTTTTAAATTTTATCTCTTTTAAATCTTTTTTGCTGTTATTTGCATGTGATAGCCATGAATGCTCTTACCTCTTTTCCTAGAGGCATGCCACTCCCCAAAGAGGCCGTCAGCCCAATCACTTTGGCTACAAAGGCTTTGAGAGTCAAGTATTCTTTCAGTACAACACCTCGGAGAATAACTTTCATCTCTGGGATGCCGGATCCTTAGAAGAAACAATAACATGAAGATTTGAGAACTTCAATTTAACTTGATTCAAAAATTGTAATAAAACTATTTTTTTTCTCCATTTTTAAAGACTTTTCGAATCATTTAAGCATTTATTGCAAATGATCCAGCTCAGCGGTGGTCCCAGAAAACAGCAGAACATCCTACTGGTTAAAAAGGTTCAATTTGTTGCAGAGTTTTTATCTTGTGGTAGGATTTAATTTCTACTAATACTTACATGGTTGCGCTCCAGTCAGTGAATGCACAAAAGAGAGAAAAAAGAAAATAAGTATCTAATGGAAAAAATTATTTGGTGAAATATTTTGCAAAAATTGAAGTAGAATGGGCAGATTTCTTCTGCTGTTTAGGGTTGGGACTAGTGATGGGCGAGCATGCTCGATACTCGAGATTTACGAGCATACTCAGGTGTTTCCCGAGTATCTTCAGAGTGCTTGGGTGTTATGTTTGAGTCACTCCGTGCTCAAGATTTGCGACTGTTTGACAGCTTTAATACATGTGAGGAATGCTTGTTCCTTAGGCATTCCTCACATACATTAAAGCTGTCAAACAGTCGCAAATTTTGAACACAGAGTGACTTAAACATAACACCCGAGCACGCTGAAGATACTCGGCGAGCACCCGAGCATGCTCGCCGAAAGGGTTAACAGAACATACTTGCTCATCACTAGTTGGGAACAACCAATCTGTTCTTGGAATTTACTAAGGCGACAAATGGTTTAAGGTGTTGTCTCAATATGAACTTTCAGATCAGAAGAGGTTCTCCACCGGTCAAAGTCCATAATGGCGTGTAAAGGCTGACACACTTGAGATAGCAGTCGTCAAACAGTTCATATGGACTCCAGCATAATAACCTATCTATGGGCTTGGCCACTCCCACATATTTTTTTCAATGACCCTTCTGGCATCTGCTTATCTCCCAAAGGACCAAAACTTCTTCTGGCCTTAGGAAAAAATTGGGAGAACCCCATTGACAACCAGCTGAAGACAATAGGTTTGGCCAACTTTTGTCTTACGTGTTTGACCAGTCTATGGACACTTAGAGGATATTGAGGTGGAAAGGATTTGGGGAATCAACCCAAGGATCGTTGAAAGGAGATGGGGCAAACAGGTTGAGCGATGTGCTAGGATAGGACCTAAACGTTTGGCGGTTGGGGGGTCTGAGCTCTGGAGCCCTTGTGAGCCACACTGCATTCGTTCTGTGGCTTACATAGGCAAAATGGCTGTACAAGGAACTGTTGCTTGCCCCATAGAGTAGTCTTGGACACCACATAGCACAGTTTCAGAGACAACAACATGAGGAGGTCAGGAGCTCTGTTCTGGAATATTTAGGTATCGGTCCTCATGGTTGGGCAGCAGCAACCTCAATGGCTAGGATTAAGGGAAATTGGCATGAGTTTCTCGTCTGCTTCCAGACTACATATGTGTCTATAAAGAAGAAGACGAAGCCAACGTCAAGATTTAGCCAGGATATCTTGTTGATGTTTGTGTGTGTTGGATCCACGGTGGAGACAGAGGGTTATGTGGGGACACACGATGAGACTGGCCTCGATGGGTGACCATAGTCTTAGCTGGATAAGTGACTCACACCAGGATAGAGTTTAATGATAAATTCACTGTCGAGAGACAGCTGATACAGTCTCCAGTTACCCTGATGGCCCACAACGTTCCTCAAAGATGACCCATCTGAGAAGTTCTGCTACGTGCTTCGGAGGCTCCGTAAGACACATGCTGATATGGAACCAACATTAAAGAACTAGGAGAACTTATATTTGGTATAATGATATAAAATAAGTAAAGATACATACAGAACACAATAAGATTAGAGAGAAGCATTTTAGAAATGTCTTGTGAAGGCCAACCATGACACTTACTTACCTATGGCTTGTGGAGACACTAAGTGGCAAAAGACTGCAGCAAATAGTATAAGGACGAGAGGGTAGGACACCCAAGCCATATACTGGTACCAGACATTGTGAGAAGCTCTTTCATACATCCACTTATATGCTGGGAACAAGAAAACAGGAATAAGGTGAGATGTTACGGGACAAGATGACTATTACTATATTTAAGGTTTTTTTCCTGGCTGATATTGATGACTTGTCCTAAAGAACCTCCAACCATCAGCAGAAAGAAAAGGCAATGACTTCTTTACTGCAGTTCCAGACACAGCGACCTCCAACCAGTGTGGCTGTGCCTGGTACTGCAGGTCATCCACGCTCAGCCGACTGTCCCTTCATACTACTACAAACCGGTGATAGGACGTCAATCAGTCATACATTGATAGAATATTCTTTGGGACCAACACCAATCAGGTTAAGGAAAGGGCATTGATTCATTCACTGCAATACCCAAGTAGTGACCATTATACCACAGTGGATGGTCCTGGTACTGCAGCCCTTAAATACCGATAATAGGATGGCAAACCAGTGATAAGATACCCATGAGTCTTACACCCAAAGAGTGGAACTCTGGGAAGATGCAAAAGACTGCATAAATGGTGGCGCTGTTGCATTGGAGTCTATGAAACGTTTGTCCACTGGTGCAGTGGTGAAAAAAGGTACTGCAAGCAACTAATGTACCAAACATAATTATAGCTGGATATTTATGTTGCATCCATCAGAAAAGGAAACCGCATTGAGTCAACAGTCATATAAAGTTCTAGAATAAGTCATGTCCTGTAGTAAATTACAAAACCAGCATTACCCTGTAAACTCTTGGCACTGGCATAGTCCATACTCCAGCTCACCAACGCCATGACAAGACCAAGAAGAACAAGGAAGATCCAATCTTCTCCCAACTTTTTGATAAAATATTTCTTCACCCGTTGCATGCAAGCTTTAAAAAATGGAAGCAGGTGTAATTATATCATAAGGAAGTAATAATTAATATGACGTCTGGAGAAAGCTCCAATGTTATTATCTCTCGGGATGACTTCTCACCATGACACTTGGAATAGCATTGCTTCTGGACATCAGGGGGCTTGGTTGTGCTGGCACTTGCACTTTGCTTCTCTTGTAGTAATCTGACAGCTTCTTTACGAGCAAATTGAGAAAGTTCTTCCGTATAGTGGCCATAGGTCTGTTAGGAGACACAAGACATTCCCAATCCGGGTTACAAGGCAAACTCAAAGGGTCAACATATTATCGTTCTGGCTTGATGAGCTACAACCGTAGTAGGATGGTGCCCATCGCTCTACGCCTGGGTCCAATCACCAGCAGAGAGGTAAAAAACACAAAAATAATCACCCAATGAAGGAGCAAAACATTTGTTCGTCCGGTGAAATGATCTTTCTGCTTGTTTTCGGCAGCATATCAATCATTCTGTGTAGACATGTGCTGCCGAGAACAATGACGACCTATGTGCACAAAATGATCCATCACCGACCGTTCTGTGTGCATCGGAGGGGCAGTCAGCCTATCCAAAGAGGCAATCGGCAAACATGTAGCCGATCGGCGGTGATTGGTTTCAGCTGCTGGTTGGTAGCGTTAATCTGCCCTAACAGGACTACAGTATCGGACTACACGGGATCGTTTGCAGTCTGTAATGATGGAGACGCACAGATCTGCATAAGAGCTGCATACACAAAATGGTAGGTTTTATGATCAAGTTCTTTTACAAATTCACGTAATTATTTATTTTAGAGCCATTGGAGAAATATAAAAAAAGCGCCAATGGTTTATATAGAAAATATATTCCAGAGCTTAGAACATAACTCCACGAATATCCCAGCCCTGAGATTCTGACCTCTAAACTATCTCATGAATAAAGCGTTAATGAATGAGAATCGACGCACTGGAAATGTGAAGGGCAAGAAGCAAATGTCAGCGGGAAATACTAGTCTCCACTTTATCATCTTTTACCAACTCTAAGACTGGAAGTCATTATAGTAATTGTGTGCAAAGACCAAAAAAAGAAAACCTCCTGACAGTCGTGTGCAGCATCTGACAGTCGTGTGCAGCATCTGACAGTCATGGGCACCATCTGACAGTCGTGTGCACCATCTGACATTCATGTGCACCATCTGACAGTAGTGTGCACCATCTGACAGTCGTGTGCAGCATCTGATAGTCATGTGCACCATCTGATAGTCATGTGCACCAGATGACAGTCGATTGCAGCATCTGACAGCCGAGTGCAGCATCTGACAGCCGAGTGCAGCATCTGACAGTCGTGTGCAGCATCTGACAGTCATGTGCAGCATTTGATATTCGTGTGCACCATCTGACAGTCATGTGCAGCATCTGACAGTCGTGTACACCATCTGACAGTCGTGTGCACCATTTGACAGTCGTGGGCACCATCTGACAGTCGTGTGTAGCATCTGATAGTCATGTGCACCAGCTGACAGTCGATTGCAGCATCTGAAAGCCGAGTGCAGCATCTGACAGTCATGTGCAGCATCTGACAGTCATGTGCACCATCTGACAGCAGTGTGCAGCATCTGACAGTCGTGTACACCATCTGACAGTCGTGTGCACCATTTCACAGTCATGTGCATCTTCTGACAGTGACAGTCGTGTGCGCCATCAGACAGTCGTGTGCACCATCTGACAGTTGTGTGCACCATCTGACAGTCGTGTGCAGCATATGACAGTCGAGTGCAATGTCTGACAGTCATGTGCACCATCTGACAGTCGTGTGCAGCATCTGACAGTCGTGTACACCATCTGACAGTCGTGTGCACCATCTGACAATCGTGTGCAGCATCTGATAGTCATGTGCACCAGCTGACAGTCGAGTGCAGCATCTGACAGTCGAGTGCAGCATCTGACAGCCGAGTGTAACAGCTGCCAGTCGTGTGCACCATCTGACAGTCGTGTGCAGCATCTGATAGTCGTGTGCATCTTCTGACAGTGACAGTAGTGTGCGCCATCAGTCGTGTGCACCATCTGACAGTTGTGTGCACCATCTGACAGTCGTGTGCAGCGTATGACAGTCGAGTGCAGTGTCTGACAGTCGTGTGCACCATCTGACAGTCGTGTGCAGCATCTGACAGTCGTGTTCATCTCCTGACAGTGACAGTCGTGCGCGCCATCAGACAGTCGTGTGCACCATCTGACAATCGTGTGCACCCTCTGACAGTCGTGTACAGCGTCTGACAGTCGAGTGCAGTGTCTGACAATCGAGTGCAGTGTCTGACAGTCGTGTGCACCGTCTGACAGTCATGTGCATCATCTGACAGTCGTGTGCATCTTCTGACAGTGACAGTCGTGTGCGCCATCAGACAGTCGTGTGCACCATCTGACAGTCGTCTACACCATTTGATATTTGTGTGCACCATCTGACAGTCATGTGCAGCATCTGACAGTTGTGTACACTATCTGACAGTCGTCTACACCATCTGACAGGCGTGTGCACCATTTGACAGTCGTGGGTATCATCTGACAGTCGTGTGCACCATTTGACAGTCGTGGGCACCATCTGACAGTCGTGTACAGCATCTGATAGTCATGTGCACCATCTGATAGTCGTGTGCAGCATCTGATAGTCGTGTGCCGCATTTGAGTCATGTGCACCATCTGACAGTTGAGTGCAGAATCTGACAGCCGAGTGCAGCAGCTGACAGTCTTGTGCGCCATCTGACAGTCGTGTGAAGCATCTGATAGTCGTATGTATCATCTGACAGTGACAGTGATGTGCGCCATCAGACAGTCGTGTGCACCATCTGACAGTCGTGTGGAGCATCTGACAGTTGTGTGCATCTTCTGACAGTTACAGTCGTGTGCATCATCGGACAGTGACAGTCGTGTGCGCCATCAGACAGTCGTGTGCATCATCTGACAGTCGTGTGCACCATCTGACAGTCGTGTGCAGCATCTGACAGTCGTGTGCGCCATATGACAGTCGTGTGCACCATCTGACAGTCGTGTGCAGCGTCTGACTGTCGTGTGCACCATCTGACAGTTGTGTGCAGCATCTGATAATCGTGTGCAGTATCTGACAGTTGTGTGCGTCATCTCACAGTTGTCTGCAGCATCTGACAGTTGCGTGCAGTATCTGACAGTTGTGTGCAGTGTCTAACAGTCATGTGCGCCATCTCACAGTTGTCTGCAGCGTCTGACAGTCATTTACACCATCTGACAGTCGTGTGCAGCATCTGACAGTCGTGTACACTATCTGACAGTCGTGTGCACCATCTGACAGTCGTGTGCACCGTCTAACAGTCGTGTGCAGCGTCTGACAGTCGTGTGCAGCTTCTGACAGTCGAGTGCAGTGTCTGACAGTCGTGTGCAGCATCTGACAGTCGTGTGCATCTCCTGACAGTGACAGTCATGTGCAGCATCTGACAGTCGAGTGTACCATCTGACAGTCATGTTCAGCATCTGACAGTCGTGTGCATCTTCTGACAGTTACAGTCGTGTGCAGCATCTGATAGTTGAGTGCAGTGTCTGACAGTCGTGTGCACCATCTGACAGTTGAGTGCAGCATCTGACACTGTCACTTGGGATTAAATAGATAGCAATGCAAAAAAAAAGATTTCCCAGAGTTATTACAAGTAACACCATACCTAATGAGAATTTTCATTGCTTTCCTTTATATCCATTCGCATTTTATTTCTCTGTTTTAGATAAAATACATCATTTTTCTCTAGGGAGAGCGGATGAGATAGACCAAAGTAACGCAGAAACCCCAGAAAATTCCAGGTGAGGACTGGACAAGACATCCTGAGATGCCACCAGACTATGGGATCAGAACAGAGGAGAAGCAACCATTGGATATCAGCGACTATGGTAAGCAAAGGAGCTGAGACACCAAACCACTGTACAACAGGGACAGGCGCACCAAAGCACTGAACACCAACGACAGGAGCACCAAACCACTGTACACCAGGGACAGGAGCACCAAACCTCTGTACACCAGGGAAAGGAGTGCCAAACCACTGTACAACAGGGACAGGAGCACCAAACCACTGTACACCAGGAACAGGAGCACCAAACCACTGTACACCAGGGACAGGAGCACCAAACAACTGTACACCAGGGACAGGAGCACCAAACCACTGTACACCAGGGAAAAGGGCACCAAACCACTGAGCACCAGGGACAGGGGCACCAAACCACTGTACAAAAGGGACAGTGGGCACCAAACCACTGTACACCAGGGAAAGGGGCACCAAACCACTGAGCATCAGGGGCAGGAGCACCAAACCACTGTACACCAGGGACATCGGCACCAAACCACTGAGCACCAGGGGCACCAAACCACTGTACATCACGGGCACCAAACCACTGTACACCAGGGTCACCAAAACACTGTACACCAGGGACAGGGGCACCAAACCACTGATCGCCAGGGACAGGGGCACCAAACCATTGTATACCAGGTACAGGGGCACCAAACCACTGTACACCAGGGACACCAAAACACTGTACACCAGGTACAGGGGCACCAAACCACTGAGCGCCAGGGACAGGGGCACCAAACCACTGTATACCAGGTACAGGGGCACCAAACCACTGTACACCAGGGACAGGAGCACCAAACAACTGTACACCAGGGACAGGAGCACCAAACCACTGTACACCAGGAACAGGGGCAAGAAAACACTGTACACCAGGAACAGGGGCAAGAAAACACTGTACACCAGGAACATGGGAAGCAAACTACTGTGCACCAGGAACAGGGACAAGAAAACACTGTACACCATGGATACCAAACCACTGTACACCAGGGACACCAGACTACTGTACAGCAATGGTTTGCAATATATACAGTAATAAGCATTATTACAACAAATGGTCCAGGGCAATATGAGTGTGGATGCTCAGGAACAGTCGCACGTCTTCTCCACACTCCTGATCCTGCAGTTTTATAACATTCGGATGAAGCGAATTTGTTTTGATGTCCCCCAAATTCTGCCCCATTTATATTTCTGCCTCGTCGTTCGCGGCCCCAGACGAGGTGACGTACAATGTCTTCTCTTTATTGCTGCATGTTATATTTGCCGCAGATCAGAAATCACATAAATTCCTATTAACCTTGTAGATAAGTGACAAAGCCGAGCCACAGATCATTGGATAATGGCCGACGATGCTCCGACTCCGTGGATCCAGAATAAGGAATGGCGATCAGACCGGCATGTTCCATCATAATCTGAGGGGGGGAATATCCTTCCTGACAATAATGAGATTATTCCCTGTTATCAATCATCTCGGCGATTCCTGTTACTAATTATAGAGGCCTCTACGGTTTCCAGAATGAGCGGCATCTAATTCATGGTAAATCCAATTAGTCCATCTGTTATCGCCCCCCGGAGAATTCCTGACCCCTGTTATTCCTCTCCTCTGTGTGATATCGGAATAGACCTGGACATGGATTCATATTATTAAAGGGGCGGTCGCCCACCACCCGGTGCCTCACTGCTGGGACCTCTAGTGATCGGCTGTAGTGGTAACACATGGCAGAAGGACTTCACCGGCCACAGTGAAAACGGTGCAGAAATATTTCTCACTTCATAGGATAAATACTTTTTGTGCTTCCTCCCAGTGACGCAGTGTGGGGCGGCCATAGTGGTGGTTGCCCTAAAGTCTACAGAGGTGCAAAATTGCCCCTTCTCTGCACCGTCACCACGCTCCAGTGATGGTTGGCACCTGCGTCTTCTTAGAGCCTGGCCGGAGCTGCTCATGCAGAGTGCAGCAGGAGAGAAAAGTTTGTCGTGAAATGCTGCGCTCTGCATAGGCAGCAACCAAGATGGCAGAAGATTAGCAGATAATGAATTAAGACAGTAAGGCATCATGTACGGGGCCAATCATCCAATACTGTCCTCATTCCTCACTAATGGCTGCTTTTATATTTTTACACTTTTTATGGATTGGGCTAAAGCCAGGGGACTGGTGTAGGATGAGGATTAGGCTTAGGGACTGGTGGGAAGTACTGAAAGAGTAATAACAGTTCATGGGCAAAAATATTTGCAGCCCACAATACGCCACAGCTCCCTCTCATTATGTCTGTAGACCAGGGAGCGAAGCATCAACCCTACAAACTGGGGCAAGGACCAGGGAGCCATATTATACTAAGAAAGAGCACAGAAAACACCATACACCAGGGACAGGGGCGCTAGATCATTGCACAATGGGAACAAGGACACCAAACCACCAGGGACAGGCGAAACAAACCACTGCACACCAGGGACAGGCGAAACAAACACTGTACACCAGGGACAGGCCGGGAAAAAACACTGTACACAAGGGACAGGCGAAACAAACCACTGTACACCAGGGACAGGATATCCAAACCACTGTACACCAAGGACAGGCGGGAAAAAACACTGTACACCAGGGACAGGCGAAACAAACCACCGTACACCAAGGACAGGCGAAACAACTCACTGTACACCAAGGACAGGCAAAATAAACCACTGTACTCCAGGGACAGGCAAAACAAACCACTGTACTCCAGGGACAGGCAAAACAAACCACTGTACACCAGGGACAGGATATCCAAACCACTGTACACCAAGGACAGGCGGGAAAAAACACTGTACACCAGGGACAGGCGAAACAAACCACCGTACACCAAGGACAGGCGAAACAACTCACTGTACACCAAGGACAGGCAAAATAAACCACTGTACTCCAGGGACAGGCAAAACAAACCACTGTACTCCAGGGACAGGCAAAACAACTCACTGTACAACAGGGACAGGCAAAATAAACCACTGTACTCCAGGGACAGGCAAAACAAACCACTGTACTCCAGGGACAGGATATCCAAATCACTTTACACCAAGGACAGGTGAAACAAACCACTGTACTCCAAGGACAGACGAAACAAGCTACTGTACACCAGGGACAGGCGAAACAAACCACTGTACACCAGAGACAGACGAAACAGATCACTGTATACAGGAACAGGCGAAACTAATGTACACCAAGGACAGGCAAAACAAATCACTGTACACCAGGGACAGGAGAAACAAAGCACTGTACACCAGGGACAGGAGAAACAAAGCACTGTACACCAGAGACAGACGAAACAAATCAGTGTACACCAGAGACAGGCGAAATAAACCACTGTACACCAGAGGCAGACGAAACAGATCACTGTATACAGGAACAGGCGAAACTAATGTACACCAAGGACAGGCAAAACAAATCACTGTACACGAGGGACAGGAGAAACAAAGCACTGTACACCAGAGCCAGGAAAAACAAATCACAGTACACCAGATATAGGCGAAACAAATCACTGTACACCAGGGACAAGAGAAACAAACCACTGTACACCAGGGACAGGCAAAAGAAATCACTGTACACCAGGGACAGATGAAACAAATCACTGTACAGCAGGGAAAGGTGAAACAAACCACTGTACACCAGGGACAGCTGAAACAAATCACTGTACACCAATAACAGGATATCAAAACTAGTGTATACCAGGGACAGGGGAAACAAACCACTGTACACCAGGGACAGGCGAAACAAACCACTGTACACCAAGGACAGGTGAAACTAACCACTGTACAACAGAGATAGGCGAAATAAACCACTGTACAACAGAGACAGGTGAAATAACCCACTGTACACCAGGTACAGACAAAACAAACCACTGTACACCAGAGACAGGCGTAACAAAACACTGTACACCAAGAACAGGTGAAACAACCCACTGTAAACCAAGGACAGGCGAAAAACCACTGTACACCAAGAGCAGGCAAAACAAACCACTGTACTCCAAGCACAGGCGTAACAAAACACTGTACACCAAGGACAGGCAAAACAAACCACTGTGCACCAGGGACAGGTGTAACAAAACACTGTACACCAAGGACAGGCGAAACAAACCACTGTACTCCAAGCACAGGCGTAACAAATCACTATACACAAAGGACAGGTGAAAAAAACCACTGTACATCAGGGACAGGCAAAACAAACTACTGTACACCAGGGACAGGATATCCAAACCAGGGTATACCAGGGACAGGCGAAACAAACTACTGTACACCAGGGACAGGTGTAACAAAACACTGTACACCAAGGACAGGCGAAACAAACCACTGTACACCAAGGACAGGCGAAAAACCACGGTATACCAAGAACAGGCGAAAAACCACTGTACACCAAAAACAGGCGAAACAAACCACTGTACACCAGGGACAGGCAAAACAAACCACTGTACAACAGAGACAGGCGAAACAAACCACTGTACAACAGAGACAGGCGAAACAAACCACTGTACAACAGAGACAGGCGAAATAAACCACTGTACACCAGGGACAGGCGAAAGAAACCACTGTACACCTGGGACAGGCGAAATAAACCACTGTACACCCAGGACACGCAAAACAAATCACTGTACTCCAGGAACAGGATATCCAAATCACTTTATACCAAGGACAGGTGAAACAAACCACTGTACACCAAGGACAGGTGAAACAAACCACTGTACACGAGGGACAGGTGGAATAAACGACTGTACACCAGAGACAGGCAAAACAATCCACTAAACACCAGAGACAGGTGAAACAAATCATTGTACACCAGAGACAGGCAAAACAAACCACTGTACAACAGAGACACGCTAAACAAGCCACTGTACACCAGCGACAGGTGAAACAAACCACTGTACAACAGAGGCAGGCAAAACAAACCACTGTACACTAGAGACAGGCAAAACAAACCACTGTACACCAGAGATAGGCAAAACAAATCACTGTACACCAGAGACAGGCAAAACAAGCCACTGTACACCAATGACAGGAGAAACAAACCACTGTACACCAAGGACAGGCAAAACAAACTACTGTACACCAAGAACAGGAGAAACAAACCACTGTACACCAAGGACAGGCGAAGCAACCCACTGTACACCAAGGACAGGTGAAGCAACCCACTGTACACCAAGGACAGGTAAAACAAACTACTGTACAACAGGGACATGCGAAACAAACCACTGTACACCAAGGACAGGCGAAGCAACCCACTGTACACCAAGGACAGGTGAAGCAACCCACTGTACACCAAGAACAGGTAAAACAAACTACTGTACATCAGGGACAGGCAAAACAAATCACTGTACACCAGGGACAGGCAAAACAAATCACTGTACACCAGAGACAGGAGATTCAAATCACTTTACACCAAGGACAGGTGAAACAAACCACTGTACACCTAGGACAGGTGAAAGAAACCACTGTACACAAGGGACAGGCGGAATAAACCACTGTACACCAGGGACAGGCAAAACAAACCACTATACACCAGAGACAGGCGAAACAAATCATTGTACACCAGAGACAGGCAAAACAAACCACAGTAAAACAGAGACACGCTAAACAAGCCACTGTACACCAAGGACAGGCGAAACAAACTACTGTACACCAAGAACAAGCGAAGCAACCCATTGTACACCAAGGACAGGTGAAGCAACCCACAGTACACCAAAGACAGGTGAAACAAACTACTGCACATCAGGGACATGCGAAACAAACCACTGTACATCAGGGACAGGCAAAACAAACCACTGTACACCAGGGACAGGATATCCAAATCAGTTTACACCAAGGACAGGTGAAACAAACCACTGTACACCTAGGACAGGTGAAACCAACCACTGTACACGAGGGACAGGCGGAGCAAACCACTGTACACCAGGGACAGGCAAAAAAAACCACTATACACCAGAGACAGGCGAAACAAATCATTGTACACCAGAGACAGGCAAAACAAACCACTGTACAACAGAGACATGCTAAACAAGCCACTGTATACCAGCGACAGGCGAAACAAACCACTGTACAACAGAGGTAGGCGAAAGAAAGCACTGTACACCAAGGACGGGAGAAACAAATCAGTGTACACCAACGACAGGTGAAACAAATCACTATACACCAAGGACAGGTGAAACAAACCACCGTACACCAGGGACAGGCAAAACAAACCACTGTACTCCAAGGACAGGTAAAACAAACTACTGTACAACAGGGACATGCGAAACAAACCACTGTACACCAAGGACAGGCGAAGCAACCCACTGTACACCAAGGACAGGTGAAGCAACCCACTGTACACCAAGAACAGGTAAAACAAACTACTGTACATCAGGGACAGGCAAAACAAATCACTGTACACCAGAGACAGGAGATTCAAATCACTTTACACCAAGGACAGGTGAAACAAACCACTGTACACCTAGGACAGGTGAAAGAAACCACTGTACACAAGGGACAGGCGGAATAAACCACTGTACACCAGGGACAGGCAAAACAAACCACTATACACCAGAGACAGGCGAAACAAATCATTGTACACCAGAGACAGGCAAAACAAACCACAGTAAAACAGAGACACGCTAAACAAGCCACTGTACACCAAGGACAGGCGAAACAAACTACTGTACACCAAGGACAGGTGAAGCAACCCACAGTACACCAAGGACAGGTGAAACAAACTACTGCACATCAGGGACATGCGAAACAAACCACTGTACATCAGGGACAGGCAAAACAAACCACTGTA
Source organism: Phyllobates terribilis (assembly GCF_046119375.1). Classification (NCBI taxonomy): domain Eukaryota; kingdom Metazoa; phylum Chordata; class Amphibia; order Anura; family Dendrobatidae; genus Phyllobates; species Phyllobates terribilis. The sequence continues at coordinate 371,264,256 of NW_027362765.1, read as the reverse complement.
CACCAGGGACAGGATATCCAAATCAGTTTACACCAAGGACAGGTGAAACAAACCACTGTACACCTAGGACAGGTGAAACCAACCACTGTACACGAGGGACAGGCGGAGCAAACCACTGTACACCAGGGACAGGCAAAAAAAAACCACTATACACCAGAGACAGGCGAAACAAATCATTGTACACCAGAGACAGGCAAAACAAACCACTGTACAACAGAGACATGCTAAACAAGCCACTGTATACCAGCGACAGGCGAAACAAACCACTGTACAACAGAGGTAGGCGAAAGAAATCACTGTACACCAAGGACGGGCGAAACAAATCAGTGTACACCAACGACAGGTGAAACAAATCACTATACACCAAGGACAGGTGAAACAAACCACCGTACACCAGGGACAGGCAAAACAAACCACTGTACTCCAAGGACAGGCGAAACAAACTACTGTACACCAGGGACAGGCGGAAAAAAACACTGTATACCAGGGACAGCTGAAACAAACAACTGTACAACAGTGACAGGCGAAACAAATCATTGTACACCAAGGACAGGCGAAACAAACCACTGTACACCAGAGACAGGCAAAATAAACCACTGTACACCGGGGACAGGCAAAACAAACCACTGTACTCCAGGGACAGGATATCCAAATCACTTTACACCAAGGACAGGCGAAACAAACTACTGTACACCAGGGACAGGCGAAATAAACCACTGCACACGAGGGACAGGCAAAACAAACCACTGTACACCATGGACAGGATATCCAAACCAGTGTATACCAGGGACAGGCTAAACAAACCACTGTACATCAAGGACAGGTGAAAAACCAATGTACACTAAGAACAGGCGAAACAAACCACCGTACACCAAGGACAGGCGAAACAACTCACTGTACACCAAGGAAAGGCAAAACAAACCACTGTACAACAGGGACAGGCAAAATAAACCACTGTACACCAGGGACAGGCGAAATAAACCACTATACTCCAGGGACAGGATATCCAAATCACTTTACACCAAGGACAGGCAAAACAAACCACTGTACTCCAAGGACAGGCGAAACAAACTACTGTACACCAGGGACAGGCGGAAAAAAACACTGTATACCAGGGACAGGTGAAACAAACCACTGTACAACAGTGACAGGCGAAACAAATCATTGTATACCAGAGACCGACTAAACAAATCAGTGTACATCAGAGACAGGCGAAATAAACCACTGTACACCAGAGGCAGGCAAAACAAATCACTGTATACAGGAACAGGCGAAACAAATGAATGTACTCCAAGGACAGGCAAAACAATTCACTGTACGTCAGGGACAGGAGAAACAAACCACTGTACACCAGGGACAGGAAAAACAAATGACAGTACACCAGGGACAGGCGAAACAGATCATTATACAACAGGGACAGGCGAAACAAATCACTGTTCACCAGAGACAGGCAAATCAAATCAGTGTACACCAGAGACAGGCGAAACAAATCACTGTACACCAGGGACAGGTGAAACAAATCATTATACAACACGGACAGGCAAAACAAATCACTGTTCACCAGAGACATTCAAAACAAATCACTGTATACCAAGGACAGGCGAAAAACCACTGTACACCAAGAACAGGCGAAACAAACCACTGTACACCAGGGACAGGCGTAACAAAACACTGCACACCAAGGACCAAGGTGGTCTTCTCATCCATCCTCCCAGTGGATGGCCATGGAACAATGAGGTGGAATAAGATTCTACAGGTGAACAACTGGCTACGTCGATGGTGCCGTCAACAAGGATTTGGATTTCTGGATCACGGAATGAATTACCTATACGATGGACTACTTGCTAGAGATGGGGTGCACCTTACGAAGACTGGAAAACATGTATTTGGAAGTCGCCTTGCTACACTCATCAGGAGAGCTTTAAACTAGAACAATGTGGGAAGGGAAGCAAAAGGCCAGAAAAAGCCATACAGCTGACAAATACTATTGAGATCTCTGCTACTGGAAGTGGAAAAGAAGAACAAAGACAAAACAATCTAAATAATAAAAATATGGGAGGAAGAGAAACCAATCACAAACTAAAATGTTTTTATACAAATGCACAAAGCATGGGCAACAAACAAGGAGAATTGGAACTACTAATGCAGGAAAAGGAATATGATGTCATTGGAATCACTGAAACTTGGTGGGACGATACACATGATTGGAATAAAAGGCTAAAAGGATACAACTTATTTGCAAGAAACAGACTTGATAAACGAGGAGGAGGTGTTGCATTGTATGTTAGAAAAGCGTATATCTGCACAGAGATTGAAGCTTCAGAGACTGGGAGTTCTGTGGAAACTGTTTGGGTAAGAATACAAGGAGAGAACAACGGAAAGGACACCATTGTAGGCATTTACTACAGGCCACCTGGGCAAGCTGAAGATATGGATGAACTCTTTATGTATCAAATGACCAAGTTCTCCAAAAAATATGACGTAGTGGTCATGGGAGATTTCAACTATCCAGACATTTGTTGGGAATCTCTCTCAAGTAAAACTAACAGGTCAAGCAAATTCTTATCCTCTCTTGCTGACAACTTTATCTTCCAAAAGGTAGGGGAGAAAACAAGGGGATCTGCTACTTTGGATCTAATCCTTATAAACAGGGAGGAAATGGTTGAGGAGGTAAAAGTGGCTGTGACCCTAGGAGGCAGCGATCATGCTATTATAGAATTTTGGATAACTAGAGGAGGAAGACATGTGAAGACTCAAACTTCAAGGTTAGATTTTAGAAAGGCAGATTTTAAGAGACTCAGAAAGAGAATAGGAGGGATCCAATGGCTGGATGTCCTTAAGGACAAAAAAGTCCAGGAAGGATGGGAAATTTTTAAAAATGAGATTCTCAAAGCACAATCGTTAACAATCCCGAAAAGTAGGAAGAATGGGAAGCATTTAAGGAAACCAGGATGGATGAACACAGAACTTAAACACATGCTAAAAAGAAAGAAAGAAAGAAATGTTTATTAAATGGAAAGAGGGAGGCATATCTAAAGAAGATTATAATGCAGTCTGCAGATCCTGCAGGGCACGTATCAGGTTAGCTAAAGCTGACAATGAATTAAGGCTTGCAAGAGATGTCAAAAGCAATAAAAAAGGATTTTGGGGGTATGTCAAAAGTAAAAGAAAAGTCAAAGATGCTATAGGATTTTTACAGGATGAAAATGGAGAAATGGTAAGAGAGGATGTTGAGAAGGCCGAACTTTTTAATTCCTATTTTGCATCTGTTTTCTCTCAGAAAGAAAATGTAACATCAACTGATCTTCACTGTCCTTTTAAAGGAATAGAGGAATCCAAGTTATCTGTAAACAGAAAGATTGTGAGGGAATATTTAGCTAACATAAATGAGTTCAAGTCTCCAGGTCCAGATGAATTACACCCCAGAGTACTGAAGGAGATCGTAGAAGAAATTTTAGAACCACTCTCCATAATCTTTGAAAATTCTTGGAGAACAGGAGAAGTCCCAGAAGACTGGAGAAGAGCAAATGTTGTTCCTATCTTCAAAAAGGGGAAGACGGTGGACCCAGGGAACTATAGGCCGGTGAGTCTGACTTCTATACCAGGAAAGATCTTTGAACAAATTATTAAACAACATGTATGTAAGTACATGGATAAGAATGAAGTGATTAACCAGAGTCAGCATGGGTTTGTAACTAACAAGTCATGTCAGACTAACTTAATTTCCTTCTATGACAGAATCACTGACTGGGTGGATCAGGGAAATGCTGTAGATATAGTATATCTTGACTTCAGCAAAGCATTTGACAAAGTATCTCACACCATCCTTATTGAAAAAATGACCAAGTATGCAATGGACCAGGCAACTGTTAGGTGGATTCATAACTGGCTTAGTGATTGGACTCAAAGGGTGGTTGCAAATGGCTTCACATCCAGCTGGATGAATGTCTCAAGTGGGGTACCACAGGGCTCCGTCCTGGGACCTGTATTGTTCAACATCTTTATCAATGATTTAGATGAAGGAATTGAGGGTAAACTGATTAAATTTGCTGATGACACAAAGCTAGGAGGGATAGCTAATACTAGAGAAGAGAGAGAGAGGATTCAAAAAGACCTAAATAAACTGGAGCAGTGGGCAGCAACCAACAGAATGGTTTTTAACAGGGAAAAATGCAAAGTACTACATCTGGGCAATAAAAATGAAAAAAGCATATACAGAATGGGAGGAATAGAGCTAAGCAACAGTACATGTGAAAAAGACTTAGGTATACTAATAGATCATAGACTGAACATGAGTCAACAGTGTGATGCAGCAGCAAAAAAGGCAAATACAATTCTGGGATGTATTAACAGAAGCATACAGTCTAGATCACGTGAAGTCATTATCGGTCTTTACTCCTTTTTGGTCAGACCTCATCTGGAATACTGTGTACAGTTTTGGGCACCACATTTTAAAAAAGACATAGACAAACTGGAGCAAGTTCAGAGAAGAGCGACCAGAATAGTGACCGGTCTGCAAACCATGTCCTATGAGGAACGGTTGCAGGATTTGGGAATGTTTAGCTTGCAAAAAAGAAGACTGAGAGGAGACTTAATAGCTGTCTACAAATATGTCAAGGGCTGTCACATTGTAGAAGGATCATCTTTATTCTCATTTGCACAAGGAAAGACTAGAAGCAATGGGATGAAACTAAATGGGAGGAAACACAGATTAGATATTAGAAAAAACTTTTTGACAGTTAGGGTGATTAATGAGTGGAACAGGCTGCCACGAGAGGTGGTGAGTTCCCCTTCAATGGACGTCTTCAAACAGAGGCTGGACAGACATCTGTCTGAGATGATCTAGTGAATCCTGCTTTGAGCAGGGGGTTGGACCAGATGACCCAGGAGGTCCCTTCCAACTCTACCATTCTATGATTCTATGACAGGCGAAAAACCACTGTACACCAAGAACAGGCGAAACAAACCACTGTACTCCAAGGACAGGCGTAACAAAACACTGTACACCAAGGACAGGCAAAACAAATCACTGTATACCAAGGACAGGCGAAAAACCACTGTACACCAAGAACAGGTGTATAAAACACTGTATACCAAGGACAGGCAAAACAAAACACTGTACAACAGGGACAGGCGAAACAAATCACTGTACACCAGGGACAGGCAAAACAAATCACTTTACACCAAGGACAGGTGAAACAAAACACTGTACACCAGGGACAGGCGAAACAAATCACTGTACACCAGGGACAGGCAAAGCAAATCACTATACACCAAGGACAGGCAAAACAAACTACTGTACACCAGGGACAGGCGAAACAAACCACTGTACACCAAGGACAGGCGTAAGAAAACACTGTACACCAGAGACAGGCGAAACAAACCACTGTACAACAGAGGCAGGCAAAACAAGCCACTGTAAACCAGGGACAGGCGAAACAAACCATTTTACATCAGGGACAGGTGAAACAAATCACACAGATGGATCCTAAGTAATTTTTGTTATTTTACACAAGGGATGCTGGGATGTGTAGTTTCATCATGAATAAAGCAGTGAACCTCTCCTCTCCTCTCAGGTTCCCATCCAGATTATTATAGACGCTGGTTACATTATAACAACATAGACAGCACGGTGGCTCAGTGGTTAGCACTGTTGCCTTGCAGCGCTGGTGTCCTGGGTTCAAATCCCACCAGGGACAACATCTCCAAGGAGTTTGTATGTTCTCCCCGTGTTTGCATGGGTTTCCTCTGGGTTCTCCGTTTTCCTCCCACATTCCAAAGACATACTGATAGGGAATGTGGATTGTGAGCCCCAATGGGGACAAAGCCCAAAATGTCTGTAAAGAGCTGCGGAATTAATGGCGTTATCTAAGTGAGTAAAATAAATAAATGTAGGAATTGTTTTCACTCTATGGAAGATTACTTTAATTTTCTAGGAAAGTAAGAAAATAATGATGTATAGCAGTCAGCGGTTATATCCCACCGGCGCCTGACGTCTCCCTAACAATAGAAGTTACCAGCAGCCGGTCAGTCACAAATTTATGACGTGTTACACCCAGTAATAGTTTTTGGTGCCATTGTTGGTCGGACGCTCAGCGATTATCGGATAGCGCCGGCTGTAGCGGGTCTGGAAGTTCTCCTGGTTCAGTTCAGGCCTCGCTGTTCATGTAAATCTCATGGCTAAAAATATCCGAGCAGCGAGGATGAGGAATGGAGCGGCTCAGCAGTGTCAGCCGCCGCCGGCCGCTGTTTACCCCGAATCCCCAGGACACCAGCAAAATAAAACAAACTGCATCACTGCAATGGCTGCTCTGCTGTCACCGTGCGCTCGGGGATCAGCATCCGGCCGCTCCGGCGGCCTGAGCCACTCATCATGGAGATAAAGGATCATCAGAAAAAAATATAGGGGTTTGGGGGGCACTAAGCAAAGTGATCCCGAGTAGGAGAGAGAGAAGTTTAAAGAGACATAAAATCTGCCAAATTTATTAAAGGATCCAAATTATTGGTGTTTATGCGAAAGAGGGAAATATTCATCGGAGATCCCCACGGCCGCACCGCGACCGGATGAAACCATTGTGCAGCACTTTGTGTTATGATTTATATAAATATAATATAATATATTGTGCTGTTTTATGTTGTATAGACTGTGTATATAGTATTGCACAATATTACATTGAATTAAGCTACAATGTATCAGATGACATCGTTACACTGTGAATTGTTTGTGTGATGTTATATTCTATTGTACAGTATTATGTCCATCGTCCCCAACCAGCCGTTGCAAAACTACAACTCCCATCTTTCTCTGATAGATGCAGACTGTGAAGGCACGATGGGAGTTGTAGTTTGGCAATAAGTTGGGGAACACTTATATTATGTTGTATAGTCTTGTCACATTGTATCTTATGATATATAAAGTAATCTTGCATAGTATTAGATTATGTAATATTATATTGTACCATATTATGGGGTCATGATTAAGGACGGTTTAATTGTTTAGAATCTGAAGACCTTTTTTTTAGATCTTTTGTGGAAGTACAGGAGGATTTTAACATGTAGCAATAAAGGAAAGCGATCGTCTCATGGGAATTCTGGAGGTTTTTTTCTATTACCGATGGGGACAATAATGTATGTAAAGCGCTGCGGAATATGTTAGCGCTATATAAAAATAAAGATTATTATTATTATTATATTAATTTGCATTGATCTGAATCATATGATGTTACGGTGTGAAATAATCTAATATTATGTTGTATTTTATTATGTTATACAGTATTGCATCATATATTATATTGTATTATATTATATCAGTATATCATGTTGTGCGGTTATGTTATCCCTTTATATTTTATTGTACCATAGTTTGTTAGATATAGCTGTATCACATTATTTTATGTTGTGCATTATATTATATTATATTGTGTTCTATAGAGTTTAAATATATTATGTCATGTTATTTTATATTATACTGTAATATTTTATGTATTTCAGTGTATTATATTGTATTACGTTATGTTATTTTTATTGGATATGTATATTATTTATGATTACATTATTTTATGTTGTGTATTAGCATATATTGCATTATAATATATTGCATTGTGCTCTATTATGTGAGGCAGTATTGTATTATATTATATAGAGATTAAATATATTATGTCATGTTAAATTATATTCTACAGTAATCTATTATATTGTATTATGTTATATAGTTATATTATTTTATTGGATAATTATATTATTTATCATTGCATTATTTTATGTTGTGTAATGGCATATATTTCATTATATTACATTGCATTGTGGTCTATTATGTGCGGCAGTGTTGTATTACATCATCTTATATTGTATTATATCATTATAATGTATCGTTTTGCTGTATAGGCTTGTATTATATTATGCAGTATGATGTCTGGTTTCTCAGTCTGTTATCCAGCGTTGTGATATATTGTGTTGTATTTATGTGATACAGTATTATACTATAATATGATACATTGTATTTGGTGGGTTAATAGTCGGAGCGTCAGGTCTCTGGGGGCAGCGGACCCTTCTGATAGAGGTGCTGATTGCAGCTGTCTGTCACGTCAGTGGATTAGTGCAGAGTTTTTAGAGAAATGTCGCATCTGATGAATATCACCGGACTCCTTGCTGCAAAGTCTAAGATACAAATTCACAAAAAGTAATGCACAAATAAAGATAAGTGACAGACAGCAAAGCTCAGCATGTCCGTCACTACGGCGCTCTGCACTCAGAGGGGACCTGACATGATGGAGCAGACAGCGCAGCTAATAATGGACCGACATGAAATACAAACCAGAATACGATACAATATATGATACATAATGGAATAGAACACAATGTTATATAATAGTGCACTACAATATAACACAATACTATACAATATGATACAGTTCTACAAAAAATATGATGCAATACTATGTAACCTGTTAAAATTCTATACAATATTACATAATACTGATAGTCGTAGAGAAAAATTTAAAACCATAAGAAATCTCTGGAGAGAGGACATATCACATATCACCCTCACATTGAACATATGGGATTAATTATAGCAGCGGAGGAAACAAATGATAACTAGGGAAGTGAGAGAAAGAGCTGACACATCAAACTCCACTGAAGTAGGGACCTCTTGCAGTGACCAGGTAATCACAACAGGAGATTTGCTCTGGGAAAAAGACCCCAAGACTGAGATTCGTTTATGCAGAGGTGGGGAAGTATGCTTCCCAGGCATAAGCTTCCTCTAATCAAAGCACGGCTCCCAGACCTTTTGGAGCCAGTGGTCAATGATGAATATTGGGGTTTGCATTGATCCAAAATGTATAAGAGATATATTTTCAGCGTAGCGAAGGGACAAACATAACGCATTCACTCACTGTAGCATCGGCGTCTCTGCCCCCTGCCAGGCAGAAACGCTGTCCCCCTTACTGCCGCGGTCCTGCTCCAGCGTCTTCCGGCCTCCCTGCAGCTGCTGCTGGTGCACGCAGCTTCCCTGGCTCTGTGCTTAGGGCGCGCTCCCTTCCTCTTAATGGGGCCGCTCGCCGTCCTAAAAAGTCCCCGTCCAATCACCGGAGGGCTTTCCCTATAAGAGGCACCTCCTCCAATATGGAGGTGCCCGTGCAAGGTTGTTGATTTGTGATTCTTACTTTGCTTCAGCCCCCAGGTCCTTTGCAAGTCAGTCCTGTTCGCCAGTCTGATCTACTGCTCAGTCCGCTAGCCTGACTTCTCTTCAGCCCGACAGTCTGTCTACCGTCCAGTCCGCCAGTCTGTCTATGGGATCTGCCCGCCTGCTTACCTGGAAGCACCTGCCTGTTACCTGCCGTGCCTGCTAGCCCGCTTACCCGGAAGCACCTGCCTGTTACCTGCCGTGCCCACCAGCCTGCTTACCTGGAAGCACCTACCTGTTAACTGCCGTGCCTGCCTGCGAGCCTTACCTGGAAGCACCCGCCTGTTACCTGCTGTGCCTGGCAGCCTGCTTACCTGGAAGCACCTGCCTGTTACCTGCCGTGCCTGCCTGCCCGCTTACCTGGAAGCACCAGCCAGCTACCTGTCGTGCCGCCAGCTTGCCTACCCGGAAAACTCGCCTGACTATCTGCCTAATCAGCCTGCTTGTCTACCCGGACCACCGGTCAGCCTGCCAGACGAAGCTCATCCGCTGTACCGGTCAGCTCCTGCCTTCTGACCCGTGGGAGTCACCTGCTCTCATACAAGGTCGGTCCCAGAGTGGCAGCTGGTCCCTCTGCTCGGTTCCTCCCTGGTTCACGGAGTCGACTGAGCCGCCTTGCGACCTTGGTCGGACCGAAATACTTAGTCACGCCCCTCTGGCCCCTCCTTGCACCACAACACAGAGGTTCCACCACCCGGATCCGTAACACTCACAACACTGTAAGGCCATTCTAACTTCTCCAACTTAATAACGCTCCTATGGATGATGCTCTCCAGGCCATGTTTCATATTTATAGAATGGTAAAATCACAATCAAAAAAAGATGACAACAATATCTACTACCTGGGAACTCCAGGGGCAAAGATATCCTAAAAGTTGGGGATCCCATAAAATTCTGAAAGACCTAGCACATCCCACAACCAGCCACCATATGAGCTCAGCAGCGGGAGATATGTGGGCGTAACCTTGACCTAATAAAAAGAAGAATTTGGGTTTGGACATCTGTCAGTCCTGGAAGGAACAGCTTGCTGTAGTTCTGTACCTCCCTCCGCTAAGCTCTGAGTCATTTCCTTTTGCTCTGTAAACTGCACCCCTAAAGTCATACGCTACCTGTAACGGGTGTACAATCGGCCTGTAATAACGTTTGGTGGTGGCAGCTAGTGGTTCTTTTGTTATTGTGGAGCTGGCAGTGATCGTACTGGGGGTATATACGGTACATATAATCCATGCATTGGGATTGGAGATGTATATACCATACGCTCACTGTGAGTTTCCCAATAACCGGTCTAGTAGTGGAAGCAGCTGCATCCTCATTCATCATTCATCAGTCAATTGCGGAATTGTCCTGACGATTGGATGCAGCAGAGTTACGTATCCCTGACAAACTGGTGGCAGCGGTGGGACCTACTTGATCTCCCCGGTGTCATACCAGACAAATGGTGGCAGTCGTGAGATCTGCATGACCCCCCCCCCAGCTGTTCCCCTTGATACTGATAAAATAACATAATCTAACACATACAATGATACATGATACATTACAGTTCAATGGAATATAATGCAACAAATTATAAAAAGATACATAAAACAGTACAATATAATATAAGCATAATGGACCTAACTGGGAACCTGTCGCCTTTGCATGCAGTCTGATCTGTGGACAGCATGATGCAAAGAGAGAAGCTGAGCAGAGTAATATACAGGTTTGTGTAAAAGATTCAGTGTAACTTGCATTTTATTGATTGAATTCCCTGATGTTTGCATAGATGAGTCCAGTGGGCGGTCCTTCTGGTGATTGACAGCTATTTGTGCATTCAGTCACACAGGGAAGACTGTCGATCACTGAGAAGGACCGCCCACTGGACTCATAAGAAAACTCCAGGGACTTTGCAAGTTTTACTAAAACTCTTCCCATAAAATTGCCCATTAATCTGATCAGCACCTCCGGCTGTATAACATCCCGCCTGCAAATCAGATGCCATGTACGACATGACAGGTTCCCTTTAAGCAATGTTACATTGTATTAGATTACATCCCATCACTGTTTCTTTTACTCTGTATATATTGTATTATATTACGCTCTATTATTTAGTATTGCATTGCAGAACATGGTTACTTTATGTTTTATTGCATTGCTTTTTCCCCCAATAATTTACACTCTACTGAATAACTCTTTCATTGCCAAAAGAAAAAATTAAGATAAAATAAAAAAAAATTAAGAATCCACAGCATAGAAATGTTTACTGTGGATTTTTATTGCAGATTTAACCCTTTAGTGCAGCAAATCTACAGCAAAAGACATCTCTTGTGTCTAATAAATAAAGATGAAAAGGAGAATAGATTTCCAGCCTTCTCCATGGCCACTTTCCATTATTTGCTTAAAGGGGAAGTCACTTATTGAGTGCCCTTCTCAATATATGCTTTTAGAGTGTATAAACATTATAGGGAAGCTGCGCTCCTTTAGTTCCCATTCCTATGTATTTTCTGTAGCAGCAGCTACAATTAAGGGCAATTCTGTCCTTTATGGACCTGGAGCTTTCATTTATTACACTAAACTTCTGTTTAATATCTTTTTTTTTTAATACACAGTAAATGCTAACTTTCCCCAGCATTGATAGGCACTTGTTATAGATCCCTGCAACAAGACCTCTCCAGTCTACTAATTGTAGAGGTAAATGATTGACAGATATCTCCTATTTTAAGTCACTTCAGAATAAGCTGTCCAGTGTGTGTTCACGAGGAATAAAACTATCTCTGGCCATTATATAACTTGTATCCTGCATTTTGTATCACATTCCCCCCCCCCTAGAGGATCTATCACTAATTTTCAGTTGTCTATGAGCCAGAGGGGGGGAGACTAGTTGCTATGAAGTCTCCGATATATCGTATACACAGACATGAGAGATTCCTGCTCTACAGTGTCTATCTTGCACATGTTTAGAAGCATGAGCAACAATACTGAGAAGTACAGCTGTGACTCCAGCACTAGAGTGAGATAAAATGCATACTAAAAAGCATCAACAGCATAGAGGACATAATACAGCAGTACTGAGCGGTGCAGCTATGACTCCAGCACTAGAGTGAGATAAAATGCTTACTAAAAAGCATCAACAGCATAGAGGACATAATACAGCAGTACTGAGCGGTGCAGCTGTGACTCCAGCACTAGAGTGAGATAAAATGCATACTAAAAAGCATCAACAGCATAGAGGACATAATACAGCAGTACTGAGCAGTGCAGCTGTGACTCCAGCACTAGAGTGAGATAAAATGCTTACTAAAAAGCATCAACAGCATAGAGGACATAATACAGCAGTACTGAGCAGTGCAGCTGTGACTCCAGCACTAGAGTGAGATAAAAAGCTTTCTAAAAGTATCAACAGCATAGAAGATATAATACAGCAATACTGAGCAGTGCAGCTGAGACTCCAGCACTAGCGTGAGATAAAATGCATGCTAAAAAGCATCAACAGCATAGAGGACATAATACAGCAGTACTGAGCAGTGCAGCTGTGACTCCAGCACTAGAGTGAGATAAAATGCTTACTAAAAAGCATCAACAGCATAGAGGACATAATACAGCAGTACTGAGCAGTGCAGCTGTGACTCCAGCACTAGAGTGAGATAAAAAGCTTACTAAAAGTATCAACAGCATAGAAGATATAATACAGCAATACTGAGCAGTGCAGCTGTGACTCCAGCACTAGAGTGAGATAAAATGCATGCTAAAAAGCATCAACAGCATAGAGGACATAATACAGCAGTACTGAGCAGTGCAGCTGTGACTCCAGCACTAGAGTGAGATAAAAAGCTTACTAAAAGTATCAACAGCATAGAAGATATAATACAGCAATACTGAGCAGTGCAGCTGTGACTCCAGCACTAGAGTGACATAAAATGCATGCTAAAAAGCATCAACAGCATAGAGGACATAATACAGCAGTACTGAGCAGTGCAGCTGTGACTCCAGCACTAGAGTGAGATAAAATGCTTACTAAAAAGCATCAACAGCATAGAGGACATAATACAGCAGTACTGAGCAGTGCAGCTGTGACTCCAGCACTAGAGTGAGATAAAAAGCTTACTAAAAGTATCAACAGCATAGAAGATATAATACAGCAATACTGAGCAGTGCAGCTGTGACTCCAGCACTAGAGTGAGATAAAATGCTTGCTAAAAGTATCAACAGCATAGAGGACATAATACAGCAGTACTGAGCCATGCAGCTGTGACTCCAGCACTAGAACTAGATAAAATGCTTACTAAAAAGTATCAGCAGCATAGAGCCATAATATAACCATACTGAGCAGTGCAGCTGTGAATCCAGCTCTGGAGTGAAATAAACTATTGCTTTAATGCAGAGATAAAATGCTTACTAAAAGGTGTCACCACCATAGAGGACACAATACAGCAATAATGGGCACTGTAGTTATAAATCTAGTCCTAAGGTGACCAGAAACACTTACTAAAAGGCTGTGGCAACATGGAGAACATTATACAGCAATACTGGCAGTGTAGCTGTGACTACAGTGAGAAACACTTAATAGACAGCAGCAGCAACATGAAAGACACTTAATAGAAGCAGCAGCAGCATAAAGGGCATTATACAGCAGTACTAAGCAGTGTAGCTGTGAATTCAACTCTAAGGTTAGTTAGAACACGAGAAAAAGCGATACAATCTGTGTCGTTATGCATCTCTTTTATTCCCTCTTACTCTCCATTCCTCTCTACAGAGATTTCAATAGACATCTGTTATGTGATCCCTCAGTGAGCTGGCAGCCCTTGTTGTCATTATCTTACATCCCACTAGGGAGTTAAAGGGTTATCCTCAAAATCATAAAGTGGTCTCAGTTTTCTGTACATTCAGAATCAATCATGTGTGCCAATGAAACCCATTTTTAAATTTGCACTGATTTGTAGTCATCCCACTCCCACCCCTCCCGTAATGATGACCCCCTTTTTTACCATCTGTTTCCACTGGATCTATCATCTGGTGGTTCTAATGCTGTCGGTGGAGCATGCTCAGATGCACCTCATGACCCTGTCTAATTCATGAAAAACAAATGCACCTATGACCCGGTCTAATAAAACCTTCCTAGTTCCTCTCACGGCATCCTGATTTAACTGACAGCTGGGTTGCAGCACAGTTCAGCTATTCTATGCTCAGCTCTGCTATACAGGCAGGAGGAAACATGATCGTGCTCTGAAGATCCCAAGGAAACACAAATTAAATGTGGAGTTTCTAGGTAGTAATTAATATTGGTCACATAGTGCGTCACAATCACCACATCCAAAACTATCAGTGGTTACATTATGTAAAGATTGCCCCTGTTGAGATCTGTCTATTTGTATCAGGAAGATCCAGGAGAGGGAGGGAGGTGCAGCACTGAGGAGAAGCAGGGTGCTGCCAGGAAATGTACTTTTAGCAGGTAAGAATAGGGGCACCCATTAAGATCTGAGGGGCAGAAGGAGATGAGAAAAGTCACCGAGATACAAGAAAAGAAACTTTTTGTTGGGATTGTATTGTACATTAACAATAGTCATGCAGATACTAAGCTTAGTAAAAAAAATATTCACATTGTTAGGAATAACACTTAAAGTGAGAGGTTCCACTGATTAAGACGTATTAGAGTGAAATTGGTTACAAAAAATATCTTTTTTCTTTGTATGACCAAGCACATCCCGACTATTGATTTATTTGGAAACCAAACCGTGCAATACTTCTTGTCACCTGTAGTGGCGCTGCAGGGAAATTGAACACTTACTGCCAGGTTTCCCCACAAATTACAGCTGATCACTGACAGATCCTTCTAACAGAAAGGGATTGTCCAATGTGGAAATCCTTCCAAAATGTAACTAATTTTGACAAATCTCCTTTTCTATATACAGTCACTCAAATAAGTGAGACATGAGACATGTTACTACCCATAATATGCCGGGCCGACGTTACATAAGGGGCTGGTTCCCCTTTAACATTGCTGTCCGCTCTGTTGTCTGATATCAGTGTTGGAGTGACAGGTTTATGACTTCTGTTATTAGGAGCCCGATATAGAGCAAGTAAATATAGATCCAGGACGACAGGAAAGGTAACCGCCGCGAAAAGGTAACGGAGTCACTACAGGGGGAACACGTGAAGGGGCCCAATGCTCTGTTTGGGGGCAGTGACTCGCTAAAGAAAAGTTTTTATATTTTTTAACTAAAAGAACTTTTCCCCTTTTATAAGTAGAAACTTTGTAACGAATTTTGAAAAAGCAAAGAGAGATCTCTATTACAGCTGGCAAAGAGGTCGCCACTACAGGACTGGCGTATAGCAAATGTGGTGTCAATATTCAAAAAGGGGACAAAAACCGAACTTGGAAATTATAGTCCCGTAAGCTTAACCTCTACTGTGGGTAAAATCCTGGAGGGTTTCCTAAGAGATGCTATACTAGAGTATCTGAAGAAGAAGAACCTCATGACCCAATATCAACATGGGTTTACGAGGGACCGTTCCTGTCAGACTAATCTGATCAGCTTTTATGAGGAGGCAAGTTCTGGACTGGACCAAGGAAATGCAGTGGATGTTGTGTATATGGACTTTTCAAAAGCTTTTGATACGGTTCCACACAAAAGGTTGATACATAAAATGAGAACAATGGGGATAGGGGAAAATATATGTATGTGGGTTAAGAATTGGCTCAGTGATAGGAAACAAAGGGTGGTTATTAATGGAAAACACTCAGACTGGGTCACAGTTAACTTTGGGGTACCACAGGGGTCAGTATTGGGCCCCCTTCTTTTTAACATATTTATTAATCACCTTGTAGGGGGCATACAGAGTAATATTTCAATATTTGCAGATGACACTAAACTCTGCAGGGTAATCAATACAGAGGAGGACAATTTTATATTACAGGAGGATCTATGTAAACTAGAAGCTTGGGCTGATAAATGGCAAATGAGCTTTAATGGGGATAAATGTAAGGTAATGCACTTGGGCAGAAGAAATAAAATGTATAATTATATGCTTAATTGTAAAACACTGGGCAAAACTGTCACTGAAAAAGACCTGGGTGTATTGGTGGACGACAAGCTCACGTTTGGTGGCCAGTGTCAGGCAGCTGCTGCAAAGGCAAATAAAATAATGGGATGCATTAAAAGAGGCATAGATGCTCATGAGGAGAACATAATTTTACCTCTATACAAGTCACTAGTGCGACCACACTTAGAATACTGTGCACAGTTCTGGTCTCCGGTGTATAAAAAAGACATAGCTGAACTAGAGCGGGGGCAGAGAAGAGCGACCAAGGTTATTAGAGGACTGGGGGGTCTGCAATACCAAGACAGGTTATTAGAGGACTGGGGGGTCTGCAATACCAAGACAGGTTATTAGAGGACTGGGGGGTCTGCAATACCAAGACAAGTTATTAGAGGACTGGGGGGTCTGCAATACCAAGACAGGTTATTAGAGGACTGGGGGGTCTGCAATACCAAGACAGGTTATTACACTTGGGGTTATTTACTGTGGAAAATAGAAGGCTTAGGGGTGATCTTATTACTATGTACAAGTATATGAGGGGACAGTACAAAGACCTTTCTAATGATCTTTCTACTCTGAGGCCTGAGACGGGGACAAGGGGGCATCTTCTACGTCTGGAGGAAAGAAGGTTTAATCATAATCACAGACGCGGATTCTTTACTGTAAGAGCAGTGAGACTATGGAGCTCTCTGCCGCATGATGTTGTAATGAGTGATTCACTGTTAAAATTTAAGAAGGGCCTGGATGCCTTTCTTGTAAAGTATAATATTACAGGTTATAAATACTAGATTCCTTGATAGAGCGTTTATCCAGGGAACTAGTCTGATTGTCGTATGGAGTCGGGAAGGAATTTTTTTCCCCAGTGTGGAGCTTAGTGTTTGCCACATGGTTTTTTTTTGCCTTCCTCTGGATCAACATGTTAGGATATGGGTTGAACTAGATGGACTTAGTCTTCCTTCAGCTTTAAAAACTATGTTACTATGTTATCCAGCTCTCCCAGGATCCTGAACGGCAGAAACCTCAGTTATGTAATGACCCATCCCTCTCTTTCATATCACTGCAATGAGGATGTAAAAACTATAATGGCAGCTATATTTATTGTCGCCCATCTTTCTGTAGATACAATAAAAAAAAATAATAATCTGATGAAATGACATCACTTTAAGCTCAGTGGGGTCTGACTTCTAAAGCTGCTACCAATCCGAAGCTGCAGCCCTTTTTTCCCTTTTAAAGATTCCCCGAGCGGACCACCAGACCGCAGCCAGGCCTAGTCACATGAGCAGAGCTGTTTTGCAGTTCACTGTCCAGTCAGGTGGCCTCGGGGGCACTGTGGAAATAATGCAATGGCCACACATTAAGGATTCGCTGCAAACATTTTTGCATTGTCTCTTGGTAGGAAAAGTGCTGCATAAACAAATGCACATTTTTTGCTTTATGCCGTGGATCAGGATCCAAGAAATAAATACCAAAACCTTCCACAGGGACATCAGCTACAAAACATTCTGGCTGTCACAATTCAGAGAGAATCAAACATGAGCTGATTCTTTAAAGGGTAACAAAAAAACTTCAAGACCTTCAAAATGTCATCAAGACCAATTTTCTCCCAGGTCTTGATGAAGGGTCATGTTGGAGTCAGATGCTTCTGTTCCATGAAGGGGTGCGCGCCTCTTAATGAACCAGCAGTGTCTGACGATCAACGTGCGCCTCCATGCGCCTCGCCACAAATCTTACTCCAGTCCCTGGAGCGGCGCCGCTCATCATGAATTAGACAAGCTGTGGCGTCACACCCCCATAACGCCCCTGTCTCATTTTGGAAAAGCTGCAAAAAACTGGACTGAAAATGGCAAAAGTCGAAAAAAATTTGAGTTGCTCCAAAATTTTGCGACTTTTCAAAGCAATTTACTGCTTGAATAATCAAGACCAATGAATGTTAATCAATAAATGTATCCAGGGGTGCAACGATCGCGGTTGCGACAGGGCCCACCGATGCCATCGCAAACTTCAAATGCATGTTCGTCCTCGGACTCACATTCAGCTGAAGTGTATTGCAGCGCAGTGGACCCGCGGGGTCCGTGCACTGCAATACATGCTGCCGACCAATCAGAGGCCAGCAGCTGACGTCAGCGTGCCTGTGACTGGCAGGGAATAGCAGTGACATCAGGCGCTTATACCAGCTGTACATATATAATTATATATGGAGGATGCCCAGGTTATACCAGCTGTACATACATAATTATATACAGGAGATACCCAAGTTATACCAGCTGTACATATATAATTATATACAGGAGATGCCCAGGTTATACCAGCTGTACATACATAATTATATACAGGAGATACCCAGGTTATTGCAGCTGTACATATATAATTATATACCGGAGATGCCCAAGTTATACCAGCTGTACATATATAATTATATACAGGAGATGCCCAGGTTATACCAGCTGTACATATATAATTATATACAGGAGATGCCCAGGTTATACCAGCTGTACATATATAATTATATACAGGAGATGCCCAGGTTATACCAGCTGTACATATATAATTATATACAGGAGATACCCAGGTTATACCAGCTGTACATATATAATTATATACAGGAGATGCCCAGGTTATACCAGCTGTACATATATAATTATATAGAGGTGATACTCAGGTTATACCAGCTGTACATATATAATTATATACTGGAGATGCCCAGGTTATACCAGCTGTACATATATAATTATATACAGGAGATACCCAGGTTATACCAGCTGTACATATATAATTAAATACAGGAGATACCTAGGTTATATATACAGTCCTGCTCATTGTTATTGGCACCCATGAAGTTTATCTCCTGAAAAAAATGAATCTTACTACAGACTCTCTCATCTCTCGGCATCACAGACTTGGCCCTCTCCTGGATCTCCTCATACCTAACAGACCGGACATTCAGTGTCTCCCACTCACACACACCACCTCCTCATCTCGCCCCCTATCTGTCGGTGTCCCCCAAGGTTCAGTTCTAGGACCTCTGCTCTTCTCCATCTACATCTTCGGCCTGGGACAGCTCATAGTCTCATGACTTTCATTATCACCTCTATGCTGATGACACACAGATCTACCTATCTGGACCCGATATCACCTCCTTACTAACCAAAATCCCACAATGTCTGTCAGCTATTTCATCCTTCTTCTCTGCTAGGTTTCTAAAACTTAACATGGACAAAACAGAATTCATCATCTTTCCGCCATCTCATTCACCCCCCCAACTGACTTATCTATCAATGTCAATGGCTGTCCACTTTCCCCAGTCCCTCAAGCTCGCTGCCTTGGGGTAACCCTGGACTCTGATCTCTCTTTCACACCACATATCCAAGCCCTTTCCACTTCCTGCCGACTCC
This sequence comes from Phyllobates terribilis, assembly GCF_046119375.1. Classification (NCBI taxonomy): domain Eukaryota; kingdom Metazoa; phylum Chordata; class Amphibia; order Anura; family Dendrobatidae; genus Phyllobates; species Phyllobates terribilis. The sequence continues at coordinate 371,244,666 of NW_027362765.1, read as the reverse complement.
AACTCAAAAATATCTCCCGGATCCGCACATTCTTCAACCACAAATCTGCAAAAACCCTAGTGCACGCCCTCATCATCTCCCGCCTCGACTACTGCAACCTCCTGCTCTGTGGCCTCCCTTCCAACACTCTCGCACCCCTCCAATCCATCCTAAACTCTGCTGCTCGACTAATCCACCTGTCCCCCCGCTATTCTCCGGCCTCTCCTCTCTGTCAATCCCTTCACTGGCTCCCCATTGCTCAGAGAATCCAGTTCAAAACCCTAATCATGGCATACAAAGCCATTCACAACCTTTCTCCTCCATATATCTCTGACCTAGTCTCCCGGTACATACCCGCACGCAACCTCCGATCCTCACAAGATCTTCTTCTCTACTCCCCTCTTATCTCCTCCTCCCACAATCGCATACAAGATTTCTCCCGTGCATCCCCCCTACTCTGGAACTCTCTACCCCAACACATCAGACTCTCGTCGACCGTGGAAACCTTCAAAAGGAGCCTGAAGACTCACCTCTTCCGACAAGCCTACAACCTGCAGTAACCACCGCTCCACCATACCGCTGCACGACCAGCTCTACCCTCACCTACTGTATCCTCACCCATCCCTTGTAGATTGTGAGCCCTCGCGGGCAGGGTCCTCTCTCCTCCTGTACCAGTCGCTGTCACATTGTGTTCAAGATTATTGTACTTGTTTTTGCTATGTATACCCCTTTTCACATGTAAAGCGCCATGGAATAAATGGCGCTATAATAATAAATAATAATAATAATCAAGTGAAACTGTTTTTTTGTATAGAGACTCGTGTTAAATAGAAAAGAGCAAATGATAAACAATAACTTAAAACTAAAAAACAATGGGAGGAAAAAATAGAAAAACCTAAAGCTTGCTGTGTCACTGGTATTGGCACCTTTACATTAATTTAGTATGGAAACACATTTTGACTCGCCTGTGGTAAATCACAAAAGAGATTCATCTGTGATTAATTGTCAGTGCCCATGTGACATGAATTAGCCAATGAATGATGACTTTAGTGTTTTAAAAAGCCACATGGTAGGCCCTGTTCCTTTGTCACAATGGTGAAGACAAAGGAGCTGTCTGAGGACATCAGAACTGCTATTATTAGCAAACACAAGACTTCCAAAGGGTATAAGGCCATCTCCAAAGACCTTGGTATCCTAGTTTCAACAGTGCGCAATGATATTAAGAAGTTTGCCAGCATGGAACTGTCAAGATCCTCCCTGGACGTAGGGGAAAGAGGAAAATTGAAAAGTGATGTCTTCGAAGGTTGAAGGGTGGAAAAAACACCACGTCAAATATCCAAAGACCTGAAGGGCAACCTGGACCAGTTTGGGGTCATGGTTTCAAAAAGTACAATACGCCGCATACTAAGCCAAGCAGAGCTTTATGGGCAAAGGCCAAGGAAGAAACCATTGCTGAAGAAAAGACATAAAAAGAACAACTGATCTATACCTTGACAAACCACAATCCTTCTTGGAAATTTTTCTGTGTACAGATGAAACAAAAATAGAGCTTTTTGGAAATGCATAGCATCAGTTTGTTTACAAACGGAGATTTGAAGCTTATAAGGAAAAGAACACCTTACTAACAGTTAAGCATGGTGGAAGATCCATAATGCTGTGGGGTTGCTTAGATGCATCTGGTACTGGAGGCCTTGACCATATCACAGGAATTATGAAATCAGAGAATTATCAAGAGATTTTAGAGCGAAATGTCCTACCCAGTGTAAGAAAACTTTTGAGTCGAAGATCATGGGTCCTCCAGCAAGACAAAGACCCAAAGCACACATCCAAAAGTACATAGGAATGGATGAAAAAGAAAAAATGGACTGTTTTAAAATGGGCAGAAATGAGTCCTGACCTCAATCCCATTGAAAATCTTTGGGGTGAGCTGAAATCTGCCAATGGGAAAAAGAACCCTGCAAACATTCAAGAGCTTGAACAAACTGCAAAGGAAGATGGGAGAAAACTCCAGCTGAGAAGTGCAAGAAGCTTATAGATGGCTACAAGAAACGTGTGGAGGCCGTCAGCAATGCCAAAGGGTGGGCAACCGAGTATTAATTAGGGGGGAAAACAAGTATTAATTAGGGGAGTCTTTATTGCTGCACATGCTGGGTATTCTGTTTCTTCTTTGAAATTGCAACATGAAAGTTGATAAACAATGTTTTATTGTTGTATTACTTTGGAAAACTAATTAAAAATCCTGAGGATATAACTTTGGTACATTTCCATTTATTTCTGAATATATTGTACAGTCTATGAAAAAAATTAAGGGGTGCCAATAATGGTGAGCAGTACTGTAATAATATTCAGGAGATACCCAGGTTATACCAGCTGTACATATATAATTATAGGGGTGGTGGCACCACAGTTTTAGACTAAGGTAACTTATCTCTATACCCATATACAGTTGTGCTCAAAAGTTTACATACCCCGGCAGAATTTTTGCTTTCTTGACCTTGTTTCAGAGAATATGAATGATAACAAAAAACCTTTTTCTCCACTCATGGTTATTGGTTGGGTGAAGCCATTTATTGTCAAACTACTGTGTTTTCTCTTTTTAAATCTTAATGACAACCAAAAACATCCAAATGACCCTGATCAAAAGTTCACATACCCTGGTGATTTTGGCCTGATAACATGCACAGAATTTGACACAAATGAGTTTGAATGGCTACTAAAGGTAACATCCTCACCTGTGACCTGTTTGCTTGTAATCAGTGTGTGTGCATAAAAGCTGAGTGAGTTTCTGGGATCCAGACAGACTCTTGCATCTTTCATCCAGCCACTGACGTTTCTGGATTGTGAGTCATGGGGAAAGCAAAAGAATTGTCAACAGATCTACGGGAAAAGGTAGTTGAACTGTATAACACAGGAAAGGGAGGCAAAAAGAGTATAACACAGGAAAGGGATACAAAAAGATATCCAAGGCATTGATAATGCCAGTCTGCAGTGTTCAAACTGTGATTAACAAATGGAAAATCAGATGCTCTGTAAAAACAAACCACAGTCAGGTAGACCAACAAAAATTTCGGCCACAACTGCCAGGAACATTGTTCGGGATGCAAAGAATAACCCACAAATAACATCAGCTGAAATTCAGGACTCTCTGAAAACTAGCGGTATGGCTGTTTCAAGATGCATAATAAGGAGGCACTTGAAGAAAAATGGGCAGCATGGTCGAGTCGCCAGAAGAAAGCCATTACTGCACAAATGCCATAAAGTATCTCGCCTACAATACGCCAAACAGCACAGAGACCAGCCTCAAAACTTCTGGAACAAGGTAATTTGGAGTGACGAGACTAAAATTTAACTTTTTGGCCATAACCAAAAACATTACATTTGTGGAGATGTCAACAAGGCCTATGATGAAAGGAACACCATTCCTACTGTAAAGCATGGAGGTGGATTGCTGATGTTTTGGGAATGTGAGAACTACAAAGTCACAGGAAACTTGGTAAAAGTTGAAGGAAAGATGAATGCAGCACGTTATCAGCAAATACTGGAGGCAAATTTGCACTCATCATCCCGGAAGCTGCGCATGGGACGCACTTGGACGTTCCAACATGACAACAATCCAAAACACAAGGTCAAGTCGACCTGTCATTGGCTACAGCAGAACAAAGTGAAGGTTCTGGAGTGGCCATCTCAGTCTCCTGACCTCAATATCATTGAGCCACTCTGGGGAGATCTCAAGCGCGGTTCATGCTAGACAGCCCAGGAATTTACAGGAACTGGAGGCTTTTTGCCAAGAAGAATGGGCAGCTTTACCATCTGAGGAAATAAAGAACCTCATCCACAACTACCACAAAAGACTTCAAGCTGTCATTGATGTTAGAGGGGGCAATACACGGTATTAAGGACTGGGGTATGGGAACTTCTGATCAGGGTCATTTGGATGTTTTTGGTTGCCATTATGATTTAAAAAGAGAAAACACAGTAGTTTGACAATAAATGTTTTCCCCCAACCAATAACCATGAGTGGAGAAAAAGTTTTTTTGTTATCATTCATATTCTCTGAAACAAGGCCAAGAAAGGAAAAGTTCTGCCGGGGTATGTAAACTTTTGAGCACAACTTTATATGTTTTTTTTGTAGGAGTTATGTGTTTTATGAGTATACCACTTAACTGGAACATTGGCTTGTGGCTGCTCTAAGGCTTTATAGATTTAAGCTATATACATCCTCTGTAGTACTTATGGGCTCTTGTAGCCACGTGTCCGTGCCCTGACTGATCTGTTATATTATTATATATTCCTCTTGCACTGCACATTGTATATACATAACTTTTGCCTTGATCTATTCCGGCGCCATCTATTGGTCACTCATATGTCATCACCCTGATCCCTTATACTTTGTACATTTTATCTAATGTTTCAATAAACTTTGTTTTTATTTTTCTACTCCTTGGTTCTCTGATGCAATTTTTTCTCTTTGCTCTCTATGTTATTTGCACTGAACCCGTCTATCCTTACTATGGCTATGGTTATAAGTACATTTATCTTATCTATGTAGAGATCCTTTTATATACAGTATATACAGTGGGAAAAATAAGTATTTGATACGCTGCCGATTTTGCACATTTTCCCACCTACAAAGAATGGAGAGGTCTGTAATTTTTATCGTAGGTCACTTCACCTGTGAGAGACAGAATCTAAAAATAAAATCCAGAAAATCCCATTGTATGATTTTAACATAATTAATTTGCATTTTATTGCATGAAAAAGGTATTTGATACAATAGAAAAATAGAACTTAATATTTGGTACAGAAACCTTTGTTACAATTACAGAGGTTAGACGTTTCCTGTAGTTCTTGACCAGGTTTGCACACACTGCAGCAGGGATTTTGGCCCCCTCCTCCATACAGATCTTCTCCAGATCTTTCAGGTTTTGGGGCCCCTGCAGGACAACCTTGAGTTTCAGCTCCTTCCAAAGATTTTCTGTCGGGTTCAGGTCTGGAGACTGGCTAGACTACTCCAGGACCTTAAAATACTTCTTACGGAGCCACACCTTAGCTGCCCCGGTTGTGTGTTTCGGGTCATTGTCATGCTGGAAGACCCACCCATGACCCATCTTCAATGCTTTTACTGAGGGAAGGAGGTTGTTGGCCAAAATCTTGCGATACATGACCCCATCAATCCTCCCTTCAATCCGGTGCAGTCGTCCTGTCCTCTTTGCAGAAAAGCACCCCCAAAGTTTGATGTTTCCCCCGCCATGCTTCACGGTTAGGACGGTGTTCTTGAGGTTGTGCTCCTCCTTCTTATTCCTCCAAACATGGCAAGGGAATTGACACCAAAATGTTCTATTTGATCTCATCTGACCACAGCACCTTCTCTCATGCCTCCTCTGGATCATCCAGATGGTCATTGGCAAACTCCAAACGGGTCTGGACATGAGCTGGTGTGAGCAGGGTGACTTTGTGTGCCCTGCAGGATTTTAATCCATGATGGTGTAGTGTTTTACTAACAGTAATGTTTGAGACTGTGGTCCCAGCTCTCTTCAGGTCATTGACCAGGTCCTTCCGTATGGTCCTGACCTTTCTCAGAATCATCCTTACCCCACGTGGCGAGATCTTGGAGCCCCGGACCGATGAAGATTGACAGTCATCTTGTTTCTTCCATTTTCTAATAATTGTGCCAACAGTTGTTGCCTTCTCGCCAAGCTGCTTGCCTATTGTCCTGTAGCCCATCCCAACCTTGTGCAGGTCTACAATTTTGTCACTGGTGTCCTTAGACAGTTCTTTGGTCTTGGCCATGGCGGAGAGGTTGGAGTGTGATTGAGTGTGTGGACAGGCGTCTTTTATACAGGCAATGAGTTCAAACAGGTGCAATTAATACAGGTAATGAGTGCAGAGTAGGAGGGCTTCTTACAGAAAAACAGGTCTGTGAGAGTCATAATTCTTGCTGGTTGGTAGGTGATCAAATACTTATTTCATGCAATAAAATGCAATTTAATTATTCAAAAATCATACAATGTGATTTTCTGGTTTTTATTTTTAGATTCTGTCTCTCACAGGTGAAGTGTACCTACGATAAAAATTACAGACCTCTCCATTCTTTGTAGGTGGGGAAACATGCAAAATCAGTAGTGTATCAAATACTTATTTTCTCTACTGTATAAATTGCTACTACTACTGTAGCTCCATATAGGTATACTCTCACATATATATGTACTGCTACTGTTAGCTCTATATAGGATTAGATATATAATTATGTATAGAAGATGCCCAGGTAATAATAGCTGCACATATATATAATTATATACAGAATATACCCATCACTATACACAAGAAGATCCTTCTATGTATTCACACAAATGCTGCTCTATAAGAACGCCTGAATCTTCTTGCATCCTGTTCTTCTTAAGGTTTGTTCACATGGAAGTCTTTGCAGAGTTCAAAAACGACAAGATTTTCTAAGAAAACTATTTCAGAAAACGTTTCTTTTTGGGAAGTTTTTGGAGGACTTTTTCTTTTCTGAAAAGTTTTTGAAAAGTTTTGGAAGAGTTTTTTTTTTCCTGCAATGTTTTTTGTAGATTTTGCATTGGACACTGATCCACTTCAGAGAATTGTCAAGCATTTCTGGTTATTCATTAAACATTTTTCAAAACCTGTCCAGGAATAAAAAACAACTCATATGAACAGCAAAGTGGATTTCCATAGAAATTAATTGGAAATGTTTTCCAAGCAGTTTTTGATGAGGATTTTTGAGATCGGCACATAAAAAAACTGCGTGTGAACATAGCCCAAGAAAGCCTTCTATCATTTCTGTCCACATACATTCCATACTCCTATGTAGTCCTGACTTCAATTAGTGTACATGCTCTTGTCGTAGTCATACATCCCATGGAAACATATCACAAAGCCTATACACTTACAGTGGGTACGGAAAGTACTCAGACCCCTTAAAATTTGGTAAATTCTAAAAAGTTCATTTTTTTCTCATTAAAGTCCACTCTGCACCCCATCTTGACTGAAAAAAAACAGAAATTTAGAAATTTTTGCAAATTTATTAAAAAAGAAAAACTGAAATATCACATGGTCATAAGTATTCAGACCCTTTGCTCGGACACTCATATTTAAGTCACATGCTGTCCATTTCCTTGTGATCCTCCTTGAGATGGTTCTACTCCTTCATTGGAGTCCAGCTGTGTTTAATTAAACTGATAGGACTTGATTTGGAAAGGCGCACACCTGTCTATATAAGACCTCACAGCTCACAGTGCATGTCAGACCAAATGAGAATCATGAGCTCAAAGGAACTGCCCGAGGAGCTCAGAGACAGAATTGTGGCAAGGCACATATCTGGCCAAGGTTACAAAAGAATTTCTGCATTACTCGAGGTTCCTAAGAGCACAGTGGCCTCTATAATCCTTAAATGGAAGAAGTTTGGGACCACCAGAAGTCTTCGTAGACCTGGCCATCCAGTCAAACTGAGCAATCGTGAGAGAAGAGCCTTGGTGAGAGAGGTAAAGAAGAACCCCAAGATCACTGTGGCTGAGCTCCAGAGATGCAGTAGGGAAATGGGAGAAAGTTTCACAAAGTCAACTATCACTGCAGCCCTCCGCCAGTCGGGCCTTTATGGCAGAGAGGCCTCACGGAAGCCTCTTCTCAGTGCAAGACATATGAAAACCTGCATAGAGTTTGCTCAAAAACACATGAAGGAGTCCCAGACTATGAGAAATAAGATTCTCTGGTCTGATGAGATGAAGATAGAACTTTTTGGTGATAATTCTAAGCGGTATGCGTGGAGAAAACCAGGCACTGTGCATCACCTGCCCAATACAATCCCAACAGTGAAACATGGTGGTGGCAGCAACATGCTATGGGGGTGTTTTTCAGCTGCATGAACAGGACGACTGGTTGCAATTGAAGGAAACATGAATGCGGCCAAGTACAGGGATATCCTGGATGAAAACCTCTTCCAGAGTGCTCTGGACCTCAGACTTGGCCGAAGGTTTACCTTCCAACAAGACAATGACCCTAAGCACACAGCTAAAATAACAAAGGAGTGGCTTCAGAACAACTCTGTGACCATTCTTGACTGGCCCAACCAGAGCCCTGACCTAAACCCAATTGAGCATCTCTGGAGAGACCTGAAAATGGCTGTCCACCAACGTTCACCATCCAACCTGACGGAACTGGAGAGGATCTGCAAGGAAGAATGGCAGAGGATCCCCAAATCCAGGGGTGAAAAACTTGTTGCATCATTCCCAAGAAGACTCATGGCTGTACTAGCTCAAAAGGGGGCTTCTACTCAATACTGAGCAAAGGGTCTGAATACTTATGACCATGTGATATTTCAGTTTTTCTTTTTAATAAATTTGAAAAATTTCTACATTTCTGTTTTTTTTCAGTCAAGATGGGGTGCACAGTGTACTTCAATGAGAAAAAAATGAACTCTTTAGAATTTACCAAATGGCTGCAATGAAACAAAGAGTGAAAAATGTAAAGGAGTCTGAATACTTTCCGTACCCACTGTATATGGGGCTTATTAGTTGCTCTGGTCTTAACCATACACCCCACTTCTCCACAGGGTCCCTCCACTAATGTTTTCCAAGTACCCTCAATATTTTCCTACAGTAAACTTTCTTTGACTACTCTCCATGAACTCCTTTTGCTCCCCCGGATAACACTTCTCAGAATCCCACACTCTTTTATAAATAGTCCTTTGCTTCCCGTGCTAAGGTTTCTAGCCTTCTGCAGTCTTACCTGCCCCTCTGACTTCAATGCAGCCCCCCTTAGCCCCATAGGCCATAATCATGGCCATCATCTTACCTGTGGTTGAGTTGGGGGCTGCTCCCCTGAACTCTCCGGCACTGGAGCTGGTGTCTGGTTGGGAATTCCATAGCTGGAGCTTTCTCGTAGTTGCATATATTGGTATTGGGGGTCATCGCCCCACCACCCTGACTTGCAGCCATTGTTTTGTGACTCCTTGGGGGCTTCCGTTCTCTCCATACCACCCAAGACTGTCAGTGACCTCCTAGTAATCCTTTACCGACTGTCTCTTGCAGATCGCCCTTTGCCGCTCATTCCCTTCTCCAATTTATAAGATGTCTCACTACGTCTTAAGACTATCTGTCACTAGAGCTCATTTGCCTTCTCTGTCCCTGGAAATGTGTCTCTTTCATCAAACGTTTTGTGTCTTCTTCTTCTTCTTGGTCACTTGTGCCCTTCATTAAATGCCCAATACCCTTCGCAGGCTGTTTACGGGGTCTTCACTTTGTAACTTCCTTCTGTCCTTCTCTTCTTAAAGTTTTAATTTTTTTTCTTATCCTTCTTGTTACATTTCTTGGCCAAAGTTATGGACTCCTCAGACTCCAAGCCTGTATCTTTCTGAAGAAGCTTCTGAAGAGGGAGCAGGCTTACGGTGCAAGCTCAGGTATAGTGATATATAGATATATATAGCATGTCACATGACCAGTTGCAAAACCTGAGATATTAAATATCAGTGAGATAGCCAGAGAGTAAGTGAGGAAGGCGAGGACGAGAGCAGGCAGGAGACACAGAAGATGGAAGGTGCATGGACCTGGAACTAAGCTCAGAAAATGAGAAAAAGGCCAGAACTAGAACCTCAGAGCAACATGGAAAGGAAAAGTGTCAACAGGGAAACAAACTGATACATTGTTACATTGTTTCTTTTTTTATATCAACTGCAAAACTAAAGGAAAAAAATAACAACTGAACTTTGTGTTATCCGAGCACTGAGGGAGGCCTGGAAGTGCGAGTGACGATAGGTAATCGGGGCTGTATGGGATCAGAAAATCATGGCTGCTTTCTATGCAAAACAGCTCCACCCTGACCCACAGGCTGTGCCCGGTGCTGCAGCCCAGAACCAATCACTTGGATGCCTGCAACCATCCATTGCTTAGGAGACTTGGTGGTTGAATAGATGGTTTATTTGTAGGATGCATCGCCCGAGATGGCAACTGAGGTGGACATGTGTATTCATTTGGAAAGTAGGAATAGAAGAAGGTAGGATAGATTCATTATTTGACAGACACTTTCATTGTGTCAAGATTAAAGCTTCAAAGAGGCTGTAATTATCATAATAAATAATAAATATCTAATCCTGAGTAATAAAAAGAAAAAGGGGAAGAAGCCGACAAAGGAATAAGTCATATTAAATGGGAGATATTAATTGTTTTATGACTTAATAAACTTAGGAACATTATTATGTGCTGAGACCCAGACTGGGCACAAGATGGGCACGTGCCAGGAAAGATATATACAGTAGATAGATAGATGATAGATAGATAGATAGATGATAGATAATAGATAGATGATAGATAATAGATAGATAATAGATAGATGATACATAATAGATAGATAATAGATAGATAATAGATAATAGATAGATAATAGATGATAGATAGATGATAGATAGATGATAGATAATAGATAGATGATAGATAATAGATAAATAATAGATAGATAGATAGATAATAGATAGATAATAGATAAATGATAGATAATAGATAGATGATAGATAATAGATAGATAATAGATAGATGATAGATAGATGATAGATAGATGATAGATAATAGATGATAGATAGATAATAGATAGATGATAGATAATAGATAGATAATAGATAGATAATAGATAGATGATAGATAGATGATAGATAGATAGATAATAGATAATAGATGATAGATAATAGATAGATGATAGATAATAGATAGATAATAGATAGATAATAGATAGATGATAGATAGATGATAGATAGATAATAGATGATAGATAGATAATAGATAGATGATAGATAATAGATAGATAATAGATAGATAATAGATAGATAATAGATAGATGATAGATAGATGATAGATAGATAATAGATAGATGATAGATAATAGATGATAGATAGATAATAGATAGATGATAGATAGATAGATGATAGATAATAGATAGATAATAGATAAATAATAGATAGATAGATAGATAGATAGATAGATAATAGATAGATAGATGATAGATAGATCTATCAGTACAGCAGGGGCGTACATAGAAATCATGGGACCCCCCCCAAAAAAAAAAATAAATAAATAAATATCTGTCTGTGTCACAGAAGAGCAGATCTCACAACTTTCCAGCCTTTACTTAGTAATTTTCCTCCTGCTAAAGTCCTAGATCTCTCTTTAATTTCCCTATAAAGTATGATGCCAACAAAAGTGCCCCCCAAACACAGTATGATACCCCCATGGTGCATTCCTCCACATTAGCCTCCACATGCACAGTATAATGACCCTACAGTACCCCACTTCAACTCCCAAGGCAAAGTATGGTGACACCAACACAGTATGATACCCCAACTGTCACCCCCACAGAGCCCTCCATACACTATAATGGGCTTACATACAGTATAAAGGCCTGCACTAGCCCTCCAAACAGTATAATGGTCCCCCACATAGCCCTCAAAATATTATAATGGCCCCACATAGCCTTCCATATAGTATAATAAGCCACTGATAATCCTCCATATAGTATAATGCGCCCCCCATAATCCTCCATATAGTATAATGCGCCCCCCATAATCCTCCATATAGTATAATGAACTTCTCATGGTCCTTCATATAATATAATTCACTCCCCACAGTCCTCCATACAGTATATTACACACCCCATAGGGTAAAATGCAGCCCCCATATAGTATAATGCACCCCAGAGTCCTGCAGTATTATGGGCACCACGTACTCACTGATTTTTAAAATACCGTATATTTTAAATAAGCCGACCCCAGTATAAGCCGAATCCCCTAATTTTACTACAAAAAAACTGGAAAAACATATTGACTCGAGTGTAAGCCTAGGGTGGGAAATGCAGCAGCTAATAGTAAATTTCCCAATCCTGGTACATATGGCACCCATCATCCCCCAATCCTGGTATGTGTGGCCTCTTCAATCCCCCAATCCTGGTATGTGTGGCCTCCTCAATCCCCCAATCCTGGTATGTGTGGCCTCCTCAATCCTCCAATCCTGGTATGTGTGGCCTCCTCAATCCCCCAATCCTGGTATGTGTGGTCTCCTTAATCCCCCAATCCTGGTATGTGTGGCCTCCTCAATCCCCCAATCCTGGTATGTGTGGCTTCCTCAATCCCCCAAACCTGGTATGTGTGGCCTCCTCAATCCCCCAATCCTGGTATGTATGGCCTCCTCAATCCCGCAATCCTGGTATGTGTGGCCTCTTCAATCCCCCAATCCTGGTATGTGTGGCCTCCTCAATCCCCCAATCCTGGTACGTGTGGCCTCCTCAATCCTCCAATCCTGGTATGTGTGGTCTCCTCAATCCCCCAATCCTGGTATGTGTGGGCTCCTCAATCCCCCAATCCTGGTATGTGTGGCTTCCTCAATCACCCAGTCCTGGTATGTGTGGCCTCCTCAATCCCCCAATCCTGGTATGCGTGGCCTCCTCAATCCCCCAATCCTGGTATGCGTGACCTCCTCAATCCCCCAATCCTGGTATATGTGGTCCCCTCAATCCCCCAATCTTGGTATGTGTGGCCCCCCCAAACCCCCAATCCTGGTATATATGGCCCCCTCATCCCCCAATCACTGTACACACAAAAAAAATAAACACTAATACTCACCTTCCTTCCTCACCTCTCCTCCAGCGCTGCGTCTTGTCTGCTGCAGCTCATGTCGGCATCTGAGCAACGCGAATTCTCAGATCCCGAAGTGAGCTGCTGCTGCTGCTGCCGGCATATTCACTCCTCTCCACGACAGGACTATGGGCGTGGAGAAGCGTGAATATGCATTCTCTTTAGTAGCGGGCACTGTCAGCAGGATCTGCAACTCAGCGTTCCTCCGTGCCCACTACTAAAGAGAATGAGTATTCCCCCTTCTCCACGCCCATGGGAGTAGAGAAGAGGGAATATTCATGTCCCTTTAGCAGCGGGCACACGTGATAGCTGCTTCAGCGGCTACTGTGTGTGCTCCGCTCCGCCGCAACCTCCCTCCCCCCACCTCTATCCACCAATACTCACCTATACAACTCGTCCCCACGCTGCTTGGGTTCCCTCGCTGCTTGGGGCCCCTCGGCTCACGGGCCCCCCGCGGTCACGGGCCCCATAGCAGTGGCGTGGTCTGCCGCCATTGGCGGTACGCCACTGCAGTACAGGCTATGTACACAGTGACTGCACCAGCAGAATAGTGAGTGCAGCTCTGGAGTATAATACAGGATGTAACTCAGGATCAGTAATGTATTGTATGTACACATTGACTCCACCAGCAGAATCGTGAGCGCAGCTCTGGAGTATAATACAGGAGGTATCTCAGGATCAGTACAGGATCAGTAATGTAATGTGTGTACACAGTGACTGCACCAGCAGAATAGTGAGTGCAGCTCTGGAGTATAATACAGGAGGTAACTCAGGATCAGTAATGTAATGTATGTACACAGTGACTGCACCAGCAGAATAGTGAGTGCAGCTCTGGAGTATAATACTGGAGGTATCTCAGGATCAGTACAGGATCAGTAATGTAATGTGTGTACACAGTGACTGCACCAGCAGAATAGTGAGTGCAGCTCTGGAGTATAATACAGGAGGTAACTCAGGATCAGTAATGTAATGTATGTACACAGTGACTGCACCAGCAGAATAGTGAGTGCAGCTCTGAAGTATAATACAGGATGTAACTCAGGATCAGTAATGTAATGTATGTACACAGTGACTGCACCAGCAGAATATTGAGTGCAGCTCTGGAGTATAATACAGGATGTAACTCAGGATCAGTAATGTAATGTATGTACACAGTGACTGCACCAGCAGAATAGTGAGTGCAGCTCTGGAGTATAATACAGGATGTAACTCAGGATCAGTAATGTAATGTATGTACACAGTGACTGCACCAGCAGAATAGTGAGTGCAGCTCTGGAGTATAATACAGGATGTAACTCAGGATCAGTAATGTAATGTATGTACACAGTGACTGCACCAGCAGAATAGTGAGCACAGCTCTGGAGTATAATACAGTATGTAACTCAGGATTATTACAGGATCAGTAATGTAATGTATGTACACAGTGACTGCACCAGCAGAATAGTGAGTGCAGCTCTGGAGTATAATATAGGATGTAACTCAGGATCACTAATGTAATGTATGTACACAGTGACTGCACCAGCAGAATAGTGAGTGCAGCTCTGGAGTATAATACAGGATGTAACTCAGGATCAGCACAGGATCAGTAATGTAATGTATGTACATAGTGACTGCACCAGCAGAATAGTGAGTGCAGCTCTGGAGTATAATACAGGATGTAACTCAGGATCAGTAATGTAATGTATGTACACAGTGACTGCACCAGCAGAATAGTGAGTGCAGCTCTGGAGTATAATACAGGATGTAACTCAGGATCAGTACAGGATCAGTAATGTAATGTATGTGCACAGTGACTGCACCAGCAGAATAGTGAGTGCAGCTCTGGAGTATAATACAGGATGTAACTCAGGATCAGTACAGGATCAGTAATGTAATGTATGTACACAGTGACTGCACCAGCAGAATAGTGAGTGCAGCTCTGGAGTATAATACAGGATGTAACTCAGGATAAGTAATGTAATGTATGTACACAGTGACTGCACCAGCAGAATAGTGAGCGCAGCTCTGGAGTATAATACAGGATGTAACTCAGGATCAGTACAGGATCAGTAATGTAATGTATGTACACAGTGACTGCACCAGCAGAATAGTGAGTGCAGCTCTGGAGTATAATACAGGATGTAACTTAGGATATGTAATGTAATGTCTGTACACAGTGACTGCACCAGCAGAATAGTGAGTGCAGCTCTGGAGTATAATACAGGATGTAACTCAGGATCAGTAATGTAATGTATGTACACAGTGACTGCACCAGCAGAATAGTGAGCGCAGCTCTGGAGTATAATACAGGATGTAACTCAGGATCAGTACAGGATCAGTAATGTAATGTATGTACACAGTGACTGCACCAGCAGAATAGTGAGTGCAGCTCTGGAGTATAATACAGGATGCAACTCAGGATCAGTAATGTAATGTATGTACACAGTGACTGCACCAGCAGAATAGTGAGTGCAGCTCTGGAGTATAATACAGGATGTAACTCAGGATCAGTACATGATCAGTAATGTAATGTATGTACATAGTGACTGCACCAGCAGAATAGTGAGTGCAGCTCTGGAGTATAATACAGGATGTAACTCAGGATCAGTAATGTAATGTATGTACACAGTGACTGCACCAGCAGAATAGTGAGTGCAGCTCTGGAGTATAATACAGGATGTAACTCAGGATCAGTACATGATAAGTAATGTAATGTATGTACATAGTGACTGCACCAGCAGAATAGTGAGTGCAGCTCTGGAGTATAATACAGGATGTAACTCAGGATCAGTAATGTAATGTGTGTACACAGTGACTCCACCAGCAGAATAGTGAGCGCAGCTCTGGAGTATTATTTGCAAATGCTATAATTACATTGAGTTTAAGGGTGACAAATCTAAAGGGATTTCCTGACGGGCCTCGGCTTACATTCTGCCGCTTTCACGAAACCACTGGGGCTAATGATTGGCTGCGATGTTAAAGGGCAACATTTTTACAAACCTTGGAAAATCCCTCGAGTCCGGCCATAAAATGATGGACACTACAACTTACTAGGTTTACACAACTTCCACCTGCGTTATGGAGAATCGCACATCTGGACTCACCCAGACCTGAGGGAGCAGCGCTCTCATGGACATGGCTTCCGATGATCCCGCTCACTTCTCTCTCGTTTCTACATTTACCGACTTCTGTTACTTTGTGTCTCCGGTTATCTCTGTGCATTTTATACCCAATTCCTACCTGAGCTATAACTCCTTCCCCCACATATATCACGCAGTGACCGCTCCCTCCCGGACGGCAGAATGTTCCCTTTTCTCCCAGGAATTATATGTGACTTTTATTTGATTTATGGCTTGATTTTAGCTGCAGCCTTGACAGCGGTGGCTTTACACCCAGGTACCTGTCGCACTGCTAATCCCACGTCTTCTTCTCCATGGTCTCATCAGTAATATCAGACGTCACCTGCGCTCTATGGATATCACATCCTGCGTCATATAGGAGCCTATGGATTGTGCTGCACCTATAGGCTTCTCATGGGAGCAGTGATACAATGTATCTAATTCATCAGATGTCAATAAACCAAGGCAAGTCTATGGACATCTGCCTATGGAAAAATGTTCCTTCATTGGTGTAGACCACCAGGGATGGAGATACAGATTATTTTTCTCCCCTAGAGAACAACAGACTCCGATGCTGACCCCATTCACACTGACAGACTACTGGGGGAGCAAAAATTAAGCCCTAAACCCCTAAGGACGCAGATATTAACCCTTGTCTGCCCTAGAACACCAGGGATCTAGACCCATTCACTATCATCTACTACAAGGGATTCAGAAATAAAGCCTTTACTGACCTGAACCCCCAGAGATATGAACCATCTATGCCCCATACCACAAGGAATGTACAGTATATATAGATTATTTTCTTCCCCTAGACCACCAGGGACTCTGCTATTGACTCGATTCATTAACATAGATTATCAGCGAGGTAGAAATTAAGCCCCTTACTTCCCTTCAGCCCCCAGATTGCAGATATTAACCCTTCTATGTTCCGTCTAGACCACCAGGGATGCCTACATAGATTCTTTTCCTCCTCTAGACCACCGCGGACTTTACTATTCACTCCTTTTACTACTGACGCGCCCCTGGGCCTGTGTCGCGCTGCGTTGCGCACGCGGGAGCTTACCCGGAGCCGGATCTCTTGAGGGTTGTAGTCTCGTGGCGGTGATCCGGTCCGTGCCCAGGGAGTCAGACTAAGTGGCGCTGTATTAGCGGTAGATGTTGGACGACTACGCCACCCGTTGAGTACAGCTAAGGAGCTGCCGCTGCAGGGCAGACCGCTGAGGCCGGTGGTAGGATTGTGCAGCGTGATAGTATAACCCCCAACGGGAGGGGTATGGCCTCAGGGCAGCCGACGTGGATGATGGGGGTAGCAGGAACCACTCGGAGACGGTACGGTGTAGTTCAGGGTCTTTACTGGTGACAAAGATAGACCCTCCCGGAGTACTGGCTAGCGATTGGGGCCTGGTCAGTCCTTGAGCAGATGGGATCTCCCCTGGCCAGGCGGAGTTGTAGGCCTCCCAAACTAACGATACTCTTCCGGCTACCTTGCTAGAGGCGGGTATAAGTAGCCCACGTCCCTGAGTGTACCGTGTGGTGCTCACCCGTATGGCCGGTGACTCGGGGCCTTCTAGTAGCTTCCGCTCCACGACGGCGGTGCTGGTCCCACGCGTGTGACCGTGCCTTCGGGTTTCTGGGCCAGAGGACCTGCAATCCCCTGCCGGTCGGTTTCTGCTGCTGGATAGGAGTTAGTCCCCACAGCCTCGGACTCCGGGTCCGGTGATAACTTTCCAGTCAGGGCGAGCTCTGCAGCTGCCAGCCCCTGACTCCTTGTAGTACTGCTCCCACAGAGCTCCTGATGTTCTTTTCCTATATCTGCTTCTCTGTCTCTACTTCTTCTCTACTCACTAACCCTGCCTCAGCCCTAGGTTTATATAGGGGAAGTTCTTCCCCTCCCAGGACTGGGCAGGAGGTGTGGCATGCACAGGATCCCTGACCAAGAGACCTCCCACCTGCTCTCAGACATAACATTGCTTGTTACTGTGGAAACCAGACCCCTGGGGTGCCACATTCCCCCCTAGTGAAATTTAGTACTCTGGGACTAAACATATTTTTAGAAAAACATAACAAGGTATAAACAATAATAATACAATAAGAAAAACACATAAAGATGGTTACGGCGTGTCCGCAACCGGGTGCAGTTTTGAAGAAAACAAAGGTGTCCATTTCACCAAAACAGGGAGACGTAACCAGGTAAGGGTCTGTCCTGCCCCGAGTCCTTAACAGTCTTTTAGTCCATTCCTGGGTTACGCTCCAACCAATTGTACAAGGATTCCCGGTAAATCCACCAAGGACTCCTAAAAATAACTAGAAACACATAATTATTTACAAGTAACAGACAGGTGACCACAAATAAAACAATTTAAACACTTCAAATCCTCCAACGTGCGGGTAACTGGCCTCTAGTGGCCCTAGTGGACCTACGGAGCTGACTGTCTGGCCCTGAACTACAGGGTGTAGGAGCTATCAAGGATAAACTGGGCAGCTGTCTACGGGCTCTTTGGCTCACTAGGGGTACGGCAGGCTCACTATGAGCAGAGGGTTGATCCTCCTGTTCTGCTTGTGTGGAGTCTGCTGCCTCCTGGACCGGCTGCTCTTTCAGCTCTACCTGTTGCTCCGTAGGCACTTGGGATGCTGGTTGGAGGAACGTGAGGACGGGTACCACAACTGCACCATTGACTTGAGTCCAGGATCGAGGGAAGTCTCCGAGCACAGTACTAACCATATCTTCCCTTTCCTCTACGGGTCGAGGGTCTTCTTGCTCTCCTTCTGGGTTCCGTAGCTGTTCGGGACACTTCTTCAGGTGATCCCGGGATACAATGGCTGTGGTTTCCCCTCCGTCTTTACTGATGGTACAAACCTTTGGGTTGTCGTGGCTTGAGGGCAGTACTGTGTACGGGTCCTTCTCCCACTGGTCGTCCAACTTGTGGAGCCGTCTCTTCCTCTTCAAGACCTGCTCTCCGGGTACCAGGGGAACAGCGGGAGCATACTGGTTGTAATTTTTCTCTTGTCTTTCCCTAGCGAGACAGAGACTTCGCTCCATGCTCTCTTGTACTTTCCGGTACTGCTGCTGCCTCTCTGTGTCCCAGTCTGTTTCCGGTGAAGTGTCCTCGGGTGTCAGGACTCCCATTTCCAGGTCAACAGGTAACTTACCAGGTCTCGCCCTCATTAGGTAAGCCGGGGTACAGTTGGTGGAACCTACCGGGATGTGGTTGTATAGGTCCACCAGATCGGGCAGCTTCTCAGGCCACAGACTGCGTTCTTCCAGGGGCAACGTTTTCAGGAGATCCATTACCACCTGGTTCATTTTCTCACAAAGTCCATTAGTTTGCGGATGATAGGGTGTCGTCCTTATCTTCCGGCAGCCATACAGATTGCAGAATTCTTGGAAGATCTCCGCTTCAAAGGCAGGTCCCTGGTCCGTCAGCACTTGGTCCGGGTATCCGTGTGGACGGCAGAAGTGCTGCTGGAAGGCTCTAGCTGCTGTTTGAGCCGTTAAGTCCTTAACGGGGACGACAACCAAGAACCAGGAGTAATGATCCACAATGGTTAACGCGTAGACGTAGCCACTTCTGCTTGGGGTCAGTTTTACATGATCCAAGGCTACCAGTTCCAATGGCTGCCGGGTGACGATGGACTGCAGGGGAGTCTTCTGGCTGGCACGGTCCTTCCTTCTTAGGTTGCACGGGCCACAGTCTCTGCACCACCTCTCGATGGTTCCCCTCATGCCTACCCAGTGGAACCGCCCACGCAGCAGGAACTCCAGCTTCTTCCATCCGAAGTGTCCAGCCCCGTCGTGGTATGCTTCCATCACCATGGCTGCGTCTCTCCGTGGCACCACTACTTGCCAGATTAGTTCATGCGTCCGGGAGTTAACCATTCTGCGGCACAACTTCCCCTTGTAAAGGAACAGTCGACTCTTCTCAGCCCACAGTTGCTTGGCTTCCTCCGGAGCGTCTGGGTCAAGGCGAGCCTCTGGCCGAGTCAGCATCTCCTTCACCAGCCGGACGGCAGGGTCACTGTCTTGCGTTTCCTCCCAGTTGTAGTGAGGCAAGGGGTTAAACGTAGCGGCTTGCTTACTCCTTACCCGATGGGAATACTGGATAGTCCCATGACGGTGGAACGCGGGGAGTTCGACTTCTTCCAGTCCCTCTGGATCTTCTCCTTCGTCCGGTAGGTTTGGCATCCTGGACAGGGCGTCCGCGTTGGTATTGGAGCGTCCTGCCCGGTATTTGATTGTGAACTCGTAGTTGGACAGACGGGCCATCCATCTCTGCTCTAGGGCACCGAGTCTTGCCGTGTCCAGGTGTGTCAACGGGTTGTTATCCGTGTACACGGTGAACCGGGAAGAAGCGAGGTAGTGCTTAAAGCGTTCGGTGACTGCCCACACCACTGCCAGGAACTCTAGCTTAAATGAGCTGTAATTCTCAGGGTTTCTTTCGGTGGGTCGCAGTTTTCGGCTAGCATAAGCGATTACTCGTTCTTTCCCCTGCTGGATCTGGGACAGTACGGCTCCTAGCCCGATGTTACTTGCGTCGGTGTAGAGGATAAAGGGCTGGCTGTAATCAGGGTACGCCAGGATTTCATCCCCCGTGAGGGCCATCTTCAGCTGGCGGAAGGACTCTTCTTCTAACTTCTCCCATTTGAAGGGCGGCTTCTGGTTCTTGGCCTTCCGGGACTGGCCTATCAGGAGGTCCTGCATAGGAGCTGCCTTTTTGGTGAAACCGGGGATGAATCTGCGGTAATAGCCTACCAACCCGAGGAACTGCCGCACTTCCTTTACACTGGAGGGACTTGGCCATTCCTTAATTGCGGTGATCTTATCAGGGTCGGGAGCCACTCCATCAGCGCTCACCACGTGTCCCAGGTACTGCACCTTTGGTTTCAGGAGGTGACACTTGGAGGGTTTCACCTTTAGGCCGTAGCTTGCCAGAGCTTCGAACACTTCCGCCAGGTGTTTCAGGTGGTCCTCATACGTCTTGGAATATACGATGACATCGTCCAGGTACAGCAGGACCGTCTCGAAGTTTCTGTGGCCCAGACAGCACTCCATTAATCGTTGGAAGGTTCCTGGTGCGTTGCAGAGTCCGAACGGCATGCAGGTAAACTCGCTAAGTCCCATCGGGGTGGTGAATGCGGTCTTCTCCCGGTCCGCCTCTGCTACAGGAACCTGCCAGTACCCACTAGTGAGATCCAAGGTAGAGAAGAAGTTAGCAGATCTTAAAGCAGACAAAGACTCCTCTATCCTTGGTAAGGGGTACGCATCCTTGTGTGTGATACGGTTGATTCTCCGGTAATCTACACACATCCTCATGGTGTTGTCTTTCTTTTTGACTAAGACTAGTGGAGCTGCCCAGGGGCTACAGCTATCCCTGATCACCCCAGCCTCCTTCATGTCTCTAAGCATCCCCTTGGCGTGTTGGTAGTGTGCAGGGGGTACGGGTCGATACCTCTCTTTTATGGGAGGATGGTCTCCCGTGGGGATGTGGTGTTCTACCCCCTTGACTCGCCCGAAGTCTAACGGGTGTTTACTAAACACTCTCTCGTACTCTTGAACCACCCGATAGACTCCCTGTTTCTGGTGTGAGGGAGTGGAGTCAGTACCCAAATGTAGTTGCTGACACCAGTCCTCCATTGTTTTCTGAGAGCCGTTACCTTCCTCCGGGGAAGATGGAGGCAAGGGTTCTACGGACTGTATGGAATCTTGATTGATGGTATACAATTTGGCTAGCGTGGCATACCGGGGCAGGTACACTTCCCTCTTCCCGATATTTATTATGCGAATGGGCACCCTCCTATGGCGTACATTGACCACCCCCCGTGCTGTCAAAATGGTGGGCCTACTGTCTGAGTAAACTGGTTCTACCATTGCCTGGTAATCTCTACCTCTCAGACCAATAGCTGCCCGGCACCAAATCATCATTTCACTTTTCGGGGGCATGGCAATAGGGAAAGGGTCACACATTCGCACGCTACCAATCTCACCACCGGAGAGTTCTAGCTGTTGCCGTCGCATCAGTGCCCGGATCTCTTTCTGGAGCACTCGCTGCTGGCCGGAGCTGGCGTTCTTGGCAACCTGCTGTAAAAGGAAAATCACCTCTGCAAGACAATTTTCAATTACATTAGTTCCTAGAGTTATCTTTGGGTGACTCTCGTGTTTGTCAATGTCTACAATGATCAGTCCCTGTGCTGCCAGTTCGACTCTACCGATTTTAATGGTCACCTCTTTAAATCCAATCTGTGGCACGGGCTGACCATTGCTGGCGATGATACTCAAGTCGTCGTCAGGGTAGCGGGTGATATCCGAGTCATTCCAGTACTGCTTGAAGAGCACGTACGGGATGGTGGTGACCTGTGACCCGGTGTCCAGTAGGGCACTCATAGGAATGCCATCCAGTACCACGGGTAAGACTGGACGTCCTCCCACATATTTGTCGCGCCAGTTCGATGGGCCTGGTGATCTTTTTCCTGGGGGTTGGCCCTCTACCCCAGGTTGTGCCAGTTTAAAGGACAGTACCTTGCCATATGTCCGGGTTGATTGCAGCGGCGGCAGATGGGTCGTTCGTCCTCGTTGTATCGGTCGCTGGGTCTTCCTCTGGCCGGTGGGGTCCTCCTTGGTCGACGCCACGGGATGTCCTCCGGTCCGGATGCCAGCTGGATCTTCCCTGGAGTGGAAACCTGTAAAGACTGCACAGTTCGGGTTAGCGCAGCAACGCTTTTAGCTAGCTCTTGGACCTGATGGTGCAGGTCTGGAGCCGGGTCATTGTTCAAAGCCTGCGCATCAGCCCCCACAGGCCCTGCCGACAAGGGCGCCGCCTCCTGGTGGTAAGTGGCAGTGGGGCGTCTGGGGGTCACAACGCCACCTGGTGCCGGTTCTCGAAGCACCCGGATGGCTCTGTCCTTGAACTGTGCAAATCCCAGATGAGGGTCCTGTAAGGCCATTGCCCGCAACTGGGTTCGGTGGGCATTGCAATATAAACCCTCTATAAATTGTTCAGTCAACAGCCTGTCCTCGTCTCCCACGCCGTCAGGGTCGGTCTGCTTAATGGCTCTCAGGGCCTCTTGTAGGTTCAGGGCATAGTCCCTTATACTCTCATGTGCCCGCTGTTTGCACCCGTAGAATCTAAGCTTGATCTCGGCTGAGGTGCGGGTATCAAAGGTGTCCCTCAGCCGGGTTAGTATCCCTGCGACAGTCCTCCCCCCAGGTGGCCAGGACTTTACCTCCCTTTGGGCTGCCCCGGTTAATTGGGCCACCAGGATGCTCACTTTTTGCTCCTCTGTGAGGGGGTACACCTGGAAGAGGCTATCCAGCTTTTCTCTAAAGTCATGCAGGGTATGTGACTCCCCTGAGTACTGGGGTAGCCAGGCTGAAAATGGCGCCGGATGGCGGGAATCTTCACCGATGGTAAGTTTAAAAGTCTCTTTTTTTTTTTTCCAGGCACGCAGTACCCGGTGGTTGCGGGCACGGAATCCTGCCGACTACGCCAAAAGTTGACGCGCCCCTGGGCCTGTGTCGCGCTGCGTTGCGCACGCGGGAGCTTACCCGGAGCCGGATCTCTTGAGGGTTGTAGTCTCGTGGCGGTGATCCGGTCCGTGCCCAGGGAGTCAGACTAAGTGGCGCTGTATTAGCGGTAGATGTTGGACGACTACGCCACCCGTTGAGTACAGCTAAGGAGCTGCCGCTGCAGGGCAGACCGCTGAGGCCGGTGGTAGGATTGTGCAGCGTGATAGTATAACCCCCAACGGGAGGGGTATGGCCTCAGGGCAGCCGACGTGGATGATGGGGGTAGCAGGAACCACTCGGAGACGGTACGGTGTAGTTCAGGGTCTTTACTGGTGACAAAGATAGACCCTCCCGGAGTACTGGCTAGCGATTGGGGCCTGGTCAGTCCTTGAGCAGATGGGATCTCCCCTGGCCAGGCGGAGTTGTAGGCCTCCCAAACTAACGATACTCTTCCGGCTACCTTGCTAGAGGCGGGTATAAGTAGCCCACGTCCCTGAGTGTACCGTGTGGTGCTCACCCGTATGGCCGGTGACTCGGGGCCTTCTAGTAGCTTCCGCTCCACGACGGCGGTGCTGGTCCCACGCGTGTGACCGT
Organism: Phyllobates terribilis; assembly: GCF_046119375.1. Taxonomy (NCBI): domain Eukaryota; kingdom Metazoa; phylum Chordata; class Amphibia; order Anura; family Dendrobatidae; genus Phyllobates; species Phyllobates terribilis. The sequence goes on along the minus strand of NW_027362765.1, from coordinate 371,220,860 downwards.
GCCTTCGGGTTTCTGGGCCAGAGGACCTGCAATCCCCTGCCGGTCGGTTTCTGCTGCTGGATAGGAGTTAGTCCCCACAGCCTCGGACTCCGGGTCCGGTGATAACTTTCCAGTCAGGGCGAGCTCTGCAGCTGCCAGCCCCTGACTCCTTGTAGTACTGCTCCCACAGAGCTCCTGATGTTCTTTTCCTATATCTGCTTCTCTGTCTCTACTTCTTCTCTACTCACTAACCCTGCCTCAGCCCTAGGTTTATATAGGGGAAGTTCTTCCCCTCCCAGGACTGGGCAGGAGGTGTGGCATGCACAGGATCCCTGACCAAGAGACCTCCCACCTGCTCTCAGACATAACATTGCTTGTTACTGTGGAAACCAGACCCCTGGGGTGCCACACTACCATAGGCCACCAGAGGTGAAGAAATTAAGCTCATTACAGCCCTAGTTCACCCAAAATACAGATATTAAACTTTCTCTGCCCTAGACCACCAGGGATGTACTTAGAGATTCATTTCCTGCCCTGGGCCATCAGGGATTTCGATATTGACCCTATTCTCCATCATAGGCTACCAGGGATGCATGAATTAAACTCCTAAATGTGTAGACCACCAGAGATGTCGATATCACTCTGTAATCCCAAACATCCTTGTGATGTACTCCTTCAATACAATTGATCATTTTATTTCACTAGCCCCCTTGGGATGTGGGAACTGAATTCTTCACTCCACTAGGCCACCAGGGACGTTAACTACCACGTTATATGGTAATATATATATATATATGAGGCTTAGTGGGAGCAGGGCCCAGGAGTTTTGCTGCCTCACTAGCTACAATGGCTTGCCAGTGGCTGCCCGTACCAGATGTCTTGAGTTCTGGGGGTAAATTCTGATTATAGGAGTCTGTCCAGGTCCTGGATGTGAAGTGGAAGTTTGTGAGCCGGTCGCTGTCACCTCACTATTATTGTGTCCAAAAGCTCCAGGTAGCAATCAAGTGCAGGACTGGCACTGCTCAGGAGAGGCAGGCACAAACAGGTAAAAAATAATTCTACACTAGGGGGAGTTCCAAACATAAGGACTTACAAGATCTGTATAAATGTGAAAGCCGTGAGCTCCCCCTAGTGGTGGCTGCAGGCAGATCAAACTTTAACGTTTTGCTCTGTGGCTTCACAGGGGTTAGAGGATCTGTATAAGAACAATGTACCTCTGATGTCTATAAAGATATAGATGAAGCCATTCAGAAAATGACAAACAATGCAGAAAGACATAACTAACTATAATAATGCTATGGCTTTTGTTGTGTTTAGGGTTAGATCTGTATATAAAGAAACTATTCCAGCCCAAAATTTGTGATGGACCACGAGCTCACGACAGATCAGATTACAGCTACCTATTGAATGAAGTCTATGAAGAAGGGAAAGGGATGAGACGGAAAAGCAGAGAGAGAGACGCACAGATTATACTGCTGCTTTCTTGTAAGTGTTTTGTCTCAACTTAGAGCTGGATTCGCTGGAAAATTAATCTATTCAGACAGACCTATAGGAAATTAACTGAAAGGTCACCGCTCCTTTTCGACAGGGCATTTCATAGCCCTGTTTTTGGGATTATTTGGGGGTCCCAGAGGTCTGACCCCTACTGTTCAGCAAGTTACCACCTTCCTTTTGATAGCTGATAATCTTTGATGTTCAAAATAAGCCTTTAATACAAGTATAGTCTAGATTAATATAAACTTTCAAAACCTACATTAATATTGTCAAAATGTGCCCAGATATACTGCACTTACATTACCCAGATAGCCACTCAGCGCCCAGATAATCAGTGCAAACCGTGCACCACCCAGGTAATGTCATCTCTGTAATTGTATCTGGCACAAAATAGCGATCGGTGGTGCAAAAGTGTAAAAGTATATTCAGTGCCGAACCCGTATAGGAAATTATATTCTGCATTAAATGAAAAAGGTCATTGTATACCACAAAGCGCAATATTCAAATGCCGGGACCTGGGACCACCAGGTGGGCTCACTCGCCATCTGGGCCGGGCCGCTTCCCCGGCATCTGTGCAGGATCGCTAGCGGTGTTTGATTGCTGGCACTTCACCTGACATAGCGGCGCGCAGTGCGCTGTGCGGCTGTGCCTGGTAGTAATGACACGGCAGGGGCGGGACTGCACCTTTAATTGTGCTTGTGTGTCGCCCCTGCCGTATCATTGCTACCAGGCACAGCCGCACAGCGCACTGTGCGCCGCCATGTCAGGTGAAGTGCCGGCAATCAAACATCGCCAGCGATCCTGCACAGATGCTGGGAAAGCGGCCGGACCCCGACGGCAAGTGGGCCCCCCTGATGGTCCAGGGTCATGTCTGTGACACACACGCCAGCGGCCCTGCACAGCCACATGCCAAAGGAGCTGGATCGGACACAGGCAGATATATGTCTGTTTTATATGTGTTTTTAAGAATTTGTGTTCAAATATGTACGTATGCCTGTATGTGTACATATCTGTGTATATGTTTGTATGTGCATGTCTGCATATTGTATGTGTGCATATCTGTGTACCATGTGCATGTGTGCATGTCTGCATGTGCATGTCTGCGTACTGTGTGTGTGTGCATGTCTGCGTAGTGTGTGTGTGCATGTCTGCGTACCGTGTGTGTGCAAGTCTGCGCACTGTGTGTGCGTGTCTGCGTACTGTGTGTGTGCCTGTCTGCATACCATGTATGTGTGCATGTCTGCGTACTGTGTGTGCATGTCTGCGTACTGTGTGTGTGCATGTCTGCGTACCGTGTGTGTGTGCATGTCTGCGTACCGTGTGTGTGCATGTCTGCGTACTGTGTGTGTGCATGTCTGCATACCATGTATGTGTGCATGTCTGCGTACTGTGTGTGTGCATGTCTGCGTACTGTGTGTGTGCATGTCTGCGTACTGTGTGTGTGTGCATGTCTGCGTACTGTGTATGTGTGCATGTCTGCGTACCGTGTGTGTGTGCATGTCTGCGTACCGTGTGTGTGCATGTCTGCGTACTGTGTGTGTGTGCATGTCTGCGTACTGTGTGTGTGCCTGTCTGCATACCATGTATGTGTGCATGTCTGCGTACTGTGTGTGCATGTCTGCGTACTGTGTGTGTGCATGTCTGCGTACCGTGTGTGTGTGCATGTCTGCGTACCGTGTGTGTGCATGTCTGCGTACTGTGTGTGTGTGCATGTCTGCGTACTGTGTGTGTGCATGTCTGCGTACTGTGTGTGTGCATGTCTGCGTACTGTGTGTGCATGTCTGTGTACCGTGTGTGTGCATGTCTGCGTACCGTGTGTGCATGTCTGCGTACCGTGTGTGCATGTCTGAGTACAATGTGTTTGTGCATGTCTGCGTCCCGTGTGTGTGTGAATTTCTGCGTACTGTGTGTGTGTGCATGTCTGCGTACTGTGAGTGTGCATGTCTGCGTACTGTATGTATGCACATGCATGTCTGTGTACTGTGCATGTCTGCATATGTGAAGGATGAGGGGACAGCCTGGGCCCTGTGTTGTATACCTATATTTCTCTGATGTATCTGTGCATCATGAATGCATGTGTTAAAGGGGCCTTTCACCCGGGGCCCACGAAAACCAGAAGTCGGCCCTGGACACGTGTAATTTAAATCTGGATTAAATTGTTGCAGATTTCAGCTTTCAGCAGAATCATTCACCTATCAGACATGGTGAGAGAATTATCTGTTTTACCTGGGAACATGAACAGCATGATCCCAACATGGAGGACTACAGGGAAGAACTGAGACACACAAAAAAACCAAAGCAGTCACATGGTGCAGTATTAACAAACTACAACAAATAACACAGCGCCATCTGCTGTCTGCTCAACACAATCCACCTCAACATAAGCCTGCAGCTATTGCTATTACTCCAACACCAATTCCAGGCAATGCTGGTGTGCACAGTAATGTCTGTGTGTGTATATGTAATATATAGTGTGTGTATCTTGTTATATTCTCCATAATCTATGAATGACACACTCTGCAGACATTGCATCGACGTATGCACATTTGGCACTATGCGGGTACTGTACGACCATGAGATATTGCACTGTATCAGGACCGGTGTCACCACCCGGCGCACCTGGGCAAGTGCCGGGGCCCTGGACACATGGGGGGACCCACTCACCGTCAGGGGGTGTGAGGAAGCAGCACAATATCTACAGGCATTCATTTGTATTTGCGTCTTTACAGATGCGAATGCAAGTGAAGATATGAGCATCGGCACTTGTAGGATTTTCGCCCTGCCTGAAGTGTAGCATGATGAGGTCATCTCATTACGCTGCAGATGTCATGAAGACGCCGCAGAGGACCCAACGACGTGGGTGCAGAAGCCGGAAGACGGTAAGCGCTCATAGAGCTGAAGACATGGGCATATAATACACAGAGGGGATAAATATGGAAAGGGGCCAGTAGTACAGCTGGGTCTTTATGGAGATATGGCAGTATAGGGCAGTTTAACGTGAAGATGGAGCAGTACAGGGGGCTCTATATAAAAATTGGGCAGTGATGGGGACTCTGTATGGAGATGTGGCACCATAGGGGGCTCAATATGGAGATGGGGCAGTCTTGGGGTCACTGTGTGGAAATAAGACAGTATGGGGGGGCTCAGTATGGAGATCAGGCAGAATGGCGGGGGCGGCTCTGTATGGAGTTGGAGCAATAAGTGAGGATTCGGTTTGGAGATTGGGCAGAATAGGGGAACTCAGTGTGCAGATGGATCAATATGGGGAGACCGTGACTAGAGATGGGGCAGTATGTGGTGCTGTCTATGAAGGAGGGACAGTATGGGGATCAGAATGGTGAAGGGGCAGCATTGGAAGGACAGTGTAAAGAGGAAGCTCAGTAAGCAGTGGAGGACATTGTGAAGAGGGGGCTCAATATGGAGTGGAAGCATAGTGGGGGAGGTCAGCATTGGGGGAAAAACAATGTGGAGGTCATAGTTCATAAAGAAGGAAGGTGTTTTGGGTATATCTCATAATGGAATATGATGTGACAATTGTAGTTCACCAGGGCGTACAGTACGGTGGTAGTCATAGTAAAAAAAAAGTGGAGCAATATGATGGTAATATTTTATAGGAGGGGACACTGTGTAACATAAGAGAGACAATGTGGGGTCATTTTTGTGCAAAGAGCACAGTGAGGGGCAATTATTTATTCCGGGGCACAGTGTAGGGGTTATTTAGGGCACAGCTTGGGTGGTCATATTTATTCTATACTGTACTATACCTATATTTCTCTGCCATGTCTGTGCATCATGAATCATGGTATGTGTTAAAGGGGCCACTGAGACTCTTTCACCCGGGGCCCAAGAACACCCGGAGTCGGCCCTGCACTGTATATAAGCTGAAGCTAATATAGGAAGATTTATAATATATCTTATCAGAGTAATCTGTGTTTTTCTCCACCTATGTTCCCCTTTTACTCCTCTGCCTCCTGAACTCATTAATCATTCACAAAAACAGCTAAATTCCATACTGACTGTCAGCTAACTGAGTGGTCAGATTACAAGTGCCTAAGGAAGTCTATGGAGAGAGGTGAAGGGTAGAAAGAGACACACACTAATAGTGTGACAGCTTTATAGTGAGAATTTGTCCCCACGCAATGCTGGATTTCCAGCTACACTGCTCAGTACTCCTGTATAATGCCTTTAATGCTACTTTCTAGTGTTTTACCTCACACACCCCCAGTGCTGGATTCACAGCTACACAGCTTAGTACTCCTATATATTGTCTACCATACATACTGCTGCTGCTTTCTAGTGTTTCCTCTCACAATTCCCGGCATGCTGCTGCTTTCTAGTAGAAGATCTGGGGTCAGTTCTCCAAGTTGTTTAGAACAACTTCCTGCTGAGATCCTTCATCATAACCTGTGTACAAGTGACAAGGAGAAGTGATGGAGGCGACGGGCGGTCACCAGATACTGATGATGGAGGCATTGGGCGGTCACCAGATACTGATGATGGAGACGACGGGCGGTCACCAGATACTGATGATGGAGGCGACGGGCGATCACCAGATACTGATGATGGAGGTGACGGGCGGTCACCAGATACTGATGATGGAGGCGACAGGTGGTCACCAAATACTGAGGATGGAGATGACAGGCGGTCACCAGATACTGATGATGAAGGTGAGTGGCGGTCACCAGATACTGATGATGGAGGCGACATGCAGTCACCAGATACTGAGGATGGAGGTGACGGGCGGTCACCAGATACTGATGATGGAGGTGACTGGCGGTCACCAGATACTGATGATGGAGGTGACTGGCGGTCACCAGATACTGATGATGGAGGCGACGGGCGGTCACCAGATACTGAGGATTTAGGCGATGGGCGGTCACCAGATACTGATGATGGAGGTGACTGGCGGTCACCAGATACTGATGATGGAGGCGACGGGCGGTCACCAGATACTGGTGATGGAGGAGACGGGTGGGCACCAGATACTGATGATGGAGGCGAAGGGCTGTCACCAGATGCTGATGATGGAGGCGATGGGCGGTCACCAGATACTGATGATGGAGGAGAAGGGCGGTCACCAGATACTGATGATGGAGGCGACGGGTAGTCACCAGATACTAATGATGGAGGCGACGGGCAGTCACCAGATACTGATGATGGAGGCGATGGGCGGTCACCAGATACTGTTGATGGAGGTGACAGGGGGTCACCAGTGGCTTAGATTTCTCTTTTTTCAATGTATAAAAATGAACTGTTAACACTTATTTTGGAAAGTATTCTTAGTTTGTATGAGTTTTTACTAGTGTTGAGCGAGCACTAAAATGCTCGGGTGCTCGAAGCTCGGGCCGAGCTCACTGTGATACTCGGGTGCTCGAGCCCGATGTTAGTCTATGGGAGACCCGAGCATTTTTGCGGCGGCTCCCCCGGCAAGCTGTAGAAAGCCTAAAAAGTGCCCAAAACGATAGTGACAGTGCTCAAATGACATGGGGACAGCATGGGGATCGCCCCAGGAAGCATTTCTGACCCCCAGGTCACTGCTGTCAACAACGTGGTCAGAGGTATTAAGCCACTTTTACAGGCTCACAATAAAACGTTCAAAAACGAAAGTGAAACTGCTTTCCTGTGAAATATGTTAACCCCTTAACGACCATGGGTCTTTCTGTTTTTGTGTTTTCCTTTTTTGCTCCCCTTCTTCCCAGAGCCAGAACTTTTTTAATTTTCGTTCAATATGGCCATGTGAGGGCTTATTTTTTGCGGGATGAGTTGTACTTTTAAACACCATCACTGGTTTTACCATATCGTGTGCTGGAAAATGGGAAAAAAATTCCAAGTGCAGTGAAACTGCAAAAAAAATGCAATTCCACAGTTGTTTTTTGGGTCCTTTTTTTACCACGTTCACAGATTGCTAAAACTGACCTGCCATCATTATTTTCCAGGTCGTTACGAGTTCATAGACACCAAACATGTATAGGTTCTTTTTTATTTAAGTGGTGAAAAAAAAATCCAAAGCTTGCTAAAAAAAACAAAAAAAATGACGCCATTTTCCGAGACCCTTAGCTTCTCCATTTTTCGGGATCTGGGGCCAGGTGAGGGCTTATTTTTTGCGTGCCGGGCTGACGTTTTTATTGATACCATTTTGGGGTAGATCCGATGTTTTGATCGCCCGTTATTGCATTTTTTAAGTCAAAGTTGTAGCGACCAAAAAAACGTAATTCTGGCGTTTAAAATTTTTTTTCTCGTTACGCCGTTTACTGATTGTATTAATTCTTCTTTTATATTGATAGATCGGGCGATTCTGAACGCGGCGATACCAAATATGTGTATGTGGTTTTTTTTTTATATATATATATTTTATTTTGAATGGGGCGAAAGGGGGGTGACTTAAACTTTTATATATTTTTTATTTTTTTTATTTTTTTAAAAACTTTTTTTTTACACTTTCTGCTTGCTTCTATAGTCTCCAGAGGAGACTAGAAGCAGCAGTTGTCTGATTGCTTCTACTGCATACAAGCGATGAGCAGACCGCTTGTATGCAGGAGAAATGCTCACTTGCTGTGAGCACTGACCACTAGGTGGCGCTCATAGCAATTGAGACATGACAACCACAGGCATCTGCTGCAGACCCTGAGTTGTCATGCCCACCCATTGGTGACCCGCGATCACGTGACGGGGTCACTGATGGGCGGGGCTTAGGACTCCCGGAAGCACGAGTTAAATGCCACTGTCAGAGATTTAACATGTTAACAGCCGCGGGTGGATTGCGATTCCAATAATCAGCTGACATGTGCTCGCTTCAGTGCGGGCTCACCGCCGGAGCCCCCGCTGAACCGGCCTTCCCGACCTGGTGCGTACTATTACTGACCAGGTCGGAAAGGGGTTAAGGAACATCCTTTCCAGGGTAAAGACTTGTGTATAAGGTAAAATAAATGACCAAAAACAAAAATACTCCTCCACACCTTGGGCTATGTTCACAAGTAGCATTTTTTATGCGTTTTTGCACGTTTGTATTGCTTTCAACCGTGACAAATGCATTCACCGGGAAATGTCATTTTAACATTTTACAACCTTATCTGGCCATGTGCTGTGTGACACATGCATACAGTGCTAAAAAGACATGGGAACAGCATGGGGAAGACCCCTGGAAGCATCTCTGACACCCAGGTCACTGCCTAAAAGTGTGCCCATCGGAAGTGATCCTTGCCGCATCAGAAGATGCAGACTTGCAACTATCCCCGTGCAAGTCCTTGTCCCAGGGCAGTGTTCAATTGTACCTCCCCCATAACTTGCAATACAAGCGCAAGTATGCAGCCTGCCACCCACCCACCCCCAGGCTGCAATAACATACTGCTAGCTTGCTTGCACTTGAAATTGGGCCTTTTAGGCATGTGGAGGTGGAATCTGGCCACCACGTCATGGCTGCGTCGGTAGCCTGGTATTGATACTCAGTCCCCAGCCGCCCGGCGGCCGGGTGTCCATACTCAGTCCCCAGCCGCCCCGCGGCCGGGTGCCCACACACAGTCCCCAGCCGCGTGGGGGTGGCCGGGTGTCCATAAACGGTCCCCAGCCGCCCCTATTTGTCCCGGTGCGCCTTATACACAAGCGCGCATACCAAAACATTACCTGTGCCCTCCCCAGTGCATTTAGTGGGAAGGACAGCCTAACCACAAACACGTGGACAAGTGAATGTGGCCAGGAATGGTCCATCTCACTGACGCCTTCACACTGGGTTAATATTGTGGAAGCCGGGACACAGTTGGACACTGGGATGCAACACGGCCTCCAGACATAGAGGATTGCGGGTCCTGGGTCAATCAGGCTTCAACACAAAGTTCAGAAGGTAGAGAGCAGCAGTGGTCGGCCTCCTACACAACGAGTAAATTATTCATGATCATGAGGCCATCCACCTCCTTAGCTTTCTGTTCCTTGGAATGCAAGCGCATGTATGTAGTAGCAGCTAGGCCTGAGGTGGTCAGCGTTTTGGCGCATATTCTACCTCCTTCGAGGATTGCTGGATGTTTTCCTGCTACTATCCCAGTTCTATGACTCCCGTTAAAACAAAGCTTCAGGTGATGAATGATGGATGAGGTGGTGGCAAAGGAGAAAGAGCAGGAGGAACAGGGACCATTCACATCAATATCAGGCCAGCCAACCACACATGTCTTGTAGGATATGTTTCTGTACCAAAAGGAGAGGTTCAGCTACACAGTTATAAGGCATACAGTGAATGCAACGCCTACCAAAAATTTCGAGGCACTCCAATGCCCCTTGGAAGTGACATGGAGGTCAGAGGGCCTTAACTAAACCGTTTTTTCCATTTATAGCAACTGGGTCTCCTGTACACTGTTGGCCTAAGCAGGGAATGGAAGGCTTTCCAAAAATTATTAGACACTGCAATGCCCCTTGAAACAGACGTGGATTACAGCGTATTAAAAACCTTCTACCCATTATTGGGAAGTGGGTCTCCCTTAGTGTTCGCCTATGCATTGAAAAGCAAAAGCTGACAAAAATTAGGAGGAAATGCAATGCCCGTTGCAAGAGTCGTGGAGGTTAGAGGTAATTAAAAACAACATGTCAATGCCCCTTGGAAGAGCTGTGGAGTTCAGAGTGGTTTAACAAGACGGTTTTAATGCCCCTTAGAAGAGACGTGGAGTTCAGAGTGGTTTAACAAGACAGTTTTAATGCCCCTTGGAAGAGATGTGGAGGTCACAGTAGCTTAACAAGATGGTTTTAATGCCCCTTGGAAGAGACGTGGAGTTCAGAGTGGTTTAACAAGACAGTTTTAATGCCCCTTGGAAGAGTGGTGGAGGTTACAGTGGAATAAAAAGACAATATCAATGCCCCGTGGAAGAGACGTGGAGGTCACAGTAGCTTAACAAGACGGTTTTAATGCCCCTTGGAAGAGTGGTGGAGGTCGCAGTGGAATAAAAAGACAATATCAATGCCCCTTGGAAGAGTGGTGGAGGTTACAGTGGAAAAAAAAGACAATATCAACGCCCTGTGGAAGAGACGTGGAGGTCACAGTAGCTTAACAAGACGCTTTTAATGCCCCTTGGAAGAGTGGTGAAGGTCGCAGTGGAATAAAAAGACAATATTAACGACCCTTGGAAGAGACGTGGAGGTCACAGTAGCTTAACAAGACGATTTTAATGCCCCTTACAAGAGCCATGCAGTACAGCATATTAAAAACATTATTACCATTATTGGGGAGTGGGTCTCCCATAGTCTTTGCCTATGCCTTCCAAGCAAAAGCTGCCAAAAATTAGGAAGGGGGAACTTGCAATGTCCCTTACAAGAGCCATGCAGTACAGCATATTAAAAACATTATTCCCATTATTGGGGAGTGGGTCTCCCATAGTCTTTGCCTATGCCTTCCAAGCAAAAGCTGCCAAAAATTAGGACAGAGGAACTTGCAATGCTGGCAACATGGACCACGGTCACCCTGGTGGTATAGTGGTCGTGGAGGCTGAGGATAAGGAGAAGAGCAAAAAACAGCTGAAATGAGGAAGCGTATACCCATGTGTGGGTGTGAAGCGATGCATGGGAATACACCTTCCGAAATAACACAGTGGATTTGACTTTATGTTACTCTGCTGTCATTTGGTGGTGATGAGAAGTCTGGCCCAATCCAGCCCTTGTTCATTTTGATAAGGGTCAGCTTGTTAGCATTGTCAGTTAACAGGCGAGTGCGCTTATCAGTTATAATTCCCCCAGCGGCACTAAAACACGCTCCGATAACACGCTAGCGGCAGGGCAGGCCAGGACCTCCAAGGCATACAGAGTGAGTTCATTCCAAGTGTCCAGCTTGGATACCCAATAATTAAAAGGCACACAGAGGAATCACGGAGGATGCTGGTACTCCCTCACCATCTTTTGAAACTTTCCACTCCTTGTGAGAGTACCCTGCGCTTCAGGGCCTGTAAGCTGGGCAGGTCTCAGAAAACTGTCCCAGAACATTGACAGTGTTCCCCTGCCTCTGCTGGATTGGAGTTGCGTCTCTCTCGCCTGCATGCCTTAGTTGGGCAGCGAACTGTGACCTCTGCCGCTACCGTGTTCAGATGGGAATTTTTTTAATAGTTCTGCAGCAAGGGCCTTCTGGTACTGCCCCATTTTTGTAGACCTCTCCAACTCAGGAATAAGAGAGTGAAAGTTCTCCTTGTAGAGGGGGTCTAAAAGTGTCATCAACCAGTAATGACTGTCACCCAACATTTTGACAATGCGAGGGTCACGGTTAAGGCAGCGTAACATAAAGTCAGCCATGGGTGTCAGACTGGTAACGGGCAAGACTTCCGTGTCCTCACCAAGATGACGACTGATAGTGTTGAGCGATCACTAAAATGCTCGGGTGCTCGAAGCTCGGGCCGAGCTTACCGTGATACTCGGGTGCTCGACCCGAGCAACGAGCCCAATGTTAGTCAATGAGAGACCTGAGTATTTTTGCTGCAGCACCCCCGGCAGTCTGTAGAAAGCCTAAAAAGTGCCCAAAACGATAGTGACAGTGCTCAAAAGACATGGGGGCAGCATGGGGATCGCCCCTGGAAGCATTTCTGACCCCCAGGTCACTGCTGTCAACAACGTGGTCAGAGGTATTAAGCCACTTTTGCGGGCTCACAATAAAACGTTCAAAAACTAAACTGAAACGGTTTTCCTGTGAAATATGTTAAGGAATTTCCTTTCCAGGGTAAAAACTTGTGTATAAGGTAAAATAAATAACCAAAAACAAAAATACTCCTCCACACCTTGGGCTATGTTCACAAGTAGCATTTTTCATGCGTTTTTGCACTTTTGTATTGCTTTCAACCGTGACAAATGCGTTCACCGGGAAATGTCATTTTAACATTTTACAACCTTATCTGGCCATGTGCTGTGTGACACATGCATAAAGTGCTGAAAAGACATGGGAACAGCATGGGGAAGCATCTCTGACTCCCAGGTCACTGTCTAAAAGTGTGCCCATCAGAAGTGATCCTTGCCGCATCAGAAGATGCAGACTTGCAACTATCCCCGTGCAAGTCCTTTTCCCAGGGCAGTGTTCAATTGTACCTCCCCCATTCCTTGCAATGCAAGCGAAAATATGCAGCCAACCACCCACCCACCCGCTGACTGCAATACCATACTGCTAGCTTTCACTTGAAATGGGGCCTTTTATTTTGGAGGAGGCCGAAGCTGGCCACTACCTCATGGCCACTTCGGCAGCGAGGTATCCATACTCTCTCCCCAGCCGCCCGGCGGCCGGGTGTCCACGCTCGGTCCCCAGCCGCCAGGTGGCGGCCAGGTGTCCATACTCGGTCCCCAGCCGCCCTGATTTCTCCTATCACCTTCCCCCACACTTTTCTTAGCCTGGCCTGCTTTAGGGCAGCATTGGACGAGCCCACCAGAGAACCAGACTCCTCTGGTGGGCCCTGGCTTCTCCATCAGGGGAGTTGAGAGTGCCTAGGTGAGGAGCATGATGATGATGATAGAAGTTAGCATCTGCTTTGTATTCTTGGAATGCAAGCGCATGTATGTAGTAGTGGCTAGGCCTGAGGTGGTCCGCGTTTTGGCGCATATCCTACCTCCTCCGAGGATTGCTGGATGTTTTCCTGCTACTATCCCAGTTCTATGACTCCCGTTAAAACAAAGCTTCAGGTGATAAATGATGGATGAGGTGGTGGCAAAGGAGAAAGAGCAGGAGGAACAGGGACCATTCACATCAATATCAGGCCAGTCAACCAGATATGTCTTGTAGGATATGTTTCTGTAAGAAAAGGAGCGGTTCAGCTACACAGTTATAGGGCATACAGTGAGTGCAATGCCTACCAAAAATTTCGAGCCACTCCAATGCCCCTTGGAAATGACATGGAGGTCAGAGGGCGTTAACTAAACCTTTTTTTCGATCTATAGCAACTGGGTCTCCCGTGCACTGTTGGCCTAAGCAGTGAATGGAATGCTTTCCAAAAATTATGAGGAACTGCAATGCCCCTTACAAGAGCCATGTGTGGCACCCCAGGGGTCTGGTCACCACAGTAATAGAGATATTACGTCGGAGAGCAAGTGGGAGGTTTCCTGGTCAGGATCCCTTAAACATGCAACATCCTCCTGCCCCAGTCCTGGGAGGGGAGAATTCTGCCCTTATAAACTGGATCTGGGGCGGGGTTGAGTGAGTCAGAGAACAGTCAGAGTCAGAGTGAGAGCAAGGGAAAGTAACAGCAAGGAGCTCTGTAGGAGCTAGGAGCTAAAAACCAGGGGCTGGAAGCTGAGCAGAGCTCGCCCTGGCAGAAGACAATAGGAACCGGACACAGGAGTCCGAAGCTGTGAGGACTTATATATCCAGCAGCAGAAACCAGCCGGCAGGGGATTTCAGGTCCTCTTGCCATAGAAGCCCGGAGGCTCAGTCACAAGCAAGGGACCAGCACCGCCGTCGTGGAGCGGAGGCTAACAGAAGGCCCCAAGTCACCAGCCATACGCGTGAGCACTACACGGTACACTCAGGGACGTGGGCTACTTCTACCCGCTTACAGCAAGGTAGCCAGGAAGAGTGCAGACAGACGGGTAGGCCTACAACTCCACCTGGCCAGGGGAACTCCTGATTGCTCACAGACTGACCAGGCCTCTTATGCTAGCCAGTACTCCCGGGAGGGTCTACCTTATGATCATCAGTAAAGACCCTGAACTGCACTGCAAAGACTCTGAGTCGCTCCTGCTGCGCTCGTGCACCATCACCCCCATCATCCACACTCACTGCCCTGAGGCTATACTCCTCCCGAGGGGAGTTATCCCATTCTATGCTGCGCACACAACACCAACCTCAGCGGTCTGCCTCGCAGCGGTGGTACTCCCTGACCGCAATCCACTGGTGGCGCAGTCGGACAATTAACCTCAAAACCTAAGAAAGACTGCCACTGGTTTGACCAGCCTGAGCCACGGGACCGGGTCACCGCCACGGAGACTACAGACCCCAGAGACCCGGCACCGGGTATCCCACACACGTGTACACACGGCCCAGGGGGCGCCTCACATGCAGTACAGCATATTACAAACATAAGTCCCATTATTGGGGAGTGGGTGTCCCATAGTATTTGCTTATGCTTTCCCAGCAAAAGCTGCCAAAAATTAGGACGGAGCAACTTGCAATGCCCCTTACAAGAGCCATGCAGTACAGCATATTACAAACATAAGTCCCATTATTGGGGAGTGGGTGTCCCATAGTATTTGCTTATGCTTTCCCAGCAAAAGCTGCCAAAAATTAGGACGGAGCAACTTGCAATGCCCCTTACAAGAGCCATGCAGTACAGCATATTACAAACATAAGTCCCATTATTGGGGAGTGGGTCTCCCATAGTATTTGCTTATGCTTTCCCAGCAAAAGCTGCCAAAAATTAGGACGGAGCAACTTGCAATGCCCCTTACAAGAGCCATGCAGTACAGCATATTACAAACATAAGTCCCATTATTGGGGAGTGGGTCTCCCATAGTATTTGCTTATGCTTTCCCAGCAAAAGCTGCCAAAAATTAGGACGGAGCAACTTGCAATGCCCCTTACAAGAGCCATGCAGTACAGCATATTACAAACATAAGTCCCATTATTGGGGAGTGGGTCTCCCATAGTATTTGCTTATGCTTTCCCAGCAAAAGCTGCCAAAAATTAGGACGGAGCAACTTGCAATGCCCCTTACAAGAGCCATGCAGTACAGCATATTACAAACATAAGTCCCATTATTGGGGAGTGGGTGTCCCATAGTTTTTGCTTATGCCTTGCAAGCAAAAGCTGCCAAAAATTAGGACGGAGCAACTTGCAATGCCCCTTACAAGAGCCATGCAGTACAGCATATTACAAACATAAGTCCCATTATGGGGGAGTGGGTGTCCCATGGTATTTGCTTATGCTTTCCCAGCAAAAGCTGCCAAAAATTAGGACGAAGGAACTTGCAATGCTGGCACCCTGGTGGTATAGTGGTGGTGGAGGCTGAGGATAAGGAGAAGAAGATTAAACAGCCGAAACGAGGAAGCGTATACCCATGTGTGGGTGTGAAGCGGTGCATGTGAATACACCTCCCGAAATAACACAGTGGATTTGACTTTATGTTACTCTGCTGTCATTTGGTGGTGATGAGAAGTCTGGCCCAATCCAGCCCTTGTTCATTTTGATAAGGGTCAGCTTGTCAGCATTGTCAGTTGACAGGCGAGTGCGCTTATCAGTTATAATTCCCCCAGCGGCACTAAAACACGCTCATTCCAAGTGTCCAGCTTGGATACCCAATAATTAAAAGGCACAGAGGAATCACGGAGGACGCTGGTACGATCGGCAAGGTACTCCCTCACCATCTTTTGAAACTTTCCACTCCTTGTGAGAGTACCACGCGCCTCAGGGCCTGTAAGCTGGGCGGGTGTCAGAAAACTGTCCCAGAACGTTGACAGTGTTCCCCTGCCTCTGCTGGATTGGAGTTGCATCTCTCTCGCCTGTACGCCTTGGTTGGGCAACGAACTGTGACCTCTGCCGCTAGCGTGTTCAGATTGGAATTTTTTTAAGAGTTCTGCAGCAAGGGCCTTCTGGTATTGCCCCATTTTTGTAGACCTCTCCACCTCAGGAATAAGAGAGTGAAAGTTCTCCTTGTAGCGGGGGTCTACAAGTGTCACCAACCAGTAATGACTGTCACCCAACATTTTGACAATGCGAGGGTCACGGTTAAGGCAGCGTAACATAAAGTCAGCATGCGTGCCAGACTGGTAACGGGCAAGATTTCCGTGTCCTCACCAAGATGACGACTGACCATGCTCTCCTCCTCCTCCTCCACCTCCTCTTCCTCCTCCCCTCTGTCCTCAGGCCACCCACTCTGAACCGACGGTATGACACTTGTACAGGTACTACCGTCTACAACGCATGATAGCAGCTCCTGTTCTTCCACCTCCTCCTCTCCCTCATTGTCCCCCAATGCACGTTGGGATGAGATGAGGCTGGGCTGTGTGTAATCGCAAGCTACGGCTTCTTGATCCATCTCATCATACTCTGGCTGCAATGCCTCCTCTTTAATTCTCTGCAGAGAGCGTTGCAAAAGACAGACAAGTGGGATGCTGACACTAATGATGGCGTCATCGCCACTCACCATCTTGGTGGCCTCCTCAAAGTTTGTCAGGATGGTACATATGTCAGACATCCAGGTCCACTCCTGAGGTCTTATGTGTGGAGTCTGACCTGAATATCGACGGCCTTGTTGCAGCTGGTACTCCACAACTGCTCTCTTCTGCTCACAATTCCTTTGCAACATGTGGAGGGTAGAGTTCCAACGTGTGGGGACATCACACACCAGTCAGTGTGCCGGAAGCTGCAAACGCTGCTGCAACACAGCAAGGGCGGCGGAAGCTGTAGCCGACTTGCGAAAATGAGCTGACAGGCGGCGTACTTTCACGAGCAGATCTGGCAACTCGGGGTACAATTTAAGAAACCGCTGAACCACGAGGTTAAGCACATGAGCCAGGCATGGTACGTGTGTGATCTCACCTCGCCTCAGAGCCGCCACCAGGTTACGGCCATTGTCACACACGACCATGCCGGGATGTAGGTTCAGCGGTCTCAGCCACAGATCTGCCTGCTCTTTCACAGTTGTCCACAACTCACAAGCAGTGTGAGGTTTATCACCTAAGCTTATGAGTTTCAGCACAGCCTGTTGCCGCTTGGCGGAGGCAGTACTGCAATGCTTCCAGCTTGTAACTGATGTGGTGATATCTGAGATGGAGGCTAAACATGAGGAGGAGGATGATGCGCAGGAGCTGTACACTGTGGGGGCAACTCTGACTGACATAGGGCCTGCAATCCTCAGTGTGGGGAGGATGTGTTCCGTCCCAAGGTCCGACTGGGTCCCGGCTTCCACTATGTTTACCCAGTGTGCCGTCAGGGAGATGTACCGTCCCTGGCCACAAGCACTTGTCCATGTGTCCGTTTTCAGGTGGACTCTCCCAGTAACTGGGTTGTTGAGGGCACGGCAGATGCTTTGGGACACGTGCTTGTGTAGTGTGGGGATGGCACACCGGGCAAAATAGTGTCGGCTGGGGACCGAGTACCGAGGGACGGCCACCACCATAAGATTGCGGAAGGATTCCGTCTCCACCAGCCTAAAAGGCAGCATTTCCAATGCAAGCAGTCGTGAAATGTGCGAATTTAGGACTGTGGCCTGTGGGGCGTTAGCTGCGAATTTCCGCTTTCGTTCAAAGGTCTGGGATATGGACAATTGAACGCTGCGGTGGGACGTGGACGTGGACGTTGATGCTGTTTCTTGAGAAACTGCCATAACAAGTGAAGACTGAGAGGAGGGGGCATCTTTACATGCAGTATGGACAGGGGATTGCCTTGCACACACAACAGGGGGTTCTATTGCACGCACAACAGTGGAAGAAGCAGTGGTGACACCCGCTGACACTGGTCGTGTACCCTGGGTTTCGCCCCACAAAGTCAGGTGCTTTGCTGCCATGTGCCTGATCATGCTGGTGGTGGTCAGGCTGGTAGTTTTGTCACCCCTGCTGATGCTGGTGTAGCACCCTGAGGACTCGGCTGCTACAGGGGTATTACACCTCAAGCCAGAGGTGTGGTATTCCACTCCCGGGTAAGGATGGAGTGTGGGACTGAGCTCAGATAGCTGCATACACTACATACATCCCATTTCCGGGGGACAGACCGACGGTACTCCCACCAGTATATGTGCAGGTACGACAGTGTCTGTCCCTGGCTGGAGTGGGAGGGGGGTGGAACATCCCAGTAGTGTAGGGGCAGATAGGGGGAGCAGTCTGGGTAAGGCTAGGAGCTCATTGGGTGCTGGTCACCTGAGCTCACACATAGAGGGAGTATATAAGGTGGGCACCATCTTAGATCAGGGTCAGTCTTCTGTAGAGGGTCAGTCAGTCCTGAGAGAGGTCCAGGAGCGCCTGCAGAGAGAAGAGAGAGAGGAGAAGAGAAGGACCCAGAGGAGGAGAAGAAGGAACCCCAAGAACCCAGTATACAACCAGAAGGGTGAAGGGTTGGCACGCAAGGGAACCGGATCCCAAATTAGTGGAGGAGAGAAACTACCCTCAACTAAGAACCGGAGGCTGCGACATTACATGTGGAGCAGCCCCTCACCAAGTCCACTAAGAAGGCACACTGAGCATAGGGTCAGGGAAGCCAAAGAAGGTTCACCCAACAGGAGACCCGAGGGAGCCGGACATAAGTGGACCCCTGGTGGGAACGGCCAGTAGAGAGGACAGTCAGAAAGGGAGCTCAGGACCACGCTCCAGAATTGCTTGGGGGTTGGCCGAGTCCAGGACCTGGTGGACGCAGCACGGCTCGGGCGGTCACTCAAGGCCAGAGTGACCAACAGAACAGCAGTAAGTAAAAACCCTGAACTGCACAGCCCGACTCTGAGTCTTCTTACCATCCACACTGCACCACCACTACCACCATCCTCTACACCTGACCCCCTGAGGCTATACCCCTCCCGTTGGGGGTTATACTACCACAGCTGCACATATACCACCAGCCTCAGCGGACCCTGCTGCAGCGGCGGCCTTTTGACCGCAAATCAACGGGTGGCGTAGTCGACACTAAGAACAACTAATAACATCTGTAAAGACTGCCACACACTGAGTTTGACACCCTGGGCACGGACCGGGTCGCCACCACTCGGAGACTACAACCCCCATCAGATCCGGCTCCGGGTAATCCCCAAACAGCACTGGCCCAGGGGGCGCGTCAACTTTGGCGTAGTCGGCAGGATTTCGTGCCCGCAACCACCGGGTACTGCGTGCCTGAAGAAAAGTTCAAATTTACCTCAAGAAGAAGTCTCCCGCCGGTTCCAGAGGGTCCCCGCCATGGGACGCCATCACGGATCGTTTCCCGCCAGTTGCCCGCCATCTGCAGCTTTTTCCCGCCATCCACGGAGTTTCCCGCCACTGGGAGACGATTCCCGCCATTTCCAGAAGATTTCCCGCCTTGGAAGAGCGGACGCCATTATGGGCGTGCCAGAGGGTGGCAAGAGGTCACCTCCCATCGTGGGCCAGGTAAAGGAATGGCGCCAAAAGCGGAAACCGCCCCCACCAACGGAGACTGTGATGCTAGAGATGTCCATCAGCGTGAGAGAACTGCCCCTGGAACTGACAATCACAAAGTTGCCCCGGGACCACCTTCAATGTGGGCGGAGACAGAACAAGAGAGCGAAGATGGGTGCAGCCTGGAGGAGTCTGGAGAGAGCGCACCCGGAGACAAGAAGTCTGGAGAGGACTCCGGAGAAGTCGTACCCGGAGATGGAAGGAGAGTCAGGCAGCACCGACCCTGTGGTCAGGAGCCTGCTGCAAGCAACAACCCCACTAGGCTTAGTGGAGATCCTGGCACAGCTCCCCCGAGACCAGGAGTGTGCGCAGACCGCGCTGGAGCGCCTCGCATGGAGGATGGCCCAGGTGCAGCGAGAGACGCTGACGGAGTGGAGCCGAGAGATGGCCCTGCAGGCAAGAACCCGCCAGCGAAGCACGCCACCCGAGACGAGGAGACAGACCGCCTCTGAGGATGGTGCAGGAGGAGTGAAGGCCGGAGACGGCGCCGAAGAGGGAGCTGAACAGATGGAGGCAGGTAAAGGGGACGTCACTACCCCGAGCCGAGAAACCGCGTGCCTGCCCCAGCTCCCCGTCGCAGAGCCCGAAATTCCCCCTGCCGTGCCCGTCGCTGCATCGTCACCGCTCCAGACAAGGCCTCAAGCAGAAGCCGCGGCCGCGACCCCTGTGACGTCACGCGCCTCAACCCTGAGCGCGGCAAAGCAGGAAACACCACCGGCCTGGTCGCAAGGTCTAGTACCCCCGGGCGCCGCAGTACCAACAGCGCCCTCTACCTCCACTGAGCCACCGGCCTGGTCGCTGGGCCAAGTAACCCCGGGCGCCGCCGTCTTCACGGTGCCCTTTACGTTCAGGGTACCCCAGGCCTGGTCGCAAGGCCTGGCGAACCCGGGCGCCGCTACCACCACCGCGCCCTCAACATCCACAGCGCCACACCTGGGTGAAGACCTATTTGCCCAGCATACGTGCCCGGATGGGCAGCCCTTTAGATGGCCACCGGAGTACTACCAACTGGAACTCCAAAAAGCAAGGCCCCTGTGCGAGCCCCTGATTCCGGCTCCGAAGCCCGTTAAGAGGACCCCGCTCCCGCTGGAAGAAGCGCAGTTCGAGTGGGACCCCACCGGAGGAGACCTCATGGGGTTCACTCAGGAAACTCGGGCAGCCGCAGCGGAGCGTGTGGAGTGCTGCCGCCAGCAGTTGGCAGTCTTCGAGCAAGAACGGAGAGAGAGGCGGGTCCGTGAGCAGCGGCTGCAGGAACAGAGCGCAGGGCAGAAGAGCAGGACCAGGAGAGACCCCCGTGCAGCTCATGGTCCCCGTACCACCGGGACTGTGATTAAGTTTCAATTGCAGCACGGGTGGGGCTTCATCAGGGATCACCACACCCCCGGCGACGTCTTTGTGACCAGAAGAGACGTGTAGTCCCATCTGCCGGAGGGACACAGAGGTCGTGACCTATATGTAGGGGACGAGGTCACGTTCACCCGGCACAAGTGTGCCAAAGGACCCCACGCCCTCCATGTACACCGGCTGACGGAGGAGGAGCTACGGTGTGAAGAGGAGCAAGAGGACCCGGACGGGTCTGAAGGAGGAGCAGGAGTACGCCGTCATTAAAGTACGGTAAAGAGACTGTACATAGTTACCCGTCAGGGTATAAGAACTGTTACTGCTGCTAGTTAAAATATATTCCCCGTTGGGACCAGCAAATTGAACTGAAACCCGTGTGTCCCTATTCCCACTGACCGAGGACTGAGAGCGGTCATTCCTTTCCTAATACCTGGCCGAGGACTGAGAGCGGCCATATTTCCCCTTGTATATAGTTGCGCTTTTTAAGGCGCCCCCTACTGGTTTTATAGGAAAGCTGTGTTATTCTACAAGAGACTGTCGCACTTTACCCGGTCACAAGTTGCACTGTGGCCGGAGGAACAAGAAAGTTTACAAGAATGTTTATTATGAAAAAGTTTTATGCTGCAGAAATATATATATAATGTTTTATATGTTTATGTTGTTATGAAAAAAAAAAATTGTATGTTTATGGATGTTTTATTCTCTTACAGCCCGAGGACGTGCTGTGATTTACCAGGGGGGAATGTAGCACCCTGAGGACTCGGCTGCTACAGGGGTATTACACCTCAAGCCAGAGGTGTGGTATTCCACTCCCGGGTAAGGATGGAGTGTGGGACTGAGCTCAGATAGCTGCATACACTACATACATCCCATTTCCGGGGGACAGACCGACGGTACTCCCACCAGTATATGTGCAGGTACGACAGTGTCTGTCCCTGGCTGGAGTGGGAGGGGAGTGGAACATCCCAGTAGTGTAGGGGCAGATAGGGGGAGCAGTCTGGGTAAGGCTAGGAGCTCATTGGGTGCTGGTCACCTGAGCTCACACATAGAGGGAGTATATAAGGTGGGCACCATCTTAGATCAGGGTCAGTCTTCTGTAGAGGGTCAGTCAGTCCTGAGAGAGGTCCAGGAGCGCCTGCAGAGAGAAGAGAGAGAGGAGAAGAGAAGGACCCAGAGGGGGAGAAGAAGGAACCCCAAGAACCCAGTATACAACCAGAAAGGTGAAGGGTTGGCACGCAAGGGAACCGGATCCCAAATTAGTGGAGGAGAGAAACTACCCTCAACTAAGAACCGGAGGCTGCGACATTACATGTGGAGCAGCCCCTCACCAAGTCCACTAAGAAGGCACACCGAGCATAGGGTCAGGGAAGCCAAAGAAGGTTCACCCAACAGGAGACCCGAGGGAGCCGGACATAAGTGGACCCCTGGTGGGAACGGCCAGTAGAGAGGACAGTCAGAAAGGGAGCTCAGGACCACGCTCCAGAATTGCTTGGGGGTTGGCCGAGTCCAGGACCTGGTGGACGCAGCACGGCTCGGGCGGTCACTCAAGGCCAGAGTGACCAACAGAACAGCAGTAAGTAAAAACCCTGAACTGCACAGCCCGACTCTGAGTCTTCTTACCATCCACACTGCACCACCACTACCACCATCCTCTACACCTGACCCCCTGAGGCTATACCCCTCCCGTTGGGGGTTATACTACCACAGCTGCACATATACCACCAGCCTCAGCGGACCCTGCTGCAGCGGCGGCCTTTTGACCGCAAATCAACGGGTGACGTAGTCGACACTAAGAACAACTAATAACATCTGTAAAGACTGCCACACACTGAGTTTGACACCCTGGGCACGGACCGGGTCGCCGCCACTCGGAGACTACAACCCCCATCAGATCCGGCTCCGGGTAATCCCCAAACAGCACTGGCCCAGGGGGCGCGTCACTGGCATGGCAGGTGGAACATATGGCCTTTTTGGGGTTATCAGCAGAGTCTTTAAAAAAATTCCAGACTCTGGAAGACCTACCGCTTGTACTGGCAACGTCCCTCGTGTTGGTGTTACGGGGAACGGTTGCCTGCCTTCTGTCTGCGGCCACCACACTGCTTCTTCCTGCCTGTTGGGGTACTCTGCCTCCCTCCCCCTGTGCGCTGCTGGCCTCACTCTGCATGTCCTCCTTCCACGTTGGGTCAGTTACTAGATCATCCACCACCTCCTCCTCTTCCACTTGCGCACCACGATCCTCCTCCTCACTTCCTGGCAATTGTGTCTCGTCATCATCCACCTCTTGTGACAGATTGCCAACGTCGACTTCCTGTGGCCGTGGCTGTTCAAATATTTGGGCATCGCAACATGGGATCTCCTCTTCCACCACTTCAAGCGGAGCAGGCGAGGGGCCCAAATATGGAAATGGACCAGTGAACAGCTCTTCAGAGTGTCCAAGTGTGGGATCACTTGCTGTCTGACAACACTCGGCCTGGTGGGAGGAAGGAGCATCAGGGTGAGGAGGAGTATGCGGTCGAGACTGCTACTAAGAGTTGACCATGTGGAAGACAGACCGGAGGTGGTGGTGCCCAGGTAACTGGAAGTATTGTCTGCTATCCAATTAATAACCTGTTCACACTGATCAGTTCTCAATACTGGTGTTGTTCTGTGCTTCCCTAGTAATTCGGTCAAGAAGTGGGAGCGAGAAGATGTGGCTGTTGGTTGTGGCACATTTTCACCTTGGCCACGGCCCCGTCCTCTGCCAGGACGTCCACTTCCACGTCCCTTGCCACGCGCCTTGCCCATTGTAAATGAAGTAAAATAGCTTACACTTGCACTATAAATGGAAAAAGGGTAATAAAGAGTAGATTAGAACCGTGGAAGAGGAAAACCACAGTTATTGTTTACTGGGGTATACCACACTTTTTTAAATAGAGATATTTGCGGCTGAACAGTGAGCGACACACTCAAACTGCTTTTTTTTTAGATACCAAAGGCCCAAAACTGGATAGTATAGCAATTTGACCCGTGGAACTGCGAAACCACACTGGGATGTCGGGCCTACACAAGACTATTTTCAACAGATATATTTTTGTGTCACAACAGTCAGGAGACACTACTGTTTTTCTTTACGGAAAAAACTACCAAAACCTGAATAATAGAGATTTTTTACCGTGGGATGGCAAAACCACAGTTATTGTTTACTGGGGTATACCACACTTTTTTAAATAGAGATATTTGCGGCTGAACAGTGAGCGACACACTCAAACTGTTTTTTTTAGATACAAATGGCCCAAAAGTGGATAATACAGAGGTTTGTACCGTGGAACTGCAAAACCACACTTGTATTTCTCGGGCCTACACCAGACTATTTTCAACAGATATATTTGTGTCTGAAAAATCAGGGAGACACTATTATTTTTTTTTTTTACAGCAAAAAATGCAAAAAGCAGGATAATAGAGATTTTTTACCGTGGAACAGCAAAAGCACACTTCTGTCTCTCTGACCTACACCAGACTATTTTCAACAGATATATTTGTGTCTGAAAAATCAGGGAGACACTATTATTATTTTTATACAGCAAAAAATGCCAAAAACAGGATAATAGAGATGTTTTACCGTGGAACATCAAAACCACAGTAATAATTTACTGGTGTATACCAGACTTTTTTAAATATATATATTTGCGGCTGAACAGTGAGCGACACACTCAAACTGTTTTTTTTAGATACAAATGGCCCATAGAACTGCAAAACCACACTTCTATTTCTTTGGCCTACACCAGACTATTTTCAAGAGATATATTTGTGTCTGAAAAATCAGAGGCACACTTTTTTTTTTGTGGGGGGGGGGGACACCAAAAGGTTAATAAGATGGGTATTTGTACATTGTGAAGGAGGAAAAAAAAAAGAGGATTTAGATAAAAAAAAGGATTTTTCCTGGCCCCCGGGACCTGGAGCTAAGTCCAGCAATTTCAGCAACAGGAGCAGCACACAGGAGTGTAATGCAGCGTTTGCTGGTATAACCACTGTGTCTCCTATACAGCCTGCCTGCCTGGTATACCTGGGATGGATATTAGTCCTGAGAAGAACTGTTTGTTTGTTCTGGCAGCCTTTACAGACCCTACACTAACTATTTTGCAGGATATATCTCTCCCTAAATCAGCAGCGCTGTCCCTACACTGTCTGATCCGGAGCGACTGTGTCCAAGATGGCGGCACCCGGTTTTAAATACTCGAGGTGACGCTGTGCGGCCAGCCAATCACTGTAATGCCCCCAAACAACATGGCTGCAGCATTACAGTGACTGGCTGGCAATCCCTGCATGTTCATTGGCTCTGTAAAGAGCGCCAAACATGCAGGGCGGAGACCTGAGCTCCCGCCCGAGTAACCCGGAAATGCTCGGTGCTCGCCGGAAATCCCAAGTAGCGTGATGCTCGGGCGAGTACCGA
The DNA here is from genome assembly GCF_046119375.1 of Phyllobates terribilis. Taxonomy (NCBI): domain Eukaryota; kingdom Metazoa; phylum Chordata; class Amphibia; order Anura; family Dendrobatidae; genus Phyllobates; species Phyllobates terribilis. The sequence goes on along the minus strand of NW_027362765.1, from coordinate 371,195,566 downwards.
GCAGTGTCGAGCATGCTCGCTCAACACTAGTTTTTACGCATCGGTCTAAAACTTTTTCACTGTACTGTATGTGAGATAGCTACATTGATAGAAATGATGCAGATGTATAGATAGATGACAGATAAATGATAGATGATAGATAATAGATATATAATAGATAGATAATAGATAGATAATAGATAGATGATAGATAATAGATAGATGACAGATAAATGATAGATGATAGATAATAGATATATAATAGATAGATAATAGATAGATGATAGATAATAGATAGATGACAGATAAATGATAGATGATAGATAATAGATATATAATAGATAGATAATAGATAGATAATAGATAGATGATAGATAATAGATAGATGACAGATAATAGATAGATAGATAATAGATAGATGATAGATAATAGATAGATGATAGATAATAGATAGATAGATGATAGATAATAGATAGATGATAGATAATAGATAGATGATAGATAGATAGATAGATAGATAGATAGCTAGATAGATAGATAGATAGATAGATAGATAGATAGATAGAATGGATCAGTGATAGTAGAAGGATTACATAGAGGACGGGGCAGGACATGGTGAGGGCTCTGGAAATAGAGCAGGACAGGTCCGGATAATCTGATAGCCGCCGGCTGAGCTCGGACTTCTGCAATATGAGACTCCATGTTCTGCTGAATGCTTGAACCACTCACAGCTAAAATCCCTGAGGGATCAGCAGAGGTGACGTCACCCGGAGCAGGAGATCCCCATCCTGTACTGGGAGATCCCCCCAACAGGACCCCTCCTGCTCCTGACTATTCCATATGGAAGGAGGATCAGTGCAAATACAGTGCTGGCCGAAAGTATTGGCACCCCTGCAATTCTGTCAGATAATACTGAGTTTCTTCCTGAAAATGATTGCAATCACAAATTCTTTGGTCTTATGCTCTTCATTTAATTTGCTTGCAAGGAAAAAACACAAAAGAGAATGAAGCAAAAATCAAATCATTGATCATTTCACACAAAACTCCAAAAAAGGGCCGGACAAAAGTATTGGCACCCTCAGCCTAATACTTGGTTGCACAACCTTTAGCCAAAATAACTGCGAACAACCGCTTCCGGTAACCATCAATGAGTTTCTTACAATGCTCTGCTGGAATTGTAGACCATTCTTTTTCAGCAAGCTGCTCCAGGTCCCTGATATTTGAAGGGTGCCTTCTCCAAACTGCCATTTTGAGATCTCTCCACAGGTGTTCTATGGGATTCAGGTCTGGACTCATTGCTGGCCACCTTAGAAGTCTCCAGTGCTTTCTCTAAAACCATTTTATAGTGCTTTTGGAAGTGTGTTTTGGGTCATTGTCCTGCTGGAAGACCCATGACCTCTGAGGGAGACCCAGCTTTCTCACACTGGGCCCTACATTATGCTGCAAAATTTGTTGGTAGTCTTCAGACTTCATAATGCCATGCACACGGTCAAGCAGTCCAGTGCCAGAGGCAGCAAAGCAACCCCAAAACATCAGGGAACCTCCACCATGTTTGACTGTAGGGACCATGTTCTTTTCTTTGAATGCCTCTTTTTTTTTCCTGTACACTCTATGTTGATGCTTTTTCCCAAAAAGCTCTACTTTTGTCTCATCTGACCAGAGAACATTCTTCCAAAACGTTTTAGGCTTTCTCAGGTAAGTTTTGGCAAACTCCAGCCTGGCTTTTTTATGTCTGGGGGTAAGAAGTGGGGTCTTCCTGGGTATCCTACCATACAGTCCCTTTTCATTCAGACGTCGACGGATAGTACGGGTTGACACTGTTGTACCCTCGGATTGCAGGGCAGCTTGATCTTGTTTGGATGTTAGTCGAGGTTCTTTATCCACCATCCGCACAATCTTGCGTTGAAATCTCTCGTCAATTTTTCTTTTCCGTCCACATCTAGGGAGGTTAGCCACAGTGCCATGGGCTTTACACTTCTTGATGACACTGCGCACGGAAGACACAGGAACATTCAGGTCTTTGGAGATGGACTTGTAGCCTTGAGATTGCTCATGCTTCCTCACAATTTGGTTTCTCAAGTCCTCAGACAGTTCTTTGATCTTCTTTCTTTTCTCCATGCTCAATGTGGTACACACAAGGACACAGGACAGAGGTTGAGTCAACTTTAATCCATGTTAACTGGCTGCAAGTGTGATTTAGTTATTGCCAACACCTGTTAGGTGCCACAGGTAAGCTACAGGTGCTGTTAATTACACCAATTACAGAAGCATCACATGATTTTTCAAACAGTGCCAATACTTATGTCCACCCCCTTTTTTAGGTTTGGTGTGGAATTATATCCAATTTGGCTTTAGGACAATTCTTTTTGTGATTTTTTCATTGAAGACAAATTAAATGAAGATAATAATACCAAAGAATTTGTGATTGCAATCATTTTCAGGAAGAAACTGAGTATTATCTGACAGAATTGCAGGGGTGCCAATACTTTTGGCCAGCACTGTATATAGAGATATCCTCCGAAAAAATCTAAATTTCTCCCATCACTTCTCATCTCTTGTTCGGCTGCAGACCTTGCTCTCAGCTTTTCCAGCCCCCTGAATTGCTGCATTCTCCTGATAATGAGAACTATTTGGGAGAGCTGGGTGATATTCCCTGGTGGAGATGTAATAACCTCCATGCTGACTGTCTCCCAGCTTCCAGGAACACAGGTTTAACTAATAAATGCTTGGATAGAAGTGTGAACAAGTGATAGAAAAGGTGGAGGAGCCACATTCCTTTATGGTCCCATAAAATACCGCTGGAGCATCTTTCCTCGCTGCATTATGCCGTTCTTCTGATGCTCCTCATGGAAATATCTGATTAAACTGACAACTGGGTGTTACAATTCCCCCAGCTGATACGGTTTATCCTTGCACAGTCTGATAGGGTGTAGGAGCAGCATTATTCACAGGGGGATGGTAACACACAGTTTTCAGTTTATTCATATTTCCAGGCAGAATAACAGAGGAACAACACAATACGAGGTTCACATAAAAGATGCTGCAGTATGGAAATGTTATTACTAATACTTACATGTCAGGAGTCCTTGGAAGATTCTCCATAAAGGGGTCCTCTAACCCCCAATATATAGAATATCTGATGTGTTCAGACATTGTACCAACAGGGGGCAGAAATCAGCTGATAAATGGAAACCTACTAGTTTATGTTTGCAGCTTTGGATGTGACTGGAGTAAAAGACACAAGAAAATTTAAGAATAAGGCTACAGACCCAAGAGACGGCTGAAGCAAAGCGACATCACTAAAGAGAGAGTCAGCAAAGAGACAGCAGAACATGAGCAGTCTCAGAGGAGACCACAAGGATGACTGCAAGGAGACAGGCGTCTTATTATTATTATTCTACCTTCTGGTGCTCATCCGCGGCCATGGTGTCATGCGTGGTCCACTAAGAAGGAGATAAAGCAAATATCCAGGGCCGGAGAGTCTGGACCGTCAGATACCGGACATATGAGATCTCTGTCATCGCGTCTTCATTCAGAAGATTAACGCTAATAATATTCATAATAATCCGAGGCTCTGGGGCGGGGGAGGGGGAGCATCCGACAGAGATCTCACCTGATACACAATACCAAAATCAGCAAAACGTCTGCACATCCTGAGAGCGGCCGACCAACGGCGCAAAGGACAGAAGGACGGAAATGGCTGTAACCAGAGGCTGGTGACTATACATGATGTACCACTATAAGGGACGGCTCCAGACAGGCATACACGCCTCGTCCTCTGACCTCATGCCTCTAACTTCATCTTCACCCCGAGACCTGTCACTATTCACACTACTACAAGCCCTGATCATTTCTCGCTTTCACCACTGTAACCATTAAATAAATTGGCTCCAGCTCAGTCTATCACAATGCAAGTTTTTCCTTGCTCTGTCATGAAGGGTTAATCAGTTCAGTTGATCTCCTGGAGCTCTCCATCCTGAATTATCTCAGCTGTTCTGTGTTGGTCACTCCCCTTTGGAGTCGCCAGTGATAGTTCTACTTCCTGGTTTGGTGCTGGATGTGAAGTTCAGTGTTTGGAGTTGGCGGTTGGAGAGGTTTTCAGGACATTGCTGCGTGGAGTTGGTTTGCGTGCTTATCCTTATCCTTTCCTCTTTGGTTTGTGCCTCCTATTCCTCCCCTGTTTCCCACTCTGTTGTTTAGTGAGTGTATTTGTATGATTGTAGTTTTCTTTCATGCTTGTCTGTTAACCCCTGTCTGTCTGGTTAGTGTTTTCCAATACACGTTAGCCTCACATCTCCCTGGGTGGGGAAGGTAAAAGGTAAGGGTTAATATAGGAGCATAGCAAGGTACAAGACTCTGGTGTCTCCACCATCCGGGGTAGTCCGGAAACTGGGATAGACTAGGGCGTCCTTAGTCCGAGGGATCGGGTAGGTGCCCACAGTGACTTGTCACTATATGACATTATCACTGGCCGTACCCTTTTGGATCCACTATAGATCCTGTGGCTGCTCTTCCAGAGCAGCTACAACTTCGCCTGGAGGTGGCAGACTTGCGCTCAGTTGCTTTGCAGCACCCATTAACTCCAGGCTTAGGGTCCGGGGCTCCTGGGCAAACCCTGGTGGAGCGCAAGATCACTTTGCCAGATAAGTTCTCTAGAGGTCGGGATAAGTTTGTGGTATTCAGGGAGGCCTGCAAACTTAATTTTAGGTTACGTCTGGGTATTTTTTCTCCCGTATAATTCCCAGTCACTTCAGACAGTAGAGGAATTTTTTCAGGCTATGGGTCATATCTTTGACGACCCCGACGATGTCTCTCTGGCTGAGTCTAAACTACATCTCTGTCAGAATACCTGTCTGATTTCGAGGATGTGTTCTCAGAACAGGGGTGTCAAGAACTTGCTCCTCATCGTCCAAATGATTGTGCCATTAATTTAATTTCTGGGGCCAAATTGCCTAAGAGCAGGTTGCATAATGTTTCAGGTCTGGAGAGGCAGGCCATGAAGGACTATATCTCAGAAAGTCTGGCTAAGGGGCATATCAGAACGTCCTCGACTCCCCTTGCAGCAGGATTTTTCTTTGCTAAGAAAAAAGACCGGGGGTTACGCCCCCGCTTAGATTTCCATGAACTAAATCAGATCACAGTTCGGTATCCATAGCCTCTCCCTCTCATTCTGGACCTCTTTAATCAGATTGTTGGGGCTAAGAGGTTTTCTAAACTGGACCTCAGGGGGGGAATATAATCTCATCCGTATAAAGGAGGGAGATGAGTAGAAGACAGCTTTTAATACACCTGAGGGACACTACGAAAACTTTGTTTTGCCATTTGGGTTGACTAATGCTTCCGCCATTTTAGCACTTTGTAAATGACATTTTTTGTCACCTGGCAGATACTGTAGATTTGTGGTGGTCTATCTTGATGACATATTGATTTATTCACTTGACTTCGAGTCACATCAGGTACATGTCATGCAGGTCTTACAAATACTCAGGGACAATAAATTATATGTCACACTAGAGAAAGGTATGTTCCCTTTTTTGGGTTATTTCTTAACATCCACCGGTTATTGCATGCATTCGACTTAAAGTGGGGAAAAAAAGTATTTCGTCAGTCACCAATTGTGCAAGTTCTCCCACTTAAAAAGCCGAGAGAGGCCTGTAATTGACATCATAGGTCGACCTCAACTATGAGAGACAAAATGAGAAAACAAATCCTGAAAATCACATTGTCTGATTTGGAAAGAAATTTTTTTCAAATTTTGGTGGAAAATAAGTATTTGGTCAATTACAAACAAGCAAGATTTCTGGCTCTCACAGACCTGTAACTTCTTCTTTAAGAGGCTCCTCTGTCCTCCACTCATTACCTGTAGTACTGGCTCCTCTGTCCTCCACTCATTACCTGTAGTACTGGCACCTGTTTGAACTTGTTATCAGTATAAAAGACGCCTGTCCGCAACCTCAAACAGTCACACTCCAAACTCCACTATGGTGAAGACCAAAGAGCTGTCAAAGGACACCAGAAACAACATTGTAGCCCTGCACCAGGCTGGGAAGACTGAATCTGCAATAGGCAATCAGCTTGGTGTGAAGAAATCAACTGTGGGAGCAATAATTAGAAAATGGAAGACATACAAGACCACTGATAATCTCCCTCAATCTGGTGCTCCATACAAGATCTCACCCCGTGGGGTCAAAATGATCTCAAGAACGGTGAGCAAAAATCCCAGAACCACACGGGGGGACCTGGTGAGTAACCTGCAGAGAGCTGGGACCAACGTTACACAGGCTACCATCAGTAACACACTACGCCGCCAGGGACTCAGATCCTGCAGTGCCAGACGTGTCCTCCTGCTTAAGCCATTACATGTCCGGGCCCATCTGAAGTTTGCTATCGAGAGCATTTGGATGATCCAGAAGAGTATTGGGAGAATGTCATATGGTCAGGTGAAACCAAAGTAGAACTGTTTGGTAGAAACACAACTCGGCGTGTTTGGAGGAGAAAGAATGCTGTGTTGCATCCAAAGAACACCATACCTACTGTGAAGCATGGGGGTGGCAACATCATGCTTTGGGGCTGTTTCTCTGCCAAGGGACCAGGATGACTGATCCGTGTACATGAAAGAATGAATGGGGCCATGTATCGTGAGATTTTGAGTGCAAACCTCCTTCCATCAGCAAGGGCATTGAAGATGAAACGTGGCTGGGTCTTTCAGCATGACAATTATCCCAAGCACACCACCAGGTCAACGAAGGAGTGGCTTCGTAAGAAGCATTTCAAGGTCCTGGAGTGGCCTAGCCAGTCTCCAGATCTAAACCCTATAGAAAACCTTTGGAGGGAGTTGAAAGTCCGTGTTGCCCAGCGACAGCCCCAAAACATCACTGTTCTAGAGGAGATCTGCATGGAGGAATGGGCCAACATACCAGCAACAGTGTGTGCCAACCTTGTGAATACTTACAGAAAACGTGTGACCTCTGTCATTACCAACAAAGGATATATAACAAAGTATTGAGGTGAACTTTTGTAATTGACCAAATACTTATTTTCCACCAAAAAATTTGAAAAAAAATTCTTTCCAAATTAGACAATGTGATTTTCAGGATTTGTTTTCTCATCTTGTCTCTCATAGTTGAGGTCGACCTATGATGTCAATTACAGGCCTCTCTCATCTTTTTAAGTGGGAGAACTTGCACAATTGGTGGCTGACTAAATACGTTTTTTCCCCACTGTAAGTCCGGGCGGTATGGGATTGGGATCCTCCTGAAGACTTAAAAGCTTTACAAAGATTTTTAGGGTTCGCCAATTATTACTGTAAGTTCATCAAGAATTTTTCGGTAGTGGCCAAACCACTGATGGATATGAGCAGGAAAGGGAGGGATATTTCGAAATGGTCCAGTCCGGTCAGTGAGGCATTTGCTATGTTAAAGAGATGTTGTTCTTCTGCACCGATTCTTATAAAGCCTGACTTCACTCAGCCATTCATTTTAGAGGTTGACGCGTCAGAGGTTGGGGTTGAGACTGTATTGTCGCAGGCTTCATCTCCAAGTAAATGGTATTTGTGTGCATACTTTTCCAAGAAACTGTCATCCGCCGAGAGAAGCTGACATTGGTAATAGGAAACTCTTGGCAATTAAGTGGGCCTTTGAAGAGTGGCGTAATTTTTTGGAGGGGGCAGTTCATCCGGTCATGGTAATCACCAATCATAAAAAATCTTTGGTATTTGGAATCTGTCAAATGGCTGACACCTAGACAGGCAAGATGGTCATTGTTCTTCACCAGATTCAACTTTTTGTGACTTATAGGCCGGGGAATAAGAACATTAAGATGGATGCTTTTGTGGCACCCCAGGGGTCTGGTTTCCACAGTAACAGCAATGTTATGTCTGAGAGCAGGTGGGAGGTCTCTTGGTCAGGAATCCTATGCATGCCACACCTCCTGCCCAGTCCTGGGAGGGGAAGAACTTCCCCTATATAAACCTAGGGCTGAGGCAGGGTTAGTGAGTAGAGAAGAAGTAGAGACAGAGAAGAGAAGCAGATATAGGAAAAGAACATCAGGAGCTCTGTGGGAGCAGTGCTACAAGGAGTCATGGGCTGGCAGCTGCAGAGCTCGCCCTGACTGAGAAGTTATCACCGGACCCGGAGTCCGAGGCTGTGGGGACTAACTCCTATCCAGCAGCAGAAACCGACCGGCAGGGGATTGCAGGTCCTCTGGCCCAGAAACCCGAAGGCACGGTCACACGCGTGGGACCAGCACCGCCGTCGTGGAGTGGAAGCTACTAGAAGGCCCCGAGTCACCGGCCATACGGGTGAGCACCACACGGTACACTCAGGGACGTGGGCTACTTATACCCGCTTCTAGCAAGGTAGCCAGAAGAGTATCGTTAGTTTGGGAGGCCTACAACTCCGCCTGGCCAGGGGAGATCCCATCTGCTCAAGGACTGACCAGGCCCCAATCGCTAGCCAGTACTCCGGGAGGGTCTATCGTTGTCACCAGTAAAGACCCTGAACTACACCGTACCGTCTCCGAGTGGTTCCTGCTACCCCCATCATCCACGTCGGCTGCCCTGAGGCCATACCCCTCCCGTTGGGGGTTATACTATCACGCTGCACAATCCTACCACCGGCCTCAGCGGTCTGCCCTGCAGCAGCAGCTCCTTAGCTGTACTCAACGGGTGGCGTAGTCGTCCAACATCTACCGCTAATACAGCGCCACTTAGTCTGACTCCCTGGGCACGGACCGGATCACCGCCACGAGACTACAACCCTCAAGAGATCCGGCTCCGGGTAAGCTCCCGCGTGCGCAACGCAGCGCGACACAGGCCCAGGGGCGCGTCAACTTTTGGCGTAGTCGGCAGGATTTCGTGCCCGCAACCACCGGGTACTGCGTGCCTGAAAAAGACTGTTCAAACTTACCTGTGGTGAAGATTCCCGCCATCCGGCGCCATCTTCCGCTTCCTTCCCGCCATCGGTGGAGTTTTCCCGCCATCCGGCGCCATCTTCAGCCTTCTTCCCGCCATACGTGGAGTTTTCCCGCCATTGGACGCCATCTTGAGGACGCCGCGCGGGAAGAAGAGGGGCGTGGACTCCGAAAGCGCGCGAGAACTGAAGCCCCGCCTCACGTCCGGACGTTGTGTAAGGTCCTGGAAGGAGCCCAGCAGACGCCGACATCACAGGAGCGCGACGGAAGGTCCTCAACCCTGACGATCCACTGCGGAGCCGCGGCCTACGGAAGAGGATCATCGCAAAGTAGGCCACGGTCCACTAGGGGGGAGAAGGATGCCGGATACGGAGGAGAGCTTCACCGCTTCAACCCCCGCCAGCGCCACCGCTGTTGCGGTCATGCCTTTCACCATGCCCTATATCCCGGGGGCAGCCTGGCTACCCCAGTACTCAGGGGAGTCACATACCCTGCATAACTTTAGAGAAAAGCTGGATAGCCTCTTCCAGGTGTACCCCCTCACAGAGGAGCAAAAAGTGAGCATCCTGGTGGCCCAATTAACCGGGGCAGCCCAAAGGGAGGTAAAGTCCTGGCCACCTGGGGGGAGGACTGTCGCAGGGATACTAACCCGGCTGAGGGACACCTTTGATACCCGCACCTCAGCCGAGATCAAGCTTAGATTCTACGGGTGCAAACAGCGGGCACATGAGAGTATAAGGGACTATGCCCTGAACCTACAAGAGGCCCTGAGAGCCATTAAGCAGACCGACCCTGACGGCGTGGGAGACGAGGACAGGCTGTTGACTGAACAATTTATAGAGGGTTTATATTGCAATGCCCACCGAACCCAGTTGCGGGCAATGGCCTTACAGGACCCTCATCTGGGATTTGCACAGTTCAAGGACAGAGCCATCCGGGTGCTTCGAGAACCGGCACCAGGTGGCGTTGTGACCCCCAGACGCCCCACTACCACTTACCACCAGGAGGCGGCGCCCTTGTCGGCAGGGCCTGTGGGAGCTGATGCGCAGGCTTTGAACAATGACCCGGCTCCAGACCTGCACCATCAGGTCCAAGAGCTAGCTAAAAGCGTTGCTGCGCTAACCCGAACTGTGCAGTCTTTACAGGTTTCCACTCCAGGGAAGATCCAGCTGGCATCCGGACCGGAGGACATCCCGTGGCGTCGACCAAGGAGGACCCCACCGGCCAGAGGAAGACCCAGCGACCGATACAACGAGGACGGACGACCCATCTGCCGCCGCTGCAATCAACCCGGACATATGGCAAGGTACTGTCCTTTAAACTGGCACAACCTGGGGTAGAGGGCCAACCCCCAGGAAAAAGATCACCAGGCCCATCGAACTGGCGCGACAAATATGTGGGAGGACGTCCAGTCTTACCCGTGGTACTGGATGGCATTCCTATGAGTGCCCTACTGGACACCGGGTCACAGGTCACCACCATCCCGTACGTGCTCTTCAAGCAGTACTGGAATGACTCGGATATCACCCGCTACCCTGACGACGACTTGAGTATCATCGCCAGCAATGGTCAGCCCGTGCCACAGATTGGATTTAAAGAGGTGACCATTAAAATCGGTAGAGTCGAACTGGCAGCACGGGGACTGATCATTGTAGACATTGACAAACACGAGAGTCACCCAAAGATAACTCTAGGAACTAATGTAATTGAAAATTGTCTTGCAGAGGTGATTTTCCTTCTACAGCAGGTTGCCAAGAACGCCAGCTCCGGCCAGCAGCGAGTGCTCCAGAAAGAGATCCGGGCACTGATGCGACGGCAACAGCTAGAACTCTCCGGTGGTGAGATTGGTAGCGTGCGAATGTGTGACCCTTTCCCTATTGCCATGCCCCCGAAAAGTGAAATGATGATTTGGTGCCGGGCAGCTATTGGTCTGAGAGGTAGAGATTACCAGGCAATGGTAGAACCAGTTTACTCAGACAGTAGGCCCACCATTTTGACAGCACGGGGGGTGGTCAATGTACGCCATGGGAGGGTGCCCGTTCGCATAATAAATATCGGGAAGAGGGAAGTGTACCTGCCCCGGTATGCCACGCTAGCCAAATTGTATACCATCAATCAAGATTCCATACAGTCCGTAGAACCCTTGCCTCCATCTTCCCCGGAGGAAGGTAACGGCTCTCAGAAAACAATGGAGGACTGGTGTCAGCAACTACATTTGGGTACTGACTCCACTCCCTCACACCAGAAACAGGGAGTCTATCGGGTGGTTCAAGAGTACGAGAGAGTGTTTAGTAAACACCCGTTAGACTTCGGGCGAGTCAAGGGGGTAGAACACCACATCCCCACGGGAGACCATCCTCCCATAAAAGAGAGGTATCGACCCGTACCCCCTGCACACTACCAACACGCCAAGGGGATGCTTAGGGACATGAAGGAGGCTGGGGTGATCAGGGATAGCTGTAGCCCCTGGGCAGCTCCACTAGTCTTAGTCAAAAAGAAAGACAACACCATGAAGATGTGTGTAGATTACCGGAAAATCAACCGTATCACACACAAGGATGCGTACCCCTTACCAAGGATAGAGGAGTCTTTGGCTGCTTTAAGATCTGCTAACTTCTTCTCTACCTTGGATCTCACTAGCGGGTACTGGCAGGTTCCTGTAGCAGAGGCGGACCGGGAGAAGACCGCATTCACCACCCCGATGGGACTTAGCGAGTTTACCTGCATGCCGTTCGGACTCTGTAACGCACCAGGAACCTTTCAACGATTAATGGAGTGCTGTCTGGGACACCGGAACTTTGAGACGGTCCTGTTATACCTGGACGATGTCATCGTCTACTCCAAGACCTACGAGGACCACCTGAAGCACCTGGCGGAAGTGTTTGAAGCTCTGGCAAGTTACGGCCTAAAGGTGAAACCTTCCAAGTGTCACCTCCTGAAACCAAAGGTGCAGTACCTAGGACACGTGGTGAGCGCTGACGGAGTGGCTCCCGACCCTGATAAGATCACCGCAATTAAGGAATGGCCAAGTCCCTCCAGTGTAAAGGAAGTGCGGCAGTTCCTCGGGTTGGTAGGCTATTACCGCAGATTCATCCCCGGTTTCACCAAAAAGGCAGCTCCTATGCAGGACCTCCTGATAGGCCAGTCCCGGAAGGCCAAGAACCAAAAGCCGCCCTTCAAATGGGAGAAGTTAGAAGAAGAGTCCTTCCGCCAGCTGAAGATGGCCCTCACGGGGGATGAAATCCTGGCGTACCCTGATTACAGCCAGCCCTTTATCCTCTACACCGACGCAAGTAACATCGGGCTAGGAGCCGTACTATCCCAGATCCAGCAGGGGAAAGAACGAGTAATCGCTTACGCCAGTCGAAAACTGCGACCCACCGAAAGAAACCCTGAGAATTACAGCTCATTTAAGCTAGAGTTCCTGGCAGTGGTGTGGGCAGTCACCGAACGCTTTGAGCACTACCTCGCTTCTTCCCGGTTCACCGTGTACACGGATAACAACCCGTTGACACACCTGGACACGGCAAGACTCGGTGCCCTAGAGCAGAGATGGATGGCCTGTCTGTCCAACTACGAGTTCACAATCAAATACCGGGCAGGACGCTCCAATACCAACGCGGACGCCCTGTCCAGGATGCCAAACCTACCGGACGTAGGAGAAGATCCAGAGGGACTGGAAGAAGTCGAACTCCCCGCGTTCCACCGTCATGGGACTATCCAGTATTCCCATCGGGTAAGGAGTAAGCAAGCCGCTACGTTTAACCCCTTGCCTCACTACAACTGGGAGGAAACGCAAGACAGTGACCCTGCCGTCCGGCTGGTGAAGGAGATGCTGACTCGGCCAGAGGCTCGCCTTGACCCAGACGCTCCGGAGGAAGCCAAGCAACTGTGGGCTGAGAAGAGTCGACTGTTCCTTTACAAGGGGAAGTTGTGCCGCAGAATGGTTAACTCCCGGACGCATGAACTAATCTGGCAAGTAGTGGTGCCACGGAGAGACGCAGCCATGGTGATGGAAGCATACCACGACGGGGCTGGACACTTCGGATGGAAGAAGCTGGAGTTCCTGCTGCGTGGGCGGTTCCACTGGGTAGGCATGAGGGGAACCATCGAGAGGTGGTGCAGAGACTGTGGCCCGTGCAACCTAAGAAGGAAGGACCGTGCCAGCCAGAAGACTCCCCTGCAGTCCATCGTCACCCGGCAGCCATTGGAACTGGTAGCCTTGGATCATGTAAAACTGACCCCAAGCAGAAGTGGCTACGTCTACGCGTTAACCATTGTGGATCATTACTCCCGGTTCTTGGTTGTCGTCCCCTTTAAGGACTTAACGGCTCAAACAGCAGCTAGAGCCTTCCAGCAGCACTTCTGCCGTCCACACGGGTACCCGGACCAAGTGCTGACGGACCAGGGACCTGCCTTTGAAGCGGAGGTCTTCCAGGAATTCTGCAATCTGTATGGCTGCCGGAAGATAAGGACGACACCCTATCATCCGCAAACTAATGGACTTTGTGAGAAAATGAACCAGGTGGTAATGGATCTCCTGAAAACGTTGCCCCTGGAAGAACGCAGTCTGTGGCCTGAGAAGCTGCCCGATCTGGTGGACCTATACAACCACATCCCGGTAGGTTCCACCAATTGTACCCCGGCTTACCTAATGAGGGCGAGACCTGGTAAGTTACCTGTTGACCTGGAAATGGGAGTCCTGACACCCGAGGACACTTCACCAGAAGCAGACTGGGACACAGAGAGGCAGCAGCAGTACCGGAAAGTACAGGAGAGCGTGGAGCGAAGTCTCTGTCAGGCTAGGGAAAGACAAGAGAAAACTTACAACCAGTATGCTCCCGCTGTTCCCCTGGTACCCGGAGAGCAGGTCTTGAAGAGGAAAAGACGGCTCCACAAGTTGGACGACCAGTGGGAGAAGGACCCGTACACCGTACTGCCCTCAAGCCACGAGAACCCGAAAGTCTGTACCATCAGTAAAGACGGAGGGGAGACCATAGCCATTGTATCCCGGGATCACCTGAAGAAGTGTCCTGAACAGCTACGGAACCCTGAAGAGGAACAAGAAGACCATCGACCCGTAGAGGAAAGGGAAGATATGGTTAGTACTGTGCTCGGAGACTTCCCTCGGTCCTGGACTCAAGTCAATGGTGCAGTTGTGGTACCCGTCCTCACGTTCCTCCAACCAGCATCACAAGTGCCTACGGAGCAACAGGTAGAGCTGGAAGAGCAGCCGGTCCAGGAGGCAGAAGACTCCACACAAGCAGAACAGGAGGATCAACCCTCTGCTTATAGTGAGCCTGCCGTACCCCTAGTGAGCCAAAGAGCCGGTAGACAGCTGCCCAGTTTACCCTTGACAGCTCCTACACCCTGTAGTTCAGGGCTAGACAGTCAGCTCCGTAGGTCCACTAGGGCCACTAGAGGCCAGTTACCCGCACGTTGGAGGATTTGAAGTGTATAAATTGTTTTATTTGTGGTTACCTGTTTTTCTTGTTGCTTGTGTATAATTATGTGTTTCTAGTTATTTATAGGAGTCCTTGGTGGATTTACCGGGAATCCTTGTACATGGTTGGAGCGTAACCTAGGAATGGACTAAAGACTGTTAAGGACTCGGGGCAGGACAGACCCCTACCTGGTTACGTCTCCCTGTTTTGGTGAAATGGACACCTTTGTTTTCTTCAAAACTGCACCCGGTTGCGGACACGCCGTAACCATCTTGATGTGTTTTTCTTATTGTATTATTATTGTTTATACCTTGTTATGTTTTTTCTAAAAATATGTTTAGTCCCGGAGTACTAAATTTCACTAGGGGGGAATGTGGCACCCCAGGGGTCTGGTTTCCACAGTAACAGCAATGTTATGTCTGAGAGCAGGTGGGAGGTCTCTTGGTCAGGAATCCTATGCATGCCACACCTCCTGCCCAGTCCTGGGAGGGGAAGAACTTCCCCTATATAAACCTAGGGCTGAGGCAGGGTTAGTGAGTAGAGAAGAAGTAGAGACAGAGAAGAGAAGCAGATATAGGAAAAGAACATCAGGAGCTCTGTGGGAGCAGTGCTACAAGGAGTCAGGGGCTGGCAGCTGCAGAGCTCGCCCTGACTGAGAAGTTATCACCGGACCCGGAGTCCGAGGCTGTGGGGACTAACTCCTATCCAGCAGCAGAAACCGACCGGCAGGGGATTGCAGGTCCTCTGGCCCAGAAACCCGAAGGCACGGTCACACGCGTGGGACCAGCACCGCCGTCGTGGAGCGGAAGCTACTAGAAGGCCCCGAGTCACCGGCCATACGGGTGAGCACCACACGGTACACTCAGGGACGTGGGCTACTTATACCCGCTTCTAGCAAGGTAGCCAGAAGAGTATCGTTAGTTTGGGAGGCCTACAACTCCGCCTGGCCACGGGAGATCCCATCTGCTCAAGGACTGACCAGGCCCCAATCGCTAGCCAGTACTCCGGGAGGGTCTATCGTTGTCACCAGTAAAGACCCTGAACTACACCGTACCGTCTCCGAGTGGTTCCTGCTACCCCCATCATCCACGTCGGCTGCCCTGAGGCCATACCCCTCCCGTTGGGGGTTATACTATCACGCTGCACAATCCTACCACCGGCCTCAGCGGTCTGCCCTGCAGCAGCAGCTCCTTAGCTGTACTCAACGGGTGGCGTAGTCGTCCAACATCTACCGCTAATACAGCGCCACTTAGTCTGACTCCCTGGGCACGGACCGGATCACCGCCACGAGACTACAACCCTCAAGAGATCCGGCTCCGGGTAAGCTCCCGCGTGCGCAACGCAGCGCGACACAGGCCCAGGGGCGCGGCACTTTATCTCGTGGTTTTCCGGGGGGGCAGGAAGTAATTGAGAGCCGGTAGTAAAGCCATCATAGATCTTACTCGTCATTTTTGGTGGTCTGGGGTGCACCAGGATGTTCGGGAGTATGTAGCTGCCTGCAGTGTCTGTGCGCGTTCTAAGATCGTCCGTTTGGGGCTCTTCAACCTTTGGCGATTCCCTGTAGAACATGGACTCATTTGTCTGTTGATTTCATCACTGATCTACCCGTATCAGACGGGAACACTGCAAAATTGGTGGTGGTGGACAGATTCAGCAAGATGACTCATTTCATTGCGTTACCTGCTTTACCGAATGCTGAGACTTTGGCGCAAATGTTTATTAAAGAAATTGTGAGATTACGTGGGATTCCATCTGATACTGTTTCAATTTGTTTCCAAATTTTGTGCTTGCTTAGGGATTCATCTTTCATTTTCATCCACAGTCTAATGGGTAAACTGAACGAGTGAACCAGAATCTTGAGACTTATCTTAGATGCTTTGTGTCCGAGAATCAAGAGGATTGGGTTTCTTATTTACTGTGAATAGCCGTTGTCATGAATCTACTGGTAAGTCCCTGTTCCTACAGTTTTCATCCTCAGTTCTGCTCCTTTAATAGGAATCATTCTTCAGGAGTAGCTGAGGAGGAACAGTTTTCTTCATTTATTACTTCAGTGTGGCAAGGGGTTCTTAATAGTTTGAGAAGGATATATAAGAGTGTGGCTGATCGGAAACGCTTGGTGGGTCCGGACCTGTGTGTTGGTGATTTGGTGTGGTTGTCCTCAAAGAACACTAAGTTGAAGGTTCCCTCTTGGAAACGGGGACCCTGCATCTGCCCCTATAAGCTGCCGTCGTAAATGCGGTAGCGTTTCGCCTTGCTTTGCCACCCACTTTCAAGATTCAGAATGTATTTCACCAATCACTTCTCAAAAATACATTGCTTCCTCTGAACCATCTCCACCACCACCGTCCCTAGTCATTGATGATGGGAATCTGAAATTCCAGATAGCGAAGATTATTGATTTTGTACTCCGGTCTCTTCAATATATGGTACATTGGAAGAGTTGCGGTCCTGATGAGAGAATGTGAGTACCATTCTCAGAATGCAAATAAATGTATCTAATTTATACAATGTGATTTTCTTGATTTTTTGGGGGGGAATATTTTATCTCTCAATGTTAAAATTAACCTACCCTTAAAATTATAGACTGTTCATGTCTTTGTCAGTGGGCAAACTTACAAAAACAACAAGGGATCAAATACTTATTTTCTTCACTGTATAAAGGAAGGAGAAAGGCTGCAACTCAGAGCTTATACAGAGGCCAGACCGAATAATGACAATTACAAGGAAATGTTACCATACAGAGACAACGTGGGGGAAGTTATTACTACACAGAGAGACCACAGATTAATAGGAATAAGAGAAGAAAAACAGATAGAGTCATTAAAAGCTTATTCGTAATGGATGACCAATTAAAGAGTATAAGAGGTGAGAACACAAGTCTAAAGGGAAGTGGGATGAAAGAAAATAGTAAGTTACATCTGTTAGGAAAACTGCACAAAATAAGACTTGGCAAAGGGAAACACAGGTGCACATATCTGCAATGCTGGAAGTGATCACACAAGTGAGATCAGTGGGTGAGGATATAAAAGACGGCCATATCGCAGCCATATCGCTTTGCAGTTTATCTTATACATAAAGTGCACTGATTAATGCACTGGAGACAAGGTCTGAGACAAACCTGATACTACATTGTAAAGACCAGGAAAGTAGATAAATATCAGAGAAGAAAGGACTAGTGGAAGACTCCACATAAAGTGTAATCACTCCTAAAGTGACAGAATCAAGGTCACACTAGAAGGAAACTAAAGTTTCAGATGTCACGAACAGGGACACTTTAAAAAGGAAAGCAGAACAACAGACACAATATCAAAAGGGACTAAACATAAGGTCAAAGCTCCAATCTCTGATACATGCGCAGATAATTGGGATGGTACCAGCAGTACAAGGATGGTGCATTGACTCCAGAGCAAGAAGTCAAATGACAAGTGTTAGAAGCTTTCTCCTATTAACTTGACTTAAATATCAATGAAACAAACTATCTATCTTTCTGATGGAATCAAAATTAGTGAAGAAGGTACTGGACATGGAATCTCCATGTGTCCCAGGAAAAATGGACGGAATTTAGCAATGCCAGTAAAAGATATGTGGTATGTTCCCAGTCTAGAAGGAGGACTGTTATCCATAAAGTGTATGACAGCTAAAGGACTCGATGTAAGATTGCAAGGTGACAAGTGCGCTATCCTGGATGGAAAGCGGGTGATAGGCGACTGCCAAATGACATAAGCATTTATTTCATTTCAATACAGTAAAGGAACAGGTGAGACAAGACACGGGGACACAATGACTGTGTACAAACATGGCAGACGTCTGGGTCACAGACATCCACAAAGCAGTAAGGAGATGCAAAAAAGAAACCTAACAAAGGATTGCTACAGGCGCCACACTTTCTAACCCCAAGGATGGAGGGATTGTGATGAGCAGATGTGTCACCCTGGCCTGGATGCCACAAGTGTAAATAAAGCTGTGTCTGAGAGCAAGGGGGGGGTTCTCTAGTCAGGGGAACATTAGCATGCAATGCCTCCTGTCTCAGGCCAGTAGGGGGAGCAGGCTGCCCCTATAAAAGCTGGTACTGGGGGCAGGGTTAGGGGGAACTTGATGGCCTGTCTCAGCACTGAGACTTGTCCCAGAGCAGAGCAGGGACAGACAGTTGCACTGCACCTAAGAGGAAGTGTGGCAGGAGGAGAGCCACAAGCCAGAGACAAGAGGCGAAGAGAGCCTGTCTTGGCAGAAAGAGGACTTAATTTACCAGACTTTGGTGTCTGAGGCTGAGAGGATTCTACATCCTCCAGCAGATAACCAGTCCGCAAGGGACTGTATATTCCTTGGCCTAAGAAGCCTGGAGGCCCTGCCACAACCGAAGGGACCAGTAAAGCCGTACCAGGCTGGGAGCAGAAAGGAACCCACGTCGCAGGCCATACAGGCGAGAATACACGGAAAGCTCGGAAACGTGGGCTGTTACCCTATAACAAGGAGATAGCCAGAAGGAGCGCAGAAAGCACGGTAGGCCTACACCCTTACCCTGACCAGGGCCAATTTCCCCGTTGCTCTCAGACATCCAGGTCCCCTCCTAGCTGGGACTGTTTATGGGTCAGTTTACCTGTTTCAGTAAAGACCCTGGACTGCAACCTATTGTCTGTGTGCTCCTTCGCGTCTCCAGCACTACCGGTACTGGGACTCTCACCACCATCACTCCCACCATCCACTACACTGCCCTGGGGCCGCACTCTTCCCGTGGGGAGTCACACCATCCCAGCTGCACATATCATCAGCCCCAGCGGTCTGCCTTGCAGCGGCGGTTCCTAATGACCGCAAATCCACGGGTGGCGTAGTCGGACATAATCAACAACACGTAACGGACTACCACTGGCCTGACCACCCTGAGCCACGGAACCGGGTTGCCACTACTACTCCCATCGTTCCCCCTATTGCCCGGATCCGAGTGCCCCATGGCCCAGGGGGCGAGTCAGCTTTGGCGTAGTCAGCAGGATTTCGTGCCCGCAACCACCGGGTACTGCGTGCCTGAAAAAGACTTTTGTAACTTACCTGTGGCGAAGTTTCCCGCCGTCCGGAGTCGTTTCCCGCCATCCGGAGCCGATTCCCGCCATCAGACGCCATCTTGGACCGTTTCCCGTCGTCTTCTGCCGTCTTCCCGCCATCCGCAGCTGTTTCCCGCAATCGGACGCCATCTTCAGGACGCCGCGCGGGAAAAAGAGGGGCGTGGACGTCAAAACCGCGCGAGATCCGAAGCTCCGCCCCACGCACCGACGCTGCGCAAGGTCCTGGAAGGGAGAGAGAGCGACGCTGACATCATCAGGACGCGACGCCATGTCCTTGTCCATAGCAGCAGCAGCGGAGCCGCGGCCTACAGAAGAGGATCGTCGGAAGGTAGGCCACACTTAACTAGGGGGGAGGAAGATGTCGGACACAGAGGCGCCCACTACCACCAACGCAGCTGCAGCAGCGGTGATGCCCTTTTCCCTGCCCTACATCCCTGGAGCGGCCTGGCTGCCCAAATACTCAGGGGAGCCCCATGCCCTAACTGACTTCAAGGAAAGGCTATACAGTTTGTTCCACGTTAACCCCCTGACAGAGGAACAGAAGGTTAGCATATTAACAGGGCAATTAACTGGCGCAGCCCAGAGGGAGGTAAAATCATGGCCCACTGAGGAGAAAAGGACTGTGAAGGGTATTCTGGCCCGGCTGCGGGGTACCTTTGACACACGTACCTCCGCTGAGATTAAGATGAGGTTCTATGGATGTAAGCAGCGGGCACAGGACAGCATCAGAGACTATGCCCTAAATCTGCAGGAAGCCTTGAGGGCTATTCAACAAACTGACCCTGGCAGCGTGCAGGAAACGGATAAGCTGCTAACAGAACAATTCATAGAAGGTCTGCTGTCTAGCGCCCACAGGGCCCAACTGCGCCTCATGTTCTTTCAGAACCCCGACCTGACCTTTGCCCAATTTAAGGACAGGGCCATAAGGGTGCTCCGTGAATCTGCAACCAGTGGCGCTATAAACCCCCGGCGCCCTGCTCTCACCTACCACCAGGAGGCGGCGCCCTCCTCTATGGACCCCGTGGGGGCTGATGCACAGGCCCTGAACCAAGCCCCGTCGAAAGATCTGCACCACCAAGTCCAGGAGCTGACCAGGAGCGTCGCGGCGTTGACCAGGACCGTCCAGGCGTTGCAAGTGGATCCGTCAAGACCCATCCAGCTGGCTTCAAGTCCGGAGGATGTCCCGTGGCGTCGACAGAGGAGGATCCCATCGTTCCGAGGGAGGCCCACAGACCGCTACGCAGAGGATGGACAGCCCATTTGCCGTCGATGCAACCAGCCCGGACACAATTCCAGGTACTGTAATTTAAACGGGTCCAATCTGGGGCAGAGGGCCAACCCCCAGGCATAAGATCACCAGGCCCTTACAATTGGCGGAATAAGTACGTTGGGGGGCGCCCGGTTTTACCCGTGGTGCTGGACGGTATCCCCATGAGCGCCTTGCTGGATACTGGGTCACAAGTAACCACTATCCCTTATGTACTTTTTAAGCAGTATTGGACTGATGCTGATATCACACGGTATCCAGACAGTAACTTGAGCATCATCGCCAGTAATGGCTTACTCGTGCCGCAGATGGGGTTCAAGGAGATGACCATTAAAATTGGTAAAGTTGAACTGCCGGCACAGGGAGTAATTATTGTGGACATTGACCGTCGTGAAAGTCACCCTAAAATAACTGTGGGTACTAACGTGATTGAAAATTGTCTTTCAGAGGTAATTGTAATCTTACAACAGGTGGCGGTGAATGCTAGTTCCAGCCAACAGAGAGTCCTCAACAAGGAGATAAAAGCCCTGATGAGACGGCAGCAGGTAGAACTGTCTGGTGGTGAGATCAGTAGCGTAAGACTGAGTGACCCATTCCCCATTTCCATGCCTCCGAAAAGTGAAATGATGATCTGGTGTCGGACTGCAATCCGGTTGAGAGGTAGAGACTACCAAGCCATGGCAGAACCCGTGTACTCGGACAGCAGGCCCACCATTTTGACAGCCCGGGGGGGTGGTTGATGTCCGTTATGGGAGGGTGCCCGTCCTCATCCTCAACATTGGGGAGAGGGAAGTACACTTACCCAGGTACGCTACACTCGCCAAACTGTTTGTTGTCGAACACAAAGCTATCAGGGCCGTGGAACCCTTGCCTCCATCTCCACAGGCGGAGGGTAATGGCTCCCAGAAACAAAAGGAGGACTGGTGCCAGAAACTCCAAGTGGGTGCTGACTCCACTCCCCTGCACCAAAAACAAGGAGTCTACCGGGTGGTACAGGAGTACGAGAGAGTCTTTAGTAAGCACCCGCTGTTATAACCTTGCTCTTAGGCTTTTTTTTCCTTTGCTGGTCACATGACCTTGTTGGCCTATTTAAGCCTGCTCCGCCCTTCTGGCTTTGCTGGACTTCATTGTATAACTACTTTCTAGCTAGCCTGTGCTCTGTATCTGCTCTGTTAGTTTGCTTGGTCTACGGACCTCTGTGTTCTTTATATTTTGTTTGTTCGTCTGTCTGCTACTATTTCTGTTAGGAGGTGTCCCATTTTCCTCCCAGTCCTTAGTACTTGTAGGGATTCCTTCCCCACATCTATAGGTCTCCGTACAGACTAGCTTAGGACTTTAGCAGGTCTGATCGCAGGATCAGGTCCCCTGTTACATCGTAGGGATTCAGCTGAGTTCTATCGTAGGGACAGATTTCCTCTCTTTCCTTAGCTCTGGTAGCAGAACATAACAGTAAGTCCAGCCTGCAAATTCTCTAAGGAAAGATTTTTCTGTTCCATCATGGTGTCGGTTCAGGATTTGGCTCATCGCCTGCAGGGACTCTCTCTGGAGGTGGCCGAGCTCCGTCAGCACGTGAGTAACTGTCCTGGAGCACATTTCTTGGAGCCTAAGGTATGTTTGCCGGATTTATTTTTTGGTGAACACCGAGAATTTTTTTCATTTAAAAATGCTTGCTTATTGTATTTTCGTTTGAGACCCAAGTCCTCTGGCGATGAATCCCAGCGCATAGGGTTCATAATGTCACTTTTGCGCAAAGAGCCTCAGGAGTGGGCCTTTTCTTTGCAACCTAGTGATACATGCTTCAGATCAGTGGATAGTTTTTTTTCTGCTTTGGGGCTATTATATGATGATCCTGACCGTGTCGCATCAGCTGAGACTGAGTTAAGACGTTTGAGACAGGGATCAGGTAATGTGGAAAAATATTGTACTCATTTCCGTCGTTGGTCTACTCAAACAGGGTGGAACTATTCTGCTCTGAAAAGTCTATTTCTTGCTGGGCTCAATGAAAGGGTTAAAGACCTGCTAATTGCTTATCCTACACCTGAAGATTTGCAACAGGCTATGCAATTAGCTATACGGGTGGATAGGAGACTGCGTGCAAGGGTTAATGAGAGCAAATCCTCTGCTATGTCAGTTTCTGGTTATGAGAATGTGTGTACTAACAGTGGTGAATCGATGGAGATTGGATCGGTGGCACCTCGCTCTCAAGAAAAAGACCGTCGATTTTCTGAAGGCTTGTGTTTCTATTGCGGAAAATCTGGTCATTTGATTAAAGGCTGTGAGCTTCGTATGAAGAAAGAAAAAAAAATGGTCAGTCATGCCCGTATTGCCTGTTTAAATTCCAAGGGTATATTTTTAGCTGCTTCCACGATTGCTCAGGAAAAATTAATGGAATTTCGGGTGTTTGTTGATTGTGGGTCTACTCTGAATGTAATTGATGGGGGATTCTTGGAAAGACTCAATTTAAAACCCGAACCTTTTTCATCCCCCATTGCTGTGGTTTCTGTGGATGGTTCCCCTTTGAAGAATATTACTCTCAAGGTCTGTGAATTTCCTCTCACTATTAATGGTGTTCACCATGAGAAATTGGATTTGGTAGTTTTGAATAACTTGCCTTCTCCAGTAAAACTGGGATTGCCCTGGTTAAAATTTCACAATCCTGTACTGGATTGGTCTACCAGTGAAATTAAATCCTGGAGCCATAAATGTTATGACAAGTGTTGTAACGGGCGTATTGCAGCTTGGATAGGGGAGAATTGCCTGTTCCTATTCAGGATTTTTGGAGAGTTTTTTCTGAGAAGGAATCGCAGGTTTTGCCTCCCCATAGAGACTATGATTGTTCTATTGAATTTGTCCCTGGAGCGACTCTTCCTAAAAGTCGTTTATTTAACCTTACTATTCCTGAGAGGAAGGCTTTGGAGGAATACATACAGACAAGCTTGGCCGCCGGTCACATTAGGCCCTCTAAGTCTCCTGTGGCAGTTGGATTTTTTTTTGTAAAAAAAAAGGACGGCGGTTTACGTCCTTGTCTGGATTTTCGTGAGATTAACAAAATTACTGTACGCAATCCTTACCCACTGCCATTGATTCCTGATCTGTTTAACCAGTTAATGGGGGCCAAGTGGTTCTCTAAAATTGACCTTAAGGGGGCATACAATCTGTTGCGCATGAAGGAGGGTGACGAACGGAAGACTGCTTTTAACACTCCTGTGGGTCATTTTGAGAATCTGGTGATGCCTTTTGGTCTTACTAATTCTCCTGCATTTTTTCAGAATCTTATTAATGACATCCTTAGACCTTTGATCGGCAAAAATGTGGTTGTGTATTTGGATGACATTCTGATTTATTCGCCAGATCTGGAGTCTCATTGGCGGAGCGTACGTGAGGTATTACAGTTATTAATGGACAATTCGCTTTTTGCTAAGCTGGAGAAATGTGAGTTCGCTGTACAGAGAATTAGTTTTTTGGGTTACATTATCTCCAGCGAAGGTTTTGAGATGGACCCGGTTAAAGTTCAAGCTGTACAGGAATGGCCTAGGCCTATTGGTTTGAAATCGATACAGAGGTTTTTAGGTTTCGCCAATTATTACAGAAAATTCATAAAAAAATTTTCTAGTATTGTCAAACCTCTGACTGATCTCACCAGGAAAGGTGCTGATGCGGTTCAGTGGTCTTCTGAGGCCATTGAAGCTTTTGTGTATCTCAAGGAGAGGTTCACCTCTGCTCCCATCCTTATGCAGCCTGATGTGACTAAGCCGTTTTTGGTTGAGGTTGATGCTTCCTCTGTGGGGGTTGGCGCAGTATTGTCTCAGGATAACGGGGATGGATTACATCCCTGTGCCTTTTTTTCAAAAAAATTTTCTGAGACTGAACTGAATTACGATATTGGTAATCGGGAATTATTGGCTATTAAACTCGCATTTGAACACTGGCGCCACTTCTTGGAAGGTGCGGAATTTCCCGTTCAGGTTCTTACGGATCATAAAAATCTGATATATCTTGATGCTGCCAAGCGCCTGAATGCCCGTCAGGCTAGGTGGGCACTGTTTTTCTCGCGGTTTAATTTCTCCGTTACTTACATCCCTGGTACTAAGAATGCTAAGGCGGATGCCTTGTCTCGCAGTTTTTCTCCCATAGTCGGTGCTGAGAAAGAGGAGAACATTTTACAAGAAGGTGTTGTGATAGCTGCTTTGGACTCCGTTTTGGAAGATGAGATTCTTAAAGCACAGGAGAATGCCCCATCTAACACTCCCCATGGGAGGTTGTTTGTGCCTGGGACCTTTAGGAGAGATTTATTTGTTGAGTGTCACGAATCTCGGTTGGCAGGTCATCCCGGAATCTCTGAGACCAAGAGACTGGTGGGTCGCAGTTTTTGGTGGCCTGGATGGCAGAAGGAAGTCATTAAGTGGGTGCGTCAATGTACTATATGTGCTAGATCTAAGTCCTCACATACTCCTGCTGCGGGGTTGCTTTGTCCTTTGGAGGTTCCCAGTGCTCCTTGGACACATTTGGCTATGGACTTTATAACTGACCTTCCCCCCTCTGAGGGTTTTACTGTCATCTGGGTGGTCGTGGACCGTTTTAGCAAGATGTGTCACTTGGTTCCCTTTGTCAAACTGCCCTGCGCTAAAACTCTCGCTAAGGCCTTTGTCAAGGAAATTGTCAGACTTCATGGCGTTCCTACTGACATTGTTTCTGATAGGGGTCCTCAGTTCGTGGCTCGTTTTTGGCGTGCCTTTTGTGACAGGTTGGGAGTTCATTTATCGTTCTCGTCCGGATATCATCCTGAATCTAATGGCCAGACAGAAAGGAAAAACCAGGATGTTGAGCAGTTCTTGCGTTGTTTTATGGCAGACAATCAAGAGGGGTGGTCTGAGTTTCTGCCACTTGCTGAATTTGCTTTGAACAATCATACATCTTCTTCTGCTGGTTGTTCGCCTTTTTTTTGTTGTTCTGGGAGACATCCGTCGTTTGGGTCGTTCTCCAAGTTGGGATCTGCCGTGCCTGAGGAGGAGAATTTTTCCGGTGATTTGGAGAGAGTTTGGACGGATGTGCGTGGTAATCTTCAGGAGGCCAACAGGCCTGGAAAGGTTTCGGACCCGAGGATAACTCTTGGGTGAGGTCGGATGATGTTTCCGCGTCCAGACTTATCAGAGCGTTTCACAGGATATTTCCTGATAAGCCTGGTCCTAGGGGATCCGGAGGATCCTCTTAGAAGGGGGGGTACTGTTAGAACCTTGCTCTTAGGTTTTTTTTTCCTTTGCTGGTCACATGACCTTGTTGGCCTATTTAAGCCTGCTCCGCCCTTCTGGCTTTGCTGGACTTCATTGTATAACTACTTTCTAGCTAGCCTGTGCTCTGTATCTGCTCTGTTAGTTTGCTTGGTCTACGGACCTCTGTGTTCTTTATATTTTGTTTGTTCGTCTGTCTGCTACTATTTCTGTTAGGAGGTGTCCCATTTTCCTCCCAGTGCTTAGTACTTGTAGGGATTCCTTCCCCACATCTATAGGTCTCCGTACAGACTAGCTTAGGACTTTAGCAGGTCTGATCGCAGGATCAGGTTCCGTGTTACATCGTAGGGATCTAGCTGAGTTCTATCGTAGGGACAGATCTCCTCTTTCCTTAGCTCTGGTAGCAGAACATAACACCCGCTAGACTTCGGCAGAGTAAAGGGGATAGAACACCACATCCCCACAGGGAGCCACCCACCAATAAAAGAGAGACACAGGCCTGTACCCCCTGCACATTATCAGAACGCCAAGGGCATGCTGAGAGAAATGAAAGAAGCTGGGGTCATTAGAGACAGCTGTAGCCCCTGGGCAGCCCCCTTGGTTCTGGTGAAAAAGAAAGACGGTACCATGAGAATGTGCGTCGACTATAGACAAATCAACCGTATCACCCACAAAGACGCATATCCTCTGCCTAGAATAGAGGAGTCTTTAGCCGCACTAAAATCTGCTAACTTCTTTTCTACTTTGGACCTTACTAGCGGGTACTGGCAGGTTCCTGTGGCAGAGGCTGACAAGGAGAAGACCGCCTTCACCACCCCGATGGGACTGAGCGAGTTCAACTGTATGCCTCTGCAACGCACCAGGGACCTTCCAGCGGCTGATGGAATGCTGTCTAGGGCACCGAAACTTCGAGACGGTCCTCCTTTACCTGGACGACGTGATCGTCTATTCGAAGACCTACGAGGACCATCTCAAACACCTGGCTGAGGTGTTCGAAGCCCTGGCAGGCTATGGCCTGAAGGTGAAACCATCGAAGTGTCACCTGCTGAAACCAAAGGTCCAGTACCTAGGGCACGTGGTAAGTGCGGAAGGAGTAGCCCCCGACCCTGACAAGGTCACGGCAATCAAGAGCTGGCCAAGCCCCTCGAACATCAAGGAGGTGAGACAGTTTCTCGGGTTGGTAGGCTACTACCGAAGGTTCATCCCCGGGTTCACTAAGATGGCAGCTCCTATGCAGGACCTCCTGATCGGACAGTCTAAGTCCAGGAGTCAAAAGCCACCCTTCAAGTGGGATAAACCGGAAGAGGAGTCCTTCCGCCAGTTGAAGATGGCCCTCACAGGGGACGAGATCCTGGCCTACCCTGATTATGGCCAGCCTTTCATTCTCCACACAGATGCCAGTAATGTGGGACTGGGAGCCGTACTGTCCCAAAACCAACAGGGCAGAGAAAGGGTGATCGCGTACGCCAGCCGGAAGCTGAGACCCACCGAGAGGAACCCGGAGAATTACAGCTCCTTCAAGCTAGAATTCTTGGCGGTGGTGTGGGCCGTGACGGAACGCTTCAAGCATTACCTGGCCTCCGCAAAGTTCACAGTGTACACGGACAACAACCCGTTAACACACCTAGACAATGCAAGACTGGGTGCCCTACAACAGCGGTGGATGGCCCGTCTCTCCAACTATGACTTCGTGATCAAGTACCGGGCCGGCAAAACCAATGCCAACGCTGACGCCCTATCGAGGATGCCTCACTTACCTGAAGGTGACGAAGACCCAGAAGAGCTGGAGGAGGTAGAACTACCCGCGTTTCACCGGTATGGAGCCGCTCAATACTCCCACCGCGTGAAGGAGGAGGATCTAACAACCGTGATGATCAATCCTCTACCTCACCACAGCTGGGCCGAGACCCAAGATAGTGACCCTACAGTCCGCCTGGTGAAAGATCTGCTGACCCGGGAAGACGCCCGCTTAGATCCAGATGCCCCAGAGGAAGCCAAGCAGCTATGGAAGGAAAAGAGCAAGCTGTTCCTCTACGAAGGCAAGTTGTGCAGAAGGATTGTTAACCACCGGACGCACGAGCTGACCTGGCAAGTCGTGGTCCCAAGGCGGGATGCAGCTATGGTCCTGGGGGCTTACCATGACAGAGCGGGACACTTCGGTTGGAAGAAACTGGAGTTCCTGCTAAGAGGAAGGTTCTTTTGGGTCGGCATGAGGGGAGCTGTAGAAAAGTGGTGCAGAGACTGTGGCCCTTGTCACCTAAGGAGGAAGGACCGCACCAGCCAGAAGGCACCCTTGAGGCCCATCGTCACCACGCAGCCTCTTGAGCTGGTAGCTCTAGACCACGTCAAGTTGGCTCCAAGCCGGTCAGGGTACATCTACGCCCTGACAATCGTGGACCACTATTCCAGTTTTCTCGTGGTGGTCCCGGTGAAAGACTTGACAGCCCAAACAGCGGCCAGAGCCTTCCAGCAATATTTCTGCCGTCCACACGGGTATCCGGAACAGGTCCTGACAGACCAGGGTCCAGCGTTCGAGGCTGAAATCTTCCAGGAGTTCTGCAACCTCTATGGCTGTAAGAAGATTCGTACAACGCCTTACCACCCCCAAACTAACGGGATGTGTGAGAAGATGAACAATATAGTCATTGATCTCCTGAAGACGTTGCCCCTGGAGGAACGCAGCCTGTGGCCAGAAAAACTGCCGGACCTGATAGACCTATACAACAATATCCCGGTGAATGCTACAAACTGCACCCCGGCTTACCTGATGCGAGCTAGACCAGGTAAGCTGCCCATAGACCTGGAGATGGGAGTCCTAATACCTGAGGACACCTCCCCGGATGCGGACTGGGATACGGAAAGGCAACTGCAGTACAAGAAGGTACAGGAGAGTGTGGAGAAGAGCCTGGCCCAGGTGAGAGAGAGGCAAGAAAAACTCTTCAATCAACACGCCCCTGCTGGTCCCCTAGAACCTGGTGAGCAAGTCCTGAAGCGGAAGAGAAGGCTACATAAGTTGGACGACCAGTGGGAAAGGGAACCCTACACCGTACTGCAGTCTGACCATGACAACCCAAAGGTGTGCGTAATCACCAAGGACGGAGGAGAAACCACTAGTGTCGTCTCCAGAGACCACCTCAAAAGGTGCCCCGAGCAACTCCGTAGTGCAGAAGAGGATCAGAGTGACCTTGAACCCGCAGAGGACAAGGAAGAAATGATCAGCACCGTTCTCGGAGAGTTCCCTCAGTCCTGGACTCGCATAAATGATGCCATAGTGGTACCCATCCTGCATTTCCTGCAACCGGCACAGCAACAACCAACACCAGAGCCGGAAGGTGAAGAGGAGCGAGCGGTTCCAGAGGCAGAAGAGCCTGTACCAGCAGCCCAGGAGAGTCAACCCTCTGCTGACAGTGAGCCTGCCATGCCTGCGGTAAGCCAAAGGACCCGCAGACAGCTGCCTGTCCTACCTGTACACCCAGCTGGTAGCTGTAACCCTAACGCTAGTGGGGAAAGCCAGGTTGGTCCACCACCAGACAGTGGGCTACGTAGGTCAACCAGGAGCACAAAAGGGCAGATACCCGCTCGCTGGAGAATATAGAGTGTACTAAAATTGTAAAAAATCCTGTTGCCAAATGTTGAATTGTTTGCCAAGTTACATGCATGTTTGGTAATTCTGTGTTTCAGTTTCTTGCAGTTACCGTAAGGACTCAAAGGTTATGGACTTTTTATAACCGGGACCTTGTATGGACTGCGTTCGGAGCCTAG
This sequence comes from Phyllobates terribilis, assembly GCF_046119375.1. Classification (NCBI taxonomy): domain Eukaryota; kingdom Metazoa; phylum Chordata; class Amphibia; order Anura; family Dendrobatidae; genus Phyllobates; species Phyllobates terribilis. The sequence continues at coordinate 371,165,919 of NW_027362765.1, read as the reverse complement.
CCCAGGAATGAACTAAGACTGTAAAGGACTTGGGGTAGGACAGACCCCCACCTGGTTAAGGCTCCCCGTTGTATTGGTGATATGGACACCCGGTCACAGACCACACTGTGACCTTAAGAACTCAATTTGTGCGTCGTCTGTCTGATAATGTTTTATAGTTATGCATATTGTCTTTGTGTATTGTTTAGTCCCGGAGTACTAAATTTCACTAGGGGGGAATGTGTCACCCTGGCCTGGATGCCACAAGTGTAAATAAAGCTGTGTCTGAGAGCAAGGGGGAGGTTCTCTAGTCAGGGGAACATTAGCATGCAATGCCCCCTGTCTCAGGCCAGTAGGGGGAGCAGGCTGCCCCTATAAAAGCTGGTACTGGGGGCAGGGTTAGGGGGAACTTGATGGCCTGTCTCAGCACTGAGACTTGTCCCAGAGCAGAACAGGGACAGACAGTTGCACTGCACCTAAGAGGAAGTGTGGCAGGAGGAGAGCCACAAGCCAGAGACAAGAGGCGAAGAGAGCCTGTCTTGGCAGAAAGAGGACTTAATTTACCAGACTTTGGTGTCTGAGGCTGGGAGGATTCCACATTCTCCAGCAGATAACCAGTCCGCAAGGGACTGGATATTCCTTGGCCTAAGAAGCCTGGAGGCCCTGCCACAACCGAAGGGACCAGTAAAGCCGTACAAGGCTGGGAGCAGAAAGGAACCCACGTCGCAGGCCATACAGGCGAGAATACACGGAAAGCTCGGAAACGTGGGCTGTTACCCTATAACGAGGAGATAGCCAGAAGGAGCGCAGAAAGCACGGTAGGCCTACACCCTCACCCTGACCAGGGCCAATTTCCCCGTTGCTCTCAGACATCCAGGTCCCCTCCTAGCTGGGACTGTTTATGGGTCAGTTTACCTGTTTCAGTAAAGACCCTGGACTGCAACCTATTGTCTGTGTGCTCCTTCGCGCCTCCAGCACTACCGGTACTGGGACTCTCACCACCATCACTCCCACCATCCACTACACTGCCCTGGGGCCGCACTCTTCCCGTGGGGAGTCACACCATCCCAGCTGCACATATCATCAGCCCCAGCGGTCTGCCTTGCAGCGGCGGTTCCTAATGACCGCAAATCCACGGGTGGCGTAGTCGGACATAATCAACAACACGTAACGGACTACCACTGGCCTGACCACCCTGAGCCACGGAACCGGGTTGCCACTACTACTCCCATCGTTCCCCCTATTGCCCGGATCCGAGTGCCCAACGGCCCAGGGGGCGAGTCACAGACAGCACACGGCACTGTGGTAACGGTTAGAGCTTGTCAATACTTCGCTGTGTTTTTTGTTTCTTTGTGTTCGTTCTTCCTTGTATCCTCCAAGTTGTGTTGATGAAGATAATGGTTACTAATTGTTACTGTATGTTTCTGCTGAAAGCTCAAATCTGCAACACACAACATAGAACAAAAAGGAAGGAATATTGAAAATACTTTAGGGTGGAGAATAAGAGTTACACCACAACACATTGGTCACCAACCTCTTCTAGAATAAAATTGTCAGTCCTCTCCACCATGCTGCACCTTTCAACTGCTCTCCATCCACCAACCCACACATGTTCTCCACTTGACCAATGGCCCACGCTTCTATACTCCATCATTACTTCATATTGATCCCCTTGTAGGACTTCTCCCGTGCTGCACCTTTCCAGCGGATCACGTGATCAGCCAGTATTCCCATCTTTCCCACCCGTTTCCAGGAATATAACTAATTTATAAAACCGAACATATCCACTAATGTCAGCGGAGCATGCTTGAGTACAGAAGGTGAGGGGACTGTCTAAAACCAGAATAAAGGGAGGTTTTAATACCTACCCCAGTCTGGAAAAAGACCAAAAACAAATAGCCCCTTTTACGCAGTTCCCCATTAGCCCTCCTGCAAAGCAGCACCATTCACAGGACAATCTGGCAGCAAAAAGAGACAGGAGAGATAACATCAGCGTTGTCAAGGGAAAAACACTGAAACAATGGAAATTCAGGGAACGCAAAATTCTCAAGCCCAGAAAAAAAACCATCACCCTCATAGTGACTTAGGCCATTGGCTTCAGATACAACCTAGAATAAGGAGCGGAGTATCTCTGTGTCCTGGGCCCTGGAAGGCGACATTAATAAGGCTGAGTATGTAAATGTATGGGAGGTAATATTGTATGAGCAACATAACATTGTATAAATTCAGCTTTTCCAGACCCAGTGGTTATTCTGCTCACTAATGCGGTGGTCCATGAGCAAGCGGGGTGTGATGACACGGGGTCTTACGTAGGCGAAATACTACTCAGACAGCACAGGGTGAGGGTAAAACAGCGTGAAAATACTTTATTAAACCACAAAGTGGACAATAAACACATAGAACAGTCCCAGCAAATACCCAAGATGGTACAACATTACACAGTCTCACCCTTCCTTCTCCGCCCGCCTGGGATAGAACAGCTGCGACTTTGGGACTTCCAGGGCCTACTACCTAAACCAGTGGCCCCCCGCTTCTGGCAGGCCCCCACCAAGAGGAGGTAGGGGCAAGCTTAGGAAGCTAGCAGTCCATCGAGGTACAAGGCCAGGAGACCAGAGAGTCCCACCCTAGCGTTTCTGAGAGTTTCCATGGGGCCAGATGACCGGCTGGTCCCAATCTGGCTTCTACGAATGTCTCCATGAGTTCCAGGTGACCGGAGGGTCCAACCTAGCAACCCCAAACAATATATCCATGGGGCCAGGTGACTTCATCGTCCCAACCTGGTTTCCCCAAATGTATCCATGGTGTCTCTGATGGTCAATGGAGCAGATCCGTACCTTTCTAGTCAGGGCCATATACCCTTAGGCTGGAATCATGTAGAATCCAAATCTGTGTCTCTCTGGTTAAATCCGTGCTTCCAAGCTGATGGTCTGAGAGGGTCTGATGTTTGATTCCCCTTGTAAAGTCTCTTTCAATTCTCTCTTTCAAATCTCTTTTCAGCAGAATACAAAAACCTTTTTTTTATATTTACATATGTGGCTAAGGTTATCAGTCACAGGTCAGAGGTAAAGGTGCGGGGCTCACTCAGGTCTCATTGTTTGAGCTAACAAATTAACATAGTTGGTATAGCAGGGGGGGGCTCTTGTAAATAAACATCTAGCTGGATCTAGTACAACATGCAATTAGCATAGTAACAAACATCATTGTTTCACAACCAAGAGAAGACAACAATCAGGGTTATACAAATACTGGTCTGTCCTTCTTGACCAGCCACAGAAATACACATACATTTCCAAGTCAAAACAAAGATGATAGTGTATTTCTCTTGGATTAACAAATCTAAATGTCTGGCTGATTAATATAAGTAACTGTTTCGTCATTCACAGCACAGGACAACCCCTGAGAAAGGTGCAGTAATTGGTTTTCTCCCATATTTCCCCACAAATGGACAAAACTAGGAGGAAAAAGTTTCTTCTTGTTTGCTCTTGGGCAAAAAAGTTATAGGATTCCCTCTTTTTAGGTAGTTATGTCAGGGCTGGGGCTAGTTTACATCTTATTATTACACTTCTTTCTTCATCCACTGCTATTGTCTATTGATTTACGTTACATTGTAGCTGTAAACTTTCCAACATTCTAACTGAACTGACAAAATCCAGACATTTATGCCCCACCCACAGGAACTCCCAAAACTACTCTGAAACACCCAAGACCATCCATTTTTGGGCGGGCTTTGCCTCAGCCCCGCCCTTTTGCACTTTAATTTATTAGGATGGTTGGCAGCAATGTAACCGCCAACACCTATTCATTTTCAAACGAATCCCTATCTTTGAACATCATTTTAAGGGGGAATTTATTAAGCTAAATGTATCAGAATTCTAACACCAAAAACTGACTTTTAAGACTTTTATCATATTTATTAATGTTTTTTAGACACTTTTTGCACCTGGTCTGATAAGAGGTGTGGCTTCACTGAAAAGGGGGTGTGGCTTAATTAAAAGGGGCATGACTTAATGTCCTATGCCCCAAAAATTATTTTGGTGCAAATTTCTGGCACTACAGCAAGCCAACTAATAGGTGGTGTGAATTTAGACTACATTGTCTAAAGATGCGCAAGATTTACAAAACGGCATGAACCACTATGATAAATCTGAGACTGTCAAGTTTACACTGTCTAATAATAAAACAGTACTAATAAATATGCTCCAATATCTTTTTTAGGGGTTGCATCTTCATTTTGTTAGTACAGAGCACCAACCCCTCCACTCACCCCCTGCATTGCCATAGAGATACATAGTAAAATTCTGTTTAACTGAGGCGAACACTAGAGGGAGCTCAGGAGCTCACTGAAGACATCGATTTTTATTCAATGGCAGCTGTATAATCCGTATGCAGTGAGCTCCCCCTAGTGGTGGCACCAGGCAGGTTTTGTCATTGCTCTTTGCACCTAATTAATAAATTAGACTAAAAAATAGTAATAATGCAAATTGCTGAAGTATACACCCATAATGTGTACGCTGGGGCATAATGTTGTCCCAAATCTTAATTCTCTTGCACAGAAGTGCACAACTGCAGGTCAATATTAATTTTTGACAACGTAAAAAACAACACGGTGTTTGAGAAATACCTTCATAAACTTCATGCAAAAGAGCTAATTTTATACTGGATTTACATAGGACTGCTTGCAAGATTAGGCAATCTGCACTGAGGAAATCATTAGCCCCAAAAGATGTCATGACAAATTCAGCTCTGCGCAATAATGCAATAGTTATGGGAAAAAGATAGCTGTAAAATTCTGGGCTGAACCTCCCTTTTTGGATACTTATACAATATTAGTGCATGCTGGGAGTTGTAGTTTCACAACAGCTGGAGAGCTTGCAATCTATGATAGAGGGGTTAAGAGTCCGGAATGCCCATTCCTATGTCACCTGGTGCTGAGATGTGACGTCCCCTCCTGACGCGCTATATGCATGGTATATGGCACTCACCAGGGTGTGCTGGTATGTCAGGGTTCTGGTGGGCACATCAACCACCGGCATAACCAGAGACAGCGGCAGAGAGGACCTGCTCTGAGGCTGCTGGGATCTGCTCAGCCCCCTGCCCAATTCTTCACCCTCTGAGCAGATCCCTCATTAAGTGCCTGAAGAAGAAGGGGGGGCACAAACATTGGTGGTAGTGTAGGGAAACATCCGCTTGTCACACGAGTTGTCACCTGCTGCTCGAGACATCACCTGTCACTTGAGACATCCGTCCAGGAATAACCATGTGTTACTGTGTGTCACAGTCCCTGCTTCTATAGAGAGCTGCCATAGTCTATGTGCCCGAGATATTCATACAGATGTAGCAGAGCTGAGTGTCACATTCACCTTATTGAGTCTGCATCAGTGGCATAATCAGTGCCTGAGAAAGCAGCATGGTGGTTCAGTGGTTAGCACGGTGGCTCAGTGGTTAGCACGGCGGCTCAGTGGTTAGCACGGTGGCTCAGTGGTTAGCAAGGCAGCTAAGTGGTTAGCACGGTGGCTCAGTGATTAGCACGGCGGCTCAGTGGTTAGCACGGTGGCTCAGTGGTTAGCACTGTTGCTTTGCAGCGCTGGGGTCTTGTGTTCAAATCAGACCAAGGACAACATCTGCAAGGAGTTTGTATGTTCTCCCCGTGTTTGCGTGGGTTTCCTCCGTGTTCTCCTCTTTCCTCCCACACTCCAAAGACATCCTGATAGGCAAATTAGATTGTGAGCCCTAATGGGGACAGTGCTGCAGAATTAATGGCACTATACAGTGGTGGCCAAAAGTATTGGCACCCCTGCAATTCTGTCAGATAATACTCAGTTTCTTCCTGAAAATTATTGCAATCACAAATTCTTTGGTCTTATTATCTTCATTTAATTTGCTTGCAAGGAAAAAAACACAAAAGAGAATGAAGCAAAAATCAAATCATTGATCATTTCACACAAAACTTCAAAAATGGGCCAGACAAAAGTATTGGCACCCTCAGCCTAATACTTGGTTGCACAGCCTTTAGCCAAAATAACTGCGAACAACCGCTTCCGGTAACCATCAATGAGTTTCTTACAATGCTCTGCTGGAATTGTAGACCATTCTTCTTTGGCAAACTGCTCCAGGTCCCTGATATTTGAAGGGTGCCTTCTCCAAACTGCCATTTTGAGATCTCTCCACAGGTGTTCTATGGGATTCAGGTCTGGACTCATTGCTGGCCACCTTAGAAGTCTCCAGTGCTTTCTCTCAAACCATTCTATAGTGCTTTTGAAAGTGTGTTTTGGGTCATTGTCCTGCTGGAAGACCCATGACCTCTGAGGGAGACCCAGCTTTCTCACACTGGGCCCTACATTATGCTGCAAAATTTGTTGGTAGTCTTCAGACTTCATAATGCCATGCACACGGTCAAGCAGTCCAGTGCCAGAGGCAGCAAAGCAACCCCAAAACATCAGGGAACCTCCGCCATGTTTGACTGTAGGGACCGTGTTCTTTTCTTTGAATGCCTCTTTTTTTTTCCTGTACACTCTATGTTGATGCTTTTTCCCAAAAAGTTCTACTTTTGTCTCATCTGACCAGAGAACATTCTTCCAAAACGTTTTAGGCTTTCTCAGGTAAGTTTTGGCAAACTCCAGCCTGGCTTTTTTATGTCTCGGGGTAAGAAGTGGGGTCTTCCTGGGTATCCTACCATACAGTCCCTTTTCATTCAGACGCCGACAGATAGTACGGGTTGACACTGTTGTACCCTCGGACTGCAGGGCAGCTTGAACTTGTTTGGATGTTAGTCGAGGTTCTTTATCCACCATCCGCACAATCTTGTGTTGAAATCTCTCGTCAATTTTTCTTTTCCGTCCACATCTAGGGAGGTTAGCCACAGTGCCATTGGCTTTACACTTCTTGATGACACTGCGCACGGAAGACACAGGAACATTCAGATCTTTGGAGATGGACTTGTAGCCTTGAGATTGCTCATGCTTCCTCATAATTTGGTTTCTCAAGTCCTCAGACAGTTCTTTGGTCTTCTTTCTTTTCTCCATGCTCAATGTGGTCACACAAGGACACAGGACAGAGGTTGAGTCAACTTTAATCCATGTTAACTGGCTGCAAGTGTGATTTAGTTATTGCCAACACCTGTTAGGTGCCACAGGTAAGTTACAGGTGCTGTTAATTACACGAATTAGAGAAGTATCACATGATTTTTCAAACAGTGCCAATACTTTTGTCCACCCCCTTTTTTAGGTTTGTTGTTGAATTGTATCCAATTTGGCTTTAGGACAATTCTTTTTGTGTTTTTTCATTGAAGACAAATTAAATGAAGATAATAATACCAAAGAATTTGTGATTGCAATCATTTTCAGGAAGAAACTGAGTATTATCTGACAGAATTGCAGGGGTGCCAATACTTTCGGCCACCACTGTATAAGTGAGCACAATAAATAAATAGGCCCCAACATTTAGACCTCAGCCTCCCCCACCACCACTCAGGTGTCTATGTTCACCATCTTTAAAAATATAGTATATGAATTTCACAGAAGACACAGCAATAAGATAACTGTCTAAGCAATTCTTTTAAATAATACCGTCATAAAGTTACCAAATAACCATCATCACTATAATGCCGCCACACCATGACCATGTAATATCACCACAGTCTGAATATAACCACCGTCCTGTATAACATGACCTATTATACCAGGATCAATATTACCAATAATACCGCATACAAGGGACAAATACCGCCACACCATGACCATATATTACCATCACATAGTGTCTGAATATAACCACCATCATGTTACAAAACAAAACCAATATAGAATGGCAAATAATGCTGCCACACCATGACCATAAATAACTACCACATTATGTCACCGTGGCTAGTAACTTTCTTCCCTTAGCTCCTATTGGCAGGTGATACAGAGTGCTCTGGCCACTAGGGGGTGCTACAGCAAAAAGATCATACGGAATCTGTGCTCTTTCCTGATGCATGATGGGAGCGATGCATAAAAACAAGACAATTAACCAAACTTTATTTTGTTCGAATTTATTTTCCCATGTAACCTGGATGTTAATATCAGAAATGATTAAGATTGTACTTTGGCGAGGCGGCTTCACACAGGGTCCATTCTGTGAAGATCATGGTGATGCCAGGGATGTTAGGTTAATGTTTTATGTAGGGAAGGCTGTGGGAAAGGGGCTTGATGATATCACCGAGGAATTTGCATTGGTGCCAACTCCCATCGGACTGAGCTCCAGGATAGATAAGTAGATCTGAGATCAAACATTAACAAGTGACGTCCACATTACATCCAGCAGTTCTAAGGAAAGTGCTATAAAACTTACCAATGTTTATAAAACTGATAAAACTTATAAAAAGTGATAAAACTTTAAAAAAACTGACAAAAACTCACAAACATTAATTTGGTTTCTAAAACTGATAAAAACTTTTACAAACATAAAAACTTACAAATAGTTATTATTATTATTATTTATTATTATAGCGCCATTTATTCCATGGCGCTTTACATGTGAAAAAGGGGGTATAATACAAGAACAATTTCAATAATCTTGAACACAATGTGACAGCGACTGGTACAGGCGGAGCGAGGACCCTGCCCGCGAGGGCTCACAATCTACGAGGGATGGGTGAGGATACAGTAGGTGAGGGTAGAGCTGGTCGTGCAGCGGTATGGTGGAGCGGTGGTTACTGCAGGTTGTAGGCTTGTCGGAAGAGGTGGGTCTTCAGGTTCCTTTTGAAGGTTTCCACGGTAGGCGAGAGTCTGATACGTTGGGGTAGAGAGTTCCAGAGTAGGGCGGAAGCACGGGAGAAATCTTGTATACGGTTGTGGGAGGAGGAGATAAGATGGGAGTAGAGCAGGAGATCTTGTGAGGATCGGAGGTTGCGTGCAGGTATGTAACGGGAGACTAGGTCGGAGATATATGGAGGAGACAGGTTGTGAATGGCTTTGTATGTCATGGCTAGGGTTTTGAACTGGAGTCTCTGAGCAATGGGGAGCCAGTGAAGAGATTGACAGAGAGGAGAGGCCGGGGAGTAGCGGGGGGACAGGTGGATTAGTCGAGCAGCAGAGTTTATGATAGATTGGAGGGGTGCGAGAGTGTTAGAGGGGAGGCCACATAGCAGGAGGTTGCAGTAGTCAAGGCGGGAGATGATGAGGGCGTGCACTAGTGTTTTTGCAGATTCATGGTTTAGGAATGTGCGGATCCGGGAGATATTTTTAAGTTGGAGTCGGCAGGAAGTGGAAAGGGCTTGGATATGTGGTTTGAAGGAGAGTTCAGAGTCCAGGGTTACCCCGAGGCAGCGAGCTTGAGGGACTGGGGAGAGTGGGCAGCCATTGACTACGATGGATAGGTCAGTTGGGAGGGTTGAATGAGATGGCGGAAAGATGATGAATTCTGTTTTGTCCATGTTAAGTTTTAGAAATCTAGCAGAGAAGAAGGATGAAATAGCAGACAGACATTGTGGGATTTTGGTTAATACGGAGGTGATATCGGGTCCAGAGAGGTAGATCTGTGTGTCATCAGCATAGAGGTGATAATGAAAGCCATGAGACTCTATGAGCTGTCCCAGGCCTAAGGTGTAGATGGAGAAGAGCAGGGGTCCTAGAACTGAACCTTGGGGGACACCGACAGATAGGGGGCGAGATGAAGAGGTGGTGTGTGTGAGTGGGAGACACTGAATGTCCGGTCTGTTAGGTATGAGGAGATCCAGGATAGGGCCAAGTCTGTGATGCCGAGAGATGAGAGAGTCTGTAGTAAGAGGGAATGGTCCACTATGTCAAAGGCAGATGACAGGTCTAGGAGGAGGAGGACAGAGTAGTGTCGCTTAGATTTGGCGGTTAGTAGGTCGTTTGTGACTTTAGTCAGTGCAGTTTCAGTAGAATGGTGCGGTCGTTATAAATCTCATAAAACTGATAAAAACTGATAAAACTTACAATAACTGATAAAAACTTAAAAATCTTTATAAAGTTTATAAAACTGCTAAAAACTTATACAACTTATATAAACTTTGAAAACATATAAACAAAAACTTACAAATAGTTATATAGCTTATAAAACTGATAAAAACTGCTAAAACTTACAATAAATGATAAAAACTTAAAAATCTTTATAAAGTTTATAAAACTGATAAAAACTTATACAACTTATATAAACTCTGAAAACATAAAAACAAAAAACTATATCTTATAAAACTGATAAAAACTAAAACTTATAAAAAGTTATAAATCTTATAAAAACTTATGACAACTAATTCCTATCTCCAGAGAAAAGAAGAACCTGACCTTATGGTCAGCAATATGGGTAAAGCACTCATTAGGAGGAGCTCACTAGATGTCCCCGTCTCCATCACATGCAAATTTCAGAAACCCCAATGGAATTACTGTCACATGTGAATGTCATTGTATGATATGTAAATCCCATGCAGCAATACGAGATCTGGTAGAGAGACCAGGGACAGCTTTTCACTAGTCTCCAGGAGCTTCTAGATATTCTCCCTATTTATTTTGAAACTAGAGATGCCCAAAGTAAAATACAAAACAAAATAATGTAGCGATAACATCAAGACATCTAAACTTCTAGTTGAGCATCAGATAACTTCTCTGGGGACACTTATCAATCATTTCTATTGGATAAAAAGTCACTTGTCATAAATATGTAATTTGTTTTTTACATGGTGTATAAGCCGCTGTTCTCAGCAACGATGAGGAACAAAAGTAAATAAGGTCGACTCATCCCGATACAACAACCCGCTAAAAACGTGTGATGGTGCAGAAGACCCCTGCAGACCCCATCAGCAGAGGTGTTTTTTGGCAAATCCTATAAAGGGTCATACACGACTGTGAAAGGTGGAAAACTGCAAAGTTGCGAAATGTTATTCTACAAAAAGAAAGGGTTAATTGTCACGATACACCGTGTATATGGGATTTCAGAGATTACTTATTGCTTTTTCATCAGAGTGCATGCTGGGTAAGAGCCGCAGTGATTTACAAGAGCCACAGGACTCCAATTATAGCTATAAATCAGGATCAGTCCACAAAACTGTCAGAACTGCAGATATAGAGAATAACAAGGCACCAAGAAGAGCGGAGACCCAGCTGCCCGCACCGCCATCCGAGAGAAAAGCGGAAGGACGGTGACGGAGATCGGAGACTCTGACGTCACTGGGGAAGTGATCCAGACATCACCTGCCAACAGCACTCAGCAGTATACGACAGAGAGAGAGATAGGAAGTCATCATCTACCACCACATAGTAACCAGCATTTACACTTCAGACTGCAGGAAGACATGATGTACATTATAGGGAGAGGAGACGCCCAGAAACCTAACTACTGCCCCCCATCTGTAGGAATATAACTGCTATACTACTACTCCTATGTACAAGAATATAACTGCTATAATACTGCCCCCTATGTACAAGAATATAACTACTAAAATACTGCCCCCTATGTACAAGAATATAACTACTATAATACTGCTCCCTGTGTACAAGAATATAACTACTATAATACTGCCCCCTATGTACAAGAATATAACTACTGTAATACTGCCCACTATGTACAAGAATATAACTACTATAATACTGCTCCTATGTACAAGAATATAACTACTATAATACTGCCCCTATGTACAAGAATATAACTACTATAATACTGCTCCTATGTACAAGAATATAACTACTATAATACTGCTCCTATGTACAAGAATATAACTACTATAATACTGCTCCAATGTACAAGAATATAACTGCTATAATACTGTCCCCTGTGTGCTAGAATATAACTACTATAATACTGCTCCTATGTACAAGAATATAACTACTGTAATACTGCTCCTATGTACAAGAATATAACTACTATAATACTGCTCCTATGTACAAGAATATAACTACTATAATACTGCCCCTATGTACATGAATATAACTACTATAATACTGCTCCTATGTACAAGAATATAACTACTATAATACTGCCCCCTATGTACAAGAATATAATTACTATAATACTGCTCCTATGTACAAGAATATAACTACTATAATACTGCCCCCTATGTACAAGAATATAACTACTATAATACTGCCCACTATATACAAGAATATAACTACTATAATACTGCCATTATGTACAAGAATATAACTACTATAATACTGCTCCTATGTACAACAATATAACTACTATAATACTGCTCCCTATGTAGAAGAATATAACTACTATAATACTGCTCCTATGTACAAGAATATAACTACTATAATACTGCTCCTATATACAAGAATATAACTACTATAATACTGCTCCTATGTACAAGAGCATAACTACTATAATACTGCTCCTATGTACAAGAATATAACTACTATAATACTGCCCCTATATACAAGAATATAACTACTATAATACTGCCCTCTATGTACAAGAATATAGCTACTATAATACTGCTCCTATATACAAGAATATAACTACTATAATACTGCCCCTATATACAAGAATATAACTACTATAATACTGCCCTCTATGTACAAGAATATAACTACTATAATACTGCTCCTATGTACAAGAGCATAACTACTATAATACTGCCCCTATGTACAAGAATATAACTACTATAATACTGCTCCTATGTACAAGAGCATAACTACTATAATACTGCTCCTATGTACAAGAATATAACTACTATAATACTGCTCCTATATACAAGAATATAACTGCTATTATACTGCTCCCTATGTACAAGAATATAACTACTATAATACTGCTCCTATGTACAAGAATATAACTACTATAATACTGCTCCTATATACAAGAATATAACTACTATAATACTGCTCCTATGTACAAGAGCATAACTACTATAATACTGCTCCTATGTACAAGAATATAACTACTATAATACTGCCCCTATATACAAGAATATAACTACTATAATACTGCCCTCTATGTACAAGAATATAACTACTATAATACTGCTCCTATATACAAGAATATAACTACTATAATACTGCCCCTATATACAAGAATATAACTACTATAATACTGCCCTCTATGTACAAGAATATAACTACTATAATACTGCTCCTATGTACAAGAGCATAACTACTATAATACTGCCCCATATGTACAAGAATATAACTACTATAATACTGCTCCTATGTACAAGAGCATAACTACTATAATACTGCTCCTATGTACAAGAATATAACTACTATAATACTGCTCCTATATACAAGAATATAACTACTATAATACTGCCCCTATATACAAGAATATAACTACTATAATACTGCCCTCTATGTACAAGAATATAACTACTATAATACTGCTCCTATGTACAAGAGCATAACTACTATAATACTGCCCCTATGTACAAGAATATAACTACTATAATACTGCTCCTATGTACAAGAGCATAACTACTATAATACTGCTCCTATGTACAAGAATATAACTACTATAATACTGCTCCTATATACAAGAATATAACTACTATAATACTGCTCCTATATACAAGAATATAACTGCTATTATACTGCTCCCTATGTACAAGAATATAACTACTATAATACTGCTCCTATGTACAAGAATATAACTACTATAATACTGCTCCTATATACAAGAATATAACTACTATAATACTGCTCCTATGTACAAGAATATAACTACTATAATACTGCCCCTATATACAAGAATATAACTACTATAATACTGCCCTCTATATACAAGAATATAACTACTATAATACTGCCCCTATATACAAGAATATAACTACTATAATACTGCCCTCTGTGTACAAGAATATAACTACTATAATACTGCTCCTATGTACAAGAGCATAACTACTATAATACTGCCCCTATGTACAAGAATATAACTACTATAATACTGCTCCTATGTACAAGAGCATAACTACTATAATACTGCTCCTATGTACAAGAATATAACTACTATAATACTGCTCCTATATACAAGAATATAACTACTATAATACTGCCCCCTATGTACAAGAATATAACTACTATAATACTGCTCCCTATGTACAAGAATATAACTACTATAATACTGCCCCCTATGTACAAGAATATAACTACTATAATACTGCTCCCTATGTACAAGAATATAACTACTATAATACTGCTCCCTATGTACAAGAATATAACTACTATAATACTGCCCTCTATGTACAAGAATATAACTACTATAATACTGCTCCCTATGTACAAGAATATAACTACTATAATACTGCCCTCTATGTACCAGAATATAACTACTATAATACTGCTCCTATGTACAAGAATATAACTACTATAATACTGCCCTCTATGTACAAGAATATAACCACTATAACACTGCTCCTATGTATCAGTTATTATGGATACTATAACATTTATTTAACAAATAACAGATTTGGAGCAGAAGATAGAATGATTACACATAATAGGCAGAATTTATTATCTGATTTTCAGATGGATGGATAAGCTTGGGATACATATTTTCACCACTGAGAAACCTCGTTTATTCTTTTCAGTTTATCATTTGTTGGATGTTTTACATAAAACAAGATTTTTTTTTTTTTACAAATGTAGCCGAGGTGAATCTTTACATTGTTGCAATGTTTTTACATCTCTGCTTCATCTGTAACTTCTGCTACAAACTCTGCGACATTCTGCTGGTAAAATGTTACTCTGCTGCATCTGACAGACTCGGATCTGCTACATCTAACGCTGCAGAGTCCTCAATTGGTAACACTAAGGGTATGTTCACACTGCCTCTTTTTCCACCTTTTTTTTTTTTTTGTAGAAAACGCTGGAAAAGAAAGACGCCAATGAAAAGTTGAATAAACGTACAAAAAAAAACGCATGTGGGGAAAAAAGCCAACAAAGACTGAGAGATGCAAATAAATTACACTTCAGGGGAAAAAAAAAAACCCATCAGAGATGAGGAGAGTTTACGGTTATTTCTGACCATCAGAGAAAAGATGCAATGTGAACACAGTCTAATAGATTTTTTTTGATTTTCTGGTTTTTGTTTTTGCTGGCAGCTTCCAAACATTCGAGGTTTCCTGAGCAGCGAGTCACCGGGTTTTGGCTGTAATTATGGTGTAAGCTGCGTCCAATTTTTTTTGCCTCTGTAGTTTGTTGTTCTTGCTGAGGACCGCGCTGAGTGGCGGCATGTGCCAGCTTTATATATAACCCTGCCCCCCACAGAGCTGGCACAGGGTCAGCAGAGCGGTGGAACTAGAACATGTAATGCCACATCAGGTCGGCCGGGTCTTCTGTCCAACACAGGAAATACCAGCGCTGTGGCTTGTAGAGAGGAGATCATTCACTCCTCGTGTGTGTATATATATATAGCTGTGTGTTAATGCACCAGCGCCACAACTACTGCAAAAGTCCAGTAATCCAGAATGCCTGGCCATTAAAGACCGGTCCCAGGAAACTATCCAGTAGTCCGGTTCAGATGAGCTCTGCAGAGAGTTGTGATGGTGGGAAAAAAAACTAAAGAAACCAAAAATTAAGATGATCCGTAATCTGATAATCCAGGACTTTGGTGGTTCTCAGTATGCGGAATTATTGGACTTTAATCCCATCTGAGAAATGTTGCGACTAGGGGAGAACACAAGTCCCCCATCCTGGTGGAAGAGGGTCCTTGTGATCAGTGGGCGTCTCAGCAGTGGTTGTGCATGCGCCCTAACGCTCCGTTCTAAGAGTGTGGTATTGATGATGGAAAGAAAGCCAAGCGCTGCGTAAATTGTTAGATTGTGTGTGGTCCACCGCAGGGACCCCAAAGATAGTCAGAACAGGTGATTGTGCCCCATATTTTCTCCAGGTTCTCCTGGAGAACAGAGAGCAACTGGTTGCACATGCGCCTGCTGATCCAATCTAAGGGCCTGTTCACACGTCTGTGACTAAAGACGGTCCAAGTGTCATCAGAGTTTGTGATCAGAGTCACCAGAGTTTGTGATCAGAGTCACCAGAGTTTGTGATCAGGGCCACCAGAATTTGTGATCAGAGTCATCAGAGTTTGTGATCACAGTCATCAGAGTTTGTGATCAGTCACCAGAGTTTGTGATCAGAGTCATCAGAGTTTGTGATCAGTCACCAGAGTTTGTGATCAGTCATAAGAGCTTGTGATCAGTCACCAGAGTTTGTGATCAGAGTCATCAGACTTTGTGATCAGTGTCAGAGTTTGTGATCAGAGTCATCAGACTTTGTGATCAGTCATCAGTTTGTGATCAGTGTCAGAGTTTGTGATCAATCACTAGAGTTTGTGATCAGTCACCAGTTTGTGATCAGAGTCAGAGTTTGTGATCAATCACTAGAGTTTGTGATCAGTCACCAAAGTTTGTGATCAGTCATCAGTTTGTGATCAGTCATCAGTTTGTGATCAGTGTCAGAGTTTGTGATCAATCACTAGAGTTTGTGATCAGTCACCAAAGTTTGTGATCGGTCACCAGTTTGTGATCAGAGTCATCAGAGTTTGTGATCAGAGTCATCAGAGTTTGTGAACAGAGTCATCAGAGTTTGTGATCAGTCACCAGAGTTTGTGATCAGTCATCAGAGCTTGTGATCAGTCACCAGAGTTTGTGATCAGAGTCATCAGACTTTGTGATCAGTCATCAGTTTGTGATCAGTGTTAGAGTTTGTGATCAATCACTAGAGTTTGTGATCAGTCACCAAAGTTTGTGATCAGTCACCAGTTTGTGATCAGAGTCAGTGATCAGTCACCAGAGTTTGTGATCAGTCATCAGTTTGTGATCAGTCATCAGTTTGTGATCAGAGTCAGCAGAGTTTGTGATCAGAGTCATCAGAGTTTGTGATCAGTCACCAGAGTTTGTGATCAGTCAGCAGAGTTTGTGATCAGAGTCATCAGAGTTTGTGATCAGTCATCAGAGAGTTTGTGATCAGAGTCATCAGAGTTTGTGACCAGAGTCATCAGAGTTTGTGATCAGTCACCAGAGTTTGTGATCAGTCAGCAGAGTTTGTGATCAGAGTCATCAGAGTTTGTGATCAGTCATCAGTTTGTGATCAGTCAGCAGAGTTTGTGATCAGAGTCATCAGAGTTTGTGATCAGTCATCAGTTTGTGATCAGTCAGCAGAGTTTGTGATCAGAGTCATCAGAGTTTGTGATCAGTCACCAGAGTTTGTGATCAGTCAGCAGAGTTTGTGATCAGAGTCATCAGAGTTTGTGATCAGTCATCAGAGTTTGTGATCAGAGTCATCAGAGTTTGTGATCAGTCATCAGAGTTTGTGATCAATCACCAGAGTTTGTGATCATCAGTCACCAGTTTGTGATCAGAGTCATCAGAGTTTGTGATCAGAGTTTGTGATCAGTCACCAGAGTTTGTGATCAGTCATCAGTTTGTGATCAGAGTCATCAGAGTTTGTGATCAGTCACTAGAATTTGTGATCAGTCACCAGAGTTTGTGATTAGTCACCAGAGTTTGTGATTAGTCACCAGAGTTTGTGATCAGAGTCATCAGAGTTTGTGATCAGAGTCAGAGGTACATGAATAACATGTAGTAGTATATAGCACTTAAATGAGAAAAATTATTGAGGAGTGAAGGAGCCGTTAGCATCGGCACTGAAGTTATAAAAGTATCTAAGCATTGGGCTGATAGCCATTAGATCAGGGTGGGTCCCACTGCTGGGACCCCCACCAATCTCCACTATTGGGCACCCGTGTCCCTCTCAAGGACACAAGACCATGGCAAAGAGAAATTGAATGAAGCTGCTGGTTGGGCACACGCTGCACTCTGATCCTATTAAGCTGCTGGTTGTGCACACGCCGCACTCTGATCCTATTAAGCTGCTGGCTGTGCACACGCTGCACTGTGATCCTATTAAGCTGCTGGTTGTGCACACACCGCACTCTAATTCTATTAAGCTGCTGGTTGTGCACACGCTGCACTCTGATCCTATTAAGCTGCTGGTTGTGCACACGCCGCACTCTGATTCTATTAAGCTGCTGGCTGTGCACACGCTGCACTCTGATCCTATTAAGCTACTGGTTGTGCACACGCTGCACTCTGATCCTATTCAGCTGCTGGTTGTGCACACGCCGCACTCTGATTCTATTAAGCTGCTGGTTGTGCACACGCCGCACTCTGATCCTATTAAGCTGCTGGTTGTGCACACGCCGCACTCTGATTCTATTAAGCTGCTGGTTGTGCACACGCCGCACTCTGATTCTATTAAGCTGCTGGTTGTGCACACGCCGCACTCTGATCCTATTAAGCTGCTGGTTGTGCACACGCCGCACTCTGATTCTATTAAGCTGCTGGTTGTGCACACGCCGCACTCTGATTCTATTAAGCTGCTGGTTGTGCACACGCTGCACTCTGATTCTATTAAGCTGCTGGTTGTGCACACGTTGCACTCTGATGCTATTAAGCTGCTGGTTGTGCACACGCTGCACTCTGATCCTATTAAGCTGCTGGTTGTGCACACGCTGCACTCTGATCCTATTAAGCTGCTGGTTGTGCACACGCTGCACTCTGATCCTATTAAGCTGCTGGTTGTGCACACGCCGCACTCTGATCCTATTAAGCTGCTGGTTGTGCACACGCCGCACTCTAATTCTATTAAGCTGCTGGTTGTGCACACGCTGCACTCTGATCCTATTAAGCTGCTGGTTGTGCACACGCTGCACTCTGATACTATTAAGCTGCTGGTTGTGCACACGCCGCACTCTGATTCTATTAAGCTGCTGGTTGTGCACACGCTGCACTCTGATACTATTAAGCTGCTGGTTGTGCACACACCGCACTCTGATTCTATTAAGCTGCTGGTTGTGCACACGCTGCACTCTAATTCTATTAAGCTGCTGGTTGTGCACAAGCTGCACTCTAATTCTATTAAGCTGCTGGTTGTGCACACGCTGCACTCTGATTCTATTAAGCCGCTGGTTGTGCACACGCTGCACTGTGATCCTATTAAGCTGCTGGTTGTGCACACGCTGCACTGTGATCCTATTAAGCTGCTGGTTGTGCACACGCCGCACTCTGATTCTATTAAGCCGCTGGTTGTGCACACGCTGCACTGTGATCCTATTAAGCCGCTGGTTGTGCACACACTGCACTGTGATCCTATTAAGCTGCTGGTTGTGCACACGCTGCACTGTGATCCTATTAAGCTGCTGGTTGTGCACACGCTGCACTCTGATTCTATTAAGCTGCTGGTTGTGCACACGCTGCACTGTGATCCTATTAAGCTGCTGGTTGTGCACACGCTGCACTGTGATCCTATTAAGCCGCTGGTTGTGCACACACTGCACTGTGATCCTATTAAGCTGCTGGTTGTGCACACGCTGCACTGTGATCCTATTAAGCTGCTGGTTGTGCACACGCTGCACTGTGATCCTATTAAGCTGCTGGTTGTGCACACACTGCACTGTGATCCTATTAAGCTGCTGGTTGTGCACACACTGCACTGTGATCCTATTAAGCTGCTGGTTGTGCACACGCTGCACTGTGATCCTATTAAGCTGCTGGTTGTGCACACTCCGCACTCTGATTCTATGACACTGATGAATCCATTTGTATTATGATGGATCAATCTGGATTTCACTGCTGCCCCCAGAATGTCACAATGCAGACTTGTGTCCCCCATGATCACCTCCCAGCAAGAACATGGCCTGAAGTTTAATGGAGCAGCTGGTGGCGCATGCATCCTACGGATCAGTTTATTGCACGGACCATACACAAAGCCGAGCGCTGTACTGATAACTGTTAGATCAATGTGGGTTTCACTGCTGCCCCCCATGATCATAAGAACAGGGGACTTCTCCCCCTGATTTTCCCCCATCAGCACGGATGAGGTCAGGCGGAGTTGTATGGAGAGGATAATTTGCGCATGTGCCTTTAACATCAAAGTTGTACCAGCAAGAAGGAAAAGTCATGGATTATGGAAATCACAGGATGGAGACATCACTGATCTGCAAATGGTGGAAAACTGGAAACAAAATGTATGAAACATCTGGATTTCTTCAGTCCGGAGTCTGAGCCTCTTGCAGAAATTTCGGCACTTGCAACCTCGGCTGCGATCACTGAGGTTAGCAATAATTGTCTGAGGAAGGTTCTGCCTCCGAATGTACAAATCATCAAGATCCACTGCTGGCAGCTCCTTTGTAATCACCGACCAATGATGTCAATGACCAATGACAAGTCCAGAGAAGCTGCAGCAATGGGAGCACGAATAGGCAGCAGATCCTGGGACACTTTGGAGAAATCTCTGGACCGAAACAATGCAACACCAAGCTTTTACTGTATCTGGAATGAAGTCTAGAGGGATCCGGCTACCGTACATTATGCCGCCCACCACCATTAACCCGGAAGTAGGACCGGTGTGCCATTCCCTCTTGGAGGCTTCCTCATGGCGTTGCAGAACATTTTTTCCTTCTTCTGTGAGTAGAAGTATCCAGAAGAGGATCGTAAAGGAATATTTTGGTAGTCTGTAACTAATATGAAAACATATAGTTCTGTCCAGGTGCTGAGTACACAAAACGGTAAAGAATTTTTAGCCAAAACTATTTGCAAAGTTGCTTTCGTTTTAACTACACTGGAGCAATTTCCTGGGTTGTAGTCCATAGTTATTAACATCAGTGATGGCCGTATAGAGATGCTTTAGTTCTGCCCCAGATCACAATGGAAAAACACCACTCTCCAGGGCCGTCAGGGAGACCCCAAAATTATCCAGGAGCCAAACTTTTTGAAATATCCCTGTAAGGATCCACATTGGATCTCTTCGCTGACATCTACGATAGAAGTGATATATTTCCTCATTGTGTCGCCATCTCATTACGATAAATAAGTGAACGGCGCGACGCCGGCGAGTCCTCGGATGATTCCAGGACTAATTAATTTATCGCCCTCAGTAAATTATATTTCACATTCTTAATTAATACAACTTTGTTTAATCCGCCATCCTCAGCTCCCGGGGACCCGGCCGAGAACCTGA
Source organism: Phyllobates terribilis (assembly GCF_046119375.1). Taxonomy (NCBI): domain Eukaryota; kingdom Metazoa; phylum Chordata; class Amphibia; order Anura; family Dendrobatidae; genus Phyllobates; species Phyllobates terribilis. Next base: position 371,144,992 of record NW_027362765.1, on the reverse strand, counting down.
AATATTCATTATTCAACCGAAATTCCCACTAGTCCACGTTCTCTGGGATTCGGATACAATGTCATTGATGAAAAGTGCAGTTTTAAATTATTATTATTTTTTTAATAACCCCAGGTGCAATTAGGAGCATTAATTATCTATAAGATGATGGGAAGACTGATGACACTGGGACCATGGAGACACCACCCCCGGGCTATTGGATGGGCCCCCCACGGATGCCACGTCAAGACAAATTCTAATTCTGGGAAAAAAATATTCCAAAAAAATCTAATTTTAAAACATTTCCAAATCCCCCCCCCCCTCCCCCGAAAAAATAAAAAAAAAATAGTGCATTTTCTAGAGCAAATTTCAATGTAATTTTTTTTTATTTTAACTCCTCAATGATGGACAATTTTTGTTTTTGCATATTTTTCTTTTCTCCTCCTCTCCCAAGAGCCAGAATATATTTATTTTTCCATCCACATGGGGCTTGTGGTTTGCTTGACGAGTTGTAGTTTGGAACGACTCCATTCATTTTACCATAAAAACACACTGGAAAAAAAAGGAGGAATAAAAATAAATTCAATTATACCATTGTTTTCTGGTTTTTAATTTTCCAGTGTTCATTCTACAGTAAAATTGACATGGCAGGAGATCCTTAAGGTAAATTTTGATTACAACGATACATGAAAACTAAAAAAATTTCTTTAAGTAATTAAAAAAAATAAATAAATAAAATTATATACACAGTACAGACCAAAAGTTTGGACACACCTTCTCATTTAAATTTTTTTCTGTATTTTCATGACTATGAAAATTGTCCATTCACACTGAAGGCATCAAAGCTATGAATTACCACATGTGGAATTATATACTTAACAAAAAAGTGTGAAACAACTGAAAATATGTCTTATATTCTAGGTTCTTCAAAGTAGCCACCTTTTGCTTTGATGACTGCTTTGCACACTCTTGGCATTCTCTTGATGAGCTTCAAGAGGTAGTCACCGGAAATGGTCTTCCAACAATCTTGAAGGAGTTCCCAGAGATGCTTAGCACTTGTTGGCCCTTTTACCTTCACTCTGCGGTCCAGCTCACCCCAAACCATCTCGATTGGGTTCAGGTCTGGTGACTGTGGAGGCCAGGTCATCTGGCGTAGCCCCCCATCACTCTCCTCCTTGGTCAAATAGCCCTTACACAGCCTGGAGGTGAGTTTGGGGTCATCGTCCTGTTGAAAAATAAATGATGGTCCAACTAAACGCAAACCGGATGGAATAGCATGCCGCTGCAAGATGCTGTGGTAGCCATGCTGGTTCAGTATGCCTTCAATTTTGAATAAATCCCCAACAGTGTCACCAGCAAAGCACCCCCACACCATCACACCTCCTCCTCCATGCTTCACGGTGGGAACCAGGCACGTAGAGTCCATCCGTTCACCTTTTCTGCGTCGCACAAAGACACGGTGGTTGGAACCAAAGATCTCAAATTTGGACTCATCAGACCAAAGCACAGATTTCCACTGGTCTAATGTCCATTCCTTGTGTTCTTTAGCCCAAACAAGTCTCTTCTGCTTGTTGCCTGTCCTTAGCAGTGGTTTCCTAGCAGCTATTTTACCATGAAGGCCTGCTGCACAAAGTCTCCTCTTAACAGTTGTTGTAGAGATGTGTCTGCTGCTAGAACTCTGTGTGGCATTGACCTGGTCTCTAATCTGAGCTGCTGTTAACCTGCGATTTCTGAGGTTGGTGACTCGGATAAACTTATCCTCAGAAGCAGAGGTGACTCTTGGTCTTCCTTTCCTGGGGCGGTCCTCATGTGAGCCATGTTTCTTTGTAGCGCTTGATGGTTTTTGCAACTGCACTTGGGGACACTTTCAAAGTTTGCCCAATTTTTCGGACTGACAGACCTTCATTTCTTAAAGTAATGATGGCCACTCGTTTTTCTTTACTTAGCTGCTTTTTTCTTGCCATAATACAAATTCTAACAGTCTATTCAGTAGGACTATCAGCCGTGTATCCACCTGACTTCTGCACAACACAACTGATGGTCCCAACCCCATTTATGAGGCAAGAAATCCCACTTATTAAACCTGACAGGGCACACCTGTGAAGTGAAGACCATTTCCGGTGACTACCTCTTGAAGCTCATCAAGAGAATGCCAAGAGTGTGCAAAGCAGTCATCAAAGCTAAAGGTGGCTACTTTGAAGAACCTAGAATATAAGACATATTTTCAGTTGTTTCACAATTTTTTGTTAAGTATATAATTTCACATGTGTTAATTCATAGTTTTGATGCCTTCAGTGTGAATGTACAATTTTCAAAGTCATGAAAATACAGAAAAATCTTTAAATGAGAAGGTGTGTCCAAACTTTTGGTCTGTACTGTATATATATATATATATATATATATATATATATATATATATATATATATATAAAATTTTAAAATTATATAATTGTTGTATATAATTATTAAATTATAAAAAAAAGGAGATTTTTCTGTACTCACCGTAAAATCTTTCTCTTAGCCTCTAATTGAGGGACACAGGACCAAGAGTGTTATGCTGCTGTCCACTAGGAGGCGACACTATGCATAACCTGAAAAAGATTAACCGTGGCTCCTCCTCTGCAGTATACACCCCTGGACGGCGTCAGCCTTCTCCTGTTTTGTGCAAAAGCATTAGGAGGAACATAACATGGATAACATAACCAGGCCTATAAGAAGGCAACTATGTACGAGCTCAAGAAAAAAACAATATGAGAACTCAACATAACAACGGCCCGGAACGGGCAACAGGGTGGGAGCTGTGTCCCCCAATTAGAGGCTAAGAGATTTTACGGTGAGTACACAAAAATCTCCTTTACTCTGTCACCTCATTGGGGGACACAGGACCATGGGACGTCCCAAAGCAGTCCCTGGGTGGGAAGCAATGGACGAATATTGTGTAGACAGGCCCCTACAATTGGGGTACCGCCGCCTGCAGAACACGTCTACCCAGGCTCGCGTCTGCTGAGGACTGGGTATGAACCCTGTAGTGTTTGGTAAACGTGTGTAGGCTGGTCCAGGTGGCTGCCTTACACACTTGTTGTGCCGAGGCCTGGTGCCGAATGGCCCAGGAGACCCCTACCGCACATGTAGAGTGTGCCGTAATACCTGCTGGAATAGAAGAATTTTTGAGGCGGTAGGCCTCTTGTATGGTGGATTTGATCCACCTGGCAAGGGTAGCTTTGGAAGCTGGTAGACCCTTGCGGCCGCCTTCCAGAAGAAGGAAAAGAGAATCAGACTTCCGGAAGGGCGCAGTCCTAGACACATAGATAAGTAATTCCCCGACAAGGTCAAGGTAATGCAGAGCCTTCTCCACTCTATGAACCGGGACCGGACAGAGGGAAGGCAGTGAAATTTCCTCATTGAGGTGGAAGTTGGACACAACCTTCGGAAGGAAGGATGGGACCGTACGGAGAACTACCTTGTCCTGGTAAAAAGCCAGGAAGGGTCGTCTGCAGGAGAGTGCTGTCAGTTCAGACACCCTGCGTAGCGAGGTGATTGCCACCAGGAAAACCACTTTCTGGGATAGAAGGCGGAGTGAGACTGCCCTAAGGGGTTCAAAAGGTGTTTCCTGCAATGCTGTCAGCACCAGGTTGAGGTCCCAAGTTTCTAGTGGTCGTCTGTAGAGGGGAACCAATCGGGAAACCCCCTGAAGAAATGTCCTTACTTGCGGCTTGTTAGCAATGCAACGCAGAAAAAGCACTGAGAGATCTGACACCTGGCTCTTAAGGGAGGCCAGGGATAGTCTGGCCTCCAGACCCAATTGGAGAAACCCAAGTACCCTGGGGAGGGAATAAGGGAATGGGGTCTGGCCACGAGATTCGCACCAGGTAAAGAAGGCTTTCCAGGTACGGTAATAAATCTTTGCAGAGGTTGGCTTCCGTGACCTGATCATGGTTCCAATAACGTCCGGCGAGAACCCTGACTGGCTTAGAACCCAGGTCTCAATGGCCACGCCTTCAAATTGAGGGCCCCTGAGTTCTGGTAGTAGAACGGGCCTTGTGACAGAAGATCCGGGCGGTCGGGGAGACGCCAGGGGACGTCTGCTGTGAGCTGTACGATGTCGGCGTACCATGTACGTCTGGGCCAGTCCGGTGCGATTAGGATGGTTGGAACTCCCTCTTGCTTGATCTTCCTCACAACTCTGGATATCAGGGGGAGAGGTGGAAAAATGTACAGGAGCTGGAACTGAGTCCAGTTCTGAACCAGGGCGTCCGCTCCCAGCGACCGCGGGTCGTGTGTTCTGGCCATGAAGTTGGAGACCTTGGCATTGAAGTGGGATGCCATTAGGTCCACGTCTGGAATCCCCCAGCGATGGCAGATCTGGCGAAAAACTTCGGGATGGAGAGACCACTCTCCCGAGTCCATTCCTTGCCGGCTGAGGAAATCTGCTTCCCAGTTGTCCACACCCGGAATGTGGACCACAGAGAGAACCGAACCTGTGTCTTCCGCCCAGTGGAGAATGTGTGTCACTTCTCGCATCGCCTGGGCACTGTGGGTCCCCCCTTGGTAATTCACATATGCCACAGCCGTGGCATTGTCCGACTGTACTCTGATGTGAGAGGCTGCCAGTAAGTGATGGAAGGCTCTCAATGCCAGGAGGATGGCACGAATTTCCAAGATGTTGATGGGCATGGCCTCTTCCGCTGGGGACCACTTGCCCTGTGCTCTGTGGTGTAGGTGCACCGCACCCCAACCAGTCAGGCTCGCGTCGGTGGTCAGAACCTTCCATTGACCCGTTTGAAAGGATTTCCCCTTTGTTAGTGAGGTTGGCTTGAGCCACCAGTGCAGGGACCTCCTGGTTGACGACGTCAGCTGGAACTCCCTGTCGAGAGAAAAAGGGTTCCTGTCCCATGACTTGAGGATGGCTAGTTGGAGAGGCCTGAGGTGAAGCTGGGCAAATGGGACCACTTCTATTGCCGCCACCATCCTGCCAAGGACTCTCATGGCAAACCGGAGAGATCGAGGCGGCTTGCTGAGGAGGATGCGAACTCCTAGACGAAGAGGCAGTGCCTTGTCCTTGGGAAGGAGCACTAGACCCCTGAAGGTGTTGAATAGCATTCCTAGGAAGGTCAGAGACTGACTCGGGGTTGATGATGACTTTTGTAGGTTGACTAACCAGCCCAGGCGACTCAGAGTGTCGATTGTGATTGAGACGCTCAGCTCGCAGTCATTGAAGGTGGGAGCCTTGATAAGGAGATCGTCCAGGTATGGAACGACTACTATGCCTCTGGAGTGCAGGACGTCCATGGTGGCTGCCATGACTTTGGTAAACACTCTGGGAGCCGTGGCGAGTCCGAACGGGAGAGCCACGAACTGGTAGTGGTCCTGGTCGATTGCGAACCGGAGAAATTCTCCCTTCTCCATGGACGCAATGATGGACCGAAGGGACTCCATGCGGAAGTGACGTACCCGTACATATTTGTTGAGCTGTTTTAGGTCCAGTATGGGCCGTGCGCCGCCTCCTTTCTTGGGGACTACGAATAAATTGGAGTAGAACCCTCGGAAGCGCTCGGCCGCAGGGACCGGTACTATGACTCCTGCTTGAAGAAGGGAGGAGACCGCTTGGCGGAAGGCACAAGCCTTGGCTGGCAGTTTTGGGGGAACAAAAAGAAAGAAAGAGTCTGTATGGTGGGTTGGAAGTGAACTCTATCTTGTATCCCGAAGACACTAGTTCCCTGACCCACCTGTCTTCTGTAATAGGCTGCCAGACTTGATGAAAGAGCAAGACGGCCGCCTACAGGTGGGGCGTCTTCCGGAGTCCGTGAGTCATGATGAGGAGGAAGTCTGAGATTTTCCTCCTTTGAACTTTGACTGGCCTGCTTTTGACTGCCAGGTCTTGTCCGACTTTTGCGTTGACCGCGAGTTGTCCCTGCGTGGGGCGCGGTTGCTATTTTGTGCTGGCCGCAAGACGGACCAGCCCGAAGAGTTCCGAAAGGATTGGAATCGAGTTTGGTTACGCTTCTTGTAAGTGCGTTTGGGCTTCAGTTGGGGAAGAGAGGTACTCTTACACCCGGTGGCGTTGGATATAATCGTGTCCAACTGTTCAAGAAAAAGTCGACCACTGAGGTACGGGAGGTGCGTGAGGGACTTCTTTGAGGCTGCGTCTGCTTTCCATTCCCGCAGCCAGAGGATACGCCGAATCGTGATGGCGTGTGATGCTATCCCTGCTGCACCCCTTGCAGAATCCAGAGCTGCATGAAGCATGTAATCTGCTACAACTGCTATTTGAACCGCTTGGTCCGACAGCTCAGGAGCAGATACTGGGAGGCCAGCTTGTAAATTTTGGGCCCAAGCCAGGATGGCCTTGGTAGCCCAAACTGAAGCGAACGCGGGAGCCAGGGAGGCCCCTGAGGCCTCGAAAATTGAACGAGCCATGTGTTCTACCTGCCGGTCTGCTGTGTCCCGAAGGGTTGAGCTATCTGGCAGTGAAAGGAGTGACTGTGCTGCTAGCCTAGAGACTGGGGGATCCACTTCGGGTGGATATGTCCATTCCTTGGTGACCTCCTGTGGGAAGGGGTACCGCGCCTCCAGATATTTGCGATTGGTAAACTTCTTCTCAGGCTGTGAGAACTGCTTTTTAAGGATCGACTTAAACTCTGGGTGGTCAAGGAAGACCTTAGGCGGCTTCAGAACTCCTTCAAAGGAAATCTTGTGTTGTGGTGCCTCCGGAGGCGGATCAGAAATGTCCAGCACCCGATGGATGGACGAGATTACGTCCTCAACTAGCGCTGTATTGCTAGGGGGGATTGGGATCAGGGACCCTTCAGTTTCCTTGTCTGAGTCGGAATCACAGATGCCTTCCAAATCCTGTGTATTGCTAAGGCGACTCCTGCTGGGTGATTCTCTGGTCGGGGATTGCTGTGGAGATCTGCATTGTCTGTCCCTGGTAGGGGACGGTCTGGATGACCTGGAACTACGGTATCTCTCCCTAGAAGGGGATGACCGTGTGCTATGGGATGACGCAGATGAACGTGACCTGTGGGTCCGCTTGCGTCCTGACCTAGACGTGGATGTGCCCGGGTCGTCATGTCCCTGAGTCGAGCTTTCCCTTTGCTGGGTTGCGTTCATAGCCGAGGCATGACTCTGCAGAGCCTGAAGCAATGTGAAGGTTAGGTTATATAAAGACTGCGTCATAGATTGTGACATCTGAGTGACCCATTCCGGCGTGGCATTAGACACCGAAGCATTGGCAGGGGCTTCTTGGGGCTCTTGCACAGTAGTCTGGGTGCAGTCCTGGCAGTGCGGGTACGTGCTGCCACTGGGGAGAGTATTACTGCAGGCTGTACAGAGTGCATAATAGCAGTCCTGCCTAGTTCTCTTGGACCTTGAGCCCGGCATAGTGCACTGGGGTGGCTATGCAGAGGGCCCTACAGGGGTGGCTGTGCAGAGGAGCCTATAAGGAATAATAGATTCACAGTGGAGGAAGAACTCCAGCTGTGATCTTATCCCCCAGTGTGTCCCTAGGTCCAGCGCCGAAGATCCACAGTCCTGTGCCCCCCCGGAGACTGGCTGGCCTGGTCTGTGACCGACCGGTAGCTGCAGGGTTAATCCCTTATCCTGCAGCAGATAATGGCCGCCAGAGTAAGGTTAAGAAAGAAGGGGGGCGGAGAGCTGAAAAGGGCGGCAGAGCTACGTGAAATCGCGCCCTTTCAGTCTCGATCCACCCCGGGGGCGGCCTAAATTAGATGCCGGATGCCCAAAGGGGCTCGAGGCCTGCGCGGAAGTCCGGGAGGGGGCCAAATCTGAATCGGACCCCCCCGGATTTAAAGGCAGGATAGCGGTGGGGTATAAGAGGAAGGGGGGCCCTGTGAAGAGTCCCCCTGAGGCACCATAGGGCTGGTGCTGCCTCAGAGACAGGGCGCAGGGAGGCCAACTTAGAGACACTCAAATGTACACTAAGCTGCCATATAATCCTACGGCCTCCTTCTCCGACGCACTCCAGGGTATTTTGGTTCGAGCCTGTGATCGGGGCTTGATTGATAGAAGGACCGTTGAGGCACTTACCATCCGCTTCCCGAAAATGGCTACCTTCTATCTCCTTCCGAAAATTCATAAGGACGCTGTCAACCCCCCGGGATGTCCGATCGTGTCGGGGCTGGATGGTCTATGTGGCCCTATATACACATATATTGATAACCACCTTCGACCGCTAGTTGAGAACCTCCCGTCTTATATTAAAGACACGACGGACGTCCTGACTCGGGTTGATGGCGTTCTTCTTACTAAGGATACCCTCCTTGTCACGGCCGACGTCGAGAGCTTGTACACATGCATTGATCATAGTTTGGGTCTAGAGGCAGCCCGCCTCTTCTTGAGCGGTTCCGATCTGGACGGCCCTTCGAGAGATTTTATCCTCGAGCTCCTTGAATTTGTCCTCTGCCATAATTATTTTTCTGTTCAAGGATAGGGTGTATCTTCAGACACGCGGCACGGCAATGGGGGCGGCCTGTGCCCCCTCGTACGCCAACCTCTTCCTGGGCGTATGGGAGAGGGAGATCTTTGGCGACGTGGGGATGCGGGGCGTGGACCATGTCGTGTCGTGGATGAGATACATAGATTATATCCTATTCTTTTGGCAGGGGACTATCAGGGAGCTTAAGGATTTTATAGCCTTATTGAATTCCAACAATCGTGCAGTGAGGCTTTCCTTTAAATACAGTTCTACACAGATCGATTTTTTGGACATCACTCTAGAAGTGGATGCTGAATGTCGTGTCCAAACTGATCTGTTTAGGAAACCCACTGCTGTCAATTCTCTCATTCATGCTGCATCAGCACATGATTCTTCTACTATCAAAGCCGTTCCGATCGGACAATTTCTCAGGGTGAGGCGGATCTGCTCGACCAATTTCAAATTTGAGAAACGTGCCTCTGATCTGGCCGAGCGTTTCAAATGCAGGGGGTACAGCAATCGATGTATCGGCCGTGGCTATAGAAGGGCTCGGAACACTCCTCGTGATCACCTCATCCATCCCTCTCCCTCTGATAAACTGAAAAGTCCGGAGAGGATTCGCTTCATCTCCACATACAACTCTGAGTGGTGTGGGGTGCGGCGTGTCCTCTCCCGACATTGGGATATATTGGGTACGGAGCCCTCCCTGAGGGAATACATTGGGGAATCTCCATGTATGACACCTCGACGTTCCAACACCCTAGCGGATCTCCTGGTTTCCAGTCATTTCCAGTCATTACCTTCCAACTGTGAGAAACCCGTTTGGCTCCCGTGGTCCCACCTTGGGGACCTTTCCTTGCGGCCACTGTGCCGCCTCCACTAATGTCCCACGCACTACCATGTTCACGAACTCTGATGGCTCCCGTAATTTTGACATCCGCCACCATATCTCTTGTAGTACCACATATGTGATTTACCATGCTACATGTGGCTGTGGACTTATCTATGTAGGTCTCACATCTAGGGAGCTGAAAGTCAGAGTTCGTGAACATGTTAGGGACATTATTGCGGCTAGGGCTATCCCTGATCCTCGGGAGCTCAAGACTCTACCATGCCACTTTAAATCTGCCCATAATTGTGACCCTCGATCTCTGAGGGTTTGTGGCATTGACGTGGTGCATCTGGGCTCCCGGGGTGGGAATGCAAAACGCCTGTTGGCACAAAAGGAAGCCCGGTGGATCACTATTCTTGACACTCTTTCACCACGGGGGCTTAACGAACATCTGGGTTTCTCCTCATTTCTATGGTCTCTTCTTAGTTGCTGCTTGTACAGTTTAGTTTCCACATGTGCGTCTTCTGCGCCTGACTTGATCTTTTATCATGCTTCACTCCCGGTGCCCCGGGGCGTTCCTCCCCTTTTCTCCCCCTAGAGGTTTTCCCCTAGGGGTACAACATCCTTCCTTTTGGTTTTATTGATTTTTAATTGCTTGTGTGTTCTGATATTTATTTGTTGTACTTTTCTCTATTTCTAGAGCTTCCTGATTATCCATTATATATGCCTCTGATTGGATCAGTTATTTTGTGCATTATCTCCATATGATGACGGAGTTGGAATCGGGAATTTCCATTAAGAAGATTTTTTCTGTATTTTTTCCCTGTAGTGTATATGTAAATTTTTTTTTTTTTTCATATTTATCTCTCATCTTTATTTTTATTTGTGCTTATATTTTGTTCTATCAATACTTACAATAATTATCTTTCTTATTATACATTCTTGTCTTTACATATCCCTCTTTTTCTTTCCATTCTGTCTATATACCCTCTTCCTTCTCATTGTCATTGGTCATATTATTTACATCTCACGACCTCCTATGGGACACACAGTGGTGCTGCTACGGTGGCCGGCGGTGCGCATGCGCCGGGTGAGCCGCGGCCGGCACTCGCGCGCGTCCTTCTCTATGGCAACGACGCACCCCCGGATGTTGTCATCCGACACTTCCGGTATGTGCGCGTGCCATGATGGGCGGCGCGCGATTGCCGCTGCCGCCGTGACCCCGGCGCATGCGCCCTTATGCCCGACCCTCGTGGCAGCCATATTATAGTGGTCACATGACTGTTCATGTGACCACTTAAGGTCCTATAAATATGGGTCCTTATGTACCATGCACTACGTGCCTCTTGATAAAGCCACACGCGAAACGCGCTTCGAGGCCCCTGGTGGATGTCCTTTGTTTGCCTCTCTTTGCCCCACACACTCGGGAGAGTTAGCAATCAGCTTGGTGAGTGCCCTGACCTACCCATTACTATGGTCCCCCATTTGGGAACTATATTTAAGGGTTATATTACCTCGCCTCTCTGGTTGTGATCTAATACTCTCCTGTTGGTTCCACCCTTACTGTTTACTCTTGCTTGTCTTCTCCCCCTTTCTGTTTTCTCCCTCTTTACTCTTCCTCTTGTGGATTTTATTGGGACATATTGTACCCTGGTACACATATATCTAAGGGGGCTCTGAAGTTGTTATGGGAGTTTTTCCTGTCTTGATCCAATATCTACCCATTGTCTTAATGTTTATAAGTATTTATACAATTTTTGTATCACTTCTGTATACCCTTTCTAATTAACTAATACACTTTGCTGTTTTCTGCCATCATTACTCATTTTCGCGGTTTCTCAGGCCTGTGCCTCTGTTGTCATGCCTGCCTGCACTCCCCCCGGCCCCAACAGGAGCCCGCAGCAGGGCTGGGGTCTCTGAATTCAGGCGCAGTGTGCTGGCTATTGGGAGCTGCAGAGTGCTGCCTGTACAGGCCCTACCTGAGGCGTTTCAACCTAATACCCCCAGAGGGGTATTAGGGAGGTGTTGCTGTCACCATCAGGGGGCTATATCCTCGCCTCGACCTCAACCCAGAAACCAAAAGGAATTGGGGAAGGAGGGGGGTCTCGACTTCGAACCAGCACCCGAGGGGCTGGGGAAAGAGCGACATGGGGAATAGCCATCTCGACTTCAACCGTGCACCCTCTAATAAGGGGTTGAGGAAGGAGCCATGCCGGGAGTCTCGCAGAGACCCACTTTTCTTCATCTGTAATCCCGTCGATGAAAACGGAGTAAAAGTTTTAGGTGTGCCTCCTATGCGACACTAAGCAAAAACTGGAGAAGGCTGACGCCGTCCAGGGGCGTATACTGCAGAGGAGGAGCCACAGTTATTCTTTTTCAGATTATGCATAGTGTCGCCTCCTAGTGGACAGCAGCATAACACCCATGGTCCTGTGTCCCCCAATGAGGCGACAGAGTAAAGTATATACATTTTAAATGACTTACAGAAATGAGAATTAAAAATAAATAAATAATCTGGGTCTCATTTTCCCGAACCTCTGTTATTATTTTTCCATTGATGGAGTGGTTTATTTTGTGGTGAGGGGTAGTTTTTTTCTGGTACCACTTTTGGATACAAAATAACTTTCGATGGCATTTTTATGGGAAGGTGCTGCGACCCTAAAAAAATACAATTCTATCATTGATTTTTTTTTTTGTCATTTTGTTTAGCTTACGGGTAAAATAATTTTACATTTTCTTAGATTGAACTGTTACAGACACATCAATACCGAATGTCTATTTTTTAAATTTATTTTTGAAACTTATTTTATATTTCAGTTCCCTTAGTGGACTTAACCTACGATTGTTTGATCACTTGTTCCATATAGTGGTTAAACTGCAGCGATGGAGCTAGTTTGCCATTATATTTTATTAAAAATGGGAGCAAATCGTCAATAAAACACCTAATATCCCTTTGTGTTTCAATTCCTCACCACTTTCAAGATCTCTGGTTGCTGGAAGTAAATTGGGGAAATTCTCCATCAGGTGGAAACCTCTTCCTCGTCTGTCTTGTTTGGACATTTTTTTTTTCTCATTGTATCTGTAGGGTTATTAATACTTCTGCCATCTGAGGGTTTGTTACGGTCACATTCAGTCAGGACGATCCTCTGCACTGCACTAAATCATTGTAGCAAACTAAATAGGACTGTTTAATAAGACGCTGTGCACTCACTGCTGCTGATCGATCTCTGCCAGTACTCTGTCTCCCTCTGCTGGACGAGACTGGGTACTGGGATAATAGATCCCTCTGCGTGTAATGACTCTATATAATAGATCCCTCTGCGTGTAATGACTCTATATAATAGATCCCTCTGTGTCTAATGACTCTATATAATAGATCCCTCTGTGTCTAATGACTCTATATAATAGATCCCTCTGTGTCTAATGACTCTATATAATAGATCCCTCTGTGTCTAATGACTCTATATAATAGATCCCTCTGTGTCTAATGACTCTATATAATAGATCCCTCTGTGTCTAATGACTCTATATAATAGATCCCTCTGTGTCTAATGACTCTATATAATAGATCCCTCTGCGTGTAATGACTCTATATAATAGATCCCTCTGCGTGTAATGACTCTATATAATAGATCCCTCTGCGTGTAATGACTCTATGTAATAGATCCCTCTGCGTGTAATGACTCTATATAATAGATCCCTCTGCGTGTAATGACTCTATATAATAGATCCCTCTGTGTGTAATGACTCTATATAATAGATTCCTCTGTGTGTAATGACTCTATATAATAGATCCCTCTGTGTGTAATGACTCTATATAATAGACCCCTCTGTGTGTAATGACTCTATATAATAGACCCCTCTGTGTGTAATGACTCCATATAATATATCCCTGTGTGTAATGACTCTATATAATAGATCACTCTGTGTGTAATGACTCTATATAATAGATCCCTCTGTGTGTAATGACTCTATATAATAGATCCCTGTCTGTAATGACTCTATATAATAGATCCCTCTGTGTGTAATGACTCCATATAATATGAGTTTCACTTTTTGTATTGAAGAACTAAAATAAATTAACTTTTTGATGATATTCTAATTTAGTGAGATGCCCCTGTATATGGATAAATTCACACTATAAACAATGTACCTGGTATATTCCATTGTCTTAAATTTATGTAAAGTGCAGGCTGGAAACCGAACCCGGCGTCATCGGCTCCTGCGGTCGTTACACCCGTTCTCCATTGTGTGTTTAGCCTGATAGCAAAGAGAAGCGTCGGGACTGCAGGATCCGACTGCAGGATCCGACTACACGGGGTTTGTTTGCAGTCTGTTGCCATGGAAACACACGGGACTTCACAGAACTTTTGAAAACTGTAAGAAAGTTTCACCCCCAGAAAAAGTAAGTTATAAAAAAAAAAGATTTATTCAACCAGTATAGAATCACTTTCTCTTTTACTTCTTAACGGAGATGCATTGTGACACGTACCGGCGGTGTTACGTGACCACAACGCCGTGTTTGGCAGAATATAAAACAATACAGAGCGCGGCAGTGACAGAAGCGAGAAAAGTCCTGAGATACAGACGTAGGAAGAGGCCTCGTAGTCACACGAATCGCTCAAACCAGCGGCAGCTAGGAATGTGCAAAATACAGCGTATGGGAAGGAGCCTGGGGCCCCGCCCCTGCAGTACGGGGAGGAGCCTAGTGTCCCACCCCCTGCAGTATGGGGAGGAGCCTGGGGCCCTGCCCCTGCAGTACGGGGAGGAGCCTGGGACCCCACCCCCTGCAGTACGGGGAGGAGCCTAGTGTCCCACCCCCTGCAGTATGGGGAGGAGCCTGGGACCCCACCCCCTGCAGTACGGGGAGGAGCCTGGGGCCCCGCCCCTGCAGTACGGGGAGGAGCCTAGTGTCCCACCCCCTGCAGTACAGGGAGGAGCCTGGGGCCCCGCCCCCGCAGTACGGGGAGGAGCCTAGTGTCCCACCCCCTGCAGTACAGGGAGGAGCCTAGTGTCCCACCCCCTGCAGTACGGGGAGGAGCCTGGGGCCCCGCCCCTGCAGTACGGGGAAGAGCCTGGGGCCCCACCCCCTGCAGTACAGGGAGGAGCCTGGGGCCCCACCCCCTGCAGTACAGGGAGGAGCCTGGGGCCCCACCCCCTGCAGTACAGGGAGGAGCCTGGGGCCCCATCCCTGGAGTATGGGGAGGAGCCTGGGGCCCCGCCCCTGCAGTACGGGGATGAGCCTAGTGTTCCACCCCCAGCAGTATGGAGAGGAGCCTAGTGTCCCACCCCCTGCAGTATGGGGAGGAGCCTAGTATCCCACCCCCCTGCATACCACAAGCGCATGGCACAGCCGGCATCAGGGGCCGCCGATACTTTTTTAGTTTTAAATTTTCAAATGAAAAAATTCAGAACTCATTTAGCCTAAAACGTAAAAAGGGACCTCCATGATGACGGTGGCCGAATCTGTCGCCATTTTCAGGTCGTATTTTTTTTTGCATAATAATTGCAGAATATTTCTGCAAAGACACACCTGCACCGGAGACCAAGCCGTAATCCTCAAAGGAGGTCCCTCTATGCTCCACCAAAAACTGCAAGCTCAGGTAAGACTACATTGGACCTCAATATAAACTATCCTTATGCACATAATAGTCTAGGAAGCGGAGATATGGGGGGGCTGTTTGCCGAAGTCCTTCCTGCCATAAAGGAGCTGCCATGACATAGAACGAAGCAGTCGCTGGGATTTTCACAGTAACGGATAAATCCGCTCCCCGTATCTCAGCTTCCTACATAAGAAGGGGATAGATAAAGCAGGACTACAGCCGACACCCCCATTACACAGCCCCCCACAAAAGTTACATTACAGAAGTGGAAATGAGAGAGCGTTGCAGGGTGACCCCATCCACCATACAGCTTCGCATATCTCAGCTTTCTGAAGCCTAGTCTGACATGGAGAAAAATAAAAGGATAAATAAAACAGCATTGTAGGGTGAGAACGTCATCATACAGCTCCTTATATCTCAGCTTCCTGCAACTTTTGAAATAGGATATTGGGGTTTCCTGCAATCACCTCTGCGCTTTTGAGTGGAGTTAGGCTTTAAAATGAAGGAACGTTAATTATCTAAAGTGCAAGAAATACAATTGAAATACACAGAAAGTATAACAAAGTCGCCGCCATCGGCAGGAACATCTGAAGTTTTCCCCCTGCAGTTGACATGAAATAAAAGTTAAAAGTACAACTCGAGGGCAGAACCTGGGTCAGAAGGAAAAAGGAATTCGGGAGATCCACGAGCCGGCATCGGAGGTTCCTAAGTCCTACGGCAATCCAGACATGATGAGGGTTGTAGTTTTTACGTTAGGCAGAGAGTCACCTGCGGCCATCGACAGAAGACCGTCCGTGATCAATAAACTTCACATCCCTATGGAGACCCCGCGACATGTAGGGAGCAGTGTGGGGGGATTGTCATATATGAGCCAGATAGAAAAAGTCGGTGGCAGAGGGATATACGGAGAAAGGAATCGGTGAAGATCCCAAAATACTGACTCAAGAGTCCAGCTCACCCATGAGGTCGGCCGATCCCTCATACAGCATCCGAATATAGCCGCCATGTGGTAGAAAAACTCCTTCCGTTGTAAATAATTTTTTGCCCTGCTTTGTGTTGTTCCTCTGTTAATCCTCTTGGAAATGTAATAAATCGTCACCGTCAGCAGAGATTGGACACTGACTATGAACAGACGCCCGCTAAAACTCCAGGAGGAACAACAGAAGAAAGACAACAAATTCTAAGAATAGATTAAAAAAAAAAAAAATAATTAATTAATTTTGCAGAAAAGCAAAAATTTACTCAAACCTACGAGTCAGAAGAGGGGCCTAGACCCGCTTAAAAGAAATGGAAAAAAAAAAAAAAAAAATTGTAAAAACTACAACTTGCTAAAACAATTCAGTCTATGAAAGCAAAAAAAAAAAAAATGCGATTGCTAGAGGTCTGCGCCCCGGACCACCACTAAAGAAAACTTACAACATGTGGCAAAAGTTAACAATACAATACAATACAGTACAGTAAGCGAGAATACCTCCGCCATTGGTTGCAAAATCCTGGGGATGCCCCGTTAGACCAAATTCACACTGGCTGTAAGTGCAATAAAAATATATGATTTCTGGTCCAATTACTTTTTGCTTCCTTTGAAATAATGGCAGAAAATAAAATGCAGCAAAAAAAAAAAAAATCATTGCCTAGCGGCCCTGCATAAAGGGAATGCAAATCTGGCCCCTGAATAATATGGAATATATAGAGCAGCGCACCAGACGAATGTCACATACTGCACCCAGTGTGAACGCGGCCTGTCCAGGAATGTAATCTGTGTGAAGGTGCCTCAATGCTTCTTGGAAAATACACCCATCCAAAAAAGGGGCAAGGAGACAATACAAAAGTGGAAGACATGGATAGAAGATGTAAAAATAAAGCCATTGTATGCAGGACAGAAGTGCAGGTCCGCGGGTCACAGGGGGAACCCTGGGAACAAGTACAGGTCTCGGCACAGGGTGCTGCTGTACTCGGACATCTCTTTGCAGCGGTCGTACTCGGTCCCTGGGGCGTGCCCCTCTCGCTTTTTAATGCGGTCATTCACCTATAGAGGACAGAAGGGCACACATTAGGGGTTATTACTCTATGGGACGCCGGCTGTTAAGGTTGCTAAAGTGAAGGTTTGGCCAGCGACGCCGATGATGCACTGCGATCAGGGGGTCACACGAGGGGTTCAGAAACACTTGCAATAAATAAGGTCTCACCTTAACCAGCATGTCAGCTACATGCGTGTCCTTGGCATGTTTGGAGAACACATCAGTGAGATCTTGAATGAACCACGATCCGTGCTTTGTGTTGCGAAGTGATACCGTACCTAAAAGGATGTCACGGATTGTATGAATTACACAAACCTATATACATATAACCAACAATGAAAGGACATACATTTCTGATCCGGAGATTACATCTTACATTAAGCTCCAGAACTACACTCAATTTTTAGTACATTTTTTACACCTTCACTAATGCACTCACTTGAGCTGCATGTAGGAGATGTAATGACTAGAGAAAGTTTGCAGGGTAAAATAAAGAGTAGCCTACAATTTTAGTTGATGTTTTGTGCTCACCCTTCAGACAGGCGTAGGCGCAGATCATGTCAGACTGGGTGGGCAGCCGGATCCTCTTATCCTCTCTCCCCGCGTCACTCTGCTCACGACCAGGAGATCCGGTCTGCTCTCGTCCGTCTCGCTGGTCCACGCCTCGATCCGTCTCGTCTATTGCAAGTTACATATAAAAACCAAAAACATTCTTGGAAACTCCAGGAGAAGGAAAAAAATAAGTTTAAAAAGTGGAGAGGATGGACACCCGCTGACAATGTAATGGTGGGTGTGGGACTGTAAGGCCCAGCATGCCGCTCTCACCTCCTCGGCAGGCCTGGATGAAGAACATCTTGGGTTTGTTCTGCAGCTGCGGGCAGTGCGCATTGTCCAACTGGGTGAAGACGTTCTGCAGCTACGGTACAAGGAAAGGATAGAAAACAAACCACAGACTTATAACAGGAGTGTAAAACTATACCGCTGCAAATGTAGTAAAGGATAGAAGAAAAAAATATATATCCTCCATGGGGGGGGGGACGTCTGGTAATGCCACAGCACCAGGGATCAGGATCACAGCTCCGCTACTTAGAGGTCTTATAATGAGGCCGAATTCAGATGTCCGTGTAACACAGACCAAACTCCCCAATTATACAACCCCTGGCAAAAATTATGGAATCACCGGGCTCAGAATTCAGTGATTCCATAATTTGCTCTACTATAGACAGAACAGAGGGAAGAAGAAGGAAGAAGAAGGAAGAAGAAGAAGAAGGAAGAAGAAGAAAGAAGGAAGAAGGAAGAAGGAAGAAGGAAGAAGGAAGAAGGAAGAAGGAAGAAGGAAGAAGGAAGAAGGAAGAAGGAAGAAGAAAGAAGGAAGAAGGAGGAAGAAGGAGGAAGAAGGAGGAAGAAGAAGGAGGAAGAAGGAGGAAGAAGAAGGAGGAAGAAGGAGGAAGAAGGAGGAAGAAGGAGGAAGAAGGAGGAAGAAGAAGAAGGAGGAAGAAGAAGAAGGAAGAAGAAGAAGAAGGAAGAAGAAGGAAGAAGAAGAAGGAAGAAGAAGAAGGAAGAAGAAGAAGGAAGAAGAAGAAGGAAGAAGAAGAAGGAAGAAGAAGAAGGAAGAAGAAGAAGGAAGAAGAAGAAGGAAGAAGAAGAAGGAAGAAGGAAGAAGGAAGAAGGAAGAAGGAAGAAGGAAGAAGGAAGAAGAAAGAAGAAAGAAGGAAGAAGGAGGAAGAAGGAGGAAGAAGAAGGAGGAAGAAGGAGGAAGAAGAAGGAGGAAGAAGGAGGAAGAAGGAGGAAGAAGGAGGAAGAAGAAGAAGGAGGAAGAAGAAGAAGGAAGAAGAAGAAGGAAGAAGAAGAAGGAAGAAGAAGAAGGAAGAAGAAGAAGGAAGAAGAAGAAGGAAGAAGAAGAAGGAAGAAGAAGAAGGAAGAAGAAGAAGGAAGAAGAAGAAGGAAGAAGAAGAAGGAAGAAGAAGAAGGAAGAAGAAGAAGGAAGAAGAAGAAGGAAGAAGAAGAAGAAGGAAGAAGAAGAAGAAGGAAGAAGAAGAAGAAGAAGAAGAAGAAGAAGAAGAAGAAGAAGAAGAAGAAGAAGAAGAAGAAGAAGAAGAAGAAGAAGAAGAAGAAGAAGAAGAAGAAGAAGAAGAAGAAGGAAGAAGGAAGAAGGAAAAGGAAGAAGAAGGAAGAAGGAGAAGGAAGAAGAAGAAGAAGGAAGAAGGAAGAAGAAGAAGAAGGATGAAGAAGAAGAAGGATTAAGAAGAAGGATGAAGAAGAAGGATGAAGAAGAAGGAGAAGAAGGAGAAGAACAAGAACTACTGCAGGGATATTTTTTGGCTCAGTGTGAATATACCCGGCCTTGTGTCTTACCTGTACGAGTTTGCCATCAGATCCGTACACAGCACCATCCACTCCATGGGATAAGATGGCGATGATACAGGAGTCCAGCTGGGAGTGATCGGGCAGTTTGGAGAAATGTTCCAGCTCAGATATCATTTCCTGTAAGAAGAGAACAAGAGGTGATGTTATCGCGGCCTGTACGACACAATCTCATCTGGTTATAATGATCTGACAGGGTAACGCGAGACGGGGAACCGCAGATGTATGGCGCAGAGACATCACGGCGTGTAACCCGAGCGCTGCAGCTCATCAGCCACAAAGGAGCAGTGTTTCCGCTCCATCACACGTGTACCCGATGGCTACAGGAGCTGGAAAACACCAGAATCGGAGCCAATAAGATTTTTTTTTTTTTGACAATTTTTGTAATTAAAAATTTACAAAAATTGTGAGAAAAAAAAAAAAAAACAACGACCCGAACCCTCATTTTTTATATATTTGAAATTGGGGCCAGTCTGAATCCACAAACATTATTGTGCAAGGACAACTTAAAGGGGGTCGTCCTGTTTCAACTATTTTTTTTCCAGCCTACGGGCTCAATGAGGTAGAAAATAACAAACCACATTTTACTTACCAACTCCAGGACCATCGCTGGGTCTCCGCCGCAGCCCTGAGCTCAGTTGTTTGGCTGCAGCGGTGATGTTGCATCAACAGTGCTGCAGCCATCACATACAGAAGAGGCTTGTGCCGTCTGCACTGGCTAAGCTCTTGAGCTCAGTGATTGGCCGTAGCGCTCTCAATGTTACCTCACTGCTGCAGCCAATCAACAAAGCTGGGAGAAGCAGAGAAAGGAATCACTGGACCTGGGGAGGGCAAGTAAAGCCTGTGTTATTGCTGCGAGTCCAGGTCCAAATCACAGGTCTGAAGGCCCAGATCTGCAGCATTAGGTTATTAATTTGGGTCAATGAGACTTGCGATTGGGTCAGTACCAGCAGCAGTATCATGGGCACATGGGCGAGGAAACAGATGCTCCTCATGGCATTACCTGAGCGGTGATGTTGCTGCGCTCCATGACTCTGAAGTTCAGCTGGAAGAACAAAAGTTTCAATACGTTCAGATCCACTTCCCCTCCGTGTCGATAGTCCAGATCCGGAGTGGAGAAGGAGACGTTGCTTATGATCAGGCAGATACCGCGCGGCCGGGTGGTCATCTTGTAGGCCTGAAACCAAAACATGCCCGACTTGTGAAAAGTGTCTGCTCCAGACACAGCGCCACATACGCATACAGGCAATGTCAGGTACTGCAGCTCAGCCTTACATTAATAGATTGTGCAAGAGCTGCAATATCACAAGCAGCCTGTGTACACGAGGGGGCGCAGTTTCTAGGAAATGACATGTATTTATTTTCCAATGTTGATGTACTCACAGATGTGTGATGTGACAGGTAGAAGTTCACAGAGGTCTGAGACACGCTCCCTGGACCGTCGCCGTCATCTATACATCTCTCACAGGGATCTAAGAAAAAAAGACAAGAACATAAAAAGGTGAATAGTGAAATAACCAGTAGCAGTGTCACAGCGTGGACCTGGTGAGTACGGCACCACGAGACTCCTATCAGTGTGTACACGGCATAATACCGCCATATGCAGCTAATCCCTACTGCCAACTGCTTACAGCGCCCCTGTACCCGGCACATCATTGTTGCTCTAGGACGTCTGCAGCACTATCTATAGTCTCGGTAGTAAAGTCGTCCTAACACTTTCCCTATAAACCCTTCCGGACGCTGTCAGTTATGGGTTTTCCTCTCCTTTCAGGTATCATACCTTTTTTATTTCTTTGTTAACGCTGCCGTATGATGGCTTCTTGTGGAGTTTTTTTGCGCCACGAGTTGTAGTTTTGGAAAACAAAATTCATTCATTTTCCCATTGTGGGATCAGCGAGGGCGTTCTTACGAGGTGAGCCGAGGTCCTTACAACGTTTTCATTGCTTCTTGCAGCATTATTTAGTAGAGGTGCAGGGTAACAATGTTTTGGGGGCTTTACAGCGTGGACTGTGGTAATTTTAAACTTTGGTTGTTTGAACTTTTACTAGCACAGTGATACTGAATGTTTTGTTTATACATGGGGGGAAAAAAAAGGGGTGATTTTTTTTTAATTTTCAGTTTAATTATTTTTTTTTTTTTACTTTTTCTCAGTCATCTTGGAGGACTTGAATCTGAAATCAATCACTTGTTTTACATATTTTAATATTGAATATGGCAGCATATAGCTAAAATCATGGGCCTGGGCTTCACAGGAGTATCAACATGGCAGCCATCGTTCAGTCAGAAGCCCCCGAGCTGCCATTGCAAAACCCACAATTGCCTATGAAGGAAAAACAGCGATTGGCGCTGGAAATGGCATGCAACACAGATCTGTAATTTCCCTCGGCATACAATAAAGTGTATTGTATCATGTCGTGCCATAAACGCTGCTGTCAGAGATCAGCAGCAAGCTCTGATCGCTGCTGTCACAGGCATATGCCGGCTTTATAAAACAGCTCAGCTCCAGCTCTATACACCCACAATCTCTTTTTTTTTTTAAGGTGATGGTATATTGCTATGTCTCAGAGGTTAAGCTTCTTCAGATCCTAAGTATATAGGGGACTGTGCGACTTTGTACCACTTCTACAAGAACAGCGGCGCTCCCGGCCACCATGAGAATGGAGCTAAGTTGCAGGGAGCAGTTACATGGTGGGAAGGGAAAAAAAAGGGTCCATTAAATCGTTAGGTCAGTGGGAGCCCCCATTGTTCATGAACTTAGGATATTTCCTAGTGACATGACATTGATTTAATAAGACGGGACCACCCCTTTAACAGATCCAGAGACCTCTGGAGAAAGTCACCTAGAATAACCTTACACGACGACGCTGCCAGTGTCAGCTACTGAGTATGGTAGAGCGGCCTCACCTCGCCAGCGATGGATCCCTCCGTGCTCCTCCACAGATAAAGGAAAGCGGGACTCCTGTAATAAGAGACGATATAGAGATATTCACACATACAGCCTCGGGAAGTTTGTACAAAACTCTATTTAGCCAAGGATCTCTGCAGACTTTATAATGGATCAGGTCCAAGTTACTGAGACTGGAACAAGTTGGTGATGTGGAATAGCATCAGAAAATGCAGGTGGATTCTCAGGGGATCCTGTAGCCATCAAGACATTCCTGGCACATACTTTTAATAAAGCCATAAATGTCACAGATCCTTGGGAGTGACATTGTGTGCGGTGGTTGTTCCCCACCACAGTGATGGCCTTGTGAATTACGAGGCCACATGTCACCAGCAGAGCATTGCCGGTCATACAAGGCCGATCTTACCTCTGGTTTAGGTCTTCTCGTTTGCTGCTCCAACTGTTCAGCCAAGTGCCCCTGATCGGTGTCTCGCAGAGCAGCGCAGAAGATGGAGAAGGCATTGGGTCCTCTCTTAGGGAGCAAATCCAGCAGAGTGCTGTTCTGTCGGAAGCTCACTCCCTTGGACTTGTGGAAAAGAAAAGCAAACGCTAAGCATCTAAACAACATGAGATGTATAGAGGATCTGTCACCTAAACATGCAGCCCCATGTAAGGGACAGGTCCGCTCTCTCATATGTCTCAGTGGCACATTGTGACAGCAGAGCGCACAACGCCACATCGGGAACTACAACTCCGCTCCAGTGATATGTGACTGATCCAACATCACTCAGAGCCTGTGGATAGTTGGGGTGTTGGATTTTTTGGTTTTGTAATGAAGGCAGCCACGTTCTTATGCTCTGCAGCCACGTTCTTATGCTCTGCAGCCACGTTCTTATGCTCTGCAGCCGCTCAATCAGGCAGAATACAAAGCTGCATTTATAACCTTGGGGGAGAATTTATTAAGGTTTTAAAAAGTCGCAAATTTAGCCACATGTTAATTTTGTGCCGAAGGGACACAACAAAACACTACAACATCTCTGTGGCTGTGATATCAGTTGAGCTGCGGAGGACTAAGTGCACGAGTCCGACTAGTAAAGCTTAATGGGATAGACAGCACCGCAAGGTTAAAACGCTGATTTTATTATCATACTGGCTAGAAATCAGCGTTAAATGACAAATGCCACACTGTAATTCGTTAATAGGGGGTAAATCCTGCTGTCGGGTTCCTGAGATCAGAGGTCCTGATGATTACATTGGGGCTGTATACTGGTCACTGTGTCGCTCCTGATCACACGGGGACCTGAGCGATCAGCGGGACGAGTAGGTTTACTCTGTGTCCTCAGCAGATCTCTTCTTACCTGGATCTTTTCTTGCATGTAGGCAGTGAGCACTTTCTTCTCTATCAGATGGTCGATCAGCTCGTCAGGCACCATCTCCTGGATTAACATCACTCTCAGTCTGATGAGGGCATCTTTGTGGTGATCCTGCATCCCACCCAGCATCCTGGAGGCAAAGGGGAAAAAAAAGTTAGAAGCCGGAGTAAGATGTGGCCGCTCAGTGCAGGAATACTACACCTGACATATACACGGCGGAGTAACGTGTGACTGCTCAGATGCTTCATATAGCTGACAGATCAGCCATTCCTGAGCCTCCGGGCAGAAAGCATCACTCACGAGAAGTCCATCTGCTAGTATTTCACAGCGGAGGAGATTAAACCTCGGCAGTCGGGGGAGGGTAAAGTGTGCGAACAATGGATTAAAGGAGACTGGGTCAGATACTTCATTTTTATGAGGGATTGTATTGGAAAAAGAACATGAGAAAAAAGATTCCAAGTGGGGTGAAATGGTGAAAAATATGTCATTACATTGTTTTTTTTTTTATTGCAGCAACTTTGATAAAACAAGTCACAAAAAGTCAGTACCAGTTGGACTTTTTGTGACTTGCTTGGCTAAAGCAGCAGCTCGGAGCGATCTCTGGCTGTGACCTGAGTTGGACCTGATTAGGCTGGTGAGAAAACCCATGTCAGAATGACTTCACTATCCTTTATGAATCATTATCCTAAATCTCTAGTCACCTAGGCTGACTGACAGCTTATCCCTCCTCCCTGCTGCATCTCCACCCACCTAGGCTGACTGACAGCTCATTATCCCTCCTCCCTGCTGCATCTCCGCCCACCTAGGCTGACTGACAGCTCATTATCCCTCCTCCCTGCTGCATCTCCACCCACCTAGGCTGACTGACAGCTCATTATCCCTCCTCCCTGCTGCATCTCCACCCACCTAGGCTGACTGACAGCTCATTATCCCTCCTCCCTGCTGCATCTCCACCCACCTAGGCTGACTGACAGCTCATCATCCTCCTCCCTGCTGCACCTCCACCCACCTAGGCTGACTGACAGCTCATTATCCTCCTCCCTGCTGCACCTCCACCCACCTAGGCTGACTGACAGCTCATTATCCCTCCTCCCTGCTGTATCTCCGCCCACCTAGGCTGACTGACAGCTCATTATCCCTCCTCCCTGCTGCATCTCCACCCACCTAGGCTGACTGACAGCTCATTATCCCTCCTCCCTGCTGCATCTCCACCCATCTAGGCTGACTGACAGCTCATTATCCCTCCTCCCTGCTGCATCTCCACCCATCTAGGCTGACTGACAGCTCATTATCCCTCCTCCCTGCTGCATCTCCACCCACATAGGCTGACTGACAGCTCATTATCCCTCCTCCCTGCTGCATCTCCACCCATCTAGGCTGACTGACAGCTCATTACCCTCCTCCCTGCTGCATCTCCACCGACATAGGCTGACTGACAGCTCATTATACCTCCTCCCTGCTGCTGAATCACCACACAGTACAAGCTGCAGCTGTCAGTCAGGTTGGGAGGTCAAAGACTAAATACACTGACTCATGAGCTCTCTCCTACTTTAGCAGGACTTATTTTACAATCAGTCATTCGGACATAGATTTTCACAATATGAACACCAGCCCCATAAGGTTTAAGAGATCTAAGTAATATCTTAAATAGTTTGCATTGTGAAATCCGCTAACAGATTTTTTTCTTTGTTCTATTTACTGAAGGAGGAAACACGAGATACGAGAGAGGGAAGAAATACAGAAGTGAACCCTGGAGAAGGGCCGGACTGTACTACAACTCTATCATAGCCTGTACTACTCCGCCAACATCCAGGGTCTCTGATCACAACCCACAAAGCAATGTACCGACTCATCGCGATCACATCCCGCTGACGTGAACGCCATCTACTAAGCCGTATAATCATTGCTTTCACTTTGAACATTTTCCTGTTCTCATGAGGCCGCAGCTTTAACCTTTTTTTTTTTGCAGTTAGTTGCAATTTTTTATACTCAGACATTTTTGCTTTCACTGCAAAAATCCAAGGGAAAAAAAAAAAGTGACATGGCGACGGAAAAAAAAAAAAAAAGAAGAAAACCTGTATAAAATACCCTTAGGCCACATGGCAGTTCTGTTCAGGCTTCCATGAGGCCTCAACTCTATGCCTGTGTATTGTACCCCCTCTACTCCTCCCCCCACATTGTAACCTCAAAATTGACAAAAAAAACAACAGTGCAGCATGGCACTCACATCAGACTCTGGATGTACGAAGGTGTAAGGAGCAGCGTGACGACATCCTAAAGCGCCAGACCCCGCAGGACAGGCTGCACCTCACATCAGTCCTTCTCAGCTGTAACACACTTTTTGTTCTCTGTCAAATTTCAGCAGTGTTTTTTTGCCCAAGTTGCAGCCGTGGTTTTCCAAAATCGTTTGCATCAATTTTGCAACCATCTCTGCCCCGTATAAACATGCACGCTTGATCCAGCAGGGTGTGCATGTGCAATATATGTAGAAAGTGGCGCAGACGCATGTCACCATCACTAGAGCTGTTTTTTTTTTGTTGGGGGTGATGTTTAGGCCTGATTTACCTGTTACACATTTGTGGCAGATCTTCCGTACAGCCCCTTTTTTTCAGTTCCAGCTAAGTGAAAGGCTATGTTCACACATGTTGGGTTTTTCAGCGTTTTTTTATGCAAATTTTCAGCTGCGTTTTCCAGTACCAGCAAAGTCTATGAGAAACCAAAAGTCTCTGTTCACACATCGTGGGTTTTTTGTTGTTGCGTTACTTGGTGTCTTGGTTGGGATTTTGGAAAATAAAGCAGGTCACTTCTTTCAGCGTTTTTTTTTCACCCATAGAAAGTAGTGGGTGGTGAAAAAAACGCATCAAAAACGCATAAAAATTTGCTTCAGCGTTTTTGATGGCAAAATTGAATGGGGTTCTTTTTTTTTTTTTTTTTTTTTAACAGAACTTTATGTACATGCATAAATAGAGACAGAAGGACAGTATAAAAATAGCTGAAAAAAAAGTTTTTGACGCAGCTGATTTCCTGCCAGAGACTAGGTTTTGCTGCAGGTTTGTGAGACTGAAAAACCCAACATGTGTGAACATAGCCTAAGAGTTAATTTAATACCTGATCTGATTGAGGTTATAACACTGTTCTGGCACTGCTCTGTTGCATTTTGTTTGTTTGTTTTTTCACATAAAAATACAAGGTATGTGTGAATTTTAGATGCAGAAAAGCTGTAGTTTAGAAATGGGTGAGTAAAATCAGACCCAAACATGCACCATGTGAACGTGGCATTTGCAGTGGCGAGCGGTGTTGTTGGCATTATATCTGCACACATCTCATGGGCCACTGATCTCTCACAAGCAGCGCCAGAAAACCCCTTTGTGGCGGCTTTATATCACTTTTTTCTCATCTAAAGATGCCAATGCGGGAATTCTGCAACCGAAACCCACCTCCATGCAGCCCTGCAATCCCCAAAATGCAAACAAGGGAACTTCATTAGTAGATCTGTCCAATAAACCTGTAATATGGGTGAAGTTCTCTAATCTCTTCTACCCATTACTGAACTGTAATATACTATTACAACACGCAGGCCGCGAGGGGTGGAACAAAGAAACTACAAGTACAAAGCCAGAAAGGAAAACAATAACTGATGAGAAAGAGGAAGCGAGTAATGGAGGGTGAGAGAAGAGAGGAAGAGGAGTGGGGAGGGGAAGTGGCAGCAGAAAGGAAGAGGAGTGGGGAGGGGAAGTGGCAGCAGAAAGGAAGAGGAGTGGGGAGGGGAAGTGGCAGCAGCCAGGACAGGGCTGAAGTCTTAAAAGGGCCCTCTAACAATCCGGTATGCCTGTATTTGCACCACGTTTTTGTTGTATGTTTTATACATTTTTTTGTCACGGTTCTTTTCCAAAATTATATAGTAAACATAGAAAAAAAAAAAAGTAATAAGTTCCATGACATAAGAATCACATGCAGCCGCTTATCTCCCCCGAGGTGTCAATATGAGAACCATATGTCCTCCGGCTTCCAAAACCTCCTCTCCCCGAGTCCCCCAAGTGTCCGGCTCCAGCCTCGCTCAGCACTGATCGTGGACACATCAGGTCACGGCTTGATCTGTTCCTGATTCATTATTTGCAGATGTTTTACTCCTTTATCCTGTATGTCACTGGGCGCTTTTATGGTTACTATGATCTCGTCACACTGTGACTGCACTTTGTTTTTAATAACATTTGCAGTATAAGACAGATAAGTAGAAGCGCAGCTCCCTTCTGTGACTAACGATGCCAGAGCCGATCTCTGAGCAGGACAGGAGGGGTGTCAGCACCTCCACCACCTCTGAGATTTCTAAAAGTTCTCAGAAAGTGCAACCACCAAAACTCCTCCAAATCCACCATAATAATAAGAACCTACCAGACCACTGATTTCCAGTAGGAACCAAATCTGGGGCATGCCGATCTCTCTCCACCCCACCCTCTTTCTAACACCAGAGATAGTCTGTCTCATGCACACCTTGCTTGTTTTTTCCTTGCAGATTTAAATCTGCAGCGTCAATTGATTCTGAGTTTTTGCTCCAGATTTCACCCTTACTAAGGAAAGGGGAAAAAATGTGCAACAAAACACGTGTAAAAAAAGAAAACTGACAAAACCACACGTATTTTACAGAGCTTTCATTTAATTTATTTTTATTGCGAAGACATCAGGATTTGCAGTAGAATTTGTTGCTGCAAATCCTGAGCGTGTGCACACAGCCTTAGGGTTATGTGCGCTTGCTGTCTTTTAGATGCCGGCAGACCTGCTGCGTTTTGGTCAGGTTGCTTCTTTTAGCCACTTCATGGTTTTCGAAGCCTGAAGCAAAGAAGCCCGAGTGTGTGCGCAGAAAGACGCTCTGACACTGCGATGCACGCTCATTCTTTTTAGCATTACCCCTTAGGAGGTCACTTTACACTAAAGGTCTGTATGACCAAACTCAACATATCACCTGTACTAAAAAGGAGCCGCACTAGGGGGGGCTGTGGAGTCGGGGCTGGCTTTGGGTGCAGTGCAGGGACAATTTATGCCCTTTTAACACAAAGGCTATGTGCCCACGACGCAGAAATGGTGCGGATTTTTCCTGAGCGTTTCTGCATCTCCCTGGCAGAAAAAACGCATGCGGATTGTACATAGGGACTGTACATGCGGACTGTACATGCGTTTTTCCTGCCAGGGACAAGCGGAAGTGAAGCGTTCTTCACATGCATTTCCGCATGCGGGTTGTCAAGCGCTTTCCAAGCGATTTTAGCATCACTTGGAAAAGTGCTTGACAACTTGGTCACACTATATAAATCCATGCAACCAGCATGGCTTTATATAGTGTGACCAAGTTAATAGTTAAAAAAAAGAATAAAAATGGTAAAAAATAAAAAACATTATACTCACCTTCTGATGGCCCCCGGTCTCCTTCTCCGGTGGTGTAAAAGGACCTTCCATGACATAATTTAGTCATGTGACAGGTCACACGACCACCGACGTCATGGAAGGTCCTTTTCCACCATTGCGAGCCACCGGGGAGCCAGGACGTATCACTAAGGAGACCAGGGGCCATCAGAAAGAGAGTATAATGTGTTTTTTTATTTTCATTGGTTTTTTTTTTTTACAGGTACTATGGTACCCGGATCTGATGAGAGTCTCCTGTCCTCCAGACCCGGGTACCATCCGCACATTGAATCACTTAATATCCACATGTGCACATGTAGTCATGCGCATATTATGCGATTCAATGCAAGTCAATGGAGGCGAAAATGCTGCGATTACGCAAAATAATTGGTAGTGCTGCGTTTTTTTCCGCAATGATAATCCGCAGCGGAAATTTCCGCAGCATCTGCACAGCACATGTGGATTATCATTGGGAACATGGCAGACCTTCTACCAAGCGTTTTTTAAGCGTTTCTGCTGCCGAATTGTCGCTGCGGAAACGCTTAGAAAAAGCATCGTGGGCACACAGCCTTAAAGAGATTGTCCAACACTTCCATTTTGATGAACCTTGAGGAAAGGTGATCAGTAAGTGATTATTATTATATACAGTATATATCTGTACCCCAGGTCTGACTATGCTATATACAGTATATATCTGTACCCCAGGTCTGACTATGCTATGTACAGTATATATATATCTGTACCCCGGGTCTGACTATGCTATGTACAGTATATATATATCTGTACCCCGGGTCTGACTATGCTATGTACAGTATATATATATATCTGTACCCCGGGTCTGACTATGCTATATACAGTATCTACCTGTACCCCGGGTCTGACTATGCTATATACAGTATCTATCTGTACCCCGGGTCTGACTATGCTATATACAGTATCTATCTGTACCCCGGGTCTGACTATGCTATATACAGTATCTACCTGTACCCCGGGTCTGACTATGCTATATACAGTATCTACCTGTACCCCGGGTCTGACTATGCTATATACAGTATCTACCTGTACCCCGGGTCTGACTATGCTATATACAGTATCTACCTGTACCCCGGGTCTGACTATGCTATATACAGTATCTATCTGTACACTGGGGCTGCGGAGCCGGGTCAGACCCCCGATAGTAATTATTCTTCACTCTCGACTCCTTCCTACATTGCCGGTACTTATTTACTGGAGCAAGATGGTTCAGTTTATTGACAAGTTGGAGGAGAAAGTAAAATATACTTATATCAACATTTGTAAACGTATCCAAGTTCCTAATCCAATATCAATAATGGAAATTACACACATTATATATATTTTAGCTGGAGTCGGCACATTTCTATTGACGGGTGTCCTGCAGAAAAAGCGGCCATTGTACAGAGAGCTCAGCAATATATGGGTTACTCCATATCTTACACGGCGGAGAGAGCTCCAGTGCAAAACTATTCACACCCCTCTATCACTCCGGGGGCACAGACCCCCACCATTGCGCCCACAGGTGCGTCCTATTCAGTGACCAGCCCGGACCATCCAGATGGGTGCAATCAGCCGGACCAGGAGCCATCACACCAGTATGCCCGCACACATGGATGCCACGTCCTGACAGAGCCGCCATGTGACAAATATGGCCAGCACCGCTACTACATCACAGAAAATCCAAAAACTTTTTTTTGTTAAACTTTAGAGAATAAAAAACAGACTGGGACCCCAGGAAGCCAAACTAGAGAGCCTGGGCCCCCTGCTATAAGACCCCAACAGGAGACACAACCTGACGCATGCGCGCTTATAGGCAACACCGCTCTACACCACCAGGATGACGTCATGCTCACCTGTCGGTCAAGCAGAGGCAGTCACGCCCACTCGATCACGTGGTGTCATTAACAAAGATAATAATATTAATGCGGCTGATGTGGAGGAGGTTGTGGTAACGGGGGATCCCGGCTGGAGGCGGAGCTCACCCCATTCAGCGCCCGCAGATGGCCGTGAGCTCCCCCGCGACTGAGTCTCCCCTTCACACCGTACACACGATGCCTCCGGTGCTTGTGCGGATTCCTTCCCTCGCAACTGCGCATGCGTCGCCAGCCCTTCCCTCCTCCCTCTCGTCAGAGACAAAGCCTCGACGTCACTGGATTTTCGCGGGCTTTCCACTGATTGGTCCGTTTTAGTTTTTCCCGCGGTTTTCAGGACGACGAAGAAGGAGGAAGTTTGGAGACTCAGAAAGCACAATGGCGCTCAGTGCTGTGTTTGTCCATGGCTGCAGTCCTGACAGAAATAAAGTCAGTCAAGGCCAGTGCTGTCATCGTCTAGTCAAGATAGTGTGGAAATAAAGATGTACAATCCCACATGAGTCCTGGCAGCAGCATGGCCGCGCTCTGAGGCATTTCTCTGACTAAATAGTTTCTGAGGAGAAAAATTAGTAAAAATAAAATGATTTTTCACATGATTGGTTTGAAATGGTCCTAAAGTTACCCCATAATGGCGGCCATAGCGATGGGGAAAACACACATTCACGGCCCCATGACAACACTTGTGGTCATGTCAAAGCCAAGACTTGGGTTCACACTGTGGAGAAAATTATGTGCACCCACCATATTCTCACAGGAGCTTCTCTGACCTATCTAGCTACATAGACATTAATACGGAGCCAGAGCCTGGCATTGTGCTTGGTGATGTACGGCAGACGCAAATACCTTCAGATCTGCGTCATGTGGATGTCTCCCGCTCAGTGCCACCCGCACAGCCTATGTATAGTGGTCACCGGTCAGCACAATGGGCGGTCACCAATAATAGAGGCAGGTGGTCGCACTAGGAGAGTCCACAGTAATGGGGTAATAGATGGAGGCAGGTGGCCGCTCTAGGAGAGTCCATAGTAATGGGGTAAAACATGGAGGCAGGTGGCCGCTCTAGGAGAGTCCGCAGTAATGGGGTAAAACATGGAGGCAGGTGGCCGCTCTAGGAGAGTCCGCAGTAATGGGGTAAAACATGGAGGCAGGTGGCCGCTCTAGGAGAGTCCGCAGTAATGGGGTAAAACATGGAGGCAAGTGGCCGCTCTAGGAGAGTCCGCAGTAATGGGGTAAATCATGGAGGCAAGTGGCCGCTCTAGGAGAGTCCGCAGTAATGGGGTAAAACATGGAGGCAAGTGGCCGCTCTAGGAGAGTCCACAGTAATGGGGTAAATCATGGAGGCAGGTGGCCGCTCTAGGAGAGCCCGCAGTAATGGGGTAAATCATGGAGGCAGGTGGCCGCTCTAGGAGAGTCCACAGTAATGGGGTAAATCATGGAGGCAAGTGGCCGCTCTAGGAGAGTCCCCAGTAATGAGGTAAAACATGGAGGCAGGTGACCGCTCTAGGAGGGTCTGCAGTAATGGGGTAAAACATAGAAGCAGGTGACCGCTCTAGGAGGGTCTGCAGTAATGGGGTAAAACATAGAAGCAGGTGGCCGCTCTAGGAGAGTCCACAGTAATGGGGTAAAACATGGAAGCAGGTGGGTGGCCGCTCTAGGAGAGTCCACAGTAATGGGGTAAAACATGGAAGCAGGTGGGTGGCCGCTCTAGGAGAGTCCACAGTAATGGGGTAAATCATGGAGGCAAGTGGCCGCTCTAGGAGAGTCCCCAGTAATGAGGTAAAACATGGAGGCAGGTGACCGCTCTAGGAGGGTCTGCAGTAATGGGGTAAAACATAGAAGCAGGTGACCGCTCTAGGAGGGTCTGCAGTAATGGGGTAAAACATAGAAGCAGGTGGCCGCTCTAGGAGAGTCCACAGTAATGGGGTAAAACATGGAAGCAGGTGGGTGGCCGCTCTAGGAGAGTCCACAGTAATGGGGTAAAACATGGAAGCAGGTGGGTGGCCGCTCTAGGAGAGTCCACAGTAATGGGGTAAAACATGGAGGCAGATGGCCGCTCTAGGAGAGTCCAAAGTAATGGGGTAAAACATGGAGGCAGGTGGCCGCTCTAGAAGGGTCTGCAGTAATGGGGTAAAACATAGAAGCAGGTGGCCGCTCTAGGAGAGTCCACAGTTATGGGGTAAATCATGGTGGCAGATGGCCGCTCTAGGAGAGTCCACAGTAATGGGGAAAACACACATTCACGGCCCCATGACAACACTTGTGGTCATGTCAAAGCCAAGACTTGGGTTCACACTGTGGAGAAAATTATGTGCACCCACCATATTCTCACAGGAGCTTCTCTGACCTATCTAGCTACATAGACATTAATATGGAGCCAGAGCCTGGCATTGTGCTTGGTGATGTACGGCAGACGCAAATACCTTCAGATCTGCGTCATGTGGATGTCTCCCGCTCAGTGCCACCCGCACAGCCTATGTATAGTGGTCACCGGTCAGCACAATGGGCGGTCACCAATAATGGAGGCAGGTGGCCGCTCTAGGAGAGTCCACAGTAATGGGGTAAAACATGGAGGCAGGTGGCCGCTCTAGGAGAGTCCATAGTAATGGGGTAAAACATGGAGGCAGGTGGCCGCTCTAGGAGAATCCGCAGTAATGGGGTAAAACATGGAGGCAGGTGGCCACTCTAGGAGAGTCCGCAGTAATGGGGTAAATCATGGAGGCAGGTGGCCACTCTAGGAGAGTCCGCAGTAATGGGGTAAATCATGGAGGCAGGTGGCCGCTCTAGGAGAGTCCACAGTAATGGGGTAAAACATGGAGGCAGGTGGCCGCTCTAGGAGAGTCCATAGTAATGGGGTAAAACATGGAGGCAGGTGGCCGCTCTAGGAGAGTCCACAGTAATGGGGTAAAACATGGAGGCAGGTGGCCGCTCTAGGAGAGTCCATAGTAATGGGGTAAAACATGGAGGCAGGTGGCCGCTCTAGGAGAATCCGCAGTAATGGGGTAAATCATGGAGGCAGGTGGCCGCTCTAGGAGAGTCCATAGTAATGGGGTAAAACATGGGGGCAGGTGGCCGCTCTAGGAGAGTCCACAGTAATGGGGTAAAACATGGAAGCAGGTGGGTGGCCGCTCTAGGAGAGTCCACAGTAATGGGGTAAAACATGGAGGCAGGTGGCCGCTCTAGGAGAGTCCAAAGTAATGGGGTAAAACATGGAGGCAGGTGACCGCTCTAGGAGGGTCTGCAGTAATGGGGTAGAACATAGAAGCAGGTGGCCGCTCTAGGAGAGTCCACAATAATGGGGTAAATCATGGAGGCAGGTGACCGCTCTAGGAGGGTCTGCAGTAATGGGGTAGAACATAGAAGCAGGTGGCCGCTCTAGGAGAGTCCACAGTAATGGGGTAAATCATGGAGGCAGGTGGCCGCTCTACGAGGGTCTGCAGTAATGGGTTAAATCTGGAGAAATGTATTTATTGGAAACACTGGTGAATGACTACGACCATATTACCCGAAATATGAAGTAAAAGTGAATGCGACCAAAATAAATGAAAGCTAATAAGAAAGCAAAGATGGCTATTGTCGGATAGAACTCGTAAAAAATAGAATTAGTCCTTACCGGTAATTGGGTTTCTAGAAGCCTTCCACGACAGCATTGGAGGATGTTTTCCACGCCCTATTGGGGGACAGGAACACAGAGAGATTAAAAGCCCCTCCCCACCGTCAATCCCCAGTGTTTACCAAGATCACCTGGAAAAATGGTTACCTGACAGTTATATGGAATCCATAGGGAGGGAA
Organism: Phyllobates terribilis; assembly: GCF_046119375.1. Lineage (NCBI taxonomy): Eukaryota > Metazoa > Chordata > Amphibia > Anura > Dendrobatidae > Phyllobates > Phyllobates terribilis. Next base: position 371,110,439 of record NW_027362765.1, on the reverse strand, counting down.
ATTCGTGCTGTCGTGGAAGGCTTCTAGAAACCGAATTACCGGTAAGGACTAATTCTATTTTCTCAAAACGCCTTCCACAACAGCTTTGGAGGAATACCAACGATATTTCATTAGGGAGGGACAATAGCTTGTAGGACTTTCCTACCAAAGGCTAAATCCCTAGTGGATGATAAGTCTAATCTATAATGTTTAGAGAACGTATGAAGGGAAGACCATGTAGCTCCCCTGCAAATCTGCTCAGTAGAAGCGCCCGCTCTTTCGGCCCATGAAGTTGATGTGGATGTGGTAGAATGAGCTTTTAAGGCAATCGGTGGATTAATTTGTTGATTGCTATAAGCTTCTCCAATTGCCTTTTTGATCCAGTTTGCTATAGTGGACTTAGCCGCCTTCCTTCCTCTGTTCTGCCCTGAGTGTTGTATAAAGAGGTTTCCATCCAATCTCCAAGACTCAGTTTCTTGGAGATAATAGAGAACAACTCTTCGGACATCTAGGAGGTGGAACTCTGCCTCCTTTTGATTGGAAGGATTCTGGCAGAAGGAGGGAAGGATGATATCCTGGGAACGATGGAAGTCCGTAACTACCTTTAGGAGAAAGTAAGGGTCCAGGAGAAGCGTAATCCTATCTTCGGTCACGTTCATGTAAGGTTCCTTGATAGAAAAGGCCTGAAGTTCTCCTACTCTCCTTGCTGAAGTGATGGCTACTAAGAAGGCAGTCTTATGAGAGAGAGTCTGTATTGAGCTAGAGGATAGAGGCTCAAAGGGAGAGAGGGTTAAACCCTTGAGCACCACATTTAGATCCCAGGATGAGATTGAATTTTTGGGTGAAGCCTGAGTGCTGAAGTTATGAATCTCTTGATTCACCTATGAGAGGCTAAATCTTGGTCGAATATGGAACTTAGGGCTGAAATTTGCACCTTAAGAGTGCTAGGTTTGAGACCCAATTCCAATCCACTCTGTAGAAAATCAAGGATCCGAGCAATGTTGGGGTGTGAGGTGTCAGGAATATCCGGAGCGTACCATGATAGGAATTTTTTCCATATTTTGCCATATATCGCGTTGGTTACTGGTTTCCTACTCTGTTGAAGAGTTTTTATAACTTTTTCCGAGAGACCTTTGGATCTTAAGATCTCGGCTTCAGTAACCAGGCTGCCAGGTTTAGCCACTGAGGATTGGGATGGAACAGGGGCCCTTGAGAGAGAAGATTGCTGACTTGTGGTAGTATTACCGGACCCTCTAGGCAAAGTTCTGTGATAGCCCCGAACCAAGGCCTTTTGGGCCATAGAGGGGCCACCAGAATTGTCGCCACTCTCTCTATCCTGACTTTCTGGATGGTTCTTGCTATCAGCAGTATCGGAGGAAACGCATAGACCACCCTGAAATGGCAGGGATGGGCTAATGCATCCAAACTCATGACCTTGTCTCGTCTGTCCAAGGAAAAGAAGAGTGATAGGAGATGACGTTCTGCCCAAAAAAATATTCGGCCTGCAATATGTTTTAGGCTGTGTACCTTCGTACCTCCTTGATGACGAAGGAAGACAACTGTGGTCATGTTGTCCGAGAGAATCTTGATGTGAGAACCCTGGATTAAGCCGACTGCCGCTCTGAGCATTTTTTCTACCGCCATTAGCTCCCTGAAATTGGAAGATCTGGCACTGATCTCGGGACTCCATCTGCCTTGAAAGGGAATCTGGGCCACCATAGCTCCCCAGCCTCGTAGACTGGCGTCGGTAGTTATTGTAATCAGAGGGTCCTGGGTCCAAGAAACCCCCCTCTGAAGATTTCGGGAGCTTAGCCACCAAAAAAGAGAAGTTTTTATCCGACCGGGGGTCCTGCACCGTTTGTTTAGTGAGTCCCTTTGTCTGTTCCAGGATCTTAGGATATGATCCTGGAGAGGCCTTGAGTGGGCCTGGGCCCACAACACCGATTGGATACAGGCTGTCATAGACCCCAATACAGACATTGTAGCTCTCAACGTGGGATTCTCTTGGTGTCTGAAATTTAAGATTTTGGATCTGAGAGCTGTCTGATGCTCCAATGGTAGAAAGGACATCTGTTTGTTGGAGTCCAGAGATACACCTAGGAATTTTCTCTTTGATGAAGGGAGGAGTTTCGATTTTTTTAGGTTTGGAATCCAACCCAGAGACCGTAGGGTTCTTAAGGTTATAGAGACGTGAAGATTGAGAGCCGCTACTGAGGGAGCGACAATCAACATGTCGTCCATGTATGGAATTATGCACACGCCCTGTTTCTGGATGAGTGCGATGACTTCTGCCATGATCTTCGTAAACACCCGGGGTGCTGAAGAGATGCCGAAGGGCAGTACGTTGTACTGGTAGTGGACTGTTATATTGTCCCTGAGGACTGCAAACTGCAGGAACTTTCTGTGGGACTGATGAATTGGCACATGGTACTACGCATCCTTTAAATCTATAGTTGCCATGACGAAGTCTTTCCCTATTAGGGGAATAGTTGATTTTATATACTCCATCTTGAAACGTCGATATTTGATGTGATGGTTTAGGGACTTCAGATTGATTATGATGCGTGGGGTCCCTGATGGCTTCCGTATTAGGAATATTTTTGAGTAGTGACCCGTCCCCTCCTGACCAGGGGGAACTAGAGACACCACTCCCGAATCCAGAAGGTTTTTTAGGGCGACTGATAGGAGATCCTGAACCCCCCGAGAGGGAAGGGACGTGACCCTCAGGATCTGAGGGGGGTGACTCTCGAATTCCAATAAAAGACCCTCCTTGATGGTATTGAGGATCCACTGGCAGGAAGATATTGCCTGCCACTGGGGAAAGAAATTCGAAAGCCGCCCCCCTACACGGACCAAGTCATTGTCGGTCCTGCTGCTGGTGTGGTTGCTGGGGTACAAGGATGTTGCAACCCTTGCCGCCTTTGGGATAGCTCCAGCGCCCAGATTTTCCCTTTCCTCTGTACTGTGAGGGGTGACTTTGGGAAGGCCGAAAGGAACGTTTCTTAGCCTGTTTCTGTTCAGGAAGTGTTTTCTTCCTGTCCGAGGGCTTTTCCAGGATTTCATCCAGGGCTGGGCCAAATACATATTTTCCTTGGAATGGAATGGAACAGAGCTTGACTTTAGAGGTGACGTCCCCACTCTATGTTTTGAGCCATAGTGCACGGCGGGCAGTATTGGACAGGACAGCTGCCCTAGCCGCGATACGGACTGACTCAGCCGAGGCGTCCGCTAAGAACCCTGTGGCTTTTTGAAGGAGAGGGATGGAGTCAAGTAGGTCTGCCCTGGACGTGCCCTGAGACAGATGTTCCTCCAGTTGGGTCAGCCATTTGAAGAGGGATCTAGCCACACAAGTCGAGGAAATATTGACTTTAAGAGAGGCAGAGGAGGTTTCCCATGATTTTTTAAGAACGCTTTCCATTTTGCGGTCCAAAGGATCCTTTAATTGGGACGAGTCCTCAAAGGGAAGTGAGTTTTTTTTCACTACCCTAGCCACCTGGATGTCTACTTTGGGGATTTCCCATTCAAAACCATCACCCTCTAACGGAAACCTATGTTTTAATTCCGAAGGGGTGGAGAGGCGATTTTCAGGGGACTCCCATTCCTGTCGGATGAGATCCCTAATTACCTCATGGACTGGAAAACCAGTTTGGTTTTAAGACCCCTAAGCATCTCGTCCTGAACAGAACAGGGAACCTCCACTTCTTCCAGCCCCATAGTGCCTCTAACAGCGTCCAGTAGTTCCTCTAAGTTGTCCGAGGAAAAATAATATCTACCGGTTTCGATTGCTTTGGCAGGCCCTACGGATGCCAATTCCTCAAAATCATCAGAGGCTGAGCCACTAGCGTCCATAGATACCACATCAGAGTCTAACTCTTGGATCTTCCTCTTCTTAGGGGGAGAGGGCCTGGAGGAGGAATAAACAGGCAGGGCTGCAAAGGAGGCCTGGACCTCCTGTCTAACCACCTGGACCTCCTGTTTAACGAGTGATCTAAGCTCCTCGATCAGTGAGGGGTTTTCTTCTCTAATTATTTTATCCGTACAGGGCTGACACAACTTCTTATAGGATGAGGACAGCTTTTTTTGTACAGATGCCACATCTAAGGGGCTGGTCTTTATCCTTCTTAGAAGCGGGGGCCTTGTCTTCCTAAGAAAGGGGAAAGAAGGGGACCCGTGTGAAATAGAAGGAGGGGAGATCTAGTGTCATCTCAAAGGAGTCCGAGATAACCCCATAGTGACCACCCAGGTACTACTCACTGTAGCCGAGGGCATGCTGGGCTCTGCAGATGCAGGGGTACAGGCCCTATCATCTTCCGTAGTGGGAATATGGTGGGAATAGCCTTACTTTTGGTGTCATCAGGCGGGTTTTTAAATAAAACCGTGCCTCCCAGCAAGGGACCTCAGTCCCCTACCTTTTCCGGTCACTTTAAAAGGGCCAATCCAGGTTTGGTATGGGCCTTTGGTCCTTCATTCCGCGTCCCTCGTGGAACGGCCCGACCGGAGCGTTGGCCGCAATGACGTCACCCCCCGCGCGCGCCCAACCGCCCGTCGGTTCAGGAGCCTGGGATCCACATACAACGTGGAATGCTCCGGCCGGAGCGGCAGGGCAGCGGCGACAACACGTCCGGTGTGCGTGCGCGCGGCGACGTCACATCCGGCGCGCTTGGCGACGTCACACCCGGCAACCGCGCTCCAGGAAAGGGGAGATGCCGGAGGTCGGGAGCGGCCTCCAGCATGAATGATTCCCCGGCTTGCTTTACCCTCAGTGGGGCGCAGGAAGCCAGGGTGGTCCCCCAAGGGGGATCAGCAAGGAGGGAGGAGGGAGCACCCCGACCGACCACTGCCCGGCACACAGGTAGGGACAAACAGCGCTGCCCTGCCGGCCCGACAGCACTGCAGGATCTCTCCATGCCCCAAGGGGGACAGGAAAACACTGGGGATTGACGGTGGGGAGGGGCTTTTAATCTCTCTGTGTTCCTGTCCCCCAATAGGGCGTGGACAACATCCTGCAATGCTGTCGTGGAAGGCGTATTGAGAAATAAGCACTTTTGTCATTTACTGCTTCTTAAAATTATCAGCCTCTCTTGAGATATTAACACTTTTCTTTTGTTTACATCTCGTTGCCGAGGTGAACGACCACCGCTGAAGTCTATCTTGCAGGCACTGGACTGAAAGTTAGCGGTCTTAAGAGCCAATGGCGTGGTCCATACATTGGGGTCGGCTTCAAAGTAGCTGAATAGAAAAGAGCTTGTAAGTACTGTGCATGTTTGGCCACCGCTGCTAAACAGTACTGGTGGTCGGTCTCCTAGGCAACAAGCTGTAAATAAAAATGTTAAAATCTCAAGAATGGATGAAAGTTTTAACAAACAGTAAAATGCAAAAATTGTTTGTTTTTACGAGCGCTATCCGACAATACCCCATCCATAAAGACGGGATTAACCCTTTAAGAGATTTAAGCAGTTTCAGAAAGGTTTTTGAAGCATTTTTTCCACATTGTGTTTTGCATTCTTTAACAACTTTGGAGCAAATTCAACAAATTAATAGGAAAAGTTTTTCAAGCAGTTTTTTTATGTGAATTTTGGAGCAGATCCGCTTTAAAATACTCTGTGTGAACCTAGCCCTCGCGTATGTTCATATGGGTATTCTCTGATGTGGATTTCCACCACACTCTTTTTTTTTTTACAAATCTGAATTAAAGAAGTAACTTGTCATTTCTTTATTTTATCAGCACTGAGGGTTTCAATATCTTGTCGTAAAGAAACAAACAACCCTTGATATATAATCTGAAATGTGGATTTACCATTGAAATTTCAATTATTTGAAGTGTTTTTTTCATGTGGATTTTCAAGCAGATCAGCTTCAAAAATCGACATCAGAATATTCAGACAGCATTGAAACCTGTTTCTGATGTGAATTTTGGAAAGAATCCCTTTCAAATACTTTGTTGTGGATTTTGAAGCTGATCTGCTCCAAAATCCGCATGAAAAAAAAGCGCTTCAAATAAATTGAAATTTGAAATGGGAAATCCTGGGGGGGGGGGGGGAGCATGGATTCTGATGCAGATTTTTATTTCAAACTCTCCACGTACATAAACTTATTTATGTTTCCTACTGGGAAAAAAAAAGCATCTGTGGCGCCCCAGGGGGTTCAATCGCCACAGGGATACTGCACCTCTTTAATGGGGTGTGGTATCTCTCCTTCGAGGTAAGGATGGTGCAACTGTCAGGGACCCCACCTCTACATCCAACACCACACTTCTCCCACCTGTAGCGGGGGCTAATAGGCACCAGGGTGCTGACCCTGCCGGGATAATGGGAGTCTGGGGAACCAAAAGATAGGGGGAACCATGTAGAGGGTGAGGGTGGAGGACACACATTTAGGTTACACTTAATAATTCATATTTAATAAACAGCCATCTTGGGCTTATGGTCTTTTGATTGTGATCTTCATCACTGAATGTGGCTTTCTGTGTGAACCTGCAGTTGATGGGGACACGCCTTGAGTCGAGGAGCGGGCAAGAGTTAACGGTTGTCTCTACCCGGTCAAGGTCCCTGCCCAAGAAGGCCTGGAGCTGAGGAGTCTAGCTCCACCGCAAAAGGATCCCAGGGGGATGCAGACGGAGCGGTATACGCCACCTGTCCTCGCTATTCTGGCCTAGTCAGAGGGACTCCTGCTGCAAAAGGGGTACCGGCCCCCGATATCTGACTTTGTTACTCTATGTCTCAGTCGGAGAAGCCCGGAGGCTCAGTGGATCCCACCGGGTAACGGAGCGGAGTCGCCACCCGTACCCTTGTTCTGTGCATAGTCCAGAGGGAGACCCGGCCTATCTACACACACGGATATGAGAGGACATAGTTTGAAGTCTAGGAACACTTTGGTGCGGGGTACTGGCAAAAGCACCTGAATTACTCGGAGGTTGTCGGACCCCCGGTCCTGGTGGCCGCAGAGCCCCGTGAGGAGCAGGGAGAAGCCTTGCAGCTGCATGCCACACCGTGAGTAAAAACCCTGGAAGTCTACCCCTATGGCCTCCGGTCTCTTTATTTCTGCACCGCACAGCACCAGACCTCCTCCACCACAACTCCCTCCATCCGCCTCTATGCCCTGAGGCCCTGCTCCGCCTGTGGGGAGTAGCATCATCTCCTGCTGCCACTGCCTCAGAGGACCTCTGCAGCGCTGGTGGCCATCACCAGACACCACAGGTGGCGTAGTCAATACCACCACTTGATGAACACTAACGCTGAAAGCCCATTACACCCTTTTAAAATGTGACGGCACTGGGCACGGAACGGGTCCAGGCCACGGCTACAACCCACAATACATCTGACCCGGCTCCGAGTAACCCCACTTCCCAGGGTGAAGGGCTGCGAGCGTCAAGCATCACATGCGCTATAGTCCCATTTTCCCATTGAAATCAACAGGAAGTTTATTCAAAGAGTCTATGGAGAGGTTTTACTTATATTTTTTTTTGTGAACACACTTTTTATGATTATTCCCAGTGCAGCAGTTGTTTCCTCATAGGTGGTTGAGTTGCTTGCAGTTTATAAAGGGGCACTCTGCAGGCAGGGGATCCTCCAGTCAGGGACAGGGGGAAACTTTCTGGCCAAGGTGCAGACTGGAGTTCCTGCCAGGAAGAAGACTAGAGAAAGAATTTTGTGGTAGGGATATGACATGGGGGGGGTACACTCTGGCAAGGATAAGCAGAGACATCCAAATGCCTGGCAGGGAGGGGACAATGCCCGACAGAGAAGAGAGAACTTCCAACAGAGAGGAGACAATGCCCGGCAGAGAGGAGAGAACGCCCGGCAGAGAGGAGAGAACTCCCGGCAGAGAGGAAAGAACTCCCGGCAGAGAGGAAAGAACTCCCGGCAGAGAGGAAAGAACTCCCGGCAGAGAGGAAAGAACTCCCGGCAGAGAGGAAAGAACTCCCGGCAGAGAGGAAAGAACTCCCGGCAGAGAGGAGACAATGCCCGGCAGAGAGGAGACAATGCCCGGCAGAGAGGAGACAATGCCCGGCAGAGAGGAGACAATGCCCGGCAGAGGGGGGATGCCGGCTACACTTGGGGAGCATTCTCTGGCTAGGACATACACTACAGTTGTACTATAAAACTTGCACCATCATTGGGGACAGTTTTGGGGCGGTTCCTTCATACTTGGCTCACTGTTAGGGTCACTTCCTCCAGTTAGGATAAAGCTCTCCCAGCTCCTCCGAGTGTTCGAGGCAAAAATACTAGAAGTCAAATCAGACCAAAACTTGAACAAAACACTTCTTTATTGAAGTGCGCTACAAACTCAAAATAAAGAACCATCTCTCAAACAGGAACTGAAAGGGAAAAAAACAATAAATAAATAAACGGTGTGCGGACGCCGGCCGTCGTCTCATCCACGTGGCGAGGCGGCTCACATAGCAAAGCAGCTCAGTAACTCAGATCCGGCCAAGGAGGTCACAGTGAGGAAGCGCCATCTTTATCGAGAGCTGGAAGCAAGAAAGATACAGGAGGTTAAATATAAGTGGTGGCAAAACCATGAGGGCACTCTGTTATTACTGGGTCTATGGTGGGCACAGTCTATGAGGGCACTCTGGTTGTTATTACATGGTCTCTATAGTGGGAACAGTCTATGAGGGCACTCTGGTCATTATTACATGGTCTCTCTAGTGGGCACAGTCTATGGGGGCACTCTGGTCATTATTACATGGTCTCTCTAGTGGGCACAATCTATGGGGGCACTCTGGTTGTGATTACGGGGTCTATGGTGGGCACAGTCCATTGGGGCACTCTGGTTGTCATTATGAGGTGTCTATGATGGGCACAATCTATGGGGGCACTGTCATTATGAGGTGTCTATGGTGGGCACAGTCTATGGGGGCACTGTCGTTATGAGGTGTCTATGGTGGGCACAGTCTATGGGGGCACTGTCATTATGAGGTGTCTATGGTGGGCACAGTCTATGGGGACACTGTCATTATAAGGTGTATATGGTGGGCACATTCTATGGGGGCACTGTCATTATGAGGTGTCTATGGTGGGCACAGTCTACGGGGGCACTGTCGTTATGAGGTGTCTATGGTGGGCACAGTCCATTGGGGCACTCTGGTTGTCATTATGAGGTGTCTATGGTGGGCACAATCTATGGGGGCACTGTCATTATGAGGTGTATATGGTGGGCACATTCTATGGGGGCACTGTCGTTATGAGGTGTCTATGGTGGGCACAGTCTATGGGGGCACTGTCGTTATGAGGTGTCTATGGTGGGCACAGTCTATGGGGGCACTGTCGTTATGAGGTGTCTATGGTGGGCACAGTCTATGGGGGCACTGTCATTATGAGGTGTCTATGGGGGCACTGTCATTATGAAGTGTTTATGGTGGGCACATTCTATGGGGGCACTGTCATTATGAGGTGTCTATGGTGGGCACAGTCTATGGGGGCACTGTCATTATGAGGTGTCTATGGGGGCACTGTCATTATGAAGTGTTTATGGTGGGCACATTCTATGGGGGCACTGTCATTATGAGGTGTCTATGGTGGGCACAGTCTATGGGGGCACTGTCGTTATTAGGTGTCTATGGTGGGCACAGTCTATGGGGGCACTGTTATTATAAGGTGTATATGGTGGGCACATTCTATGGGGGCACTTTGTTATTACTGGGTCTATGGTGGGCACAGCCTATGAGGGCACTCTGGTTCTCATTATGAGGTGTCTATGGTGGGCACATTTTATGGGGGCACAGTCTATGCGGGCACTCTGGTTCTCATTATGAGGTGTCTATGGTGGGCACATTCTATGGGGGCACACTATTATGGGGTCTATGGTGGGCACAGTCTATGAGGGCACTCTGGTTGTCATTACATGGTCTCTCTAGCGGTCACTTTGGGGCACATATGACAGATACCAGGCATCTCATTTTCGGTGTCCTCCGCTGTCTCGGTGATCTCCTGGCTCGTCGGTGGGGGTTTCTGAGGCTGCTGCAGGACGGTGGCTTTGTACTGGGAGTACTGGGGCTGCTCCGGCACACTGGGAACATTTCCTGTCTGAGTGCAGGTATACGGCGCACCCTGTATATACATATCATTCCACGGAGAAGGGTGAAAGGCAAGTCCGCCTGAAGAGCAAAGAGGCAGTGATGGCACAAAAACAGCAAGAGGCACATAATCTACAGTAACATCCCCATAGGAGCAAAGACGGGACAGGGGAACAGCATTCAAAAACATTCAGATGCTGCAGCATATTTCAGTTTCTCAGATATTAAAAGGATTGACCAGAGAAAGAAAAATGATGTAAATTCTTCCAAAAAGAGCGCCACCCCTACATAGAGGTTATGCGTGGAATTACAGCTCAGCTCCATCAGCAATACCAGAATACCAGACAAGCCACGGACAGGAGTCGAAGAAATCAAACATGTTTTTCAAATTTTTTTGTTCTAAATTTTTTTTTGCAGTTTCTGTACCGTGGCTCCAATTCATTATCGTCTTTGCGCCTGCTGTTTTGTCAATTTTGTGTGTTTTTTTTTCATCTTTTTTTTTGTTTGCACCCAATGCATTATTCTATTTGAGTCTTTTTTGAAGTCTGTTTTATACAAGCTCGTTGCCTGTTTGTTTTCTCCTTTGTGGGCAGAGTTCAGCGATTCCCGATGTTTCCGCCTGATTCAGCAACTGCGAATTTTTAAAAAACTCAATAGAAGAAGAACAATCAAAATATAAAATAATTGAATCATTTTTTGTTAACCCATAGAGCAAATTCCGTAAATAGAAAAAAAAAAAACATTGAAAACACCGGAATTGTCGTCTTTTTTTTTTCAATTGTCAAAACAATAGACAGCGATCAAATATTAATTTGCACCTTAAAATAGTAACAATAAAAACTTCAGCACAATACGCAAAAAAATACAATACAGCTCCATCGACGGAAAAATTAAAAAGTTACTTGTTTCGTTTTTTTGTTGTTGTTATTTTCATACTAACCTGGTGAATCATATTCAATGAACGCCCTAAATACTTAATCCAAATAACATTGACAAAACTGCTTTTTTTTTTTTTTTTTAGGCGAATCAAAACTATAACGTGTCCCACAAAAAAAACAAAACAAGTCCTCATATGGTGATATATAGGGAAAAATAAATATATGGCCCTAGGAAGAAAAAAAATTAAATTGGCTGCGGAGCGAGGCAATTAATAACGCAGAAGAGTCTCATGATGTAAAGTAGAATGTTTCCATTCACACACAGTAAGCAGAAACTGAAGAATTGAAACACAGTATATTACAAAGATGCAGAATTGTTACATTATAGAATAGAAGGGGTTAGTCGTTTTCCCACTTTGTTTTTTTTTTTATTATTAACAATTTAATATATGTTTTTTTCTTTATAATTTTTTTTTTAATTCACGTTTTGAAGCTCCCATCCCTCTCAAGACTCGTGTGTCTCAATGGAGAGACGACGGGAAGTGTGTGCTCACATTGTGGCTGACCTGTTAGGACTCATCATGGAGGAGATCCTCGTCAGCGCTGCTGACAATCACCCATTGTTTAGAACAATCGGCTATTGTTTGCACAACAGATGAGGCGTGGGCCGAGCAGAGAAGAGCCAGACAAACAAGGGAAAGGGGGATTCCAGGTTTATGGAGACTTTCTGAAAGCAAATATTGTATCCAGTCTAAATAGAGACTGATACATTGTAACAAATTCTCAGGATAAACGAAGAAATTTGTTGCTGTTAATGTTTTAACCTTACAGATAATTTTCTAGACTGCACACAACTGAAACAAACCCTCAGCTGTAAGAAACAATACATCAGTATACGCGGCCAGTTTTCTTTTTTTTTACTTTATTTTTTACTTTTCTTTAAATTTTATTTTAGTATTTGATTGTTTTTTCTATATACTGCAATACCTTGGTGTTTCACTATAAGGTGAAAATCATGTTCTTTGAAAACTTCACAGCAGCACCAAGATGGCGGCAATAAGGATGGCGATATTTAAATGCTGCTGTCAATCTCTGACAGTGGCACTTAAGTGCTTAAACAGCAGAGATCAAAGCTGACACCGTATGTCATGAGGTGGGAAAACTTTAGGGGTATCCCCACCTTGGAGTAAAGATATGACAAAAATATTTGATAGATGTGGGTCCAGCATCCACAGGGAAAATAAGTAAAAAGGTGGCAGTGCAGGTCTCTCCATTGACTTCTATGGGAGTTAAAGGGTTTGTATCAAGTTACCCTACCCACAGGACAACCAATAACTTGCTGATAGATGGGGGTCCCACTGCTGGGAACGCCTATACATTTAGATATGGCACTGCAGGGCTCAGTTCTGCGTATTGGCGGGGGTCCTAGCTTTCTAACTTTGTACAAACCCTTTAATGAAAAACAGTTTCCATAACTTGCACTTAAATGAATAGAGAGCCAAGCAGAAGCGTGGCCACATTTCCATTCATTCCTTGCCTGGATGCAGCAGGGGGTCTTCTCACCATTTGTGGGGCTGTGGAGGGAAAGTCACAGGACCCTTATTGTCTACAAAAGTGCAAGTCCCAGAAGTGGAATCCATATCTACCAGACATTTA